>NC_081312.1:4810000-5410000 GCF_026419965.1 Kogia breviceps | reverse complement strand
CTGGCCTTCAGCCGCAGGTGAGCGTGGCTGCAGACGGGCCCCGGAGTCACGGCCGTGCTGGGTTGCCAGCCTGGGTGGGCTTGGCAAGGGCGAGTCTTCACTGGAAGGGGCTTCACCTTCTCCCAGGCTGAAGGGGGAGAGGAAGGACATGGCATTACTGGTCAAAGAGAGACCAAGACAGCCAGTGGGGTGGGAGTCTGAGAGGCCCCCAAGTAGTTTGTGAACTTCAGGAGCTGAATGACCATGATGCCTGGAGGTGCGGGGTCCTTGTCCCCCAGCAACTCCCTTGGCTCAGACCTCATCACTCCTTGTCTGGGCTTTTTCATTTATTATAGTTTTCATTTTGGGGTAACATTTTATTTTTAAATAAAAATAAAATGTTTTCATGAGATATAATTCAAATACTATACCATTCACCCACTTACAGGTACAATTCAATGGTTTTCAGTATATTCACAAAGTTGTACAACCATCACCACGGTTGATTTTAAAACATTTTCATCACCCCCCACATCAGTCACTCCTTTCCTGTCAATGCCTGCAGCTTCTGACAACCACTAATTTAATTTCTGTCTCTATGGGTTTTCATATTCTATACATTTCTTATAAGTGGAATCATACAGCATTTCTTTTATGCCTGGTTTATTTCACTTAGCATAATATTTTCAAGGCTCATCCACATTATAGCATGTATCAGACTTTCATCCCTTTTTATTACCAAATAAGATTCCATTGTATGAACATACCACATTTTATTTATCCATTCATCAGTTGATGGACATTTAAGTTGTTTTTACTTTTTGGCTATTGTGAATAATGCTGCTATGAACATTTTTGGGTGGATATATTTCTCTTGGGTATATAGTAATGGGATTGCTGGGTCATATGGTAATTCTATGTTTAACATTTTGAGGAAGATAATCTTTTATTTTGATATAATTTCAAATTTACAGAAAAATTGTCAGAATAGTCTAAGGGACTTCTGTATACCTTTTATCCAGATCCACTTATTGTTTATCATTTAAATCACCATACGTTTTGTCATTTCTTCTTTATGTGTATATATAAATATATTTATAATTTTCTCTCTGCGTATGTGTATACATTTTTGTATAGTGCATGTTTTTAAAATTATTTGAGAGTAAGTTGGAGACATTGTAATCTCTTCCCTTAAATGCTTCTGTGTGTATTTCCTATGAACATGGACATTCTTTTACATGACTACAGTTCAGTTATCAAAATGAGGACATTTAACATTAATCCAATACTGTTATCTAATCCATAATCCATATTCAAATTTTGTCACTTGTGTAATGATAGCTCTTTTTATTCTTGTCTAGGATCCAATCCAGGTCCATGTGTCACATTTAGTTACCATTATCTCTTTATTTATTTTTTTATTTTAAGTAATTTAATTAAATTAATTGATTTATTTTTGGCTGCATTGGGTCTTCATTGCTGCACGCAGGCTTTTCTCTAGTTGCAGCGAGCGGGGGCTAATCTTTGCTGAGGTGTGTGGGCTTCTCATTGTGATGCCTTCTCTTTCTGCAGGGCACGGGCTCTAAGCACATGGGCTTCAGTAGTTGTGGCACGCGGGCACAGTAGTTGTGGCCTGTGGGCTCTAGAGCACAGGCTCAGTAGTTGTGTTGCGTGGGCTCAGTAGTTGTGGCCCATGGGCTTAGTTGCTCCGCGACATGTGGGATCTTCCCAGACCAGGGCTCAAACCCACGTCCCCTGCGTTGGCAGGCGGATTCTTAACCACTGAGCTACCAGGGAAGTCCCAGTTACCATATCTCTTTAGCCTCCTTCATTCTAGAACAGTTTTTAGTCTTTCCTTAAATTTCTTGACCTTAAGATTACAGGCCAATTTCATAGAACATCCTTCAGTTTTGTTTGTCTGCTATTTCTGTTCAATTACACTCAGGCTGTGCGTTTTTTGGCGGGAATGGCCCAGGAGTAGTGTTGTATCCTCCTTAGGGCATTGTTATCTGGAAGGATGTGTTGATCTGTCTCATTGTTGGAGATGTTAACTGCTCCCTTGGTTAAGGGAGCCTCCAGGCTTCTCCACTGTGAAGTTACTGTTTTGTATGTTGTCCGTGGACAACCGTATAAACATTTTCACCTAGTCTTTCATCACAGCCTCTGCCCTGGCCTCCCCGCCTCCTGTCTCCCTCCTCCAGTGCATCCACCTCACCGCCCTGGAAAGATCTTGCTGAAACTCAGATCTGGCCACATCTCTCCTCTGTCCCGAAGCCTTCAGTGGCTCCCTATGATCTGAAAGGTGAAAGTCAGACCTCATTCCCCCTTAGTCTGCCCCCTGAGACCCCGCCAACATTTGGACCCTCTCACCTCCACCTTTTTGGAAACGCTGGGCTCTTTCTGGCATCTCTGCCTGTGTTGCTGCCATTCCCTCTGCCTTCTGTGCTACCCCAGGGAATTCCTCTGACTCCTTTGATACCCAGCTAAGATGTCACTGCTTTGGGGAACTGTCTCCTGACCTTCCAAGACTGAGTTCATGTCTCCATGATGGCTCCTGTCACATCCACTGCAATGATTCTCATTCAATCTGCCTCCCTCACTAGACCTCGGGTCCGTGAAGGCAGAAGGTGCACCCTGTTCCTGGATCCCTGCACCCAGCACGGCACCAGGCACTACACAAGCCCTCGAGGAATGTCCATAGAATGAATTCATGGAATGGTCTTGGTCTTACTGGAAAGTTGCCAGGAGTGATAAAAGGAATAGACTAGGAGGCAATTATTTAATCAATACTTGTGCCAAGCGTCAGGGTTATGAAGGCCAACCAAGGTGACGTGGTCCCGCCCTCAGGAAGCTTTGAGGTTATGGGAGGACATAGATTCTAACCAGATGGCCGCCCATGGTGCTCATGATATAAATACCGGCAGCACTGTTCTGGTTGACCCTCTCCATCACATTGAACCTCACGTTTGAACTGCACTTTACATTTTATTAAGTGCTTTCACATTTTTATTTTAAAAATTTTAAATTGTGGTAAGATACCCATAACGTAAAATGTACTATCTTGCCCATTTTTAGGTGTACAGTTCAGTGGTATTAAGTACATCCTCATTGTTGTGCAACCATCACCACATATTTTTATTTTTTAGTTTCACAATAAGGTAGCCAGCTAAGAGATGACTATTTTACTGGAAATGCAAAATTCACAAAGTTGTATGAAAGAAGCTTTGGGAGATTCTTGTGTTTATGAAAGTGTCAGTGACCCTTGGTTAATCCGAATTCACTACTGAGGAAAAAAAATAGGAACCACTGGTGAGTTTCATCTCCAGCCATTATCCACAGAGAATATCATTATATACTTTTAATAAAATCGTGAGAATGAACTGCCAGTTTCTGCTTTTCTAGATATTAATTTTACTGAAAAACCTTGGTCCCAATCGTTCCATAAAAGATAAGGAAATGTAAAATAGATAGCTAGTGGGAAGGAGCCACATAGCACAGGGAGATCAGCTCGGTGCTTTGTGACCACCTAGAGGGGTGGGATAGGGAGGGTGGGAGGGAGACACAAGAGGGAGGAGATATGGGAACATATGTATATGTGATTCACTTTGTTATAAAGCAGAAACTAACACACCATTGTAAAGCAATTGTACTCCAATAAAGACGTTTTTAAAAATGAAAAAAAAAAAAAAAAAGACAAGGGGTTGGGATTTTACTGTACTGCTAACATTCCAGTCCGATATTTTGTATCTGCGGTAGCTGCAAGGGATTCAGTACTGGTGTGGTAACCAGCGCATGGGATCCAAATAGTCAATTTGAATGTGATAAAAAAAAAAAAAAGACAACTACAAAGAATCTTGCAAATAAATCTATACTTGCAAACCATGTAAGTGTTATGAAAAAAAAGTCAAGGGTACTATGGGAACATATATTGGGACTACTTAGGCTTAAGAGACATTTCCCTGAGGATGTGGTATTTGGGTATCCACCTGGAGAGAGGGCAGATGTTAAGGTGTTGTGAGGCATAGGGATGGAGGGTGGGAGGGGAGACAGCTCAAGCAGAGGGGACAACATGTGCAAAGGCCCTGAGAAGGGAAGGAGCATTGGGCTTTGGAGAAGATAACAGGTCATTGTAACAGGAAGGCAGTGCTGCAGGTGGGAATGAACAAGAGAAGACAGCCTCCTGGGCCCAGGTGAGGATTTCCCCTCCCTCACAATAGGGTGCTTCAAAGCATTTTAGGTGGGCAAGGGACCAGATTCGAGTGGTGCTTTCATTATATGCCTGGGCCACAGAGAACAAGACATGCAGCCAGCATAGGGTGGGAGAAGCAGTGACCAGACAGATGCTGGGGCCTATTCTAGAGCTGGGAAACAGAGCAAGGCTGGCTGGTTGGCAATGAAGCATGGATAGTCTTTCCTAATTAAAAAAGTTATTCTTTTTTTTTCTCTTCTCCAATTTGCTCTTTTTACTGTTTTTTAAAACCTCTTATTTGGAAATAATTTCAAATTTCTAGATAAGTTTCAAGAATAAGAATAGGAGAAAAAAACACCCTTATACCCTTTACCCAGATTGCTAACATTAAAAATGACTTTTAGTTTCACTTTTATAAAGAGAAAGCAGCACTTCCTCTTTGTAAAATTTCAGAAATATGTAATGTACAAAGGGACAATTTCCCCCCTTTCCACTCCCTCAGGGATACCATTTTTGTGAGTTTGGAGCACATCCTTCCATACCTCTTTCTAAGCTGTATGCCAGGCAGACAATCCAGGTAGCTGTCCTGGGGCGGGGGTGCCGTGTGTTGGGAGCTCTGGGTCAGGGGACTCATTTCTGGGTAGGGTTGGGCACTATTATTGCTCAAAGACAGAGAGCGAAATGGGATTACAAAAGACTGCAGGGCTTCCCTGGAGGCGCAGTGGTTGAGAGTCCGCCTGCCGATGCAGGGGACGCGGATTCGTGCCCCGGTCTGGGAGGATCCCACATGCCACGGAGCGGCTGGGCCCGTGAGCCATGGCCGCTGAGCCTGTGCATCCAGAGCCTGTGCTCTGCAATAGGAGAGGCCACAACAGTGAGAGGCCCGCGTACAGCAAAAAAAAAAAAGACTGCAGATGGTAGCCCCCAGGCAGGGCAGGTAAGGAGAGTGGGCAGTGCAACCAAGAGGTCGGAGGGGAAACTTCATGGACTCTAAGAGACCCCAGAGGCCTTTCTTCCCTTCCTCCCCACTGTCTTCTGGAGACATTGCCATGTCTCCTTGGGGTCAGAGTTGAAGGGCCAAGTGGCAAACAGAGGACCCATGAAACCATTAAAACAAGGGTAAAGGGACAGTGGCCATCCTGAGTCGGGGGGGACTGGTGAAATCCAAAGCTTAGTTTGATTACTGCAGCCCCACCCTGGGAACTGGGTCTCAAGGGGAGACCAGAAAGGCTGGGAGGGGCCCCACCTCCACTCTGCACACTGGTCTCCCTTCAGCAAGGGGGGCACAGGATGTCCGCAGCCCTGGGCTGGTCCCAGTGGCCGCTGATGTCTGTGCTGTTTCCTCAGCTCCTTGGTTAGCTTGATGGAAACATTCAATGAGAAAGCAGAGCAGCTGGTGGAGATTCTGGAAGCCAAGGCGGATGGGCAGACTCCGGTGTCCATGCAGGATATGCTGACGTGCACCACCATGGACATCCTGGCCAAGGTGATGGGAGGATGGCGGAGTGCGGCGTGGGGAGGGCCACACGGGCAGAGGGCACTTCTTCCCTCCTCTCCCCCCGCTTCTCCACATATAAGCTGCCCCTTCTCTGGGCTGGGAGGGTCATCTGTTTTATCTCCTCGAAACTTTTAAAACAACAGCGTGAGGTTGGAGCTACCTAACTCATTCTCTAGAAATGGACATAAAGAGATGTGGAGACAGGCCTTTGGCTGGTCAGTGGCAGGACTAGGACTGGATCTCAGGTCTGCCTGACTTCCAGCCCAAGCCTACCTCCCCCTCAGCACCCCCCCCCATGGGGTATTGCTTGACTTTTCACCCTGGCTGTCTCAGCAGTGGCCCAGATAACCCCCAACCCAGGTTAAGGATAGAGTTCAGGCACAGTGAGTGAAGAGTCGTCACCATTCAACAGTTCACTGGGAAGCTGGGTGTGGAATAGACACACAAGGAAGGCTGCATTTCAGGAGAAATGCATCTTGTCAAGGAAGGAAGCCAAGGTTTGTTGAGTGGCTACTATGTGCCACTTAATCCTACCACATCCCACGGGTTCGGGATTATCATGGGTTGTTGTAAGGAGTCAGTGACATGGTACACACAACCCTTAGCCCAGGCTCTGCCCTGGGTCTTCAGTCCCCCCATCACCCTCGTATGACCTTGTCCTTCTCTCTCCCCCAGGCAGCTTTTGGGATGGAGACCAGCATGCTGCTGGGCGCCCAGAAGCCTCTGTCCCGGAAAGTGAAACTGATCCTGGAGGGCATCAGCGCATCCCGAAACACTCTGGCAAAGGTACCTGCCGTCGTAGCTTGACTTGTCCTCATTTGCTGGAGAACTTCCTCCCGTGATTTTTTTTCAAAATGGGCTTTGAGTTCTGATATGTCTGAAGTGACTTCCAAATCAGTTAGGATCTGCATACATCCCCTAAAGTAGAGGCTGAAAATCGAAGTGGTTTAAGTAACTTAGGAGTAAATCTTTCTCTCATGTGAAATGATCCTGAAGCAGGATGGCAATGATGACCCCACAATGTCAGATGTTCCTGGATTTTTCTGTCTTTCTGGTCCACTGTCTCTAGCACATCACCTCATTGTTATAAGATGGCTGCTGCAGATCCAGCTACTGCCTCCTTGTTCCAGGCATGAAGGAAGAAAAAGGGGGAAAGGTGGCACTGTTACCAAACCGAACTTGGGTCTGCTTGCCCACGTGCAGTAAAGCCAATATATTGATACTGGGTTGTGGTGAGGGAAAGTGCAACATTTATTTCAGGGCCCCAAGCAAGGAGTCCAGGCAGCTAGTGCTTAAAAGGCCCAAACTCCCTGAAGGCTTTCAGGGAAAGGTTTTTAAAGACGGGGATGTGTGTTTGGGGGGCGGGGGAAGGGTGTGGGTGTGTGATTAGTTTGTGGACTATCTTCTGATTAATTGGTGGTGAGGTAATCGGGAGTCAACATCATCAACCTTCTGGTTCCAACCAGTCTGGGGTCTACGTGCTGGTGCACAGCATACAGTTAACTTCTCCCACCTGGTGGGGGCTTCAGTATCTGGAAAACAGCTCAAAGGACGTGGCTCAGAATATTATCTATAGCCCTTGAGGAGGAACTAAAGATCCTTGACTTTGTTTAATAGTTAAACTACTATTTTGTCTTGCTGGACTGTTTTCCTTTCTTTCTGCATTTTACCCCCTCTCTGATTAAATTCACTCTTTGGAACTTGGGGAAGGCCTAGGAGGCTAAGGTTTTTCTATAGACAAGAGGCAGGTGGAGGACATGGGGGTGGAGGGGGTCTGTTCTGGGAAGACCCCATAGAGTCCCGCTCGGCTACAGTACTTGAGTTGATTCCCAGACAGATGTTTAGGACGCTCTTCTGTTCCCTGGGACTTCAGACTCTGAGCTTAGAGTCCACCCCACCTTTTCAGCAGTTAATTTCACTCTACTTCCCTCTGGCTGAAGTTTCCTCCTTCGATGTGATCCTAATTGCCTCCATCCTTCAGGAGCCCCTTCTTATTTTCCAGTGCTCTGTGGATATTTTAAGGCATCTTTCCCATCATTTCTAGGGATTTGGGGCAGGAAGGGGAAGCCAGTGCTTGGGCTTAGGCCACATGGCTTGCGGCATCTTAGTTGCCAGACCAGGGATCGAACCCGGGGGCCCCGGCAGTGAAAGTGCCCTAACCGCTGGACCGCCAGGGAATTCCCCATAGCCCACCATTCTGATAAAGTCTCCTGGCTACTTGATCTTTTCTAGAATGTTCTCACATTCTTCCACCCTCCCAGCTTGCCGGTGCCGCTGTGGATTTCTGAAGTCATTTTGGAGTTGGGGGGACAGGGCAGAGGGAAAGTGTGTGTCCAGTCCACCACGCTGAGCTGGAACTCTCATTCAGTTTATGCCGGGGAAGTGGAAGCAGCTTCGCGAGGTCCGGGAGAGCGTGCGTTTCCTGCGTCAGGTTGGCAAGGACTGGGTCCAGCGCCGCCGGGAGGCCCTGCAGAGGGGGGAGGACGTGCCTTCTGACATCCTCACACAGATTCTCAAAGGTGCCAGGGCTCCCTCGAGGGCCTTGGGAGGGCCAGGCAGCGGGGGTGCCCCCTATCAGTTGACTCCAGCTGGTTCTGTCTGGCTCTGGGGGAGCGGGGAGCGGGGAGGAGACCAGGATTCTTAGTGTCCCACGTGGCATCTACTCCTGGGGCTCTGAGACTCGCCTTGTCTTTCAGCTGAAGAGGGGGCCCAGGACGACGAGATTCTGCTGGACAACTTCGTCACCTTCTTCATTGCTGGTTTGTAGCTTCAGCAGAGCTTTGCAGGAGTGAAGGGGACCGCGGATGGCTTAAACCCTGGCTCAGAGATTTCCTCTGACTGGTCTGAGCTGCGGATTTTCTCAGCAGTCTGATTTTGTCTGTCTGAGCAGAGTTCTGCTGTGGAACTGGGGGGCTGGGGTGAGGGGAGCAGATGCTCTCTCTCTTAGCTTGGCGAGGCCCAGGAGGCTCTCTTGGTGGCCTCCCACCTGGTTCTGGAGCTGGCGATTGTGAGGGTTTGTGAAGCTGCCTTTTTGGGCTCAGGAGAGGTTGGCCACTTGAATTCAAGTCTCTGCCTCACTCAAAATGTATGCCGAGGGCTTCCGTACACTAGCACCAGAAGATGTGCTAAGCAACTTTATTCATTTGCTCATCAAATACTTCTTGAGCGTTGTCCTTCACCTGGAAAACTTCTCCTCACCCTTCAGCAATCCCTTAGGCGCCTCCTCCTCACAGAAGCCCTCAGGGATTGCCCGGACTCATCAGGCCCCAGTTAGAAGCTCTCCGTGGGCCCAGAGCTCCTCTTTGCCCACACATCTCACAGTGTCAAGTCGTATGTTTATTGGTGTAGTTCGATAAGGTCAGTCTCCCCCGGCAGATTGCATGCTCGGTGAGCCAGGGGTCACGTTGTTTTGCTCACCTGTGTATTCCCAGGGCCCAGTGCCGTAGGTACCCATAAAGATCGGATGAAATGAATGAAGACCAGGCACAGGGAAGACAGAGATGAACAAGATGAGGGATACTTCATAGTCTGATGGTGGAGGTGGACAGACAGACAGAATTGCCTTGCTGGGCAGTGGATTTTCAGAGGAGGAAGCCTGCCTCCCCTGCGAGAGGCTCACGAAGGGGGAGGGGGTCTGCCATGTGGACGGCGTGGAAGAGGGCCCTCCAGGTGGGGGTCACATCCACAGATAGCCCAGGAGACCTGGAGAAGTAGGACTGGAGCAGGACTTCAGGGCACCGTCCTCCGCGTATGATAAAGTGCTTGCTGAATGAAGGCTGGCTGGCCTTCATGCTTTGAGCCAGGGGCCCGAGTCCTGGATGTGGTTCTTCCATAGGCTGGCTCTGCGGCCTGGGCCTCAGTTTCCTCATCTGTAAAATGGGGATGCCCATCCAGCCTTCCAGTGGGGGTTTAATAACTCCCCTCATGTCCTCCTCGCAGCCCACCACGAGCCCTGTGCCCCTACTGCAAGGGGCCGGGGAGAGGACAGCTGTGTCCTCCCACTGTCCTTTGAGGAAACTGAGTCACTGCTGAAAATGCAGAGCCAGGGCCAGGCTGGGACTTCCGGCCATTTCTGATTCTCCTCCCAGGCCTCCCCTGTGGTGTCCCCTGGCCGTGACTTGCCCACATTCCAGCCCTGGGGGCAGCTGGACCTCCTTCCCGGCACCTACTTGCTGGAAGGTGTAGGCCCCTCTCTTGCATTTGAGCAGCCCCTGGAGCCCCCTGGCTGGCAGCGGTTGCCACCTGTTAAGCCCCCTCTACCCCTTTAGAGGAAAGTGGTGCAACGCGCTTCCCTCCCTGGCCAACCGGGGTGGGGGTGGGGTTGATGCTATCAACTTGACCAGATCCTGCCAGAACCCAGAATCCGCCCTCTCCGCCTGGGAAGTCGGTCCCCGTGACAGGAGATGCACCCTCTCCAGACCTCAGGGGCTGGTGCCCGCAGCTTCATGGGCTTTGGGCTTGAAAGCTTTCCTTGACTTGAGTCCTAGCTCTGTTCCTCCTGCTGTGTGACCTAAGAGGGACACATTCCTCTCGGCCTCAGCTTGCTCTTCTGCAAAATGGGGACGAATATCCCTCCAGGCCAGGCAAGGCACAAGGATAGTTGGAGCAAGGGGCTTTTAGGGTGTGAGACACGGATGCATGGGGCGAAGGCCATTTCTTTGACAACGTAGGCGGCACCAGGAATGCACAGGCGGACAGGTGTCTCCCTCGTATCTGTACGTCTGGCTCAGCCAAGGGGGAGAAGTGAGGGCTTGGACTACCACCAGGGGCTTGGGGTCTCAGAGGCCAGGCAGGCTGGGCCAGCGGCAGCCCCGCAGGCCTCGTGGAGCCTCCGCTCTCCTCCTTTCCTGCAGGTCACGAGACCTCTGCCAATCATCTGGCATTCACGGTGATGGAGCTGTCGCGCCAGCCGGAGATCTTGGCGAGGTACGAAAAGGGGCGATGGGGGCCTCCCCTTGACGTTGGTGAAGGGGTTTATCTGATGTCTTGTTCCTAGAGGACCACCTGCTCCCATCTCCCATGGCTGAGCCCCCTCCAACGTGTCCTGCTTCCCTTCACCCCAGGGTCTTTGCACATGCTGTTCCTACTTCTAGAAGCTCCTCTTCCTGCTTTTCTCCTGGAGAATTCCCACTCCTCCCCCTCCCCCTCCTTCTTCCCCTTCCTCTTCCCGCTCCTCAGAAGCCTTCTTAGGCCCCTGAAGCATCCACTCTGTTTCCCCTCCTAGCCTCCTCCCAGCTCACAGATGCGTTTTCTCCTGGGACTGTTTGCTTTGAGTCTATTTCAGTCATGAAACCAGAAGCTCCAAGAGGGCAGGGACATGGCTCTTTCCCTCCCAAGATGTACTCAGGGTCTGGCCAGGGGCTGGCACTGAGGACTGAACAGAATTCCAAGCAAAGTGCTGAGGGAGCGCTTGTCTGCTCCTGGCAAGACAAAGGAGGGCATCGCTGGGGAGATGGCATTTGAGCTGGGCCACTGGTTTCCTTAAATACAAACAGTGTCCCTCAAAGACTGTTGCACAGACGGGCTGAGCTAAATGTAAGAGCGCCCTGCAAATACTGCCAACGGGCTTGGGGTGGGGTCTCCGTGGACACGGGGAAGGGTCCATCAGAGCAGCGGTGGCCGTCATCAGCAGGGAAGGGCCGACTGAACGGTTGCCTGAGAATGTAACGCCGTTGACCCTTGAACGACAGGGTTTGAACCGTGCGGGTCCACTTACACATGGATTTTTTTCCACTAAACACCTGCGACAGCACCACACGGTCCGCAGTTGGTTGAATCTGTGGATGTGGAGCCGCGGACACAGAGGGCCAACTGTAAAGTTATACTCGGATTTTTGACTGTGCGGAGGGTGGGTGCCCCTCACTCCTGTGTTGTGCAAGGGTCAACTGTAGCTTACTGGTGTTTAAAAATACGTAATAGTATTTATTAAAAATTTGGAGAAAAGAAGAAAAGTTAAAATAATGATTATAACTATAATAATAAATCCACCTGTGGTGCCCCCATCCACCCATGGACAGTTCATGATTAATTACTGAATTTTGCCATGTGTATTATCACAACATTAGCCCACAGTTTTGCAACCTCTTCCCAAGTTCTTTTTTTTTTTTTTAAATATTGTGTCTATGTGTATATATGTATATCATATATATCATATATAATATCATATATATAATAAAATTTACCCTTTAAACCATTTTCAGGCGTATGGTTCAGTGGCATTAAGTACGTTCACTGTTGTGGATCCATCACCACCATCCTTCACCACCGCCCATCCCCAGAACATTTCAGCCTCCCAAACGGAAACCGTCCCCGTTAAAGGCTCCCTCCCTGCCTCCCTGCCTCCCTGCCTCCAGCCCCTGGCAACCACCATTCAACTTCCTGTCTCCAGAAACCGGACTCCTCCTGGGACCCCATATGAGTGGAAGCAACAGTGTATTTGTCCTTTTTGTGTGGCTCGTTTCACTCAGCACCGTGTCCTCAAGGCTCATCCGTGTGGCAGGATATGCCCCTCCCTTCTGAGTCTGAGTGAGAGTCTCTCGTACGTATGGACCACGTCTTGTTCATCCATTCATCCATCAGTGGGCACTTGGGTTGCTCCCACCTTTTGGCTCTTGCGAATAGTGCTGCTGTGAACGTCGGTGTGTAAATATCCACTTGAGACCCATCTGCCCGGAAGTAGTGGGATTGCTGCATCACATGGTAGTTCTGTGTTCAACTTTTTGAGGAGCCTCCATACCATTTTCCTAAGCAGCTGCACCACTTTACATCCCCACCAGCAGTGCCCAAGGGCTCCGATTTCTCCACATCCTCACCAGCACTTGTTATTTTCTGTCTTTTTTTTTTTTTTTTTTTTTTTTGCGGTACGCGGGCCTCTCACTGTTGCGGCCTCTCCCGTTGCGGAGCACAGGCTCCGGACGCGCAGGCGCAGTGGCCACGGCTCACGGGCCCAGCCGCCCCGCGGCACGTGGGATCTTCCCGGACCGGGGCACGAACCCGCGTCCCCTGCATCGGCAGGCGGACTCTCAACCACTGCGCCGCCAGGGAAGCCCTATTTTCTGTCTTTTGACAAAAGACCCCGTCATGGCTGGGAAGTGGTCCAGGTCCACCTCCACGGCTGCATATTATTCTAACGGTGCACGTTCCCAGGCTCGTACCTGCATTCCTGCATCGCCCCTTCTGCTGTTTCCGGCTGCTGTGAACCGGGCTGAAATAGGCATCTTTGTGCAAAGACCTTGTTCTGTGGTGGTTTGTTTCCTACAGCCAATTCCGAGCAGCACACACAGCGGGTGAATGTTTTAAGGGTCTGGAACGTAGTTCCCAGCTGCGTGGGCGTCTGCGTTTGGACGTGGAGGTGCCTTCCAGAAGGGGGGCTGGGGGGGCAGTGTGTGCAGCGGGGAAGCCCCAGGCCTCTCTCTTCAGGTTTCCTCCCACCCCGCCCTTCTTAAAACTAACGTGGGACATCTCTCCTTGGAGATGAACTTGTCTTTGTCTGACTGACAGGCTGCAGGCTGAGGTGGATGAGGTCATCGGTTCCAAGAGGCACCTTGACTGCGAGGACCTGGGGAGACTGCAGTACCTGTCCCAGGTGTGGGGATGGGGGAGAAGCTTCTGGGCAGAGGTGGGCAATTCATCGACCGGGCCTGCTGCCTCCCTGAACCCTTTAGTACAGGGTTCTTAAATGTCGCTGCACCTGAGAATCCCCTGGGAGGTTAAAAAACTGCCCATGTCCGGGCTGCTCCAGGCCAATGATACTGAGTCACTGGGGGCGGGACCCAGCATGGCTAAGGTTTCCCAGGTGATTCCAGTATGGAAACCAGCCGAGTTAGTAAAACCCAGTTAGGCCTGGGTTCCACAAGCATTAGGCTTCCCAGCTAGGGGCCAGGCTCAGCAGAACCCCCCTCCAACCCCCAGCACAGCACAGGAGGAGGCCTTCCTCGAGCTGCTGGAGCCGTCAGGATGCTGGGAGCCCAGGTTTAGAGGGAGGCCTGGCTCTGGTCTCTGGTCTGGTCTGGTCTCTGGCACTGTGGCTTTGCACAACCCCTCTTCTGGGCCTTGGTTTCTCCTTCTGTCACATGAGGGGTTGGACGTGCAGATGATGCTAATCTTGCAGGGTTAGGGACCCAGTTCGGCCGTGGGTGCACATTCAGCGCCGTGAAATGGAGCAGAGGTGCGTCCGGGACATGCTTCTGGCACTTTCCATGGGGTCTCTTGATGTCTCTCGTTATCTCCCTGTGTGGTGTCCGCAGGTCCTCAAAGAGTCGCTGAGGCTGTACCCGCCAGCGTGGGGCACCTTTCGTCTGCTGGAGGAGGAGACCTTGATCGATGGGGTCCGAGTCCCCGGCAACACCCCGCTCCTGGTGCGTGGGGGCCCTGCCCGCCTGCCCCCAGCTGGCCAATTCGGGGCTATCCGCTGACATCAGGGACTCCTCCAAAGTCCGTGGCCCTGTTATCCTCCCTGGCCGCCCTGTGCACTCTTGTTTGAGTCTTACCATAACCCTGTGATGAATTTCCTCTCCCCACCCCACTGTCCAGTATAAGATTACAGTGGGTGATTCGAAAAGGGAGGTGCCTCATTTACAGCTGAGGCTGCTGAGGCTCAGAGAAGTTAAGTTACTTTCCTGAGGTCACACAGCCAGTAAGGGGCAGAATGGGATGTGCCCAGTTTCAGAGCTGGCCCAAATTTGCCCCAGTTCCTTCTCTTGCCATGGCCCCTCCTCCCACTGAGGTTGACTTTCTCCCCCTGTTCTCCTTCACATTTTGTTCCTCTGGCTGTTTCCTCATTCATTCATTCATTCAGCCTCCATTCATGCACAATGACCTCCCCAAACCCACCCCCTGCCCCCCAAACTAGAACGTAACCACCTATGTACGCGTCATTCTCCTGATTCCCTCCAAAAGCTGTCACTCTCCTGAATTTTGTGCTTGCCTTCATGTGTGTGTGTGCCCACACAATCATATGTCCTAGGACTTGCTTTGTGACTCAGCACAATGTCTGTTAAGATAGTGTTGATTTCCACGTGTGGCTGTAGGCCACCCATTTTCACTGCTATGTAATATTCTGCTGTGTGAGTTGCACTATTGCACGTTGATTCCGGGGTCAACAGGCATGAGAGAGGGTCCCAGTTTGTTGCCATCATGAGCATAGCTGCTGCTGTCAGCTTTCCTGCCCTGTGTCCTGATGCAACGTGCAAATGTGTTTGTTGGGTGTGTGCCCAGGAGTGGGAGGGCTGGGTTGTAGGACAGATGACTGATCCACTTTATAAACTAGGGCCAAATTATTTTCCATAGTGGCTTTGCCAGTTCAGATGCTCCCTTGTGGTGTATCTTCCTCACCACTTAGTAGGGGCCAATTTCTTATTTTTTGCCAGTCCAATAAGTGTAAGGAAAGTATTTTGCTGTGGTCTTGATGTGCACTTTCCTGATTACTGGTGAGGTTGGGTAGCCCTACCCTGTTTTTCCTCTTCTATGAGGTGTTTGTTCATTTCCCTCTCTTGGGTCGTTTGTCTTTTCTTATTATTATGTAGAGTTGTCTTTACAAATTCACATGTTAATCCTTTATCAGGTAGATGTGTTGCAAATGTCACTCGATACATGGTTTGTCTTTGTTTTTTTTTTTTTTTTTTTTTGCGGTACGCGGGCCTCTCACCGTCGCGGCCTCTCCCGTTGCGGAGCACAGGCTCCGGACGCGCAGGCTCAGCGGCCATGGCTCACGGGCCCAGCCGCTCCGCAGCACGTGGGATCTTCCCGGACCGGGGCACGAGCCCGCGTCCCCTGCATCAGCAGGCGGATTCTCAACCACTGTGCCACCAGGGAAGCCCTGTCTTTGTTTTTAATGATCTGACATTCTTAAATTTCTTAGTGGTTAGTTATCTTGTTTTGTCTTGTTTAAGAAATTCTTCCCTGCTTTGAAGTCAGAAGAGTATTCACTTACATTGTCTTCTACCGATTTTACACTTTTGAAAGTTAAGCTCTTATCTATCTGAAATTGATTTTGCGTATGGTGTGAGGTAAGGATCTGTGTTTGCTGAGGCTACTATTGCAAAGCATCATGGACACAGTAGCTTAAAGAGCAGAAATTTATTTTCCCATGGTCCTGGAGGCCAGAAGTTCAAGATTTAGGTGTCAGCAGGTTGGTTTCTTCTGAGGCTTCCCTCCTTGTCTTGCAGACAGCCATCTTCTCCCTCCACCTTCACATGGCTTCTTCTCTGCCTGTGTCTGTGTCCTAATCTCTTCTTATAAGAACACCAGTCATACTGGATTAGGGGTCCCAATGACCTCATTTTAACTTAATAACCTCTTTAAAGAGCTTATCTCCAAATACAGTCACATTCTGAAGTTAGGACTTCAACTTATGAATTTTAGGGGGATGCAATTCAGCCCCAAACAGAACCTATGTTTATTTTTACAAAGGAGAAAGACGTGCTCCAGTCCCACCCGTTGAGTCTCCCTTCCCCAGGGCCCTGCCAAGCCCTCTCCAGCACGTATCAAAGCTTCATCCATGTGTCCTTTTTTTTTTTTTTTGGCCACACCATGCAGGTTGTGGGATTTTAGTTCCGAGACCAGGGATCAAACCTGGGTCCTCGGCAGTGACAGCGTGGAGTCCTAACCGCTGGACCGCCAGGGAATTCCGTATCTGTACTTTTTAAAAGAAAAACATCCTGCGCCAGTACCACCCGCCCTAATGACCATCTCTTCAGAATGCCCGTATGTCTGGCAGGGCGAGGCCCTGGGGCTGACTCGCAACCCACGTGGACAACCCCGTGGACCTTGAACGGGCAGACGCAGGCTCTGATCCAGGCCCCGCTTCCTGCGGGCTGGGTCGTCTCAGGGAAGACCCGGAACCTCCAGGACTCAGCACCATCCTTGTAAGATGGGGATAATGGTACCTGAGCCAACAGGATAATACAGGATAACGTACATCACGTGTCTGGCAAAAGCCCCTGGCACATAGTAGGCGCCCTTGCTGAC
Source organism: Kogia breviceps (assembly GCF_026419965.1). NCBI lineage: Eukaryota > Metazoa > Chordata > Mammalia > Artiodactyla > Physeteridae > Kogia > Kogia breviceps. The sequence goes on along the minus strand of NC_081312.1, from coordinate 5,393,366 downwards.
CTTAGACCCCTCCTGGTCTTATGCTCCCCACTCAGCTCCAGGCCCCCCCTCCAGCCTTGGATGCCCTGGACTCTCACACAGAGAACCAGGGGCAGCATGGGCTTGGGGAGATACTTTGTGCAAAGGACAGCACCCAGGGCCCAAGTTATGGGTCCTGAATGGCCCCTGGGGGCTGGGGCATGGAGCTTCAGCTTCAATCAGGAGGCGCCAGCTGTGCAGGTGAAAGGCTAGTGGGGGCTCTGCGGCTCCCCCACCCCCACCCCACCGAAGCAAGCCTTGTGTTGAAGAGAACCTTTGAATAGTAACAGCTCTCAGGAATCTAGAGAAAGATGGCCTTGCAACAGACCTGAGTTTGCATCTCATTTTGGCCGCTTACTTGCCAGGTGACTTCAGGCAAGTCATGAACCTCTGAGCCTCGGTTTCCTCATCTGTAAAATGGGGATAATTGTAGCTCCCCCATAGGGTGAGGTCAAGCATGGGACGATGTAGCATGCCCAGCTGGTCGGCAGCATATTGGGCTGCCCCCTTTCTTCCTCTTAGAGACTTTTCAGGGGCCAGTGGAATCCCACACTGGTCCAGTTTGGCAGGTGGAGAGATGGGTGGGGAGATGGGTGGGTGGGGAGATGGGAGGGCGGAGTAGAGCAGGGGTGGGGAGTGTGGGAGGGGGTTCTCTGCTCCGAGTCTCCCCAGTGGGTGACTGCAGCAGGTGGGGGAGGTGCAAGGGGACCCATCCTTGGAGCCAGAGACAAGCGGATCCTCTGCCCGGCAGTTCAGCACCTATGTCATGGGGCGGATGGACACATACTTTGAGGACCCGCTGACTTTCAACCCAGATCGCTTCAGCCCCAAAGCACCCAAGTAAGTCTCTCTTCAAGCTGTCCACAAGTGGAGACCTGGTGGGAGGATGGTCCCAGTGGCCTCTGGCCTGAGCGGCCTGTACTCACTGAGCCCACGTAGCCTTCCAGATCACTGCGAGGGAGTTGTGAACCCCTCTCTGCCCCCATTTACAGGGAGGAAATAACGACTCAGAGGAGGTTAGGTAACTTGCCAAAGATGAACAGCCAGGAAGGGGCAGAACCAAGGTTTGAGCCCAGCTCAGAATGGTTTTAAAGTCTGTGCTCATAACCAGTCCCTTATACTGGGAAGGCCTGTGACTTGGGCAAGTGACTGCATCCCGGCCCCCCACACCTTGATGCTCCTATCTGAGAAATGGGAATACCGCCGGCTCCCTCTAGAGGTGGCTGTGGGAGTGAATGGTTTCAAGTACTGAAGCAGTGGTGGGGAGGAGAGCCAAGCTCAGGGGACAGACACCTGAGTCCAGACCCAGACTGTCCAGAACTGAGCGTGCGGCCGGCTGAATAAGTGGAGTAAGTGACGTAGGACCTTGGGGGTGTTGCTTTGCCTCTCTGAGCCTCAGTTCCTCCATCTGTGAAATGGGAATAATAACAGCTCCTTCCGGAAGGCTCAGAGGAGGATAAAATGAGACAATGCTGACCCAGAGCTTAGCCGAGTCAGCTGTTGATGTCTTTAGCGTGTTCGAAAACGAGCCCTGGCCCAAAGCCGGTCATCACAAGGATGGCTTTGTCACGACTGTCGCGGGGCTGCCTCCTGACGCCTCTCTCCCCGCACGCAGGCCGAAGTTCACCTACTTCCCATTCTCCCTGGGACCCCGCTCCTGTATTGGGCAGCAGTTTGCTCAGGTAGGGGGCCAGCGCTGGGGTTTCTGCCCAGAAGTGACTGCGGGGTGAAGTCTTGTCATCGGGAAGCATTTCAGAGCCCTGCTCTGGGTCCCTGGGCTGGGGGCTGGGGGCTGGGGGCTGGGGACCCAGGCAACTGTGGCATTTGCTGCTTATTCCCTCATTCATGTCACTGACGCCCCCCCCCCACCCGCTCCCGCGCGCACAGATGGAGGTGAAGGTGGTCATGGCCAAGCTGCTGCAGAGGCTGGAGTTCCGGCTGGTGCCCGGGCAGCGATTCAGGCTGCTGGAGCAGGCCACGCTCAAGCCTCTGGACCCCGTGCTGTGCACCCTGCAGCCTCGGGGCTGGCAGCCCGCGCCCCCGCCCCCGCCCTGCTGAGGGGCCCTCGGGCAGGACCGGACTCCTCCGCCAGGGCCACGCCCACGCTGTTCCCCGCCCTCTTCTCCGGGAGCGCCGTCCACACTGGCTCCCAGCCGGCCCTCTGCCCACTGCCACGTGCTTCACAGCCCTGAGAGCTCCCCGTCCCCTGCTGACTCCGCTGCCCTTCTTGGACCAGCGCCTGCCATCTCCCAGCTGCCGCCCAGATGTGCTGTTGTCTCCCCCCACCTCTTTGCACAGGCCATGCCCTCTGCCAGACACCCTAACTCTTGCTCACTCCCTAAAGCCCTCTTCAGGTGTCACCTCCTCCAGGAAGACCCCCTTACCGCCCCCCGGCTGGGCCAGGGGCCCCTCCTCTGTGCTCCCTTGGCCACCTGTGCCACCTCTAGCACCACACTGACCACACTGTATCATGAGTGTCCTTCGATGTGACCAACTGCCCTGCCAGGCTGTGAGTGCCTCGAGGGCAGGGTCTGCGTGTGATTCACCTCTGAGCCCCCTGTGCCCACCCAGGGCCTGGCACAGAGTCGATGCTCGATAAATAAATGTGTTGACTGCATGAACGGCCAGACCAGGCCGGGGTGCTCTGGCCTCCGTTTTCTCATCTGTAAAATGGGTGCCTTGTTGAGGCTGATCTCCCTAAGGGCTGATGCAGCTCTGGAAGCTGCGCTTGGAGATGCCCAGACAACGCCACGTCGGGAGAAGACGGCCCAGGTTCCCGGGAGGGCCCCATGTTATGTGCAAGGCCATGCTCCTGGGGGGTGAGGCTGGGACTGGGGGCAGTTTTGAGAGCTTGATTTGAGAGGGTCGGGGGCCCTGGGGCCTGTGTGGTCTAGTCTACTCCCAACAAGGCCACTGACACTCCAGAGGGCCTCACATGGGCTGGAGCCCCCAGGATCTCTCTTGGGGGCAGCTTGGTGGAGCTGAGTGTGGACACCTGGCCTCACACCCACTGCACCCGTGCGCCTGCTGGCACAGGGCTGCCCCTCCTGACCTGGGCGGAGGAGGCTGCTGGGGCCCAGGTGCTGAGACTGTAACCCTCACGGCGGCGGGTGGGTGAGGAAGCTGTGCCTTCCTCCTCGGGGCTGAGGGGTGGCCAAGGGGCAGGAAATACTGGACCTGCCACATGTCCTCTGGGCCTGTCCAAGGGAAAGGGCCTGTTTCTCCTTCAGCACTTGGGACTTTGTCTTCATGCAGGAACAGCTGGCCCACTGCCTGGGGTACGTGCGCCGGACAGGTCCCCCCCACGATACCTGAGAGGGCACAGGTTTGGACTGGCCCCTGCTGTACGTCAGCCCCTCAGCCCTCGCTGCAGCCTGAACGGCAGCTCCGAGGGGTCTTCCCAGTTAGCAGACGAGGAAACTGAGGCTCAGGGGAGGAAGTGGCTCAGCACAGGTGGGTGTTCTGCCCTAGGATGGGCTGCGTTCCCAGCCCAGGCTGGACGTGGGGTCGCACGGGAGTGGTGGCGTCTGAGCCTCTGGGCAGAGCGTCTGCCTCTGTAGCTGCAGATCCCTTGCTGAGTGAGAGTCCCCTGCTCCCCCAAGCCCCGGACTGACCGAAGCACTCGGCTGGGCCCCGATCGAGCTACGCCCCACCCTCTGTTTCCATCTCCCTGCCTTGGGGTGGTGGTGGGGAGGCCAGAACCTCCTGTGGCTCTGAGAAGGGTGTGTCTGGGCCAGCTGGATCAGGTCAGCGGGGGTGGGGCCTGGAAACCTTTCCTTTTAAGCCCCCCACCCACGAGACCTCAGTGTGCACAGGGCTGGTACCAACCCCCGGGGCCCAGGCAAGATGGACGCGATTAAAACCAAGGTCCTGCAGCCAGACCTCCTGGGTCAAATCCTACCCCATCTGTCACTGGTTACGGGGCTTTGCCCCCAGGTTCCCCATTTGTAAGGGAGGACAAATAACAGGACCCACATCCGAAGGTTTGTGGGACGTTCTACGTGGATGGTGCTCAGCACAGAGCCTTTCGGCGTCAGGGCTGCACACTCAGCAGCTGTAACTGTAACTGGCGGTGGCATCTTTATTGCCGTGACGTCCAGAGGAGGCCGGGCAGTGCAGTTCCCAGAAGAGCCACACGGTGGCGCCCCGGCGCAGCTCTCAGAACTGCGGGTCCGCCGCAGGCAGGGTGGGCGGTGCCTCCCCACCCCTCAGAGGGTCCGGAGGGCCCTTTCCCAGCCCGCCCCCTCACCTGTAAACCTGGACAAGGTGAGCTGGGTCTACAATCTCACTCCGGGCAGGAAACTTCCAGCCTGCACGCTCACCCAAGTCCCCCCTGGTCCCTCAGGTCTGAGCTGCTCTAACACCTCAAATGCATTTTATGCTCCCCTGAAGTCACCTCCGGTGCCCTCGGCCCCAGGGGTCTGGAGGCTGGGGATGGGGGACCCTCAGGGTGTCTTCTGGCCAGGCTGCGGTGGGGCGTGGCCTCAGGAGCCTTGTCTGCTGGTGTGGAGATGCGAAGCTTGGCCCAGCCGCGGTCAGATGGGAGGTTTTCTTCCTCTGTGCTCTGGGTGCTGGGACTGGAGGCTGGCTTGGGGTTGCCTGGTGGCCCTGTGGGCCTCAGTGTCAGCCAGCATGGGTGGGCAGAGGACCACAACTAGTTGCCCGGCTGGGAAGGTTCTGGATGGGGCTCAGCCCCTCCTGGTTGTCTTGGCCGAGTAGGTATGGTGTCTGCTACCCTAGTAGGTCCAGCCAGGCAGACCCCACAAACACAGTGTGTGTGGGACTTCCTGGGTGATCACGAGAGGGGAGGACCACCTGGATGCGACCTCAGGGGACGGGCGAGAGGGGGCTCAAGCCAGGGGTAAGTTCTGCGTTGCACCCCCTCTGCGTGGACGCTTACTCTCCTCTGAGGCGAGAATCCCGCATCTTCAGGCGGCTTCCTGATGAGTATGTGACCCAAAGGAGGGTCTTGAACCCCTAAATGCACGTCTGCCCAGACTTCACCCTGGGCTCCTCCAGACAGCCTTGGGCATGTCTGCCTGGACGTCCAAAAATAACCCCAGCCGGGGGAGGGGGCAGACACTGGGGTATTTCTGGCGGGCGGCAGGGGACGTGCAGAGGAGGGGCATTTCTCTGAATCAGGGTTGAGATGGGGACAGATGGCCTAGGACTTTAAAAACACTCATTTCTCCCGGAACATGGCTCTCCCGCACTCTCTTCCCACTGGAGGAAATCAGGGTCACCCTCCCGGTGTTGCCCAGCTCAGGTGGCCTCTGCCAGCCAGGCCGAGTGGTCACGCCCAGGGTGGGGGGGCCTGAGGGTCACGGCAGAGGATGGGGCCAGAGGAGGCCCGGAGTCACCCACTCTCGGCTGTCCCACAGGCAGCCTCCAGCTGGCCGTGCCCGGGCCCCAGGCCTGCCCTGGAGGAGGCTCCGTGGACCTCAAGGCGGTGCGGCCGGGCAGGAGGTGGGGAGTCCTGGAGCCTTTCATGCAGGAGCCCAGCCTCCCAGGTGGGGTGTGGAGGGTCCCAGGGTCAATGCCAGGTGGGCAGGGGCAAAGGACTTGTCTCTCTTCCCCACTCCCGGTCCTCGGGCCCAGCTCCGCTGGTTCAGCTTCTGGGGGGCAGAGGTGGGTGATGCAGCCGTGGCAGAGCCCCTGCATCCCCAGCCTGGGGGCAGAGCCCTTCGGGCGGCGCTGGCATCCTGGCTGAGGAGGAGTCCGTGGTGGTGGCGCTGGCCAGCCCCGGGCCCAGCTGTACTGTGACCCCGGGCCCCTTTCTACAGAGCGGGCCCCAGAGGTGGGGCCTCACTCTCCCTGGGGGGCCTCTCCCCTGCTGTGAGCCCAGGAGCCTGAGGAGGAGGGCAGGGTCTCCCCAGCAGCTCCGCGTCCCCTGGGCCACCCGCCCCTCGCACACACCAGATGACGGCGGCTCCTTGGCCTGCGCCCAGAGGTGAGGGGTTGCCCCAAGGAACCCGGGAGCTGCCCACACCCTCACACCCCAGGAATACCCAGTGCGGCTGACGGGCCTCTCAGGCTTCTTTCCTGGCTGGGAGCCTGGAGACTAGGAGGCTCACCCAAGGCCACCCACACCCAGGCAGCCATCAGCTTAGGGTGCCTGGGCTGGATGGGGGTGCCCCGGGTGTGGGAAACCAGCTCCCAGAGCTGCACTGGAGTGTGTGTTTGTGTGTGTGTGGTGTGTGTGTGTGGTGTGTGTGATGTGTGTGTGTATGTGTGGTGTGTGTGTGGTGTGTGTGGCGTGTGTGTGTGGTGTAGTGGTGTGTGTGTGTGGTGTGTGTGTGTGGTGTGTGTGTGGTATAGTGTTGTGTGTGGTGTGTGTGTGTGGTGTAGTGGTGTGTGTGGTGTGTGTGTGGTGTAGTGTTGTGTGTGGTGTGTGTGTGTGGTGTAGTGGTGTGTGTGGTGTGTGTGTGTGGTGTAGTGGTGTGTGTGGTGTGTGTGTGTGGTGTAGTGTGTGTGGTGTAGTGGTGTGTGTGTGGTGTGTGTGTGGTGTGTGTGGTGTGTGTGTGGTGTAGTGTTGTGTGTGGTGTGTGTGTGTGTGGTGTAGTGGTGTGTGTGGTGTGTGTGTGTGGTGTAGTGGTGTGTGTGGTGTGTGTGTGTGGTGTGTGTGTGTGGTGTAGTGTGTGTGGTGTAGTGGTGTGTGTGTGGTGTGTGTGTGGTGTGTGTGGTGTGTGTGTGTGGTGTAGTTGTGTGTGTGGTGTGTGTGTGTGGTGTGTGTGGTGTGTGTGTGGTGTAGTGGTGTGTGTGGTGTGTGTGTGTGGTGTGTGTGGTGTGTGTGTGTGGTGTGTGTGTGGTGTGTGTGGTGTGTGGTGTGTGTGTGTGTGGTGTAGTGGGGTGTGTATGTGGTGTGTGTGGTATGTGTGTGGTGTAGTGGTGTGTGTGGTGTGTGTGTGTGGTGTAGTGGTGTGTGTGGTGTGTGTGTGTGTGTGTGGTGTGTGTGTGTGTGGTGTAGTGGTGTGTGTGTGTGTGTGTGTGTGTGTGTGTAAGCCCTATGTATATGTGAGCCCAGGGGTGCGTGTGTGAAGCCCACAGGTGTGTGTCCATTTGTGTCTCTCCGTATATCTCTGTGTGTCTGGGGTCTCCGTGTCTCTGTGTATCTCTGTCTCTCGCGTGTGAGGCTGTGCATACGGGTCTCAGCGTCCGTGTCCGCGTGTCTCAGGCTGCGCACGTCTGGGTGTGTGTCTGCCGTGACCTGAGCTGTTAAGGAGGGGTCTGTTTTAAGCTAAGGAGGTGGACACACCTGGTGTTCGGCCCTGGCTGTGCATCGCACACCCCATCCTAACCCCGCCAGGTTAGGCGGCCCGCCCAAGGCCACACACCCGGGGGATGCAGGTCCATCCAACGGGGACATCCTCTGTCCTTCCTCAAGTCAGGGTCACCAAGGCCCCAGGTGAGGCTCCTTGTTTGAAGCTTTCCTGCCTCCATTTACGGGGTGGGGGAGGGCCCAGGAAGACGGGGTGTCCAGCAGGGCAGGGAGGAGGTGCCGGGACCCCTGAGACCCAGCTGGGGTGTGTGTGAATGTGGGGAGGGCAGGTGCCCGCAGGAAGCAGGGCGTCCCCCTTGACCCCGCCACGGGGAGGAGCAGCCCTGACCCTCCCTCCCTCCCTCCCGAGTGGCTTTGCTCCCAGCATCGGTGCTGGCTGGCCAAGCAGTGGGGACCCAGGGCTGGTGCGGGATCGAGCGGGGTGCGGGAGGGCGCCGAGCGCACGGTCCCCGGGCAAGAGGCTGCTGCGAGGCTCGCGCCCATCCTCCCCTGTGAAGGGGGACACGGCTTCCCCCGAGGCCGCACGACGTTGGGGAGGGCCCGGGAGGGACCCCCGCTCAGAGCAAACCCGGCAAATGTGCACCTCCTACCCCATGTTCCCTTCCAAGCACCCCAACTCTGGCCAACTGCCAAGTTCACGGGAGCAGCCGGCCCGCCCCCTCACCCTATCTCCCGCCGCATCCATCCCCGCGGCACCCCCAGCTCTTCGCCGGAGCTTCTCCTCCACCTTGAACCTGACCCTGGGCGTCCAGGTGTCCGGCTCCCCCTCCAGGTGTCAGCCTGCTCCTCCCTGACCACCTCCACTCGCCCAGCACCCTGCCCTGCCCTTCCTCCGCCACCCCCCACGTGCCCGTGAGCCCCCAGGAGGCCGCGCCCACGTCCCCCTCAGGCCCCGGCAGCCACTGACCATCATGGATGCCCACCGGGCGGTTGAAATGACATCACACGCTCCCCGTGAGCTAAGACCATGCCAGGTCTCGGTAGCCGTGACAGCGCCACGACAGGGGCCCTCGGCTGGGCAGAGTCAGGGCTGCAGGGTGGGCTGGGAGGAGCCAGAGGGCGCAGGTGCGTACGTACCCGCCCCCCAAGTACACACGCATATACATGTTCACGCAGGAATGTGCACACGCACACACACATTCCCCTACACACGTGTACACGCTCCCGTGCACACAGGTGCACACCCACACACTGTCACACACACGCTCGTGAACACACACGCAGTGGGCTCGGGAGCAGAGGAATCGAGTTGTTTCTTCCCCAGTACATGTTCCCACACTAAAGCAAACAGGAAGGGACGTGGGGCCGGGGACAGGAAGAGGAAGTGGCCTGCACACAGGGAGCCGGCTCCAGCCGGGCGGAGGGGGGACTCTGCAGGGGCGGAGGTGGAGTGCACCCACAGGAGGTCTAAGCCCTGCTGCTAGCCCTCTCTGACGCCCCGCAGGCGTCACCCCTCACGTATCCAGCTGAGAAACCAAGGCAGGGGTGGCTCGTCCCTGTCCCCAAGGAGGGCAGGTGGAGCCGGCACTGGACCCAGGCTCATCTGACAGCACGCTCCCCCAGCCCTGGTCCTGCAGCCCCACCTGCAGTGGCCAAGGTGGAGTCCTCTGCCTGGGAGTCCAGGCGCCTCGGTGGGGCTCTTTCTGCAGCCCCGCTGCTTGTCCAGCACTGGGCACACCCATGGTACCTGGCCTGGCCTCTGGTGGTCTCGGGGGGCACCCTGAGGTGGGGTCCACAGTGTGCTCCTCTGGGGGCCCAGCCCAGGGAGCCCCAAGCACGTGCTGCCGGAGATGACACACACATGATGAGGTCATGAGCCCAGCCTGCGAGGCCCCGCGGGACCACGTGCGCCTCACGGCCAGGGCTCTGAGGGGTTCTCCCTGCCCCCAAGCCTGGCCCAGGCCTGGGTGCACGAGGTTCTCATAGATGCTCCACCCATGTGGAGATGGAGGCACAGAGAGGGGCCATGACCTGCCCAAGGACACACAACGAGGCAGGTCTGAGCCCTCTCATGCCCTCCCGCTGCAGCTCCAGGGGAAAAGGAGGTGGAGGCCTGGGCACGTGGGTCCCACCTGGTCCCAGCCCCTCCCTAGAGATACAGCTGCCACCTGTGCGGCTCCTGCTGCTGTGTTATCTCGTGAGTCCTCCAGACCCAGCGGGAGAGACTCCTCCCCACTCCGCAGGTAGGGGGCGCCCAGAAGAGCTGCTTCTCTCCTTGCTGACCTGCCTCCTTTCTTTCCTGCGCATCCTCCCAAGGCACAGGGCAGCTAGATTCCCACTCACGCCTAGAATCCCAGTCCTGGAATCACATCTAGGTGGTGCAGAAGGAGGGAGAGGATTTCTGGGGTGGAGCGGCTGGGGGTTTAGGGCTCCAGAGACAGATCCAGTCTTTCTTTGTCTTTTTCTCACTTAAAATAAAAATCTCAGTCAGGAGGGACCCAGGATGACCAGCAGTCCTTGTTTGCCTGAGACTGAGGGTTCCCAGGATGCATGAGGACTTTCAGGGCTAAAACAAGGAAACACCCAGGGAAACCAGGACAAGTCACTCTAGAGGGACTCCAAAGCCATTTAATCTAATTCCACCTGATGCTTGAACTCTCCACTGTGTCCTCACCCAGTAGCTGTCCAGCCCTGCTTACATACCTCCAGTGACAGTGAGCTCATTACTGTTCATAACAGCAAGAGCCAACCAAGAGGTAGACACAGCCAGGACCAGGCACTGACCACAGTGAGGTCAGAATTTGCAGAGCAGAGTGCAGGGTCCTCTGACCTGCCTTTAGGGGCAGTCAGAAAAGGCTTCCCAGAGAAGGAGACTGGGGAGGAGGACGGGGAATTCCTGGCCAAGGGAACACCACAGGCAAAGGCCAAGAGGCCTAGAACCATCTCACATGGATTGAATTCCTTTGCTGTTCTCTCTGACAGCTGGTGTGACTCTACAGCCCTCCCCCTCCCCTGTCTCTGGAAGGGAGCCTCTCCTGCCTCTTCTCCCCAGGTCTCCAGGCTAGGAAAGGTCTCACTGCCAATGAAAGAGCTACTAGATGCCTTGGAACACCATTCCACCCCCCTCTCATTTTTTCTGAGACTCGTGGACCCTTCACCACCAGCATCTGCCCCCTCATCCAGGAATCCTGCCCTGGCTTCCCCAACCTTCTTCTCTCCTTGGGGTCACTACTATCTCTAGCCCCTGCCAGGGTCCCTTGTCACTCTCCAGTTGAGCTTTCCCACTGCTTACCTTTGCACCTACTGGTCTCTCTTCCTGGAATGTCCTTTCTTCCCCTGAAAAAAACTTTCTTATTCCTCAAAGATGTAACTCAAATGCCAACTCTTCCAGGAAGCCCTCCAGTATTTCTCTGACTGGGGTTGATAGCAGCCTTCTCTTTAAGTCACCATACTCCCTCTGTGCTCTGCATGCAGAACAAGGTAGACCTCGAGCCCGGGCCAGGGGTGGGGTGGGGTTGGAGTCACCAGCACCGAGCCCTGGGAGCTCAGCCCAGAGCCCTCCACTTGCCTCACTGCCCTGGTCTCTGGCCTGGGTCCCTGTGGGGACTCAGGAGCGGGACTGGGTTGGCTCTTAGGCAAGCACACAGCAAGTGCATACTAAGTGCTTGCTGAGGTGTTTTCTCTCAACTGATATTTCCTGACCACCCACTCTGTGCCAGACACAGGGTCACATGGCTGCCCTTGGTGGGGGTCCATCTCCATTCCCCGCCCCCACAGCACACATGGAGCAGTTAGAACCCAGGAGGCGGAGGTCCCCCTGAGTGTGTACGGCTCCCATCTGCCAAACAAAGGCAAGGGGCACACCTTACAGTCGCCTTGGAGACAGACAGCCCGGCTCCAGAGCCCGGCTCTGGTCACACCCCTAACTGGCTTTGGGTAGGTCACTTAACCCGTTCTGTGACATGGAGAACATAGGGGAGGCCGCCCCAGGGACCTGAAGCAGAGACAAGTGTGGCGGCTCTCAGCACAACCCCGGCACCAGGCACACACCCCAGGGAGGCATCCCTCATTGTCATCTTTCTCTAACACCCCTAAGGGCCCCTCACTGCGTACGCAGGACCAGTCCCAGGGAGAGAGCTTGCAGGCATTCGGGGGTCCCAGGCTGGGGCGGGGGTCTCACATCCTGACCAAGCGCCCCGGGGTGCAGTGGTTTCTTGGGCAACATTCTGAGGCTGCCGGAGAGTCCCGGGCAGGGGGGGGCAGTACCCAGATTTATCCACCAATCCCGCCGGCTTCTGGCCCTGGAGCGCATTCTTATCTGCCTGACCCAGCATGGGGTGGGTAGCCAGGGCTGCCGGGGCAGGACACTGCCTGGGGACTGGACGCCGAGCGGGGCCAGCAGCCGCGAGCCCCACCAGGTGGGCGACAGTCGCCGAGGACCCTGAGCGTCCCCGCGGGCCGTGGTGGGCTGCCCGCCCACCTCTTGCACCATGTCGGACGGCGAGGGCCCCTCAGCCGGTGAGTGGCAGCTCTATATTTACCCACTGCTGCTCTGCTTGCAGGGCCAAGGCCACTGGTCACCGAGGGCGCGGGGCCCCCCGCAGGCTGCAGGCAGCTGGGGGGCTGGACCCCCTTCCTCTGGGCCTGATGCCTGGGGGCGCTGGCTCCTGGAGGGGTGCGAACGGCTTTCAAAGTTCACGGTGCCTCACACACCCACCCACCCCCTCCCCCTGCCCGGCTTCCCGACGGGGCTAGAGCAGGAAGCTGTTTCTGCTGCAGACCCTCCCGGCTGTCAGCGGGGCGTCCGGAGCGACCCATGGTGCGGCAGGGGCCCTGGCTGTGGCTGGACCCTGGGTGGGGTCAGGGTGCCGGCCTCTGGAGTCACGTGCAAACGCGTGTGCATGAACATTTACCTGTCATCGGGGGGAAGGGGGGGTCCACAGCATCCATCAGACTCCTCAGAGGTCCGAGGCCTCCAGGAAGTTCCGAGCCTCTGGTCTGACAGCACAAAGCAGGCCCCCCATGGGCCCCCAAATCCTCTAGGTTGGAAATGGCCAGGGACACAGGCAGGCGGAGGGGTGGTCTGACACTGGAGTCTGCCCACGTCCTCTGCTCTGCCCGGGGCGAGGGGCTATGGTGGGGACTGGCTGCCCATGTCCCTGGCTGGCGGCCCCTGGCTCCGTCCAGCTGAAGACAAGCTCTGATGTGGACGTCATCCTGAACCTGCCTCCGGTGGGGCGGGGGTTGGAGACAGCTTAAGCCAGGGAATGTACTGGGGACTCTGGAGTCAGGCTGCCCAGGTTCAAGTTCCAGTTCCTTCACTTCCAAGTTGGGTGACCTTGGGCGAGTGGCTTGACTGCTCTGAGCCTCAGCGTCCCCAGGTGAGAAAGGAGACAGTGGTAACAGTATATAACACACAGGGGGCCGTGAACATTGAATGTGATGACGCATGAAAGCATCTGCAGGTGTGTAGTGAGCGCTTAGCAGTGTCTTCGCGGAAACAGCAAGTGGGGGTCCTGGGCCGGTGCACAGAAGGCAATGGGCCTGTGGATCCCTGCCCGGCCCCCTCCAGCCAAGTCTCACCGCCTAAGCTGCTGCCTGCCTTTAGGTCATGGATTCCTTCTCCGTCAGACGTTGCCGTGGGGAATCTCGGGCAGGTCAGGCTGTCCCGGAGGGCCTCAGGGTGCCTTGTGGGCAACAGAGGTGTGTGCCCACTATGCATGGTGTCCAATGGACAGTTCCAGCGCCTGGGCCTGGCTGAGTCAGATGTGGAACAGAGGGTGTGTGTATGTGGGTTGGGGAGGGGGACACCGACCAAACTGGCCTGACCTCACCCTCTTCTGTTGGGCGCCCGTGGCGCTGGCCGCCAGGAATTGTCCGCTGAGCCAGCACGGTGGGGGAAGCGCAGACAGGCCCTTTCTGGCTGGCTCTGCCCCCACCTGACACAAACCCAGAATAGCTCTCTCCCTCCACCAGGGACACAGCCCTGCTTTTAGCAGCTTGTAAAACCACCCTGCTGTGGGGATGGGTATTTCAGGAAGCCCAGGACAATATTAGCCCTTCGGGGTGATGGAATGGGTACCGAGTGCGTGCGTGTGTGTGTGTGTGTGTGTGTGTGTGTGTGTGTGTGTGTGTGTGTGTGTGTGTGGCCTGGAGGCTGGGAGGAGACAGCCTTCACTGCTGGGTCTGGGAGAAGGTCAGCTGGATCGGAAGCTGGTGGGCAGCAGCCTTGCTCTGGCCGTCCTGGCTGGGTGGGCTTCTCTGGGTGAGGTTGCTGCCTGGCTTCCCGCCTACAAAATACCGTGTGATGATCTTTGGTCTCTGATGTGCTGGGCTTGGGATCACACCTGGCTGGCAGGAGTAAAGACAGAGACTGTGTGCGGGGATGGATGTTTGTTTATGGTGAGGGGGGAGCGCTCCTAGAGCTTGTTGTCTGAAAGGCAAGTCTTTCTTGGATTCCTACTGTGCAGCAGTGATCAGGCCCAGGAGGCTGCTGTGAAATATTTCCACCTATTCTCAGTATCCAACCTCTGTGTCTGTGTAGACAGCGGGAAATTTCTCGGCTCTCTGCCCACGACCTCTGTGACCTTGGTCAGATTACTGAAGGGTGCTGTGCCTCAGTTTCCTCATCCGTTAAATGGGGACAATGATAGACATTAGCTCTTCAAGTTCCAGGGAGGATTAAGTGAGCGAAAGCATGTAACACACTGAACATAATGCCAGCCTTGTTGTTAGCAGTCATAGCGGTCGTTTTTATTATTCAACCAGTAAATGAGCTGCGGAAAATGGAAAATGAAGGGACCAGACTGCCTGCTGTGTCCTGGCCATTGTGGACACTCCGTTTAATCCCAGGAGGGGGGTGGCATGAACTCCACTGTACAACTAAGGAAACTGAAACTCAGAGAGGCAGACAGACTTGTGCAAGTTCACCCAGCTGGTCAATAGTAGAGCTGGGCTTTGGACCCAGCTTCCTGGACCCTGTTTGTGCAGAACCCAGATCAGATGCCCCTTCCAGGAAGTCCTACCTGCTTACCTGGGGGATGGGGAAACTGGCCATCTTGCAGGTATTTCCGGCTCTCCTGTGAGCAATGGCCCTTCTCATTTGGAGACAGCTGGCTCAACATGTCTGCAATGTTACAGGCTCCAATTATTTCCAATACTTTGGAGCCTGTAAAAAAAAAAAGGTGGTACCTTGTTAGAGTGTCAGGAAAATTCCACAGCACGGAGCGCAGTGGCAGGTAGTCCGCTCTGGGATTTATGGCCCGGTGCCTGGGCAGGGGAGCCTGGAGGCTAAGGTTACCGGCAGTCAGCGTCATATTTATAGCAGGAACTCGCCTGCACTGAGAACTGCCAGCCTGTAACCATGCCCAGTGAAGGTGCTTCCCTTACAGTCGCCTGGCTTCCAGACCTGGCTCTGACCCTTAGCAAGGTGGTGGGCTGGACAGGTCACTTCCTCACTGAGGCTTGGCTTCCTCACCTGTAAAGTGGGGCCTTGCCACGTCCCTCACTGGCCCTGAGACTTACGCAGTGTCTGTAAGTGCCGGCACGTGCCTGGGTAGAGGGGCTCCTTATATCCTGGGTCTGTTGACTGTCTTTTCCTGCCTTTGACCGTGTGGTGACTTTGACCTCTTGGCAGAACTCCACAGGAAGAGAATCCAACCTCCGTGCTGTCAGTTCCTCCCATGTTTGGGAAAGTGTCCAGCAAAGCAATTTTATGATTCCAAGCACCAAGGAATAGGCCGTTGTATTCAAACCATTTAACCCCTCTGGGGCTCAGTGACAGGTGGACACTTGCCCTTTCCTGAGGCTGTGGTGAGGATGGACACCCCTAACCTGAGTAAGGGCTCAGCCAGCAGAGCGACCTCCTTTCTGCTCCTGTAAAACCTTCTTCTACCAGCACTGCGCACTCCATCCCCCCAACCCCAGGGACTGCAGTCACATTGTTTGTACAGTTGGAAGTGGTTTTTCTGGGGAAAGGGGGGCTGGTGGCTGACACAGGGGTGGTCTACCCCTTTCTCACTCAACTCCTGGCATCCCAGAGCCCGAGACAGCCTGCCCCAGCCTCCTGCCTCCAGACCTCGTGGTGGGTACCCCCACCAGGCTGCAGAAGAGCGTCTACCTCCCTCCGAGCTGTGGGCTGGGTTCTGCTCTCCTTTATGGTTACCGACCGACCTCGGGGCCTGGGTCTGGGGCGAGCATCTCCGTGAGGAGATAAAAGCAACACACTTTAATTATTACTTATTTAATGACTATTAATTATTTAGGTCCCACTCTTGGAGAGGAAGCGTCTTCTCCCAGGAGAGGCAGGCCTGGCCCCTGGGCCTTAGCACCTCTCTAGGTGGCTCCCCTCCTGGCGGTGAGGGCTGTCCCTGACCCCAGACAGCAACTGGGTTCCATTTTCACCTCTTGGCTGGGAGCCAGGGAAGCCTCGAGCTGGGGAGGCGCCTGGATCACTTCCATGTGTGGGGGTGAAAGGTCAGGAGAGAGACTCTGGGGGCCAGGAGGCCGGGGAGGAGGCTGGTGAAATGGTCCCGAGCAGAGAGGGTGAGGCCCACTCAGGGGTGGGGGGAGAACCAGAGGATCCGGCAGCTGCTGGGCCGGGGAGGGGGCGGGGCAGGCCGAGGCCCGATGCTGCCTCCCCGCCAGGACGGTCCAGAGGACAGACAGCTCATCCGTCAGGGACTCGGGGTACAGTGCGGTGACCTGGCAAAGCCCCAGGGGTTGGCCCGCACACGACGTTGGAGTTGATGGAGAACGACTTCCAGGGTCAGGCAGACCTGTCCCCCCCGGACACAGGCAGGTCTTTCTCCTCTGAACCTCGGCCGGCTCATCTGTAAGTGCGGGTGACACCAAGGCCTCGGGGGTGTCATGGGGGTTCGATGAGATGTCGCCTTCAGACTCCCGTGAACCGCGGGCCAGGGGAGGTATGGGTGGCAGCCGGTGGTCCTCAGGAATGAACCTTAAAACTGTGGCCGTAGGTGGCCCAGGTACCTGTGCTAGTGACGGCAGGAAGGGCTTAACCCGAGCAGCGTCAGACCTGGCGCAGGAGGCTGGGGTCAGGGGCGGCTCGAGACCCTCCAGACAGCGCCCCGTTTCCGCCCTCTAGGTTCTCACGCGTCGCAGTTCACGCCACACTCCAAGTCCACATCCCTACCCGTGGGTCCGCATGTTATGGAGGGGGAACTGAGGCCCAAGAGAAAGAGAGATTGGCTCCGGGTCAGCGGCTAGAGAGTGATGAGCCGGGACTTGATTCCCTGACACAGGCCCCTCGGCACCTGTGCGCGGGCTTCACCCCTTCCCTTCCCCCGGCTCAAAGCCGGCCCGTTATCCAGGCTGGGGGGCCCCTACTTCCTCCAGGGACCCTGCACTCCTGGAGGATGCCCCCTCGCCACCGTCTGCTCCTCTTGTTCAGAAATAGCTTGACTGGTGCCAACCTGGACACCCGTGTACCACTCACAGGACACCGGGTGTCAGGAGATGTGTTGGGGGTTCGTTGCTGTGTGACCCAAAACAAGCCTCCTGCCCTTTCTGGTCCCAGAGCGGGTTTTTCAATTTGCATCCACCCCGGTAGAATCCTACAGGTGAGCACACAGCTCTGCACATGTGTCCTGTGTTCAGACATCAGGCAGGGCTCAGGGGCCCCGGCTCTACCCGGGAACCTCTGAGCAGCAAATGAAGAAATGTACGTGGCTCCAGTCCCAGCTCCGGCGTCTGAAGCACCCTCCGGGGCTTTTACACTTAGGACGAGAAATACAGCTTAGAAGCTGTTAGGAATTCAACCAGGAAATAAAAGTTACCCTCTTCTGTTTTTTGTTTTGTTTTGGGGGTTTTTTTTGCCCGAGCCGCACAGCATGCTGGATCTCAGTTCCCCAACCAGGCACGGAACCCATGACCCCTGCAGTGGAAGTGCTGAGCCCTAACCACTGGACCGCCAGGGAATTCCCCTCCCCCCCCGCCCCACTTCTGTTCTTTTAAAGTATTGGGTCCATTCTAACTGACCTTTCTTGAGATAGCAGGATATATTTTAAATATTTTAAATTATATTTTTAAAATGACACAAAGCTGTGGATGTCTGCAACCATTTATCAGCTTTTTTCTTGAGACTATGCAGGCAAAGTAAAATACAGACACTGGTGGCTGAGATGGGCCAGAGGTATCTGTTTTCATCCATATTTACTGATTTCCAGTTTTTGCATTGATCAAAACAGCCCCTTTTGGTTTGTACTATTACTCAGGACCGGCTCGCTGTACTGTGAAGAAAGCAAATCTCAGTGGCTTAAAGCAACAAAGGTGTATTCCTCGCTCCTGCAAAGTCTGTTGCAGGTCTGGGTAACTCTCCAGGGCAGGTCGCCTACATGGTGACTCAGTGGGTGTGATGCCTCCATAGGGACCCAGCTCCCCTTCTCGTGAGGCGGGTGATGGGAGGGGCCGAGACATCAGACTGGCAATTAAATGCTTCAGCCCAGAAGTGATCAATATCATCACCACCAGCATTTCATCGGCTAAAACAAGTCCTATAGCCACACCTAATGGCACGAGGGCAGGGTACAGGTTCCCATTAGGGAACAGATTCGTAATGCCTGCCCCCCCTTAACTTTTTTTCCCAATTGACTCTTTCAAAAGTAATCCATTTTAATCATGAAATGTTTGGAGCATATTGTATGTGCTGTGGTCAGCAAGACTCTGAGATGTAAATCATGCGTCCTTCTGATATGCAAATCCCAAAGCCAGGGGCAAGATTTTTCAAAAATGTGCTCTCTCCCACAGATTTGAACCTGTGTTGAAAAGCCCAAAAATTAATTGATGAAAGATGTGGTCCCAACACCAGCGAGGAAAACATAAGCAAGAGGAAAGTTTGCTGCTTCTTGTCAACAAGCTCTCTTGATTTATTATTTGCTAAGGCACAAAGGAGGGAGCTGGGATAAATAGTTCATGAGCCAGTTTAATCACTGAGATCAACAGATTAAAAAAATAGGACGTGAGTTTAGAAGGAGATGGTTATGCAAATATATTGGAAAATAAAAACTGTGAGTCTGTATCTCATTCTTCTCATACAGACACTGTTTTCTTCAATTGTACAACATCACCAAATAAATGCTGCAGCATCAGTTTTGTTACAGGCTTTCCTACCTGACTTTTAATAGTATATAACTAAACGAATTTAAATAAAAATGCACAGCCTAACAGAGGGCTGTGGCAATGGACGACACACGTTGTTTTGTATAACGAGATCAGACCTGGTTTAAAAACAACGTTTGCAGGGACTGGAGGTGGTCTCTGAGCCCTGCCCCAAGAGTCGATGATGTCACCCAGATTGCAAGACTTAAAACTGGAACTTGGGGATGTTAGGCTCCGTGTTGGGGCACAGACGTTCCTGCAGTTCTGGGCCCCGTATTTCAACATCTAAGCCAAACTGTTTAAAGAACTCTCTACCAGGTTTAAACACATTTCTAGGAATCCCGCCTCATTTATTTCGGGTGGGAAACACGTCAAAGCACTGGTGCAGTTGCCGCAAACACCCCTCCTGCCGCTTCTCGCCGGAGGGATGAGCTGGCGGTCTTGGTGGGCACCCTGATTCGGTGTGTTTGTCGTAAGCATGTCCTCCGTGCACGTGTCCTGCCGGGCCCTGCGGTGCGAGGGGAGAGCTGTGTCTCCTCCTGCAGACTTGCCTTCACCAACCCACGTCAGTTTCCTCCTCTGCAGGGTTAATAGACTTAAGTTACAAGAGCACTAAATGAGACTGTATACAGTAGGCACTAAATAAATGCTGTCTCCCCTCTTCCTAGGTCCTTTCGCATACCTAATTCAGCATGACTCTCCTTATACTGTAACCCTATGTGGTAAACACCGTTCTTCCATTTTACAGATGAGCAAACTGAGGTGTAGAGACATTGAGTGACTTACCCCAGAGCACGCAGTGGGGGAAGTGGGACCAGGATGCAGGTGTGCTGGCCCCAACCTGGGTCTCCTCTTTTGCACCAAGTAGCCTTGCAGCCTGAGGAGGGCCGGGAGAGCTTCAGTCCTTCCCAAAGGAGCCCAGTGGATCAGGGAGCAGGCTCGGGAGAGGGCTTTTATGAGAGCCAAGACAGCAGATGAGATTCGCTCTGAATTCCTTAGGAAGGCAGGGGGATGCCAGCGGGAGCACCGGGGTTGAAGCCTGGACACCTGGCCCTGAGCTCAGTCCTGACATGAAAGTACTCAGTGACCTCCGCCAAGTCCTTTACCCTTTCTGAAGAGGTTTCCATCAGACTCGGGACTCAGGAATGTTACATAAGATAACCAGTTCTCTTTCCTGTAGCAGAATCTTAGGAGTCCGGAGGGGCCTCCAAAGGCCCAGCATCTCTCTGGAGCAGTTCTCTGCTCGCTCGGTGACTGTCAGCCAAGCGCTGGCCCCCGGCTCTGCCCCAGGACCACGTGGGCTCAGCCACGCCTCTGGCAGTGGGGCCCCTCCACGCAGCTCAGGGCTACAGTGCGTCCCTGAACGGCTGCTGGTGGGTGCTCCTGGCACCGTCATACCCAAGAAGTGTGGCTGAGGCTGGAACAGAGCCTGGGCTGTGGCTCCACCCGTTGGGCAGTCCCCACCCCAGGCCTCCCCAGTTCCTCCCAGAGAGAGAAGCACCACGGCCACGAGCTCCGGCTCACTGAGCATCGCCTGTGTGGCCTGCTCTGGGCAGCTCCCTCCCATCTGCGTTTGCTACCCCGTGCCGTCACAGCTCCGTGAGGGACACTG
The DNA here is from genome assembly GCF_026419965.1 of Kogia breviceps. Lineage (NCBI taxonomy): Eukaryota > Metazoa > Chordata > Mammalia > Artiodactyla > Physeteridae > Kogia > Kogia breviceps. The sequence continues at coordinate 5,373,399 of NC_081312.1, read as the reverse complement.
TCCCCATCTCACCGACCTGGACACTTGTGAGTGATGAATAACCCCTGAGTTCCAGCCTGGAACTTGGGAGACCCCCCCCCGCCAGCAGGTACTCCTTCCTCACATCTGAGGGCGTGACCAGGAGGAAATCCAGCCCTCAGCACTGTCAGAGGTGGACATGGGGAGGCCCTGCAAAAACTCCATCCCTTGGGGCTTCCCTGGTGGCGCAGTGGTTGAGAGTCCTCCTGCCGATGCAGGGGACGCGGGTTCGTGCCCCGGTCCGGGAAGATCCCACGTGCCGCGGAGCGGCTGGGCCCGTGAGCCGTGGCCGCTGAGCCTGCGCGTCCGGAGCCTGTGCTCCGCAACGGGAGAGGCCGCGGCGGTGAGAGGCCCGCGTACCGCGAAAAACAAAAACAAAAACTCCATCCCTCAGCCCCCATGGAATGCCTTCCCTTTTCTTTCCATCTTGAAACTTGTTGAGAGAGGAGGAGCCTCAGCCATGACCTCAACCCAGGAGGCCAGGTGCTATAAATAAATAGGTGTCACCAGGACCGGCATCTGTGCCATGGTGAGACCATCCAATTCCTGGGAGGAGCCCCACTCCAGTCAGCACCCACACAGGCGCATCTGGCAGGAGGACAGGCCACAGCTGGGGCCTCCCTGATCCTGTGGGGTCTGGGGAGTGGCCTTCATTTCACTCAGAGCGTGGGGGGGGCTCCCAGGCTCCCAAGCCTGCCCTGAAGCTGGGGGGTCAGCTGGGGGGTCGGCCGGTCAGGGAAGTTTTGCTCAGGCCCCTCTGAGTCCCACGGGGCGGCAGGAGGGTATAGCCAGTGACCTTGAGGGCTGCAGGCTCCGTGGAGAGTCCCGGGCCATCACTTGTTTTATTGTTTGGTAACTGCCTTATTGAGATGTAATTTACATACCATACAACTTACCCATTGAAAGCGAGTTAAGCAACCATCACCAAAATCAATTTTAGAACATTTTTAACACCCCCCCCCCAAAGAAACCCCTAACCCATTAGCAGTGAGCCCCCAGCCCCCGGCAACCAGTACTCTACTTTCTGGTTCTATAGGTTTGCTTATTCTGGACATTTCATGGACGTGGAATCATACAACACATGGCCTTTTGTGATCAGCTGCTTTCACTCAGCATATAACATCCTTAGGTTCATTCCGTGTTTGGGTATCAGTGCTTTGTTCCTTTTGCGGGCAAATAGTATGAGAGGTATAGTAGGCCACTCATATACATATATATGGATCTAGATCACATTTTATTTACCCATGCATCAAGTGATGAACATTTAGCTTGTGTCTACTTTTTGGCTATTACGAGTGATGCCACTGTGAACGCTAGTGCACAAGTTTCTGTGTGAACATAGGTTTTCATCTCTCTAGGGCTGTTATACACCTAGAAGTGGAATTCCTGGATCCATGTTCACCTTTTTGAAAAGCGGTCGGACTGTTTTCCACAGAGGCTGCACCACTTTCTATCCCCACCAGCAGTGTGTGAGGGTCTTGATTTCCCTGCATCCTCACCAGCACTTGTTATGATCTTTTTGATTCTAGCCATCCCAGTGGGTGTGAAGTGGTGTCTCATTGTGGTTTTTATTTGCTTTCCCCTAGTGACTAACGGTGTTGAGCATCTTTTCATGTGCTTGTTGACCTTCACCTCTTGGCTCTGAGAACTTAAGCCTCAGTTTCCGCATCTGTAAAATGGGGATAACGATAGCAGCACCTGCGTCACAGGCTGTGGTGAGGATTCAGTGAGATAATTCTAGGGTCCTGGTGCAGAGAGGCTGCCAGCAAACATTTGCTGCTTGAAGCTGCAGGCTGGGGTCAGAGCCTCTCCTCTGAGGGTTGGTGTGAAGGAGGAACATGGAGAGAGCTGGAAATCTGGAGCCTTCTGCAAGTTCCAAAGAAAGGGACAAACATCATCAGAGAAGGTGCTGACTGGCAGTGGCCCAGCTCTGGCTGACTTCTTCCCCAGCGTTGAAGCTCTGCTCGGCTGGGCAGTCCAAGTGACCGGGCTGTGTCTATGCAGCCTGGTGAAATGCACATGAGGCAGGTGTCCAGACCACATACGCAGTGAAGACAAGCCCGGCCTGTCATCTGGGTTTCTGGGGAGGGGCACCTGTGGGTTTTCTCATCATGAGTTATTTGGCCCCCTCCCCGTGGCTGCTCCCGAGGGGGTGACATTGCCCTTCCTGGATTTGTACCCTTGCGTCTGTCAAAGGAGAGCTCTGGAACTCGGCCGGGAGCATCCTTCCATAAGGTTGGGTGAGAGCCTGGGACCTGGCAGAGGTGCCAGTGGTCAGGCCGATTGAAACCTGAGCCAGGAGCCAGGCGGGAGGTGAGGGAACACAGTCAGCTCATCACGGGTGGAAAACAAATCCACTGCCGGATGGCGAGCTCGTTAGGCTGCCCCGGAGGGAACAATTATGTTCTATTCTGGAGCCCACCCTGATGGCCCTGGAATGCTCAACTGAGTCTCTAACTGGGGAAGGAGGGGTCATATCCTAAGGGGGCTCCAGGCCCTGGGGCTGGGTGTGGATGCTGCAGCCTGCAGGCGTCCCAGGTTCTTTCCTCATCCTGCCACTCTGTCAACAGTCAGGCGGGACACGGGTGAGAAGCAGGGACAGGGAATCAGACAGGCTGGCCCTGGTAGGCCAGCTCTGCACCTGGTGCTGTGTGGTCTTTGCAACTCGCATAATCTCCCGGGTCCTTTGTCTCCTCATGTGCAAAACAAGGCTGATGATACCTTATAGGATGGCTGCTAAGTGTGAATGAAATAGCACACATGGTCAAGGACAGAAGTGGCGTGGGGGTGGGATTCTATTAGAGCAGAGCTTCTATCCTATGCACGTGGCTTACCAGGAGAGGTTTTTAGGAGAGGAGGGAGGGAAAAAGGGTAGGGTTTCAGGTGACGTCTAGCCTTTTTTAAAAATAATAATAATAATAATAGTTTAATAAAATAAATAGTGGTTTAATAAAACTGTCAACTCCATGGGAAGACTTTGGAGAGAAACACGTCTAGCTTTCTTTTGTTCATTGTCCGTACACTCCAGTGCGGGCAGGGACCACGCCTTCCTCGTCTGTGGCTGATCAGTAAATGTTTGTTGAATGATTAATGACCAAATGTTGCTGCCGCCTCTGCTTCTGTGCCGGGTCACCCAGGACCTTGCAGTAGCCTGGCCCTGCGTGCAGAAGCTCTGGGGTACAGACTGCACCGTGGAGTCTGAGACAAGAAGGCCCAGCGTTTGCACCCCAGCCCCAGGGAGTCAGGTGGCTTCAACCCCAAGGGTCTCGCTTTCTTCTCCCCTCCTCCCCGACTCCCCTGCTCCAGCACAGTTTGGCTGAGGCGCTGTATTAATTTCCTGTGGAGTCAGCAGGCCTCGGCTCCCACTGGAGGAGACTCTGTCCCCAGCCTCTCCCAGCTTCTGGTGGTTCTGGACATCCTGGACTGTGGCCACATCACTCCCAGCTCTGGCTCCAAGGCCACACTGCCCTCTCCTCCTCTGTGCATCAAATCTCTGTCTGCTTCCCTCTTGTAAGTACGCTTGTGGTGGCATTTAGGCCCACCTGGATAATGCAGGATAATCTCCCCATCTTGACATCCTTAATTTAATCACCCCTGCAAAGACCCTTTTCCCACATATGGTAACATTCAAAGGGTCCAGGGGTTAGGGCCTGGTAGCTTTGGGGACCACCCTTCAGCCCACGGCAGGCACAAGTACAGGATTCTTCAGAGAAGCTTATAGTTTCCCGGGGCTCTTGCTGGGGACCAAAGGAAATGGCCCAAGGGTCTCAGATGTCCCCAGGTGGCTTCGCCCCAAGGGAGAGGCAGCGAGCACCCGCCTTACCTGCGGCCCCTGCCCTTCTCCCTCCCTCCTGGGCCCCTCCTCTCCCTGCCCTACCCTCTCTGTGCTCTTTACGCTTTTCTCTTGCTGTGGAAAGGGAAGTTTGGGGGCTTAGAAACCCTTTTAATCTTTCTGTGAAAGATCCACGTCTATTCTCTCCAGAAGGACTCAGTCTGGGCTGAGCATCCCAGCAAGGCATGGCCTCGGTGCAGGCTGTGACCTCCGCCCCCCAAGGAATGGCCACGGAGAGTCTCACAGCAGCTGGGGGTGGCCAGGGGAGGAGTCACCCTGCTCAGACACTGGTGCTGGGCTCAGAGAACATGCTGGAAAGGAATTAGTTCCCACGCCTTTCATCTTCCGGGTCTCAGTTTCCCTGCCTGTGAAATGAACCAGTCTGGAGCCAGTGCCTCTAAAGATCTTCCAGTGAAGCACCAGGACCTATGAAGGAGAATCTTAAAAGAAAATAAAAAGAAACTATGCAAGCCATTGTTCATTTAGCTGCCAATCATGTCCTGAGCACCTGTTGTCAGTCAGGCCACCACAGGGTCCTGGGGACACAGAGGGCTCTCTGTCACAGCTGGGAAGGGAGACAACTGAGAAGAAGGACAATGAGAGCCCAGTAACCCATGTGCTGTGACTCACATTATGAGGGATAGACAGGGAAGGCTTCCTGGAGGAGGTGACCCTGAGTTGGGTCTTGAGGGACAGTTGGGAGGTGACGAGGGAGGAGAGAGTCTTCCAGATCAGAGGGCAGCATGAATGGCTCAGAGGCACACGAAAGCACAGCCATCCAGGGCCCAGGAGGAGCTGAGCCTCCAGGGTGCTGGAGACAGCCTCACACACGGGTCTTCCTATTACAGAGCAAGTCCTTGAAGCGAGGCCTGCTGCATGGAAGGTCCTGGGTGACCCGGCACAGAAGCAGAGGCAGCAGCAGCATTTGGTCAATCAGTCAATCAACAAACATTTGTTGATCAGCTGTAAAGAGTGTGTGGTCCCTGCCCTCACAGGGTTGACACTTCAGTGTACAGACAATGAACAAAATAAATAGCCAAAGGATGTACAATGGTGATGAGGGTGAAAAGGATGGAGGGCAGTGAATCTGGGAAGAGAGAGAGCAGTGCTCTGGAGAGAGCCCGGGAAAGTCTTTCTAAGAGGGTGAGAGTTGAACGGTGAGCCCTGGGAAGAGCTGAGGGAAGGGAGTTCGCAGCAGAAGAAACAGCAAGGGCAAAGGCCCTGAGGTGGAAGAGCCTGATCTTCTCAAAGAACACCACTGAGGTCAGCCTGGGCAGAGGGAATAGGGGTGTGTGGGGAGATGAGCCCCGAGAGGAGGGGGCAGGAGGGTTGTGAAGGGCCTTTTCGCAGTCCAGGAGGGGCCCTTGGCTTTGACCCTCTATGAGGTGGGAGCTGTAGAAGGGTTTAGAGCAGAGGAGTGGAGGGGCCTCACTTGGGTTTTACAAGCAAGCAGCAGGAAGGAAGTGGAGATGCTAATTTCCAGTGATTCTGAGCATCAGAAGGTAAGAGGTGTCAAAGCCAAGGCCTTTTGCCAGCCCAGGCTGGAGTTGTTAATCACCGCGTCCCAGATGGAGCTGCTCCAGAGGCCCTCCTGATGGACCCGGCAAGCGACTGGTGTTAAAAATGCAGCCGGCTGCAGGCTCCAAGCCCTCTGCCCGGAGACAGCGCAGCCAGCACAGCCCCCAGGAGAGGCGTTTTTTATTCCAAGTCCTTGTCGCTGGACTCCGCCACGACACACACACACGTGGGTAGGCACTCACTGTAACTCCTGTGAGCCACACCGGGGCTGCCCGATAGAATGCTCGTGTCTGCTTCAGGGTGGATTTCAGATCAACAACAGGTAATTTTTTAAGTGCAAGTAAAACTCCCAAATTTCTCCTTATTGGCGACCAGAGCATCCCCCCAAGAATATCTCCCGTGATGACGGTCCTGCACCTTCCAGGCTCACCGGACTGAGGATGTGGCTGGTCTGGACCTTCGTGCCCAGCACATCCCTGAGCCCTGTGTGTGGAGCCAAAGAGGGTGAGGATTAGGGTCTCAGAGCTCAGGCCTGCAGCGGCAGAAAGCATTCTGGTCCCGCTGGTCTGAGGAGCAGACACGAGGGGCTGGGGCGTTTTCCCAGGGAGGCAGCGCCTGCCTCAGGGCCTGGCGACTCCTGGCTGCCCCTCCGGGCCTCAGGAGCCCAAACCTCTTTGGCTGGTGAACCGCAGCTTGTCTCCTGGCCCCCTTTAAGAAAGTGATATATGGCCCTGAGAAAATGGGGCTGGAGGGAGAGGATGCATGAGGGGCTGACTCCAGAAGAATCACCTGCTACTTTTTTAAAATATGCATTAAAAAATGAACATTTTGAAATAGAAGTTTTTTGTTTTTTGCGGGCCTCTCACTGTTGTGGCCCCTCCCGTTGCGGAGCACAGGCTCCGGATGCGCAGGCCCAGCGGCCACGGCTCACGGGCCCAGCCGCTCCGCGGCACGTGGGATCCTCCCGGACCGGGGCACGAACCCGTGTCCCCTGCATCGGCAGGCGGACTCTCAACCACAGCGCCACCGGGGAAGCCCAATAGAAGTTTTTTAAAATAGTGAAGCCTGAATTAGGAAACAAAGCCTGAAATGTGTGGATAATGGAAGAAATACTCCAGGAAGCTGAAAGGTAGCGTAGTCAAAAGAAGGAGCAAGGGCTTTGGTGGGAGGTGGCCCCACTTCGACTCCCTGCTGAGCGCCTGCCCCTGGCTGAGCCTCGGTTTCCCCATCTGTAACTCGGGGGGCCCACCTCGAGATGGCCATGAGAAGGAGGCAGGGGAGGTGGCTCAGCGAGCACAGCCTGTGCTGGGGGATCCTGCCTATTGATGACTTGTCCCCCACGGAAGCACCCCAGCCCCCCACCCGCCCTTTCCGCGGGGCAACCTCTTATCGCAGCCCCGCGGTCTGGGGTCCCTGACACTTCAGCTAGTGAGACCCTTCAGGGAGAATTCCCCGTTAGAGTTGAGTCGGAGCCCTTTGGCCTGGCCGACACCGCTGGCCACCCCGGGCTCCCTGCCCAGCACTGCCAGCACCCCAGCCCCTCACATCCCGAGTGCAGCCAAGCAGATGGAATTCCACATATGTCACGCCGTTTCTCGCCCTTTGGTCCTGACCAGCGCTGGTCCCTCTTCCTGGAATGCCTTATCTCTCCCAGGGATGTCCTCCTGCCCTGCCGCCTTCTCCTTCCCCGGCAGGGAAGGGCCTCCTCTGTGGGCCTCCATCACTCCACTCCATGCATCTTCTCGTCAGATGCTGACCACCCTGAGGGCAGCAGTTATGTCTGAGTCCTCTTTACGCCCAGAACCTGGCACATAGCAGGTGTTCAACAAACTGTCTTGTTATTTCTCTGTTGCTGCTAGTCATTGTTCCTCCAACAGCCCTTACAAAGACTTAGGGTTGAGAGCCGTCTGCAAAGCCTTTAAGTGGTAGTGTCTGTTATCTTTCCCCTGCAACCCCGTTAGCTGGGTGTTATTAACACTCTCATTTTATGGACAAGAAAACCGAGGGTCAGAGGGTGTGGATCATCACATGGCTAATCCATGGAGCATGAGGGTTCAACTGCAGGGCTGCTGGGATGCAAAGCCAGAGAGCTTTCCAACCAATGCCCCATCCACCCCCTTTGACACCCCCCTTGGCCCTGGGGGTTCATGGAGAAATCCCTTCCCCTCTCTGGTCCACAGTTCCCTGATACGTAAAATGGGTGGAGCTGCAGTGGGTGATATTAAAGTGTCTCATCACCGGGGGTGGGGAGACACAAGACATTGCCACGTTTCGCTCATGCCCAGGTGTCACCGGAGTGCCTGCCAACGTTCTGAAGACGTTCATTTGTCCCAGCACTAGGCTGCTTCCTGTTACATCATCTTAATCCTGTGTGGGTAACGGCATCATCCGCGTGGTGGGGTCTGCCAGGGCAGGCAGGGACCCATCTCCTAGCCCGGAAGGCCGCCTCCCTGCCCTGCTTCCCCTATGGTGGCACCCATGACGCTTGGAGACCAAAGGCATCCTTTGATGCAGGGACTCCATCGAACCTCTGAATGGAGCCGTGACTCGCTCCAAGATCAGCTGCCCAGCTCCCTGTGCTGAAGGAAGAGGAGGAAGGGGTGAGGGGGGCTGCAGGCTGACCTCCCATGGTTCCCTTTCATGGCCTCGCGTTTTTGTTCTCTCTTTACGATTTCTGCTTGAGGCAAGTGTCAAGTTAGATATTTGAGGCGTGGGCGGGCAGGGTTTGCTCATGCACGAGTTCACTTCTTCCGAGTCTTGTTTTGAGGACAAATGAGTCAGCTTGCCACCCGGCGTGGGGCAGGGATCCCTGGCAAAGTCATCCACCGGCTGCGTGGTCTTAGTGAGCCTCAGTTTCCTCACCTCTAACATGGGACTAGTAGCAACGACCTTGAAAAGAATTGCATGGGCTCCACGATGCAGGTGAAGCTGGGCTTGTGGGAGGTGGGCAGGCACCCACCCCTCGTGCCCATGCAGTGTTACAGGAGGGAACAGGTGGCCACAAGGAAAAGCTGTAACTCTAATCCTGTAATCCTGCTGATGGCTTGTCTTCCTTTCATGAGAGGGAGGTCCAGCCTCCTGCGCTGGGCCAGGAACAACAGGCCTTCGTGTTCTTTGGGGAAATTGAGATGGAGCGCAGAGGAGGATGAGTCGGGTGTTGGCGTGTTATCTTTCCTGGCAAAGCTGGGGCCTCTGGGCCAGGTCCCCACTGACAAACAAAGAGAGGTGTGAATAATAGGAGGGCTGGCCTTGTGTTCCCAGCCACCTGGGCTGTGTCAGGGAGCTGAGGGAGGACCCATGGGAGCTACACAGGCTCGGATGGCACGGGAACCCTAGGGGCCCAGAGGAGCTTGGGGCTAGGCTGATGCTGCTCAGAGAGGCGAGGTGTCACTGTGAAGGCCCCAGTTTCAGTCTCAGGTCTCATAAGCTGTGTGTCCTTGGGCAAGATGCCTAACTTCTCTGAGCCCTCATCTCCTCATCTATGACATCCCTGCCTACCACTTATGATCATTTCAGGGGCTCCAGAATCCAGCCTGCAGACTGCCTGGTACACAGTAGGTGGCTGGCAGCGGCAGCTATGGAAGAAAGCATTCAATGGCAGGGAGGGAGTAGCAGAAATTGTCTGTCCCATCACAGCTTCAGGCTGGCAGTGTGGTGCTGGGCCAGCCTTTTTCCCGTCCTGGAGCCACTTCCCTCCTGGGAAACTGGGAGCCCCTCCTGGTCCACCCAAAGCTTGAAGAACTCTAAGTCTTTTTTTTTTTTTTTTTTGGTTTTGTTTTCAGATTGGGACTATATTTCAAACATACATTAGTTTTTTATAATACATTTTTTAAAATTTTTATTGGAGTATATTGATTTACTTTTTAAAAAACTTTTTATTGGAATATAGTTGCTTTACAATGTTGTGTTGGTTTCTTGCTGTACAGCAAAGTGAATCAGTCATACGTATACAGATATCCACTCCTTTTTAGCTTTCCTTCCCATTTAGGTCACCACAGAGCACTGAGTAGAGTTCCCTGTGCTATAGAGCAGGTTCTCATTTGTCATCTATTTCATACGTAGTGGTGTGTATATGTCAGTCCCCATCTGCCAATCCGTCCCACTCCTCCCTTCCCTTCCTTGGTAACCATAAGTTTCAGAACTCTAAGTCTAATTAATGTACACCGATGCTGATGAGGGGCTCCGTTCCCAGCCCCCCACAGGGCAGGGGTGGGGAACTGAGATGAGCTTCTGGTGGCCAAGAGGGGCTGCTGGGAATAGGTGTGGCCAGAGGGAGGCCGGAGGCAGGAGCCGGGCCCCAGGCCAAGGGCTGGTACAGGAAAGCGCTGTTTCACAGATGAGAAAACCGAGGGTCAGAGAGCTCAAGGGATCTCCCAGCGGCAGCAGAAGCCTGCTGCCCTGCAACCCTTCGCCCAGCCGTGATGTGCTCAGCGAGGGGGGCACCACCTTGACCCTGGGATGGCTTTTCAGTGAGATGGAGCCTGGGAACAGAGTTATTCCGGGTGGGGTCAGGTGCCAGCAATCTGAGGGCCAGTGCCAGCTAGGCCCCAGGAGGGTACAATTAGGACCTCCCCTGGGCTTCTGGAGGTGGCGTCCCCCGATGGCATGGGGGGTGCTGGCCAACGCCAGTCACTTCTGATTTAGGGTGGGTCTCAGCGTGGGTGAGGGTCAGGCCAGGAACACGGGCAAGGGCAGGAACACGGGAGCAGGGCCCGCTGTACGACCCATGCTGGCAAATCGGAGAAGTCTCAGCGGTGGCCGCCCTGGCCCTGCCCCGCTGATGCAGGGACGTGGGCTGGGAGGGCTGGCCGTCAAGGCCACTCTGTCCCACTCTGCCGGAGTCACCACCTGGCTCAGGGCCCGGGGAGCTGAGGGAGGCCTCTGGCTGGGCTTCCCCGGGGTAGCAGCCTCAAGGTTCACCGGTTCCTTCGCGTTCCTGGTGGGCTGCTGGTCCTTTGAGAACCTGAACTCAGAGAGTAGCGTGGGCGGTGAAATAGTTTTGAGCGGCGTGAGTTTCTAATGCACCCGTAAAGAGTGCCGCTGTGTCATGGCCTTGATTCTCAGTACCTAAGGCCTATGGCCAGTGGCTCTCAAACTGTAGTCACTTTGAGGGAGGGGCTCGCGAAAATCCTACATTGCTGAGCTGCACCCAGGCCCGTGGAATCTGCATCTGGGGGATCCCCTTGTGGGCTGTGGGTCCCTCTCTCAGGCACCCTCTGGCACGCAATGTCCCCTCACGTCCGCTTTCTCAGTCCCCACCCGCACACGTCCTCACATACTCCTGCACCGCATCTGTATGGACTCACGCCCACACAGATGTGCAGCCATGCACAAGTACACCCAGGCTGGCTACACAATTCGCAGGTGCAAAAGAATTTCAAGCAGAACATTAAGCCTAGCGCAGGGTCCTATGGAGACAGCACAGGTCACGTGTCAACAAAGCCAGCACTGCAGACCTTCACATCATACGTCCCGGGACGCTCCTGGACGAACACACCCCAGGGTGCAGGTGCACGCGCCTGGGCGTGTGCACACACACACACAAATATACACCCATGCGTGCACAAGCTCAGGTGCAGCAAGGCCTCCAAAATGACTTTTTCTGGGATGAGGAAGTGTGCTGGTTAATGCTTAATAAGCAAAATCAAAGTTGAGTCACATGTGAGTTGCTTGTAAGCAAGAAATACCAGCTGGAATATTAAATGAATCACCGTCTTGGGGTTTATGAGTAACATTCTAATTGGGTTGTGACTAGTTTGGGAAAACTTTTCAGTCCTCCCACCCCACCCCAAATCCGAATTAAATCTGCGCCACTTAATTAATGCTTCAAACACCATGAAGCTCCCTGACTAAAATGCAGACATAAGGAGTTTTGTGAACAGACTTCTCTCCCAGGCAAATTACCGTGAGCAGGACTGCCCTTTCTTCCCAGGATTGAGAAGGGGAGGAAACTCCCATTTATTGAGCACCTACTATGCGCCAGCCCCTGTGCTTAGTGGTGTGCATGGTGCCTGGCATACAGTAGGTGCTTAGTAAATGGTAGCTTGCTGCTGTATTTCATCAGAGCCTAGGATGCACTGATTGTAACACACACTTTATCTTCTGGACCGCTTAGAAAGAGGAAACGCTGCCCTTCAAACCCTGACCCAGTCAAGACATTGATGGCAGGGCACACTTCTGTCTTGAAGGTGCTTAAACGTGAAAAGCATGTTTCAGAGTCGATGGAAGGAGCGATTAGCCTCCCCAGTCAACAGATGGAAAGATTGAGGCCCAGAAAGGATGATAACTGGCCAGAGGGCCTTTTAGGCTCTTGCTAGTCTGTGATCAGAGGCTTAGAAGGGCTTAGTCTTGAGTCACACCTTCTGGGTATGCAGGGTTGCTCTGGGGATGGAGACCTGCCTCAGTTTCCCTGAAATGCTGCTGGTCCACCCTAATCTATGCAGCCTGGGGGCTCAGGGGGTCCCCACGGTGGAGACTTCATTCTCTGCAACCCCCCTCATTTGACCAAAGGCAGGAACATTGGGAGCATTTTCTTCAAAGCAAGCTTTAGAGATTATAGTCATTTTGAGGCCTAGAGGCCTGCCCTCGGCTTCCATAGCTCCTTCATGCAGTAATTCATTGCGGGAGGATTTTTCACAGACAGCGACTGGCCTTGGAAGGCAGCAAGCTCATGAATATGCATAGGCTCATCCTCATAAATTATGCATTTTTTTACCGAGGCTTCCTGGGGAGGCCAAGGAGGGCTGGGAATGGTTCAGTCCTGTGTCAGAAGTCTTGCTCCCAAGGACTTCTTATAAAGCACGTATTCCTGCCTTCCTCCCTCCTTCCCCATCACAGAGAACTTGCAGGACGCCTCTCTAGCTCTGTTAAAACATGGCGGGCTTCCCTGGTGGCGCAGTGGTTGAGAGTCCGCCTGCCGATGTAGGGGACGCGGGTTCGGCCCCAGTCCGGGAAGATCCCACATCCGGGAACCCGTGAGCCACGGCCGCTGCGCCTGCGCGTCCGGAGCCTGTGCTCCACAACGGGAGAGGCCGCAACAGTGAGAGGCCCGCGTACCACAAAAAAAACAAAACGAAAAACAAGACACCTTGATTTTCACAGAATCTGGCGTTTACTTGGCTGTTGTTTCTCCAATGACTATGCTGGCAGGTCTGGAGGGGTCATCGGGGTCAGAGCAGGCCTGCTCTCGTCTGGGAGACTTGCTTCAGGCTTGACTTTACTGAGGCCCCAGCAGCTGAGAAGCTGACACCCAGATGTGTAATTTACCTGTCGTTTAAAGAGCTTACGCTCCTCCAGATCAGAGCACGCTCAGGTGCAGGTGGCCCCAGCATCACACAACAAGCACTGGGCCAGGAGTCAGGGCAGGGTCTAGGTTCTAGCAGGGAGGGGAGGGAGGGGCTCTGCTTCCCCCAGCGCAGGGCCCCCTGCCTCATGGGAGCCAGCCTTGGCCTCCCACTGGTGCTGTGGTGCACGCGGTGGGCAAACGGGCCGTCAAGGTTGGGGTTCGAGGTGAGCTCTGCACAGCCTCCTCGGCTGAAGGTTGCTTCTCCTTGGGGGCGCCCTCCCTCCTCCTCCCCAGCCGCTGCCATACGTGCCCACTTCCTGACCTCACTGACCTCATGGCTTTCCGACAGTTCGGCTGTTCCTTGCCAGCTACGCCTCTGCCAGCCTTGTGTGCATTGCTGGGCAGGGAGGTTTCTCCTCTTAGCGAATGTCCTGCGACTGCCAACACCTTCCCTGCATCCATGGCCTCCACGTGTGGCCACTTCACCCTTCCTTTCATTTCAGCCTCCCAGCAGCCTGGGCAGGAATCCGGTGCATGTCATATGGTCCAGGCCTTGGCCAGAGAGGGAAGGGCTTGTCCTGGTCAGCAGCTGGGATGTGGCACTGCGGGTCTGGAGGACGCCCGTCTACACTCAGGCACTGCTTCCAGCCCAGCCCAGCCTCAACCATCTTCACGGGCAACAGGGCCAGGGCTATGCTATGCCCTCAAAAGCACCATGATTGTTCATGGATCAGGAGCTAAAGGCTAGGCTTAAACCACTCCATGTTTTTAAAAAGTCAACTTCCAGCACTTCCCTGGTGGCACAGTGGTTAAGGATCCGCCTGCCAATGCAGGGGACGCGGGTTTGATCCCTGGTCCGGGAAGATCCCACTTGCCACGGAGCAACTAACCCCACGCGCCACAACCACTGACCCAGCGCTCTAGAGCCCACGAGCCATAACTACTGAGCCCACGTGACACAACCACTGAAGCCCACATGCCTAGAGCCCGTGCTCCGCAACAAGAGAAGCCACTGCAATGAGAAGCCCACACACTGCAATGAAGAGCAGCCCCCGCTCAGTGCAACTAGAGAAGCCCGCACGCAGCAACAAAGACCCAACACAGCCAAAAATAAAATAAATACAGAAATAAATGTCTTTTTTTAAAAAGTCAACTTCCAAATGTGTATAAAAAACAAAACCTCTGCATTAAACAGAGAAAAAGAAAACAAAATCCACTGTAGTGTCTTCATTTGGAAACCCAGCATCGCCAGCCGTGTGGGCCTCCTTTCTCTCCCCACCTGTTCTGAGCAGGGTGGCCAGTCAAGCCACACATCAAATGGTATCTCCTGTTCCTTCCTCTCAGCATTGTGGTGAGTTTCCCACATCGGTGCGTCACGTCCACAGTTACCGCTTTTAACGATGGCAGAGCATTATGCATGGAATCAGTCCTTGATGTTGGGCGTTACTGTGCAGGATTTTAAAAGTCACTGGTCACGGGAAATGACTGTCAGCCTTTTGTTGATTTAATCCCTGTGTCGCGTTGCTAAAGGAGGACCATCTATCGACCGTCCCTCCTTCACGCCGCTCGTCTCCTGCAGCCTGAAACACGTTTCTCTCTCCCGCCGCTGGTAATAATCTTGGCCTCACCAAGCAAGCACCTACCCTGGGCTGACGGTCCCTGCATGCGGCAGCCCTGCTTTCATCTTAGGCTGTGCAAACAGTGTCTTGCTCAGCCAGTCAGTATGGGGTTGGGTTTCAAACACGGGTGCATCTCACCCAAGTGCCTCCGGTGCGTGTTTCACTCTCTGCTGTCCGAGGGCCACAGAGATGACCAAGGTTTGACCCTGGGGGAACCGCAGGCAAGCAGGAAAAAAGAGAAACGAGGAATCACAGATGGATCCAGAAGTAATGCCATCCAAAGCTTGTAAAGCGCTTTCTCTTTTGGAAGAGCTTTAATAATTGTTAACTCACTTAATCCTCACCACACACCTAGGGGCACTATTATTAACAGATGAGGAAACTGAGACTCAGAGAGGCCGAGCCACTTGGGCAAAGTCACACAGCTTTCAAGTGACAGAGTCAGGATTTGAGCTCTGGCTGTCTGGCTCCAGAGTTACCTTTCTCCTCTCAGCTCTGTAGGAGCCAAGTTCAATCCAGCTCTGTACCCATACCATCGCCTGCACAGGGCCTTCCCAAAGGAGGTGCTGAATCAATATTTGTCCAGTGGAGGACTGTTTGCCAGATAGCACGCTTGTGGATAATTTGGGCGGAAGCACGCTGGCAGAGCCATGGGGTGGGGGGGTGTCAAACACAGACCAGAATGGATCACTGAGCCCACGGCAATCTAGCCAGGGCTCTCATTGGGTGTCGTGGGACCTGGCTGCCCCTTCCCAGGTAGAGGAAAGTTGCTCAGCATTTGTATGGGTGTCTGGATGGACACATGGAAGGTATGTTGATCAAATTCGTGGATGATACTGAGCCTGGGGCCAAGAGGTGGCCTGGGAGATCACAGAATGAGTATTCAAAGTGATCACACCTGGGCTAGAATTGAGGGCAAAGTTAACATGAACTTTGAGGGTGACAAAATCCAGCCTGAGGAGTAACACGAACGGAAATGGGTGACCCGTTAGAGAAACACCGTGGAGGTAGAAATGACTCAGTGACCGAACAGATGTGGGGATGGGTCAGGGAAGGGACTTCACGTAAATGGACTCTGACGGTGAACCCAGCACCAGGTCGTGACCTTGACCTTCAGCATCTTCATATGAACCAGAAGGACAATAAGGGCCCCTGTGCCCCTGGATTGTTTCTAAGTTTACTTTTCTTCATAAACTTTTTTTTTTTTTTTTTTTTTTGCGGTACGCGGGCCTCTCACTGTTGTGGCCTTTCCCGTTGCGGAGCACAGGCTCCGGACGCGCAGGCTCAGCGGCCACGGCTCACGGGCCCAGCTGCTCCGCGGCACGTGGGATCCTCCCGGACCGGGGCACGAACCCGCGTCCCCTGCATCGGCAGGCGGACTCTCAACCACTGCGCCACCAGGGAAGCCCCATAAACTTTTTAATTGAAGTTGACCATTGCATACGGCAAAGTGCACAGATTGTGAGAACACAGCTTGAGTTTTCACAAAGTGAGCACACACACAGGTAACTAGCACCCTGATCAAGAGACAGAGCATTACAGCACCCGAGTACCCCTCGCCCCCCTTCCAAGGTGAACACTACCGGACTTCTCACTCTAGATTAGCTTCGCTTGTTTTAGACGTTATGCGACTGGAAATGCAAATGCTGGTAAAGATTTGGAGCCACTAGAACTCACGCCTGGTGCTGGTAGAGTGTAACTTGTAAGAAGCATTTTGGAAGACTGAGATTATCTGCTAAAGCTGAATGACATTCCTAGGTATGTATGCATGATGTACGTACATGTATATAAGTGTGTGTGTGTGTGTGTGTGTGTGAAGACAGACATAAATACACGCATTCACTACAAGACAAGAATGTTCACAGCAGCGCTTTTATGACAGCTTCAACTGCCCAGATGTTCGTCCACAATAAAATCGATCAGCCACCAGTACATTCAGGCACCACACTGCTATTCAGCAATAAGAAGGAAAGAAGGATGGACGACAGGAAGGATCTCAGAGGCGGACCCCCCAGGCGCCCCCACAGCGAGGTTCCCCGGGTCTTTCTGAGGGAGTCCCAAGGCCACCCCTGGGAAGTGCTTAGAGCAGCGCCTGGCAGCCCCTGCGTGCCTGGGGCGCCGAGCTGGTGTCCTGGTCCTGACTCTCGTGCCTGGGATTTCTCTCTGGATCCTCCACTAAGCTGTACAGATGTTTGCATTGACTTTAGCATTTACCATTCACATTCCTTAGCCTCTTGGAGCCTCGGCACAGCCGCACAGCACACACGAGCATGGGTAGTGACGTGGGGGGCCGCTCAGGGCAGTGGGGGACACCAGAGGGCCCGAGGCGTCACTGCCTGCCCTTCGCACAAATCTGCCCAGTGGGAGGGGCCGGGCCGAGGGAGGCTTTGGCTCCAGGAGGTTGCTAACCGTGGAGACCCTCCTGGAAAGCAGGGTTTGGGTGTCGAGGCTGCACTTCACGGGTGCTAACATCCTGGGTCAGCTGAGGGCCTCAGGCGCCTCCTCCAGGTGGGGATGGCCTAAGGCAGGGCGAGGAGAGCCCAGGGCATTAGTCAGGGTTCTCTGGAGAAACAGAACCAGTAGGACAGAGAGAGAAAGAAATAAGAGGGGATTGGCTGAGCCAATTCCTATCATAAACCTTGAAGGTGGCAGATCACGGGAGGTCAAGAAGTCTCGCGATCTGCCACCTGCAAAGCTTCAGAACCAGGAGAGCTGGGGCTGTCATTCAGTCCCAGCCCAGAGGCCTGAGAAAGGGTGGCCAAGAAGTCCCATTAGGTGTCAGTCCCAGGCTGAATCAGGAACTCCGATGTCCACCGGCAGAGGAGATGGCTGTCCCAGCTCAAGAGGAGAGAATGAGCTGGCCCTCCCTCCACTTTTTGTTCTGTTCGGGTCCTCCATGGATTGGGTGGTATCCGCCTGCACTGGGGAAGGCCAACTTCTTTTTTTTTTTTATTGGAGTCGAGTTGATTTACAATGTTGGGTTAGTTTCGGGTGTACAGCGAAGTGATTCAGTTATACGTATATATTCTTTTTCAGATTATTTTCCATTATAGGCTATTACAAGATATTGAATTTAGTTCCCTGTGCTATAGAGTAGGTTCTTGTTGTTTATCTGTTTTATATATAGTAGTGTGTATATGTAAATCCTGAACTCCTAACTTATCGCTCCCAAGGCCAACATCTTTTTTATTGATTTCTGGCTGCGTTGTGTCTCCGTTGCTGC
This sequence comes from Kogia breviceps, assembly GCF_026419965.1. Lineage (NCBI taxonomy): Eukaryota > Metazoa > Chordata > Mammalia > Artiodactyla > Physeteridae > Kogia > Kogia breviceps. The sequence goes on along the minus strand of NC_081312.1, from coordinate 5,355,904 downwards.
GCGTGGGCTTTCTCTAGTGGCGGTGAGCCGGGGCTGCTCTTCATTGCGGTGCACGTGCTTCTCATCGCGGTGGCTTCTCTTGTTGCGGAGCATGGGCTCTAGGGCGCGCAGGCTTTCGTAGTTGTGGCACGAGGGCTTAGCTGCTCCGCGGCATGTGGGATCTTCCCAGACCAGGGCTCAAATCCGTGTCCCCTGCATTGCCGGGAGGATTCTTAACCACTGCGCCACTAGGGAAGTCCCAAGTCCAACTTCTTTACTCAAATGCTCCTCCAGAAACACCCTCACAGATACACTCAGAGAGAACGTTTCACCAGCGATCTGGGCACCCTTATCCCAGTCAAGCTGACACAGAAGTTGAACCATCACACTCACTAAGGTGTGGAGGAATGAGGGTACAGAGTGACAGTGTCAATGGTCCCCTTGTGGGTCACTCTCTTGGTTGAAAGAAATGACATCTTTGGCGAAAACTTAAAAACACTTATTGAAAAACGCACTGACAGATGTTAGGCAATAGAGTTTAACACAAACAATGACTGACACCTACTGCAGGTCCAGCCGCACGGTGCAAAAATCAATGAGCCGTTGCTGTGTATGTAAGGTGGGTTCCCCGGAGCCATGCACCCAGGAGAAACCGGTACAGGAGAGGGAGAAGCAGGGCAGGGAAGGGAAAAAGGCCAAACCAGGTGGGACTGCATCCTGCGGGGCTCTGCAGGGTGCATGGCCCCTCAGAGTCTGCCCCTACCTGAGGTCAGGGGCTGGCCTATCCTGCTGGCTCACCGGGCAGTTGTTGGCTAAGAGCCATGGGTGGGGGGGCAGGGTGGAAGCTGGGTGACCAACCCCTCTTCACCTGGGGGACTTGGTAAAATCCAGATTCCTGAGCCCCCCCCCCAAGATTCTGATTGGCTGGGTGGCTAGCTTGCATTTCTAGCCAGCTCCCAGGTGCGGTTGGTGCCACTGGTCTGAAGTTCATGCTTTGAGTCCCAAGGCACTGCATCCTGCTTTCAAGGGCTGCAGACTAAGGGGGCGCAGGGGCCTGTAAACAGATGGTGGATAATGAGGGCCCTGGAAGGGCAGGGCAGGCTTTCTGCAAGAGACACCTGAGGTGCAGTGGGAAGGAAAGAAGGAGGCGGCCGACCAAGTCAGGAGTGAGAGAGGCAACCACCTGCCTCTCAGTCCAGGAATAGAACAGAGGAAGCGGGGTGGACCACACATGACTGCAGCACCATCCATGCTTGGTGAAACATGGACTAAAGTGCCAGCAGTAGATCCAAATCAGAGCTCAGGGACGCCAACCGCTGCCTTGCCCATTCCTCGATTGTTTTTTTTTTTTTAATTGTGATAAAACACACGTAACAGAAAATGTACCATGCTAACCACTTTTAAGTGTGCATTTCAGTGTATTAAGCACATCCACGTTGTTGTACAACCATCGCCACCATCCATCCCCAGAGCTCTCCATTGTGCAAAACACCAACTCTATACCCTTGAAACGTTAACTCTGAATTCCGCACCCCTCGGCAGTCCCTGGCAACCACCATTCTACTTTTTGTCTCTATGAATTTGATTCCTCTAGGAACCTCATATAGGTGGTATCTATATAGTGTTTGTCTTTTTGTGACTGTCACTTAGCATAATGTCCTCAAGATTCATCCATGTTGTAGAACATGTCAGAATATCCTTCCTTTTTAAGGCTGAATAACATTCTATTCCATGGTGTACCATATATATTTTTTTAATCCATTCATCTGTCAATGGACACTTGGGTTGTTTCCAGCCTTTGGCTATTATGAATAATGCTGCTATAAACATGGGTGTACAAATACCTGTCAAGCCCTTGCTTTCAATTGTTTTGAATGTATAGCCAGAAGCGGAATTGCTGGATCATATGGTAATTCTATTTTGACATTTTTTTAAAAAAAATAAATTTATTTATTTATTTATTTGCGGTACGCGGGCCTCTCACCGCTGTGGCCTCTCCCTTTGCAGAGCACAGGCTCCGGACGCGCAGGCTCAGCGGCCGTGGCTCATGGGCCCAGTCACTCTGCGGCACGTGGGATCTTCCCGGACCGGGGCACGAACCCGTGTCCCCTGCATTAGCAGGTGGACCCTCAACCACTGCGCCACCAGGGAAGCCCTATTTGTTTGTTTTTTATTTTTGGCTGTGTTGGGTCTTTGTTCTGTGCGCGGGCTTTCTCTAGTTGCAGTGAGTGGTGCGTGAGCTTCTCGTTGTCGTGGCTTCTCTTGTTGCAGAGCACGGGCTCTAGAGCGCAGGCTCAGCAGTTGTGGCGCACGGGCTTAGTTGCTCCGTGGCATGTGGGAATCTTCCCGGGCCAGGGATCGAACCCATGTCCCCTGCATTGGCTGGCGGATTCCCACCCACTGTGCCATCAGGGAAGCCCCTATTTTGACTTTTTTGAGGAACTCAGTTGGTATTTTTTAATCACACATAGATTTACTATGAATTTTAGGGAGGTTTACCAAGAACAGGATAAGGCAGTCATTACGTTCAGACAATATTTAATGTTTGGTCATCATTCTAGACTTAAAAACCAGGCTTGACCTCTTCACCATTGAAATTCTATTGGACAGTGTTAAACATCCACCCAAATCAACATCAGTAATTTGTTCCACTTGGCAAGGGAAAATGTTTAAAATTTAATGAAGCCAGCACATAATCACAATCCCACGTTGCCAAGCAGCAATCATACTAATAAACGGCCAGTGCTTTTCCTACAAAAAGGAGAGGAGACCAGCGTTCACCCGGAGAAGTGGTGCTGTCACTAATGCAGTGAGGCTGGCCTTCAGGTTTCTGTGGGAAGCAAAGTGCAATCCATCATTCTGGAGTGTTCACTTTGAAAATGTGGCATGTCCACTGGGAGTCATGGTTTTCCAAAGGTCCTTTCGCTGGTTCTGCTGATTCATATTCTCATAACATTTTCCCATCACCATGGTGACTGTGGGAGAACAAGGCATAGGGAGAAACTTCAGGATTTACTTCTTATTTCACAGAGCTGAGATTAGACTTCTGCCGAAGAGGGGGCTACATGTTATATATATATATATATATATATATATATATATATATATATATATATATTTTTTTTTTTTTTTTTTTTTTTTTTTTTTTTTTTTTTTGCGGTACGCGGGCCTCTCACTGTTGTGACCTCTCCCGGTGCGGAGCACAGGCTCCGGACGCACAGGCTCAGCGGCCGTGGCTCACGGGCCCAGCCGCTCCGCGGCACGTGGGATCCTCCCAGACCGGGGCATGAACCTGCGTCCCCTGCATCGGCAGGCGGACTGTCAACCGCTGCGCCACCAGGGAAGCCCCATGTTTTATATTTTAAAGAGGAGGGTTAGGTCCCACGAAGCGGAGTTTACTCTAGCCAAGAGAGCGCGGGGGTCAGGGAATGAGACCAGCTTGGCCACTGGTCCTGGTTCTGGCACTTTCTAGCTGTTGACCTTGGGCAATTCTCTTTCCTTGGTTCCTCTCTCTGCAAAATGAAAATGGCAAATGGGAATTTAGGATTCTCTATAGGATTGATTGAAAAAATTCAAGACGCTGACAAATTTTAAAAGTGTATCCAAAAAAAAAATCACGAACAAATACAAAACCTCTACTTAGTGCAGGCCAAGGTGCTGTTGCAGGTGGTTTTATCTTGCGTTACAGTCGGCGGCATTCTTTATGGTCTCTCCAGCCCCCCATTCACACACACACACACACACACACACACACACACACACATCTGGGACCCCACAGAGGCAGGAACTTTGCTTTGCCTTTACCCAGAACCCTCCACTTTGCAGAGCAGGTGATTTGACTTAGCGTGGGCCTCAAGAAATGCTGAATTCCGCTTTGTATCCAGCAAATGCTTGCCAAGTTCCGTCTACGCCAGGTTGTGGGGCATAGAGATAATTTGGGGGCGGGAGCTGTAGTACCCATAATAAATCTAGTACCCATTAGCAATCAACCCTCATATTCCCTTCGTCTCAGCTGCTGGCAATAGCTAATCTAATTTCTGTCTTTACCGATTTTCCTCTTCTGGAAGTTTCCTGTTAATGGAATCATACAATATGTGGTCTATATGACTGACTTCTTTCACTTATTGTTTTCAAGGTTCATCCATGTTGCAGCATGTATGAGTTACTCATTCCTTTTTATGGCTGAAAAATATTCCATTGTGTGGTTGAGCCACATTTTGTTTACTCATTCATTAGTTGATAGACATTTGGATATTTTCTACTTTTTGGCTGTTATGAATAATGCTGCCAAGTGGTTCATTTTTATGAATTATATCTCTTGACTGAGATGTTGTATATTTTTATTAGGACATATTTTTCTTTACCTCACTGAGTATTATAATAGCTGCTTAAATTTCTTGCCTAATAATTCCAATATCTGGGTTGCCTTACGATTGGTGTCTATTGATTGACTTTATTCTTGAAAATGGCTCTTCATGTGTAGAGTAATTTTGGACTGTATTCTGGACATTGTGAAGGTTGTGTTGTGGAAACTGATTCAGTGATATTGTTTTGTAGCACGTTGATGTTTTTGTTTCATTAGGGCAATTAACTTGGCTAGACTCGAACTTTACACTCTGGTGCTTGTGGTAGGTGGGAGCTCAGACCGCTTTGATCTGCCAGGCACATGTTTGGGGCTCAGCCAGAGACTTGGGCAGGGTGTACGCACAAAATCTGGATTTTTCTTCTCCAGTACTCTGCGTCGTGGGGGTTCCTTCCCACTCTCCAGTGACCCTGGTTGTCTAAGTCTCCTTCTCTTGGTTCCTCTGTCCACAGGGACAACAGGCCTCCTACTAGAATTTAGCTACCTCATGCCCCCATCACAAATGTGGCTGCCCTCAGGGCAAAACCACAAAAATAGGAAACTTGCCCCTTGTGGGTTGATCCTTCTAGGCTTTGATGCTACTCCAAAACATGTCTACTTATGTTTGCCCTCTAGGGCCCTGTTGTTTTTGGTTATATTGTCCATAGTTGGTAGATTTGTATAGGTTGTCTGCAGGAAGGATGGTTTGTGAGCAATTTACTCCTCCATACAGAAGCAGAATATATACATATATATACATATTTTAAAATATTTGAATATTTGAATTTATATATACTTGAAACAAAAGGTTCATGAATCAATACTTACCTACTACATGTGTGCATATGATATACTCTGATCATTTCTGTTCTATTCCACAATCTTTCAGTTAAAAAAGGCTGGTCTAAATGTAAAATAGCTAGTGGGAAGCAGCCGCATAGCACAGGGAGATCAGCTCGGTGCCTTGTAACCACCTAGAGGGGTGGGATAGGGAGCGTGGGAGGGAGACGCAAGAGGGAGGAGATATGGGGATGTATGTATACGTATAGCTGATTCACTTTGTTATACAGCAGAAACTAACACACCATTGTAAAGCAATTATACTTAACGATGTTAATAAATAAATAAAGGAAGATTTAAAAAAACGCTAAAAAAGAAAACAAAGGCTGGTCTCAGTCCTCTGCTAAATGGATTTGACCCACTGCGCTCTAACGCCTGGCAGACAAGCAGGTGCTCTTACCGTAAGAGCTCATTGAATGAATAAAACACAAGAGCGTCTCAATCCCCTGCACAGGTTTACAAGCTTTGCATCCTGAACATACTATGAGCATGGTGGTCATGATGCTGTCCCCACAGATGGGGTACACATCTGAGTCCCCTCCCCCTCCACACCCCTCTGGGACTACCGTGACCTAAGCGTGCAGTAGGAGTCCTTCAGGACACAGGACTCCCTGCTAGATGGGGTTCACAGACTTCATACATCTCTGGCCATCCAGCACAGAAACATAAGGCTGCCAACTTTTTTTTTTTTTAATTTTTTTTTTTTTTTTTTGTGGTAGGCGGGCCTCTCACTGTCGTGGCCTCTCCCTTTGCGGAGCACAGGCTCCGGACGCGCAGGCTCAGCAGCCGTGGCTCACGGGCCCAGCCGCTCCGCGGCATGTGGGATCTTCCCGGACCGGGGCACGAACCCATGTCCCCTGCATCGGCAGGCGGACTCCCAACCACTGCGCCACCAGGGAAGCCCAAGGCTGCCAACTTTTAATTTTGTTAAATAAGGATATTTAAAAATAATGACCATCTGGGAGTTCCCTGGTGGCCTGGTGGTTAGGATTCTGGGCTTTCGCTGCCGTGGCCCGGGTTCAATCCCTGGTTGGGGAACTGAGATCCAGCAGCCTGCGTGGCATGGCCAAAATAAATAAATAAATAACGACCGTCTTCTCTGGCCATCATTTCATACACCAAAGGTTACAAAAATGCCAGATGGACGATCGCAGAATAAGGCCAAGTCCTGAAATTAAATTCACTTACTGCCTTGGAAACCTCACTCCCTGGCTTTGTCACCATTCCACGGATGGGTGTTTGGGAGCCTTCAATACAGCCGGGACCACGGGAGACCCGGGCTAGGAGGACACCAGGAGGTCTTGGAACCCACCTCCCTGCTGTGTCGGCCCGAGAGGGGTGGGCATTCGCCCAGGCTCCCACACCTGGGAGAGAACAAATGTTTTCCGGTTTTTGCACAGGTAATTCTCCACTGAAATTCCAAGTTACTCTGACTGCGAAGACGCAGGCGCTTGTTCCCAGGTTCCCTCTCTGCGCCATAGACTCCTCAGGCCACAGGGCTCATTTCATTAACTGCAGCTGGTCCCCTGGGGTGGCCTCCTCCGCCCTACTTGCCATCACCCAGATATGCAGGAAACAGAGGTGGATGGGAAAAGGAACCAGCCGGACCGAGGTGGGCACTGCTCTCTGTCACACACTCGGCCCTTCTCCCCGGAGCTGCACAGAGACCCGCAGATGCACTGGAGGCCACACAACGGAGGTCTCCTCCTGTCTTCTTGGAAATCACCAGCCCGTCTTGCCTAACGAGCACGAGAGAAGTCAGCTGCGAGCCTCTGCTCATAAGGCTGGTCTGTGACTCCCCGTCTCCCTCGGAGGAGGGGCAGCAGGCTGCTCGCACAGGGGGAACTGGCCTGGTGTCTCTTCCACCCGAAGACGGAGGCTGCGTGAGCATCTCCCCCACTCCCACTCTCAGGCTGTCCTACTGAGGGGCTGGGGAACCGGGCCTCTGAACTGCACTGGGGGGTGGGCCGTGGAAGAGTCCTCTGCAGGGTTCAAGGGGAGATGGGGTGGGGGGGAGGGGAGGGAGGGAAGCAGAGTTCCAGGCAAAGAGCAGAGGGCCTGGAGGTGAGAGGGTGCGATTTCTAGGGGTGGGGGGCTTTTCCTGGCTCTCGGAGATAGCCGTGCAGGGGTGGCCTTGTGACTGCTGCATGAACTCATCCACGCTCCTCCCCGTGACCTGCTCAGGCATCTTTGGGGCCAGGCGGGGCCCAGCGTCAGCAGGCACACCTGAGACTGGCCGTGGCAATTGTTGGAAGATTCCAATGTTTCTGTAGAGTTCAGTGTTTCCGCAGTGTTTTCCCACCCCTCCTCCTCCACCGAATGCGCCCTTTCCTCCTGCCGCCCAGCCTCCTCTTCTGGGACCCGCTCAGACCTCCTGTGTCCAGCAGTGGAAGGGCTCCTGCCTTGCACATCGGGGCACCTCCAGGCTCCTGCTCCTGGTCAGATAGTTTGTTGCATATTTTAAATAACTCCTTTGGGGTCTGAGGCATGACAGGTGTTCAGCTGCACGACTGAGGCTGATTTGTAGCCGTGGGCAGATGCCTTGCCTGCTTGTGGCTGTGACCCAGGGATGCCAGCCTCGCTCGCGGCTGGCCAGCAAGCAGAGGGGTAGGGAGCTGTCTGGTTGCAGCCATGAGAAGCCCCGGGTTGGGGAGAAGCTGAAGGGAGGAAGGCTGGGAAGAGGGGGTACATTGCCAACCTCTCCCCTGAATGGGAAAGAAAGTTGAGAGTGAAAATTTTAATTGCAGATCCCACTGACAGCTTGACTTGAAGGGAAAAGATGAGCTAAATTTAACCTAGCCAGTTAAAGAGCCAAAAATGCAATTTACTAATTAGCTTAAAATGGAAACTAGTCCAATGATCATAAAGAGCTTTTCTGGTTACAAAATACCAAAAAAATTAAAAAAATAAAAAAGGTTGTTCCTCTCTTCACACTGGCACACACTTTACATTTAATACTGTTAGATAATTAGGGATGCAGCTTCCTGGCTCACTGCCCGAGACACAGAGGCAGGGCGCCACAGCCTGCTTGAAAAGTTACAGGAACCCATGTTTCCATGTCAAATCTATTTTCTACATCCAGAGCATCGGGAGGGGGGGAATCTGTTCTCGGCGCGCACAGAGCCCACGGGGTGGACTAGGCAAGGTCTGGAGGGGTTAGGGTCTTCCCGGACAGTATCAGGTTCAGAGGAGGGAGGAGGGGTCCCCAAAGCAGGTGCCATTTGAGTAGATGGCATTTGATGAACCTTGAGAGCTGATGACTTGGAGAATGGGTAGTATATTAATCAGCTCGGGCTGCCATAACAACATACTGCAGACTGGGTGGCTTAAATGTCAGACATTTCTTTTCTCACAGTTCTGGAGGCTGGAAGTCCAAGATCAAGGTGCCGGCAAGTTAGGTTTCTGCGGGGGACTCTCTCCTGGCTCGAGGATGGCCACCGTCTCACTGTGTCCTCACGTGGAGGGTAGGGAGAGCTCTCGGGCTCTTCTTCCTAGGAGGACACCAATGCCATCAGAGTAGGGCCTTATGACCTCCTTTAACCTTCATTACCTCTTCATAGGCTCTGTCTCCAAATACAGTCACACTGGGGGTTAGGGCTGCAACACAGAAATGTCAGGGGGACGCAGTTCAGTCTGTAACACGGAGCAACGGGAAGGGACAGCACGAAGTCTGAGCTGGGACAGAGTAGAGGTGTATCCAGAGAACAGCAAACGGGCCATTTCACAGGCTCGTAAGCCAAGGCCTGAACATGTGTGATAGATCCCACAGTGGGAAGGATGGCCTGGCCCCTGGCTCTTCATTTAGCAGAGGCAGTGAGGAGCCACGGGGGACCTCTGAGCTGAGCAGTGATAGGATTAGAGCTGCACTTTAGCAGGCCAACCTGGCCACCAGGTGGAAAAGATGTTTTCGTTACTCCGGGATGTATTTTGCCTGATATGATTTTTTTTTTTTTTTTTTTTTTTTTTTTTTGCGGTATGCGGGCCTCTCACTGTTGTGGCCTCTCCCATCGCGGAGCACAGGCTCCGGACGCGCAGGCTCAGCGGCCATGGCTCACGGGCCCAGCTGCTCCGTGGCATGTGGGATCTTCCCGGACCAGGGCACGAACCCGTGTCCCCTGCATCGACAGGCGGATTCTCAACCACTGCGCCACCAGGGAAGCCCTGATATGATTTTTGTACCAACTTGAAAGGCATGCCTAATAGACGAGTGTAACTTATTACCCTCTACTGTTTCCTCATAATTGCAGTCTTGGGAGAGCAACAAGAACTTTGAATAAAACATTTTGTAGACTCATCCAGGACATTATAAATAGTCATAGCACAAAAGTAACATTTGGGAGAAAAAGCACTTTCACAGCAAATTTTCATGATACAGTTCGTGTGTATACTCTTCCAACTAAAACAGATGGTTTTTCCAAATGATGGCTATCTTTTAAGAATATTTTCCTGCTTCTCTACTTTGGTGCAATAAAATGTCCTACAGGCAAAAATAAAATCTTAGCAGGTAACATACCCGTTCGTATGTTAAATATAGAGAAGAGGTTCTCCTCTGTACCCTTATCAATGAAGCTGAAAGCGAGCAAGTATATGTGTTAGAAAGGAGGGAATTAAGAACCTGTGAATTTAATTCATGCAGAATCTCAGTGATGTACAGCTGAACACATTACCATCCCATTTATTGGATATGGTTTGTTTTTAATCACTAAATGACATCATTAAGAATGCACATAATAATGCAGTTAAGGACCACAGCTCAGTGAATGGAATAGAGATGAGTTCTCGTTTGTTGTCATTAGTGATATTGGTCATAAATGAATTCCCCTCTTGCCAAATGGCAATAATGTCCCCCATAAATTTGTTCTCAAATTACCTTTCCTGCTGCCACATCTATTTCTCCCCAGAGTGGCCAATATATGAAAATATGAGTTTACACGTATAGTATGCAGGGTTTTTTTTTTTCCCAAAAGATTTAAATAGCAAGCTCCAGCCATACATCTTCCCAAGACTTCAACTGATTTACACATGTAGAATTTAGAGTTCTTCAGAAACCCATCTTATACGCAAATCAAAGTGAAAAGGCACATAAATCTTTAACCTCCTTTAAGTTTTTCTTATAAAAAGGGAAGGTCCTTTAGCAGCAAGAATTGAGTCTTTATCTGGCATGGCACCTGACCTTCAGAAGAAGGCTCACATAAAAAAAAAAGAAGGCTCACAGCAAATGTCTGTAGAATGAATGAACCAACAAACGAATGAACAAATGAACTAAAGAGCAAATAAACGTAAGACACTTTTACCCTATTGGGTTAATGCCAAAATGTTCCAAAGCCAAGGAATAAATTGTGTATTTGAATAGCAAAAAAACAAAACACAAAATCCCAAAACACATTTGTTTGATTGAATGAATAAATGAAGACCTTGATAAAAAATAAAGACGATTTTGAGTGAAAAAAGAGCAAATAAACAAATTGAAGTTAAAAAAGTTAGATTAAAATGTACATATGATTTTAAACTTAACTTAAATTTATTAAAGTCATATGGCACATATTTTTGAAAATCAAGCAGTTCTACAAGGCTTAATACAAAAAAAAGAGAGAGAGACAGAGCAGTTACCTTCCCTCATTCCCTATGCCATCCCCACATTTTCACTTCCCAGAAACAACTTCCTTCCAAATATTTTATCTATCCCTTTTGGAATGCATTTATCTTTCTTGAAATAACAGGGGTATAGTGATGCTTTCTGATTTTTCCAGGTTCAGGAATTTGTTATCTGTTAAATTCCCACCATGGAGGATGAAGACCTAGTTCTCTTTCCCGTCACTCACTATACACCCACCCACACATGCACGCACACTTCTCCCTGTCTTTCCAATATAGTTATGTCATAATTTTTTAATTGGATCGTTATATGCTTATATTATTAGGACTACAGAACGCTATTCATGGTTAAGCCATATAGTATTTGATTGCGTTTCCTTTCTTGGACAGTTTTTTTGTTTTCCTGGAGTGAGTAACTGTCTTCTGTTTTCTTTGTACCTATTACTAAGTCATCCCCAAATACTCTGGCTTATGTGTAAATCTTTGTGGGTTTTTTTTTTTTTCTCTTTAAATTTATTTATTTATTTATATTATTGGCTATGCACGGGCTTTCTCTAGTTGTAGTGAGCGGGGGCTACTCTTCGTTTTGATGCGCGGGCTTCTCATTGCGGTAGCTTCTCTTGTTGTGGGGCGCGGGCTCTAGGCACACGAGCTTCAGTAGTTGTGGCACGTGGGTTCAGTAGTTGTGGCTCACGGGCTTAGCTGCTCCGCGGCATGTGGGATCTTCCCGGACCAGGGCTCGAACCCGTGTTCCCTGCATTGGCAGGCGGATTCTTAACCACTTGCACCACCAGGGAAGTCCCCTTATGTGTAAATCTTGCAATAGTTTCCAGTTTCATCTTCTTGGCAGCCTTTTCTCCAGAGACTTTGTCCTCTGGCTGCAGCCTGACTGGCTGTCCTTGGTGACTCCCTCATTTTGGTGGAGCACAACCTGCCATAGCTTCTTGAGAAAGGGAGCCCATGGGAGCTAAGTTTTTGAGAACTTGTGTGACCGAAAATATCTTTATTCTACTCACACACTTGATTAGATGGTTTGTCTGTAATTATAGGTTGAAATTAAGTTCCCCGCCAAAATTTACTTTTTTGCATTTCCTTATTGTTTTCTAGCTCCTTTCATCACTGTTGAGAAATCCAGTTTCATTGTAATTCTTTTTTTTTTTTTTTTTTTTTTTTCCGGTACGCGGGCCTCTCACTGCTGTGGGCTCTCCCGTTGCGGAGCACAGGCTCCGGAAGCGCAGGCTCAGCGGCCACGGCTCACGGGCCCAGCCGCTCCGCGGCACGTGGGATCTTCCCGGACCGGGGCACGAACCCGTGTCCCCTGCATCGGCAGGCGGATTCTCAACCACTGCGCCACCAGGGAAGCCCCATTGTAATTCTTAATGCTTTGCCTGAGACCTGTTGTTTTCTCTCTGCAAGCTTTTTGAACGTTTCCCTTATCTCCAGTGTTGTAATATGTCACAGGGATATAAATTTTCGTGTTTGGTTGTCTCGCCATTGTACTGAGCACTTAGCAGTCTCTTTCAATGCAGGAATTCATGTCCCTTTGTCCTGGAAATTTTTCTTGAATTATTTATTTGCTGATTTCCCTCCATTTTCTTCATTTTCTCTTTCTGAAACTCCTTTTATTCAGACATTGAACTTCCCAATATGATTATTGAATTTTTTCTCCTATATTCTATATTGCTTTGTCTTTTTTTTTTTTTTTTTTTTTTTGCGATACGCAGGCCTCTCACTGCTGTGGCCTCTCCCGTTACGGAGCACAGGCTCTGGACGCGCAGGCTCAGCGGCCACGGCTCACGGGCCCAGCCGCTCCGCGGCATGTGGGATCCTCCCGGACCGGGGCACGAACCCGTGTCTCCCGCATCGGCAGGCGGATTCTCAACCACTGCACCACCAGGGAAGCCCTGATGATCTTTTTATATCCTTCTGTTCTCTGTGTTGTCTGTTTCCTCAAATTTCCCTGCCCTTTTTTCCTTTTATATTTTTTCAACTGTTTAGAGATCCTTGGCTCTCCATTCAAATTTTAGAGACGAACATTCAAAAGCTGCATGAAGCTCTGAGTCCACAGATGAGATTTGTCCACAGGAGGACTTGTCAACAACTGTGATTCCTGACCTTCCTGACCTCCAGGTCTTTTCCCAAGAGTTTGTCATGGTCCTTAAAGAGGGGTCTTCCACACTCTGCCCTGGATGGCAGGCACTGGGCTGCCAGGATGCAGGAAGTGAGGATGGGAAGGGCCTGGGGTGAGGTTTCACCATTCAGCATTAGGCCGTCACTTCTTTCTCATCTTCAGAGTCTCCCCCCCTGATTATCCCCCCTGGTACCCATTTGTGCTGAGAACACCTTAGTTCACCTGTTCCAGAGATTAAACCTCCAGTCTTCCGCAGGGAGAGGAAGGAGATTGGGAAGGGGTTTAACTGCTTCTGTATTAGTCATCTCAGGCTGCCATAACAAAATATCACTAACTGGGAGTCTTAAACACCAGACATTTATTTCTTGAAGTTCTGGAGGCAGTTGTCCTCTCAGGGTGAGGGAGAGAGATCTCTTCCTCTTCTTATAAAGTCACCAGTCCTATCAGATTAGGGCCCCGCCCTTACGACTTCATTTAATCTTAATTAACTCCTAAAAGCCCTAACTCCAAATACAGTTGTCTTGCAGATTTGAGCTTTAACATAGGAATTTTGGGAGTACGCAATTCAGTCCATAGCAGCTTCTTAAGCAGACTGTTGGCCATCCTCCTGTTTTTTGTTGTTGTTGTTTTTGGCTGCATTGGGTCTTTACTGCTGAGCGAGGGCTTTCTCTAGTTGTGGCAAGCAGGGGCTACTCTTTGTTGAGGTGCATAAGCTTCTCATTGCAGTGGTTTCTCTTGTTGTGGAGCACGGGCTCTAGGTGTACAGGCTTCAGTAGTTGTGGCATGCGGGCTCAGTAGTTGTGGCACGCAGGCTTAGTTGCTCCACGGCATGTGGGATCTTCCCAGACCGGGGCTCGAACCTGTGTCCCCTGCACTGGCAGGCGGATTCTCAACCACTGCACCACCAGGGAAGTCCAATCCTCCTGTTTTCAGCCTCTCCTGTGTCCCCACTTCCATAGTCGTGCTGTCAGTTCCTGAATCCTTGCTGGTTCTCTGGAGGGAAGTGGGGTGCTCCTTGGTTGCCCCCAGCTTGCTGGCTTCAGTTTCAGCTTGTTTGGGGCAGAAGAGACCACGCCTCTCCTTTACCTGTTTACCACTGTGAAGCTGTACTGAAGTGGCCCCCTCTTCCATCCTCTTTGTCCCATGGGTATGATGAGTGTCCCCAGAATGTGGAGAAAATACGCATGACCTGTGTGCTGTCTTTCCCTCGAAAGTCACTGTTAGAACTTCCTTACAAGGAGGATCGTGTTGCCAACAAAGATCTGTTGAACAAATGAATGAAACCTCACATTTTCTGCAGCATCTCACCCATCTCCTCCCAGAAGACGTGCCATTCCTCCTTCTTTCCCAAGTGACCCCCCCCCCAGCAACACAGACACACACACACACACACACACAGAGTGTTCTCTGGACGTCTGTTCCAGCCACCACCTCCCTTCTCCTTGAACTGTAACCAGCTCTCCTTCCTCCGACCCTTTCCACCTGACTGAGCCCCTTCTGACCTTGCTGCCACGTTTTCCAGCTCTTTTTTCCTTTCCCAGCCTGATTGCCTGTTTCCCGGCCACCACTGGCCTGCAGGCCTTGCTACAGCCCAGCTGTCCAGCCTCTGTGTCCCCAAATGCACCCTCATTGCCGAGGCCTCGGCCTTCTCCCCACACTCACCTCTCTCCCTGACATCCCACGCCGTCCCTCTCAGAGTGAGACCCTCCTCTGGTGTCTTCTGTATCAATAAGCTGCTCCGACTGGCCAATTCCCCACACACCTGGGAGGATGGCTGCTGGCCCCGCCCAGGCCCTCACTGCCTCGCCTGGAACTATGCCTGTGGCCCGCTAGCTTTTCCTGTGACTCCTGGTCCTGTTTATAGGCACTTCCCCATCAAACTTCCTGAAGCACAGCCTAATGGTGAGGCTTCCAAGGGACTCCTCATCGTCCATGGGCCAAGTCCAACCCCTTAGTAAGGGGTCCTAGGTCCTCTGCAATGCAGCCTGATACCTCCTGTCTGACCTCCTTGTCCCATCCTTGACTTGAACAGAGCTGGATGGCTCCTCATTTCCCAGACACACTAGGGGTGCATTTCTAGCCTCTTACTTGGATGACTTTATCTCCTCCTCTCCACTTACTTCATCTCTCAGATCCATCAAAGCCAGAACTCTGGTCCCATCCAACACCCCCAACCTGGATTCCTCCCCTGTCTGCCCTAGCCCGTGGGGGTTCAGCAGTCCTCACGCTGTCCTTTGTCTCAAGCCCAAGCAGCAAATACTTTCTTCACACGTACCGTTGGTACGTTGGACCTGGGGTCTGCACCCCACAGGATGAGGTCCGTGGCCGTACCCTATCTCGGGGTGTTCTTCTTTCTTGTCCCCAACCAGGCTGTCAGTTTTTATTCTTGGGTAAATCTTCCGTCCTTCCCCCAGGCTCTCTTATCCCATCCTCAGCTGCTGAGGTGGTAGTTCAGGGCAGAAAAGCAAGGTTTGGGGCCCGACAGGATCGGATTTAAATCCTGGCTCTACCTCTCCCCAGCAAGGTGACCTTAGGCCAGGCACCTGCCCCTCTGCTCACAAGGGAGTTTCCCTACACATAAAATTGAGGCAGTACTACCGACCCCACAGGCCTGTGGCACGGATGGTGACTGATGCATGGACAGCACTGGCACTCTCCCCCAGTGAGAGCTCCTGGGTGCCTTGTTCCCGTCCCGTGTGTTCAGTGTGTTCCTGTGGTGTTTACTCCCCTCCCGGACCACGAGCCCCTCAGGGGACAGGCGTTGCTCTAGTCCCGTTTGTTTCCCTTGTTCCCAGCACGGAGTGGGCACCGAGTGCGTGCAAACAAGTGAGCCAATAGTCAGCGCCCAGCAACCATCTGTGATGAAGAATAACACACAGGGAACTATATCCAATATCTTGTAATAAACTATCATGGAAAAGAATCTGAAGAAGAATATATATATATACACGCACATATATGTGTGTGTGTGTGTGTGTGTATATATATATGAAACTGAATCACTTTGCTGTACACCAGAAACTAACACAGCACAGTAAATCAACTCTACTTCAATTAAAAAAACAACAACACAGAGGACAAGCCCACGTCTGGGGGAGATGGAGCAGCATCTTACCAGTGATCTCTGCTCAGAAGACCCTTTAAACCTTTGCCTTAATCAATGCGATAACTAGAGTCTGCAGACCATAGGCAAATATATTAGCAAGGGTTCCAGGAGGCTTCGTTAATCACAAATAAGCATTATGTATCTCAGCCACTGGGATGAAAAGGGCTCCGATGGGGGTGGTAGGAAGGGACCAGGCAAACCTCAGAAACGGGCCTTTTACTTGACTTTCCCGATAGATAATTCAGATTTCCGGCAACTTGTTTTTATTTCTTGCAGTTTTGCTGCTGTGAGGAAGCTGAGGATGGCATTGTAAATATAACTGTGTGAACCTCAATAATTTTTTTCAATGCATGATATGGGTATAGTCTACATCTTTCCATATTAGCTAGGATGACTATATAATCTGTCATCCAAACTAGAATACTTCAGGGTCAAAGGGGGATTATTATGGCAGGACGCAAGCATAAACACGGCTGCCCCAGCACACTGGGATGAGTAGTTGACCCAATATTAGACTATTTACTCTGTGATTAGTTGGCGGTATGCCAAGAATTGCCATAAAACCTCACAGGTGACACAATGGAGCAAATGAACAAAAATTCCTGAAAATGACATTTTTCGGTGGAGATGCCACAACGGAAATTTCGTTTGCCATCCGCTGCAGCGCTTGCATTACTGTATGGATAAGGGACGATTTTAACGCTGAGTTTCCCCAATGGAATGCCATTCTGAAAAGAGAAAACCAGGAATTCCCTGGTGGTCCAGCGGTTAGGCTTCTGAGCTCTCACTGCCTGTGGCCTGGGTTCAGTCCCTGGTCGGGGAACTAAAATCTCGCAAGCTGTGTGGCACGGCCAAAAAAATAATAAATAAAAGGATTAAAAAGAGAGAGAAAACCAACCAATATTGCTTTTAATTTTCCACTTCACTTCAGACACTGCAAAATATGTAAATTCTTTTGATCAACGCAAATCATTAAGAATGCTTTTGAGTGGCTATAACCTACTGAGGGGAGAAACCCCATGGGTTTCTCGGATAACAAGGAGTTTTCATACCCATTTGGACTATTAGCAGATTATCCGTGGGAGGCTCCGAAGTTCATGGTTCTGCAGGGTCGACATTTTTGTGATAGGATAATGAAGTTGATATGGCTGTGTTTATTACACAGAGTGCTGTTTCTTGTCCGGAGCCTCTGACCCACCCCAGACCATCCGGGACCAGCGCTGCACGGGTAGCCAGAGAGCTGGGTTCACCTTTGTGAGATGAGTTGCAGGATCCGCCTCCATAGGCGGGGGTGAGGCTCCCAGCCAGGGGCGAGGCCAGGGAGAGCTCTGCGAGGACACGTGCTGGCTGCTGCGGGAGCGTGAATGAATACAGAGGGAGGAGCAGCAGCCCTGCCCCCCACGGAGCCCTCGGCTTCTACAGAGCTTCAAAAAGCAGGTTGGTTTAGCACAGAGGAATGGTACCGAGACAGCCATCAGCAGTGGAGGGGGCAGGCACTCTGGCTGGACAGGGCGGGAGTAGCTTAAGAGCGGAGCCCACAGAGGAGCGGAGGGATATTTCCAGGAAATCATGCAAGTGAAGCCCCAGGGGCAGATGATAAGTGCAGTGTGTTTGGGGAATGAAAAGCAGAATGAGGGACTCCCTTGACGGCCTAGTGGTTAGGGCTGTGCGCGCTTTCACTGCAGACGGCCCAGGTTCCACCCCTGGTCAGGGAATTAAGATCCCACAAGCCATGCGGTGCAGCCAGAAAGAAAAAAAAGAAAGAAAGAAAGGAAGAAAAAAGGAGGATGGATTGACTGAGGCAGGGAATGGGGGCCTCGAAGGACTCTGAAAGCCAGTCTGCGTATCTCGGACTTTGCGGGTTTCTCTTCCTCCAATAAGGAGAATCATCTTAAAACTGGGAAGAGTTGAAAAAAATGTCCCTTAGGAGAAATTGTCAGGAGCCCAAGATAGGTGAGAGATGGGGGCAGGCGGGTGGCACTTAGTGACTGTGAATCCAGTCTCTAGGCCTCCACAAACTTGCTCGGATTTGGCCAGATGGGAGTCGCAGAAAACTGGAAAGGGAAAAATGTCATAATTTTCCAAAAAGCAGAATAAGTTGGGTTCTGGAAAATACAGATAATAAATTTTGATATTAATATTGGTTCTGAGCAAAACTTTTAACAGATTTTGGAAGAGCTGGTGTGAACTCACTTGGAAGGAAATGTTGTTATGAAGAGGCAAACCAAACTCGTTCCCTCTTTTCACGGGGTTACCAGGCTGCATGTACAAAGCGTTGGTAAAGAGCCTTCCCCAAACCCTGTGGAAAGTACAGAGAAAAAGAGTCTGGGCCAACAAACAATTGGGTGACTTGATGTTTAGTTGGACGGACACATCCAGAGTATTTATAAAAAGATCAGTGGCGATGCAGCTGGTGAGGTGTGGCCGATGTGAGAGCTCCACGCCTCTGGCAGCCCCGCCCTGTGCTTCTAATGTGTTT
The DNA here is from genome assembly GCF_026419965.1 of Kogia breviceps. NCBI lineage: Eukaryota > Metazoa > Chordata > Mammalia > Artiodactyla > Physeteridae > Kogia > Kogia breviceps. The sequence goes on along the minus strand of NC_081312.1, from coordinate 5,337,432 downwards.
ATCAACTACAAGGACGAAGAAGACATTAGTGGGTTTAGTACAGCAGTCACAATGCTGACGTGTCATATCCCAGATTCAAGAGTTTAAAAGATTTTGCTTCGTTAAAAGGATGGATTGAAACAAATCAAATGTCGTTTTACAGGGGTAAAGATAAATCTTATCTTTAGATTAAAAATTTTTTCAAAAATCAATTAGCTCAGTCAGTATAGGTTGGAGACGACCCAACAGCAATTCATTTGAAAAAGACTGATAGGTTTATAATTGACCAGAAGTTCAATATGAACCAACAGCATATAGCCTGGCTGCTCAAAAAAAAAAAAAAAAAATCAATACAAACTTCCGTTGTATCAATAGAATCATAATCTCCAAGTTATTTAAGGGAAATGCCACTCAGGTCACACACACACACACACGTTCCTACAAGACAAGGCTGATTGATGTAAGGGATGCAATCAGGTACCAGTAGATGTGAGGGGGGTGTAGGGGGCTCACCAAGCCCTCCCAGATGAAGCAGCTTCTCTGCTGGCAGGCAGGGAGGTGGGCACTCAGCACTGGGAAACGGTGTGGGCGGAGGTCCAGAGCACTCAAGCTCATGGCACGTATGAGAGTCGTGGATAGGGGTTGCCGTGTACGTGGTGTGGCAGGAGCGTGTCGGATGCCAAAGACAGCATTTGTGGCAGGAACACAGACAGACTGGAAGTCCACGCCAAGATGTGTGCACTTAACGTGGCAGGCATCAGAGAATGAAATGATGTCGTTAACCCCTCTTTGGGCGAGTTAACCCTGGAGTAACAAAGCAGAGGTGGGGAAACCGGGACACAGGCTGTTAGAGCACCCTTTCAGAACAGACAGCAGCCTGCATCAGGACAGAGGGAGATTAAATTGACCAGACAAAAGCGGGATCAATGAAGGACGCTTCGGAAAGGGCGGTTTGGGATAAAAATAACCAACAATCTTTTTAATAATTGAAGCTCTTCAACTTTGAAATGAGCCAAGTGACCATTTGTCAGGGATGTTGCAGAAAAATACTGCTGCGTCAGCAGTCAAGTTGGGGACAATGGAGTTTAATATTCTTTATTGATGTCAAGAATCTGCGATTAGCTCTCATTTTATGGCTTAACAGTCTTATCACGAGAAAGTGTATTTTATATTTTATAATTTAGTATCAGTGATGAATGGTGTCCTGAATCTCTGGAATATCCAATTCTTGACTTTGAGATTCTGTACTAACTGTATTAGTTCGTCAGGGCTGCTGTAATGAAGTACCACACACCAGGAGGCTTAGACAACAGAAATTTATTGTTTCACAGTTCTGGAGGCTAGAAGCCCCAAATCAAGGTGTGGGCAAGGGCTGGGAGGGAAGGACGGATTTCAAGCCTCTCTCCTTAACTTGGAGACAGCCAGCGGTCTGCTCCCTGTGTCTTCACATGGTCTTTCCTTTGTGTGTGTCCATGTCCTAATTTCCTCTTCTTATAAGGACACCAGTCATATTGGATTAGGGCCCACCCTAATGACCTCATTTTAACCTGATTACCTCTGTAAAGACTCCAGCTCCAAATAAGGTCATATTCTGAAGTACCAGGAGTTAGTACTTCAACAAATGAAGTTGGTGGGAGGGGGCACAATTTAGCCCAAAACACTAACTGAGAGGCAACTTCTCTGCTCTTAGAATAAAATCAGAACCCCCCCTGTGAACAGGCCACCCCGTCTCCCACCGCGGTAATCTCTGCTCCCCGGATGAGCCTTTTTTTTTTGCGGTACGCGGGCCTCTCACTGTTGCGGCCTCTCCCGTTGCGGGGCACAGGCTCCGGACGCGCAGGCTCAGCGGCCACGGCTCACGGGCCCAGCCGCTCCGCGGCACGTGGGATCCTCCCGGACCGGGGCACGAACCCGCGTCCCCCGCATCGGCAGGCGGACTCTCAACCGCTGCGCCACCAGGGAAGCCCTCTGGATGAGCCTTATTTGCCTGAAGCAACGTCCACTGGTTCTTTGCCCACTGCTGCTTTGTGACCTCCTTTCGCGCCTCAGTCCAGTTCAGAACCTCCACAATGATCTGAAACCCTTCCTTCTGGTTTTGTTTCATAACACTTATCACAATTTGTAATGACGTCTTTATTTGTACGACAGTTATATGTCACCTACAGGGAGAAATACATTTTACATCCCAACTCAGCACACATACAGACATTCCAAGTAAAGAGCAACACTTCAGGTAAAAATGCATGTTCTTAGTATGTTCAGTGCACCTTGATATTTCCCATTTCCTCTATTTTTTCTTGTAGTAAAATACAGACAACATAACATTTGCCGTTTCGACCACTTCGCAGCCTAGCATCCAGTGGCATTACGCACATTCGCACGGTTGGGCAGCCATCACCGCCATCATCTCCTGAACTTTTTCATCATTCTAACCGGAAACTCAGTCTCCATTAAACACGAACTCCCCCACCCTCAGCCCCTGGCGGCCACCATTCTACTGTCTGTCTGTATGAATTTGACTCCTCTAGGGACCTCATGTAAGTGGAATCACGCAGCATTCGTCTTCTTGTGACTGGCTTATTTCACTCAGCATAATATCCTCAAGGTTCATCCATGTGGTAGCAAGTGTCAGAATTTCCTTTCTTTTAAGACTGAGTCGTATTCCGTTGTACGGATAGACCACATTTTGTCTCTCCATTCATCCATCAGTGGAAAATAGGTTGTTTCTACATTTTGGCTATTGTGAATAATGCTTCTATAAACATGGGTGTACAAACATCTCGTCGAGCCCCTGCTTTCAATTTCTTTGGGTATATACCCAGAATGGAGTTTTCTGTTTCTTTTTTACAAAAATTAAAGTATAGTTGATTCTGTTTCATTTTTTAAAGTGCTGAATGACTCTTTTTTTAAAAAAAAATTTATTTTATTTTTGGCCGCGTTGGGTCTTCGTTGTTGCACGTGGGCTTTCTCTAGTTGTGGCGAGCGGTGGCTTCTCTTGTTGCGGAGCACGGGCTTCAGTAGTTGTGGTTCACGGGCTGTAGAGCGCAGGCTCAGTAGTTGTGACGCAAGGCTTAGTTGCTCTGCGGCATGTGGGATCTTCCCAGACCGGGGCGTGAACCTGTGTCCCCTGCATTGGTAGGCGGATTCTTAACCACTGCGCCACCAGGCAAGTCCCTGATGTGACTCTTTAACTTCATGACACTTGCAGCTTGGAAGGCACCGTGTTTTGCGTGATGTATCCCCAGCCTCTGCATGGTTCCTAGTCCTGCAGAACTATTTTTGGAGGAATGTTGAATTAAACTATAGATGCACAAGGCTTTACATTTCTGGGTATTTTTAAATTACTTCTCCATGAATAATGGCTACGGAGCTCCCACTTTCCTTTCTTTTTCACATGTTGTACAAATGCTGCTATTAATGCCACTGAATGCTATGGTTATGTTGTCCTAGAGAGCATATATCATTTATGACAACATGTTTTGGACTCAGGCCATAAATTATCTCAAAATGACGTGGAATAACAGTCTGTTAAAATGTTTGGGCACAAAATCTCACATTATTAATTAGGTTTTCAGAGATTTTTCTTGAATTTTCTCCATAGGTCTTTCAAAAATGCTGTGTAGATTATACCTAGTTGACTTAACATGCATATCCTTGTAATTACACTAAAATTTGCCCCTTTTAGAGTAAGGCTTTTATCATTGTGGGGAAAAACAGAGCTGTTTAATACTCTAGGTTAAGAGTGTCATAATGATCTTTATCATCTCAAAAGCAGTGGACTGTGTTCTTAGTTGTTATTTGTAATTTTGCTCTGGTGGAAGTAAAATCCTCTAAGAAAATCTCCAGCTCAATTCTCCTTCATCCCACTTCTGAATTTTCTTTATTCCCCAACCTTCCTTTGTTGGGGCCACCAAATATCATACCTTTAACATTATAAATCAGGAATGCTAACATTCTTAAAGAGAATCATCTTTTGATCATTTATTCATGATTATCACTTCATTTCCAAGTTAGAAAATGCCACATATCAATTTTTTAATACCAATTATCCAAACTATCCTAACGTATAAAACCACAAAGTAGAGTAGCGATAGCATAAAGATTGGACTAGGAGGGAAGAAAGATGGGAAATGAGAAAAGAGAGAAGGGCCAAGTTCAAATGTGTACGTGTGCTCAAAACCCCTCCTGCACAGTACCTGCCTCTTGCTTTCAGGATGCAGAGGGTCAACCTGTACTTGGCGGGGGTAGAGGCTTCATGTGACGCTTCTGCCTCCTCTGCCCTCTATATGTGGCCCCTATTTCCTTTCCCTGCCAAAGTTCTGAAATGTGCATCTACATGTGCTCTCCTCTTTTTTTTTTTTTTTTTGGCCACGCCACGCGGCATTCAGGACCTTAGTTCCCTGATCAGGGATCGAACCCTTGCCACCTGCAGTGGAAGTGCGGAGTCTGAACCACTGGACCACCAGGGAAGTCCCCATGTGCTCTCCTTTTGACGTCCAGCAGCCCGGCTCCGGTCCCCACTGCTTCACCAAGATGCTCCAAGTTACCTGGGAGCCCTCTGCCACCAGACCAAAGCCCTTTCCCCCGGCTCATGCTCTTTGACCTGTCCTCTAGAGAAACCTGTGAAAAGGCCCGCCTCCTTGCAAATTTCTGTGCTCTTCGCTTAATGAGACCACCCGCTAGGCTGATCGTCCTGCTCCTTTGGAACGTCCTTCTCCCCTTCCAAGGCTCTTCCCAGCTCCTTTCTGACCTTCCATTCTTTCCTTTACAGTTCACGCACAGCCTCTTTGCTGAGAATTCCCACATCCCCATTCTTTCACTGGCCAGCTGGTCTGCATCCCCCGTTGCTATGGGGCATTTCTAACAGGAGGTTTGCTGTCCTCGCTTGCTTGGCCTCTCTGTCTCTCCAGCTGTATCGTTCTGGAGCCGGTTCCCTCTGGCCGGTCCCTCAGCCTCTTTCTTCCCTCCGACTGTCTGGGCCCTGAGTGTCTGGTTTCTGGAGCGCTGCAGACACCCTGGGCTGCTCCAGCTCCAGGCCACGGCCCCTGTGGTCCGATTCACACCCAGACTCATCTCTAACACTGCTCGTGCCAGCCTCCCTCCGCCTGCTGCCAGCTCTGGCTCAGGCTCCTCTGCCGGCTCTCGGGACCTCTCTTACCGTGCCCCCCCCCCCCCCGCCTCTCTGCGCACCCTTATTTCCCACTATCTATATACAGGCTGTTTGCTCTTGGCCGGCCAGCCCTTGGCCTGTCAGCAGGCCCTGGTCCGTCTCTCCTCCACAACCACTAACGCTGTCCTTCAAACACCAGGTCACAGTCAAACCCACAGCACCTGCAGCCCTTGAGCGAGCCCCCCACCTCCCCGTGTACTTTTCCCGTTAACAATCCCTCTTGTTTTCTCTGCTTGGTCTCCCTGACCGGGGCCCTGATAAGGGCTTCAACCTCTCCCTTCTGCCCACAGCGTCTAATGCCAGTCATGCTACCCCGTGCGCCAAACACAGCAGGCACACCACCAGAGCCCCATCCCTGACAGCATCTTCTGCTTTTGCAAAGACAGGCCTCTATCCGCCTCTGAACCCCAGTGACGCCCCCAGATTCTCCTAATAGTAACTTTTTACTTGGTTCTCATTTCACCTACTTGTGTTCAACCTACAGGAATTAACACCTACAACTTGGACCCACTCAGAATTTTACATGTAAGTGAATTATAGCTATTGTGTAACCGGGAGCATAAATGTTATGCGGTCTGTTCTGGACAAAGCCAGAGGATCACCAAACTCATATTCTTCTCTCTTGCATCGTGACTTGTTATTTGCCAGCATCTTTACTTCAGGCCATGAGCACTGAAACTCAAACCATTAACCTGGCATGTGTACGCAAGGAATGGAAAAGTTACAAACCCGTGGATTTGTGCATTTATCTCCTATTATGATATTTTGTCCCAACTCTTCGTCTCCCTGAGATAGAGTAAATACAGATTTCCGTGGGTCCTGTAACAAGCTAACAAGTGTGTAATGTGACAAATCTGCACCCCAGGGGCTGATCAGAGGGGGAGAGAACAGAGCAGATGTTTTAGCTCCTTTAAAGGCCGCAGCCTTTCCAGCCTGACATTACCAGGGCCTCTTTTTGAAGTGGGAAGCCGCATCTTTTATCGGCCCAAGAGCGGAGTTACAAGCCCTGCGCTAATTCTCACTCGAGGCAGGGCTGTGCTGCGGCGGAAGACGTGCGGAAAGAGGGGCGCGCCTCGCAGGACGTGGCCAAAAGCGGAGTTGCTGCGACGTGGAAAGACAGCCGAAATGAGCTCGCGAGTTGTCCATGTTTGGTCCTGGAGCCGCCCGCGGGCGCGGGGATAGCGCCCCCGGGGAGCGTGGTCTCCGGCGTCCACAGGAGGGGTTGCCCGTGCCGGGGCGACGCCCCCGCTCCCCGCGCGCCCGCTCCCACGTCTCCGCCTCTCCTTTGTCCCCGCGCCCCCCGCCTCCCGCCCTCCTGGGGGGCGCCAGCGGCCGCGCGGGGAGGCGGGGCTTGGCCGCGGCGCTCCCGCAGCATCCCGGTCCCGGCCGCGCGCCGCCCTGGGATCCCGGGACCCGGCAGCCCCGCCCGCCCGCGTCCCCGCCCCGTCCCGTCCCGTCCCCGCCCGGCCACGTCCCCCGCGGAGGCCGCCCCCTGGCGGGCAGAGCGGGCGCCGGGCTCGCGCGGCGGCGGCGGCGGCGGGCCCGGGGTTGCCATGGTAACCGGCAGCGGCCGCCGCCACAGCAGGGCCGGCCCCAGCGCCAGCGCCGGCCGCGGCTCGGCGCGGCTCAGTGTGGGGGTGAGCGGCGGCGGCGCGGCCGGGCCGGGGAAGCGGGCGCTGCCCGGCGGCCTCAGCATGGAGGACGGCTTCTCGAGCTACAGCAGCCTGTACGACACGTCCTCGCTGCTCCAGTTCTGCAACGGTGAGGGGCGGCGGCCGGCTGGGCGGGGGCCGCGGCTGGGAGCGGGCCGAGGGGCGAGGCCGGGCGGCCGGGGAGGCCGTGCAAAGTTGCTGCGGAGGGTCGCGCGGTTCCCGCCGCCGCGGCGCATTGTGCTGGGCCGCGGGCCCCGGGCCGCGCCTCGCTGCGCCTCCGCCCCGCCCCGCCCGGCTCCCGTTCCGGCTTCGGCCAGTGCGCGCGGGGCGGCCGATCCCGGGGAGACCGCGCGAGCGCACCGGCCGGGCAGCGCGGGGGGAGGCCCGGCCACCCCGGGGCTCCGGGGACGTGTTGCTTTCTGCTTCCAAACTCACATCTGTTTGGAAATGTCTGGATGAAGAACTCGGAAAACAAATCACTTAATAACGAAACACTCCTTCGAGGATGTGCGCAGTGTTTGTCGCGAATGGACCCTCAGGATCCATTCAGTTCTACTTTGATGAAATCATCACAGTTTCATGCAATCTAGAGCTTTTTAAATGGACAGGCAAAGTGAACCTGGCTTAAAAGTGTTTCGACTGTTTTGTTTACGGGGTGATAGATTTATTTATTTATTTATTTTTACAGGAAGGAAATATTAATAGCTACCAATATGGCATCTTCAAAAAAATATAAAATCCTACATGCTTGAAAGATTTTAATCTCACTAGCAGGGTTGAAAAAGATTTTCACAGCAGACTGCATAGTTTATCAGAACATGATGTGTGATAATTTATGCACAAAAGTTAACCATACAGTTTTTTATATGTCGGATTTACTGCTTTATTAGAGGATCCCAAAAGTTTGTTAAAGAAAAAAAAAATGTGTGTTTTATGGAATTTGCTTATAGTGCAGTCGGAATAATTTGGAATTCTAGATGCTTTGACAACTCGAGCAATTTATTTTGCAATTGTAATTGTGATTTAGGGGAATGTTTCTAGTTATTCAACACCTGTTTGCAAATTGGAGGTATTAGCCTTGGCAATAAAGATCACTGGGTTGATTCATCCTCTGTAATGATATTTTAATCTCTGGTGAAATTTATCATCTTTTTCATGGAGGAGTATGTATTCTGATAGTTTTGGCAGCTTATAATTGTCCTATTAATCACATGTGAGCCTTCATTAACTTGTAATGCCCTCTTCAGTGGAAAGGAAGAAAGTTTTGGCTCTCTCTCCACATTTAACAACATTTCAGAGTTGAAGGCAGACAGAATGTATTTGGTACTCTGCTGGCCACTGGAATCCTTTATACAATACATAGTTTAGAGTCATGGGAACGGTTTTACTCTCCACATATTGGAGCAGTTGTTTGGGGCTGGTCATATTGTTTCTAAACAGCCGCTCAGTCATGAAGTTGACCTACACATCTATTCATGAATGTTTTGGTCTTCTGCCTTTTCTTGTTAATTGCTAGGTTAGTGATATCGTTAAGGAATTTTACTGGTAACAGTGTCTAGAAGAAAGTAAAAACCAGCTCTTATATTGTGTGGCTAACAGTTTAAAGAAAAATGACTTTATTATTTATTTATTGAAGCATAGTTGATTTATCAATACAATGTTGTGTTAAATTCTGCTGTACAGCAAAGTGACTCAGTTATACAGTATATACCTTCTTTTTCATATTCTTTTCCATTATGGGTTATCTCAGGATACTGAATATAGTTCCGTGTGCTATACAGTAGGACCTTGTTATTTATCCCTTCTATATGTAATAGTTTGCATCTGCTAATCCCGAAGTCCTAATCCATCCTTCCCCCAACCACCCTTGAAAAAAATGACTTTAAAATAGCTAGAATCAAGCAATAAGATCAGTTCAAAATACAATCGAATCACAACTGTTGAATTGCTTTTCTTGAAAAGCTCAGCTCTGTGTTTATTTTTTGGTTACCTTATGAATAAAGTTTAAAGCAAGAGTAGTCTGTCAGGCGGAAATGAATGTTAACTGGTGATGTCTTAGGCAGCAGATGTTTTGATGTGAAATTATTCATTTTTAAGAGGCTTCCATTAAGTGAAAATATAAATGAATACAATCCAGTTAATGACTATGATCATTCAATTAAAGCACTGGATCACAGAAACGCCATTTCCCCAAGAACTAAATTAAACCTTTGGATGTTTTATTAGCTACATTGAAAAAATTTTTTTTCTTTTTAAATTAGAGATTTACATGACAGTGGCAGGACTACAGCAGTGTAATAGATGAACTTATAAATTTTCATATGTTGGGTACACTCCCTGCTTTTGATAGTGACAGGAACTAAAAAGTCATAGTTGTATATTAGCTTCAGAAATTACAACCCGTACTTCTTATTTGTATGACTGTCACAGTTAACGTACTCCTGGTGAGATAAAGATAGAAGTCAGTAATAAAAATGAGAAGGAAGGAAGAAAAAACGTTGTTGTAATGAGTGAAATCTCTTTTATCATTATACTTTTTTTCCTTACTATCTCTCCTACTGAATTTGTAATGGATATTAAATGTGAACGTAGGCAGTATCTAGCCTCCTGAAAAGACTATCCATTCTCATCTTTTAGATACTGGCCTTCTCATTTAAGTAGAAAATGTGTGCCATGTTTTTTCGTCAAACTGTTTAGAACTCTGTAAAGTGAGCTAGAAATCACAAACTTCTTTTATTGCCCTAAGAAAAACTACAGTAGTTGGAAAGTGGACTAAAGCTGGCATTTATAAGACAGTTTGTCGTTTGGGAAATACCGACCATCCTTTATTCCATGTTTTTCTTCAGAGCCTTCCCTTGACATAGGTAGAATTACCATCCTCTTTTACGTAGGAAGAAACTGACGCTCAAAGAGATTTTTCTGACTTTATAAGGCCACACAACTAGTAAAGCTTGGATACCAGTATGATTTCTTTGTTTTAGTAACAGCTATAGAGACATATAATTCACATTCTATAAAAATTCACCCTTTTAAAGTGTACAATTAAGTGGCTTTTAGTATATTTACAGAATTGAGCGAGCATCAACATTATCTAATTTTAGAACATTTTCATCACCTCCTCAAAGAAACCCCAGGACCTACAGGGTCGTATTCCCTGTTGCCCTAGCCCCTGGCAACTACTAACCTACTTTCTGTTTCTGTAGATTCTGCATGTTTAATATAAATGGAATCATATACTATTTAGCCTTTTGTGTCTGGCTCCTTTCACGTAGCATTATGTTTCAAGGTTCATCCATGTTGTAGCATGTGCCAGTACTTTATTCCTTTATACGGACAAGTAACATTCCACTGTATGGATAGATCACATTTTATTTATCCATTCACCAGTTGATAGGCATTTAGGTTGTTCCTGCTTTTTGACAATCATGAATAATACTACTCGGAACATTCATGTCCAAGTTTTTGTGTGAACATGTGTTTTCATTCCTCATTGGTCAAAACCTAGGAGTGGAATTGCTGGGGCATATGGTAACTCTGGGTTTAACATTTTTGAGGAACCAATCTGAATTTTTTGAAATCTAAATGTCAAGCTCTTTTTATTATACCTTTGCTGATATAAGAATAGGGAGTCAAGGAGCTGGATGAAGGAGGGAAGGACGTAGTGTTGCTGTTTCATTTCTGTGAGTCACTTTTGATTCTCTCATCAGTCACAGATCATCAAAACAAGTCAATGCACACTCTTGCTTAGTTGCCATAGGTTATAAGAGTCTCAGCATTCGAGGGTACCAGAAAGGTGATCTCATCTCATGGTTTACTTTCGTAAGCCTTTGAATGTTTCTTCAAAGTACAGCTCACCCAGGAATCCAAATGTTAAGCAGATAAACAGGGAGCAGCTCCAGCTGAAGTGGGGAGAGGACAGCGCTCTCTGGTCCTCCTCACCTGTCTCGCCCTCCACTGATTCGACCCACCCATCCCTCCGGGGTTTTAAATCTCTGTTCCATGGGGGGGATGCTCCAAAGGTTATTCAACCCACGTTCAAGCAGTTCCAAGGTACTGGAAACTCACTGTCCCTCTATGCAAGCCATTCCTTCTTTGTATAATTCAGACTGTCAGTTCCTAAATGCAGTCAAAGTTTGGCCCCAGTTCTGTCCCTTGGGTCCAGAGAAAATAGGTTTAATCTGTTTTCCATGTGCTAGGTTGTCCCATGTTTGAAGACAGTCATGATAGCTCTTTCTCAAGTCTTCTTCCAGCTAAACATTACCATTAAAAAAGAAAAAAAAATTCCTCACAAGAAGACACAATTTTAGACCCTTAACCATCCTGGTTTTCTTGGGCTACATTTGTTTTCTTTATTCTATAGGCCTTTTTAAATTTGACATAACTGGATGTTGTATTCCAAGCATGGTTTTTAAATAGAGCAGAGTAGAGCCGGGCACTTCACCTCCCATGTTCTACAATCTATACTTCTAATAATGCAGCCCAAGATCGTATTAACTCTTTTGCTTGTCACTTCACATTGTTACCTCTTACTGGTTTTCACCTAAAATTCTTGTCTGTTTTACATGTACTGTAGCTAAGCCCTTTTTTTTTTTTTTTTGAACATCTTTATTGGAGTATAGTTGCTTTACAATGGTGTGTTAGTTTCTGCTGTATAACAGTGAATCAGCCATACGTATGCATATATCCCCATATCTCCTCCCTCTTGTGTATCCCTTCCACCCTCCCTATCCCACACCTCTGTGTGGTCGCAAAGCACCGAGCTGATCTCCCTGTGCTATGCGGCTGCTTCCCACTAGCTATCTATTTTACATTTGGTAGTGTGTGTATGTCCATGCCACTCTCTCACTTCGTCCCAGCTTACCCTTCCTCCTCCTCATGTCCTCAAGTCCATTCTCTACGTCTGCATCTTTATTCCTGTCCTGCCCCTAGGTTCTTCAGAAACTTTTTTTTTTTTAGATTCCATATATATGTGCTAGCTTATGGTATTTGTTTTTCTCTTTCTGACTTACTTTGCTCTGTGTGACAGACTCTAGGTCCATCCACCTCACTACAAATAACTCAATTTCATTTCTTTTCATGGCTGAGTAATATTCCATTGTGTATATGTGCCACATCTTCTTTATCCATGCATCTGTCAGTGGCCACTTAGGTTGCTTCCACGTCCTGGCTATTGTAAATAGAGCTGCAATGAACATTGCGGTACATGACTTTTAAAAATTTAATTAATTAATTAATTAATGTTTGGCTGCATTGGGTCTTCATTGCGGTGCACGGACTTCTCATTGTGGTGGCTTCTCTTGTTGTGGAGCATGGGCTCTAGGAGCGTGGGCTCAGTAGTTGTGGCTCGCAGGCTCTAGAGCACAGGCTCAGTAGTTGTGGTACACGGGCTTAGTTGCTCCGCGGCCTGTGGGATCTTCCCAGACCAGCGATCGAACCCAGGTCCCCTGCATTGGCAGGTGAATTCTTAACCACTGCACCACCAGGCAAGTCCCATGAGTCTTTTTGAATTATGGTTTTCTCAGGATATATGCCCAGTAGTGAGATTGCTGAGTCGTATGGTAGTTCTCTTTTTAGTTTTTTAAGGAACCTCCATACTGTTCTGCATAGTGGCTGTATCAATTTACATTCCCACCAACAGTGCAAGAGGGTTCCCTTTTCTCCACACCCCCTCCAGCATTTATTGTTTCTGGATTTTTTGATGATGGCCATTCTGACTGGTGTGAGGTGATACCTCATTGTAGTTTTGATTTGCATTTCTCTAATGAATAGTGATGTTGAGCATCCTTTCATGTGTTTGTGGACAATCTGTATATCTTCTATGGAGAAATGTCTGTTTAGCTCTTCCGCCCATTTTTGGATTGGGTTGTTTGTTTTTTTGCTATTGAGCTGCATGAGCTGCTTGTAAGTTTTGGAGATTAATCCTTTGTCGGTTGCTTCATTTGCTAATATTTTCTCCCATTCTGAGGGTTGTGTTTTCGTCTTGTTTATGGTTTCCTTTGCTGTGCAAAAGATTTTTAAAGTTTCATTAGGTTCCATTTGTTCAGTTTTGTTTTTATTTCCATTTCTCTAGGAGGTGGGTCAAAAAGGATCTTGCTGTGATTTATGTCATAGGGTGTTCTGCCTGTGTTTTCCTCTAAGAGTTTTATAGTGTCTGGCCTTACATTTAGGTCCTTAATACGTTTTGAGTTTATTTTTGTATATGGTGTTAGGGAGTGTTCTAATTTCATTCTTTTACATGTAGCTGTCCAGTTTTCCCAGCACCACTTATTGAAGAGGCTGTCTTTTCTCCATTGTATATTCTTGCCTCCTTTATCAAAAATAAGGTGACCATATGTGCGTGGGTTTATCTCTGGGCTTTCTATCCTGTTCCATCACTCTATATTTCTGTTTTTGTGCCAGTACTGTACTGTCTTGATTACTGTAGCTTTGTAGTATAGTCTGAAGTCAGCAAGCCTAATTCCTCCAGCTCCGTTTTTCTTTCTCAAGATTGGTTTGGCTATTGGGGGTCTTTTGTGTTTCCATACAAATTGTGCAAGTTTTTGTTCTAATTCTGTGAAAAATGCCATTGGTAGTTTGATAGGGATTGCATTGAATCTGTAGATTGCTTTGGGTAGTATAGTCATTTTTGCAAGGTTGATACTTCCAATCCAAGCACATGGTATATCTCTCCATATGTTTGTATCATCTTTAATTTCTTTCATCAGTGTTTTATAGTTTTCTGCATACAGGTCTTTTGTCTCCTTAGGTAGGTTTATTCCTAGATGTTTATGTTTGGCTAGGTATTTTATTCTTTTTGTTGCAGTGGTAAATGGGAGTGTTTCCTTAATATCTCCTTCAGGTTTTTCATCATTAATGTATAGGAATGCAAGAGATTTCTGTGCATTAATTTTATATCCTGCTACTTTACCAAATTCATTGATTAGCTCTAGTAGTTTTCTAGTAGCATCTTTAGGATTCTCTATGTGTAGTATCATGTCATCTGCAAACAGTGATAGCTTTACTTCTTCTTTTCCAATTTGGATTCCTTTTATTTCTTTTTCTTCTCTGATTGCTGTGGCTAAAATGTCCAAAACTATGTTGAATGATAGTGGTGAGAGGGGACAACCTTGTCTTGTTCCTGATCTTAGTGGAAATGGTTTCATTTTTTTCACCATTGAGAACGATGTTGGCTGTGGGTTTGTCATGTATGGCCTTTATTATGTTGAGGCTAAGCCCTTTTTTTTTGCTTACTTTTACATTTTCTTTTTGACGAGGCATTTCCTCCAGCCCAAAATGATTGTAATCTGTATCGTAATGCTGTAAATAATCCCAACGCTTACGTAAAATATTTCAGTGTTATAATAACATGGAAGTTAGTCATTGCCTTAAACGTTATGATTCTAGCTGATAGCTTTTTTTCCATCTTGCCTGGAAAGGTGTTGTGAGAGACCTTATCAGCTTCCTTCTAAATCCTATGCATGGTGTATATACCATTTCCTGGTGCAGCTGGGCTTCTTCCCCTGCAGGTGCTACCTGTTAATAACCATGACTGGTCAAGTCCACACTCACACCTGCTGCTCCCAATGACTATCTGAAGTCAGTATAATAATCTTTTGAGCTACTGCCATTTATTTTTTTCTAGCTGTGAAATGAAAACTTGTTTTCATTTCTAAACATTTATATTGGGGGAGTTAAGAATACTTTAATTTAAAATCTTACAAGTAGTTTGGCATCTGTAATTCTGACCACTTTCTCTTTACTATGATTAGGATAGGATTTTCACGTTGGCAAATAGTTGGGTTTCAAACAGCATCAAGGACCTCGTGTGAGGAACTCAACAACATGAAGTATTTTCAGACCTCTTACATATTCTTATGTGGTGGCAGAGGACTGATTTAGGTTTTCTCTGATAGCAAAATCTATAGAAAATGCTTTCACGGGAGAGTGCATAGCAAGCACCCGTGCTAAGCAAGAACTTCTAATTGGTACACTTGGTATTCCGGCAAGGAATTTATTTTATAGCCAAACCACGAGCATTTATGACATTATGAACAGACCCAAGGATTTCGGTGGAGAATTCACAAAACTATGCTTAAAAGTAACCATTAGTCGGTTATTAATTTTTGAGATGGTGTAAGCCTTTTCATATAGTCTTTTTTTTTTTTTTTTTTTTTCGGTATGCGGGCCTCTCACTGTTGTGGCCCCTCCCGTTGCGGAGCACAGGCTCCGGATGCGCAGGCTCAGCAGCCATGGCTCACGGGCCCAGCCGCTCCGCGGCATGTGGGATCTTCCCAGACCGCGGCACGAACCCGTGTCCCCTGCGTCGGCAGGCGGACTCTCAACCACTGCGCCACCAGGGAAGCCCCCTATATAGTCTTTAAAAAAAATAAACGTTTTAGTTGAGTGGAGGATGGATAAAAGAAAAATAACATCTTTGTTTCTACTGTTACAGTCTCTTCGAGCTATAAAACTAGAAGCATAAAAAATTAATCATGGATAGCGTTGAAAATTGAACATTAAAGCATTGCTTTTATTAGCAAAGCAGCTTCTCCAAGGACTTAAAATCAATGGTAATTTGTATTACTTGCAAAAATTCTTTCAGGAAAACTATGGTTATTCATCTTAAAAACCCTAGCTTATTAATAGAGGATTTCTAGGATTTGTAAAGTGTTTTAAATGCCACCAGAAACATGGACAATAAAAAAGTGTGCTGTAAACCTTAAATGCTGTATAATTATGATCAATATACCCTCCCCCCAAAGCTTCATGTTTTTCTCACTAGATACTGGACACGTACATTTAATATTCTGCTGAAAGCAGCATGTTTGTTTTAATATCATGTAGGACTGGGTCTGTCCTTATGTACCAGGCAGAGCCAGCACACATCCTCCTTGGTTTACTTTAAAGAAATAGCTCTTTAGAAGTTTATCTTTCTTTAAAGTATTTGTTTTCCCATTAAGAGTTAGGTAGACATACTTCCAATTTTGTTTCCTCGCAAGCTGTATCTTTACTGGAAAATACTATTTGTGTGGAAAACCACATTTTTACAGAGGACTTAGTCGTGTCTTAAAATGCAATAGCACATTTTTTCTGTCAGTTTTCTGGAAAAGATTTAAACTCTCTGACTTGAATAAACTACCCCCCTGTATGAAGGGGCACATTTGACCCTTTCCCTTGGATGATGCAAGAGGGCAGGGGCGCCAAGCCCAGAGCCTGCCCCCAGTGGGGAGTTCCACAGGAGACCTTGGCCACCTGCAGAGGGGGAGAGAGCGGGAGGTGCCAGCCCTCCGAGGGGTGGGGGCCAGATCGCTGTGCATCATTGCGGTGTGGTCCAAGACTGGCTGTGTCCTTCGTGCTGTGCCCTCTGGAGGGGAAGGCGTTATTGTCCTGGACTGCAAATTATTCCCACAAAAAACCTTTCGAGGACAATGGGCAGCTCACATGAAAGATAATGAGGATAGAGACGGTTAGGCAAAAGCATTCATGGAGAGAGAGGCCTTTAAGTTCACTTGGCACATGGAGCCAATTTTGAGTGAATCCCTGCAATGTGCACAGGACAGTGAAAAATGTTTAAAACATCGTTTTCCCTAGAAACGTTAGATTTCCCTAGTCATCGTCCTACACTCCTCTTTCTCCCGGCCTCCCATCTCCATGGGCCTGGGAGGTTCTGCTTCCCAAGTATCTCACCATTTCTCCCTGCGCTTTAGCTCAGACCTTGGTCGAATCCACGTTGAAGATGAGCTCACCTAAGGTGAAATTAGCTGCTTGGAATGCTCCTCCTGGAAGACAGATCGGATCTGGAAAACCACCTCCTGTTGCAGAGTCTTCAGGGCCCCCTCCTTCCCCTTTGGCACCCAGAGCCCCCAGGGGACAGCTGCCTGTCTCAGCCGACTCCCCAGCTCCTTCGCCTGCCACCACCCCGGTTCCCGAGCATTGCGAGGTGTCCTTTCTTGGTGGCCACATAAGCCTCTGTCATCATGATGATCCCAGAGGCCTGTCATGGTGATTTATTTTCAGATCTCCCGTTAGACTGTCACCACTTTCCAGACAGAGGCTCCCAGAGATCACGTTTGTGTTTTTTTGCTCCTCAGCTGAGCCTGCCCCTGGTGGGTTTCCTGATGGATATTGTGTGTGTGTGTGAAATACACACACACCAGTCAAAATGCTTCCCATGTAACATGTGCACTAAATTGAGGTTAAACAGGGAAAGCACGCATGCCCCTTTCTGTATGCTTGAAATAATGTGTGCCTATATTTTATATTATATATCACATATGTATGTAAGTACACATGCATACATATGGGTACCCATGTCACAGGAATGTAGATACACACGCATACACGTGTGACATTTAACTCTCTTCCTCATCAAAGAACCAGTAGTAGACTTAGGCATTGCAGGCAAGGAAACATTACGGGTAAAACCCAGAAACATATGGATGTGGGACAGTGCGGAGACTGGCCAGATGGAGTCAGACTCCCCTGCACAAACAGTACAGGAAGCCCCAGCTGGACACGGGTCCACTTGAATCAATAAGTAGAAACATTTGCAAAAAGCCTGGGGTGGTTTAACAGACTTAACACAAATTCTATTCAGCCAAAGGAACTGACACGAGGAAGTAGTTCTTGGCAAAACTGGCATCTTTAGCAGTAAAAAACAGTTTGGACTGTTAAATTAACCCCCCAAAGTTATTTTGTGTAACAAGAATTTTACCATTTCTAGGAAAATATGCTCCAGACGAGAAGCAGTTGGGTATAGTTAGGACTGTCTTATGCTGTAACGGCTCTGTCATATTAGCCCAATTACAGTGTCAGCAACCGTTGAAAATCCTTAGGAATGGAACGTAGCGATGATACTTCGTGTAATATCAAGTTTCTTGTAATGCTTACCTGTCCCGTGTGTGAAACATGGAGACTGCTCCCCTGGGAATGTGTGGGCAACATAATAGAGATAATGATCTGTGAGCCGTGGCTTCACCAAATTAGCCCTTTGGAAAGTAATTATGCAGCCTTGCCCACACTCCGCTGCTCTCAAAGACTAAAATCTGCTCTGTGTGTCATCTCTTTGCCTTCCTAGAAAACGGCCTCGTGTTGAGTCGACATAATTTAATTATATAAAAATATGTGTTCAGACTGCGTCTTGTACTTAATTATAGCTCTGACACTACAGAGTTGTTATTTCCCAGCCAGAGCTTGTGCTTCTTCAAAGTGGGGGCCACGTCCCATTCATCAGTCTCTGCCCACTGCCAGGCACCGTGCGTGCGTGTGCGTGTACGTGTGCGTGTACGTGTGCGTGTGCGTGGCGTGGCACGGGAGGAGCGGGAGACGCAGGCAGTGCTGGAGGTCTCACCAGGCAGCCTCAGGTGTCACAGGGTCTGAGCACTTACAGGTGTCCCCTGTTTAACCCTCATTCCACTCCTTTGAGGTGGCTGCTGTGATCATCTGCGTTGTGACTGGTGAGGAAACGGAGCCCTAAAAGTTTAAGTAACTTGCTTAAGGTCTCCTGGCTGGTCCTTTTCAGAGCTGGGGTTTGAACCCAGGCATCTGGCTCCACGGTCCACAGGCTACGACGTGCTCAGTTGTGTTTGGTGAATGAGCAACGGATCAAAAGATGGGTCCCAGGGCTTCCCTGGTGGCGCGGTGGTTGAGAATCCGCCTGCCGATGCAGGGGACACGGGTTCGTGCCCCGGTCCGGGAAGATCCCACATGCCGCTGAGCGGCTGGGCCCGTGAGCCATGGCCGCTGAGCCTGGGCGTCCGGAGCCTGTGCTCCGCAATGGGAGAGGCCACAACAGTGAGAGGCCCGCAAAAAAAAAAAAAAAAAAAAAAAAAAGATGGGTCCCAGACACGAAGGGGTGTGGGAGGTGTTTTTCATTGGCCCCTTGCTTCTGGGAGAGGCCACACGCTAATTACTAGTCCAAATCCGAGTTCCCGCCACTGGAGTGCTGAGAGGGTCTCTGAACAAGTTCCTTGTCTTCACCCACGTTTCCCCTCAAATCATACCACGAATGCACTTTCTAAAGCAGGAGTCTCGTTTATCTCCGAGTTACCCAGAGTCCCATGGAAGCTACCCGTGGCTCTGAGGGTGCAGGGCTGAGTCCGTGAACAGCCTCCCACCTGCTTCCCTGACCCAGGGCGGCCTCTCCTCCCAGGTGCCTTGGAGGCTGCCCCCTGGGCTCCGGGTTCTGTCTGGAGGCGCAGGGCTGGTTGACGTGCGTCCTCACGTGCTGTGCCCCTGCCCTCCCTGCAGGGACCCTTCCGCAATCCCCCTTTACCTTTAGAGCCTGGCTCCATGCCCTGGAGCCCTCCCTGGTGCATAGTGAATTTAGGCGAGGTTCTCTTGGTGCCCCGAGCCCGGCGCCGTGTCGCAGTGCGCTGCCAACCTTGATTTCTCTCCAGACCAGCAGTTCCCAGAGGAATGCATCGTGGACCTCAGCCCCTGTGTGCTGAACCAAAGAGGGAGTCATTTCAGAGTGGAAATATGAAGCGGTCGTTTGGTCTGGTAATTGCCCACTTAGAAAGTTTTCACACGCCCTGTACATAGCCCCCTCCCCTGCGGTGACCACGCATCAAGGAAACGTCAGTCTTTCTGTCGGTAGTTCTGGTTCTTTCCATTTTTCTCCAGCAGCCTCATCCCGTTTATTACTCTCTCGCTCTTCTTAGAACACTTTTTTAGTTTTTAATTGTGGTAAAATACACAGCATGAAATTGACCCTGTTAACCGTTTTCAAGTGTACAGTTCAGCGGCATGAAATACATTCACGTGGTTGTGCAACCGTCACGACCGTCCGTCCACAGAACTCTTCTCGTTTTGCAAACCCGAAACTTTGTCCCCGTTAAACAATAAATCCCATTCTTCCCTCCTCTGGCCCTGGCACCCTCCATTCACTTTCTGTCCCTAAGAATTTGATTACTCTAGGGACTTCATATAAGTGGAATCCTACAGTATTTGTCCTTTTGTAACTGGCTTATTTCCCTTGCACAACCTTTTGTGAAACTCTAGTTTCATGAGTTACAGAATCCCAAACCGAACAATGTCTGACTAAGGGTTCAAAGCTGGGTGCCAGGGGAGGGGGGTAATTACCTCAAAGTTCGAGACTGTCAGAGTCCCTGCTGGGGTGTCACCAGATCACACCCACGTGCGCGTTACCAGCAGCTCTGCTCAGCCTGTGTAAAGTCTAAGCATCTTATCTCTGGAATCCCTGCAGTAAAAAGTGTGCTCTTTCCCCAGAGCTAACGTCAGGGCAAAGCCAGGCTCAAGAAGGGTGGTGCAGAGTCCTGGAAACAGGGCTCAGACTCCAAACTGCCCTGTACACCATCAAACAGCAACAGAGGCCACTTTGACAAGCAGAGAATGGTAACAAGTGTCTAAGCTCTCTTAGGAATGGGGGGGTGGGGGGGGAATTTTAGGGCAGTTTAGAAAGATGATGAGGGACATATGTTTGCTAAAGAAATTCCAGGACATACGCCTTCTGATCACCAATAGCGTACATTCTCTCTCAACTAGCTAAGAATCTAAGAAAGGAAACAGCAGATGTGAGGCCCATGCTCTAGGAAGGATCTGGACTGGAGTCTTGGAATATCTCTGAGTTTTTGTTCTTTTTTTTTTTTTTAAAGATTGCTGTTGCACATTTGGTGTGCTCTGCTGACATGAGTGTCTGACTGGAGCACCACACTCACAGGACTGCTTAAAAAGAGGAGCAGGCGCAGGCCGCACATGTCCAGAATGAGTCATTAACTCTTGAGAATCGGCACAGAAGATCGTGTGCATTTCTTTCAAGACCGTCTATAATCTGTCACCAGATGACATTCCCGAGGTTCAAAGCATGGGCTTTGGAGACAGATAGGTCTGGGTTCAAATCATGATTCCGCCAGTTATGAAGAAGCAGCACCCTGACCCCTCTCTCCTCCCTCCCGCCCACCTGCTGCCCTGTGCCCCACTGGGCACACGGAGAGGGGAGCCAGGGAACCAAGGGGCTGTGTTGCAATCCCCCACCCCTGCCAGAGTTAGCCTCCCAGCACAGAGGACAGGGAGGGTCTGAGGGCGATCGCAGGAGGTCCAGTGGTGGTGTCTTGAATCAAGATGCAAATATTTATTAGTGTGTTACCTTTGTAACACACTAGTAAATATCTGGTGGTTGCAACTGCATTGATCTAGCCTAGTTCCTGATGTCACGTAGGCATCGCATAAGCGTTGGATTCATCCCTCTGTCAACTGTGCGTTGCTTTTCCAGTATGCCAAGAATTTCTGTCCTTCTGTAGTCATGCTTTATCGATCCTTGTCCCCTCCTGCTTCCATAGTGAAACACGGTTTATCCTAGGGACCCGGCCTACACATTGTCTCCTGGGTGAAATCTCCCCTCATCTATCCAGGGTCACTTGGTCTTTTCTCTGCATTTCCAAATTTTGGTACCTACCCCTCTAACTGGCACTTGGTTCATTCCATCCTGCCTTCTGGTTATCTGTTCAACCTTTGTTTCCACCACCAGCTAGCACACTCCTTCAGGGTGGGGACCCTGTATTGTCTTTTTTATTTTGCTTCCTTCCGTTCCTTTGCACAGGGCCTTGGTTATGGTGTGTGTCTGATAAATGCTTGTTGAATGAAAAATCAAATACTATTCAGGATTAGAGAGTCGTGTTACAGAAAGATACCTGGTGATGCCGTAATTAACTTGCTTAAGAAAAAAAAAAAAAAGAAAAATCAAATACTAAAATTAGACAAAGGGCCATGCTATCTTTAAATCATCATGAAAGGCAAAGGGGAACTTCCTGATCCTGAAAAGCTTTCCAGTATTACCAGAAACACTTCTTCATTGTTTACAGCAGTGAAATAACTCACAATCACATGTAGCAAAGCCTCTTAGTTATTGTAGAGTGGGGTCAGTGTAGGAGCTTTCAGCATTCATGGACTATACATATTTGTGTACATACTTGGTAAAAAAACAATATATATATACAGACACACACACAATTTTATTCGGTTTATTTACCTTTTGTTGTTGTTGACATGGCCTCTAAACACAGGCCAGCCACTGTAATTTGCTCTAACATTGGAGGGATTTATTGAGAGACGCTGTCTCCACTCTAGTATTTTATAGTTTTCAAAGCACCTTCAGATCTGTTTCTCACTTAATTCTCACAATCAAACTCTAACATAAGTTAGATAAATACTCTTTTATCACGTTCATGTTACGGACGATGAGATCCATCAGGTGACTGATAGATGTTAAGTAACTTCACCAAGGCCAGTCAGTTCAGGAAGTGACAGACCCCCAGACGCAGGTCTCCTGACAAAACCTTTGAACGGTGCCGTGTTGCCTTCTATACGTTAGTATCTACACTGTTCCGGTAATCGACCTTGAAAAGAGCACTTGATTTAACAAGAAAATATGATATAGATAATTGCACCTTCTATGCTGCAAATTTTGTTGTGGTGGTGGCTGTTTTCCTGGACCTTGAAAAAAATGATTTATAGATAACGCTTTGCTTTTGGAAAAACCTGACATTCAAAAATCTGGATGCAGCGTAAGCTGTTACAAGATTATTTACAGGATTCCATAGCATCTTCTTAAAACCGTAAATTTCCTTATCTACTTAAACATCATATTTGACAAATGTTGATCTTGTTCTTCAGGGCCACATCCTGGGTAAAGTGCCTTGCTTTTTTTTTTTTTTAAATTCCTGTTCTCTCTCAAATCATCCTAAAGAGTGCGGGAAACTGCTGGCTTTGCAGCAGTACCTCTTACTTGTGCAGTTTTCCATTGCGGCTGAAGTGTGGGTGGAAACATGACCAGAAGTCATATCCAGTGTTCCGACAGGTGCCCTGTAACCTAGGCTGGGCTCTGCCTGTTTGCTTGGTTTCTCTCTCACATATTTATCTCAGATGCCTTAAGATCCAATGGCCTGAGGGAGAACTAGCTTCTAAGTCAG
Organism: Kogia breviceps; assembly: GCF_026419965.1. Lineage (NCBI taxonomy): Eukaryota > Metazoa > Chordata > Mammalia > Artiodactyla > Physeteridae > Kogia > Kogia breviceps. Next base: position 5,314,723 of record NC_081312.1, on the reverse strand, counting down.
CCCATAATCCCTTATCTGTGATTTCAAAATCCAGAAGGCTCTGAACACCAAATGTTTTCTGGTAACTCATTTATTATTTAGGCTCATCCTGATTGGACATCATTTGGTGGGGATTGGAGGGAATGGAAGGGTGGAAAAACCTCCCCTGAATTGAAGCATGTGGCTTTTAATGGTTCCTATTTCTCCCTTTTCATGTGAAAGTTCTGCTCTTCTGTAGAGCTTTTTTTTTTTTTTCGGTAACATCCTTATTGTAGTATAATTGCTTTATAATGATGTGTTAGTTTCTGCTGTATTACAAAGTGAATCAGCTATATGCATATATCCCCATATCTCCTCCCTCTTTCATCTCCCTCCCACCCTCGATATCCCACCCCTGTAGGTGGACACAAAGCACCGAGCTGATCTCCCTGTGCTATCTTGCTTAAAAAAAAAAAGAAAATTCAAATACTAAAATTAGACAAAAGGCCATGCTATCTTTAAATCATCATGAAAGGCAAAGGGAGAACTTCCTGATCCTGAAAAGCTTTTCAGTATTACCTGAAACACTTCTTCACTGTTTACAGCAGTGAAATAACTCACAATCACATGTAGCAAAGCCTCCACTAGCTATCTGTTTTACATTTGGTGGTGTATACATGTCCATGCCACTCTCTCACTTCATCCCAGATTAACCTTCCCCCTCCCCGTGTCCTCAAGTCCATTCTCTACGTCTGCATCTTTATTCCTCTCCTGCCCCTAGGTTCTTCATAACCCTTTTTTTTTAGATTCCATATATATGTGCTAGCATACAGTATTTGTTTTTCTCTCTCTGACTTCCTTCACTCTGTATGACAGTCTCTAGATGCATCCACGTCTCTACAAATGACCCAATTTCGTTCCTTGTTATGGCTGAGTAATATTCCATTGTATATAGGTACCACATCTTCTTTATCCATTCATCTGTTGATGGACACTTAGGTTGCTTCCATGTGCTGACTATTGTAAATAGAACTGCAGTGAACATTGTGGTACATGACTCTTTTTGAATTATGGTTTTCTCAGGGTATATGCCCAGTAGTGGGATTGCTGGGTCGTATGGTAGTTCTATTGTTAGTTTTCTAAGAAACCTTCATACTTTCTCCATAGTGGCTGAAACAATTTACATTCCCACCAACAGTGCAAGAGGGTTCCCTTTTCTCCTCACGCTCTCCAGCATTTATTGTTTGTAGATTTTTTGATGACGGCCATTCTGACTGGTGTGAGGTGATACCTCATTGTAGTTTTGATTTGCATTTCTCTAATGATTAGTGATGTTGAGCATCCTTTCATGTGTTTGTGGGCAATCTGTATATCTTCTATGGAGAAATGTCTATTTAGGTCTTCTGCCCATTTTTGGATTGGGTTGTTTGTTTTTTTGCTGCATGAGCTGCTTGTAAATTTTGGAGATTAATCCTTTGTCAGTTGCTTCGTTTGCTAATATTTTCTCCCATTCTGAGGGTTGTCTTTTCGTCTTGTTTATGGTTTCCTTTGCTGTGCAAAAGATTTTTAAAGTTTCATTAGGTCCCATTTGTTTAGTTTTGTTTTTATTTCCATTTCTCTAGGAGGTGGGTCAAAAAGGATCTTGCTGTGATTTATGTCATAGAGTGTTCTGCCTGTGTTTTCCTCTAAGAGTTTTATAGTGTCTGACCTTATATTTAGGTCTTTAATCCGTTTTGAGTTTATTTTTATGTATGGTGTTAGGGAGTGTTCTAATTTCATTATTTTACATGTAGCTGTCCAGTTTTCCCAGCACCACTTATTGAAGAGGCTGTCTTTTCTCCATTGTATATTCTTGCCTCCTTTATCAACAATAAGGTGACCATATGTGTGTGGGTTTATCTCTGGGCTTTCTATCCTGTTCCATCGCTCTATATTTCTGTTTTTGTGCCAGTACCGTACTGTCTTGATTACTGTAGCTTTGTAGTATAGTCTGAAGTCAGCAAGCCTGATTCCTCCAGCTCCGTTTTTCTTTCTCAAGATTGGTTTGGCTATTGGGGGTCTTTTGTGTTTCCATACAAATTGTGCAAGTTTTTGTTCTAGTTCTGTGAAAAATGCCATTGGTAGTTTGATAGGGATTGCACTGAATCTGTAGATTGCTTTGGCTAGTATAGTCATTTTTACAATATTGATTCTTCCAATCCAAGCACATGGTATATCTCTCCATCTGTTCGTATCATCTTTAATTTCTTTCATCACTGTCTTATAGTTTTCTGCATACAGGTCTTTTGGCTCCTTAGGTAGGTTTATTCCGAGGTATTTTATTCTTTTTTATGCAGTGGTAAATGGGAGTGTTTCCTTAATTTCTCCTTCAGATTTTTCATCCTTAGTGTATAGGAATGCAAGAGATTTCTGTGCATTAATTTTGTATCCTGCTACTTTACCACATTCATTGATTAGCTCTCTTAGTTATCTGGTAGCATCCTTAGGATTCTCTATGTATAGTATCATGTCATCTACAAACAGTGACAGCCTTGCTTCTTCTTTTCCGATTTGGATTCCTTTTGACGTGGCTAAAATGTCCAAAACTATGTTGAGTAATAGTGGTGAGAGTGGAGAACCTTGTCTTGTTCCTGATCTTAGAGGAAATGGTTTCAGTTTTTCACCATTGAGAACGATGTGGGCTGTGGGTTTGTCATATATGGCCTTTATTATGTTGAGGTAAGTTCCCTCTATGCCTACTTTCTGGAGGGTTTTTAATCATAAATGGGTGTTGATTTTTGTCAACAGTTTTTTCTGCATCTATTGAGATGATCTTATGGTTTTTCTCCTTCAATTTGTTAGTATGGTTTATCACATTGATTGACTTGCGTATATTGAAGAATCCTTGCATTCCTGGGATGAACCCCACTTGATCACGGTGGATGATCCTTTTAATGTGCTGTTGGATTCTGTTTACTAGTATTTTGTTGAGGATTTTTGCATCTATGTTCATCAGTGATATTGGTCTGTAGTTTTCTTCCTTCGTGCCATCTTTGTCTGATTTTGATATCAGGGTGATGGTGGCTTTGTAGAATGAGTTTGGGAGTGTTTTCCCTCTGCTATAATTTGGAAGAGTTTGAGATGGATAGGTGTTAGCACTTCTCTAAATGTGTGATAGAAGTCGCCTGTAAAGCCATCTGGTCCTAGGCTTTTGTTTGTTGGAAGATTTTTAATCACAGTCTCAATTTCAGTGCTTGTGATTGGTCTGTTCATATTTTCTATTTCTTCCTGGTTCAGTCTCTGAAGGTTTTGCTTTTCTAAGAAATTGTCCATTTCTTCCAGGTTGTCCATTTTATTGGCATATAGTTGCTTGTAGTCATCTCTCATGATCCCTTGTATTTCTGCAGTGTCAGTTGTTACATCTCCTTTTTCATTTCTAATTCTATTGATTTGAGTCTTCTTCCTTTTATTCTTGATGAGTCTGGCTAATGGTTTATCAATTTTATCTTCTCAAAGAACCAGCTTTTAGTTTTATTGATCTTTGCTATTCTTTCCTTCATTTCTTTTTCATTTATTTCTGATCTGATCTTTATGATTTCTTTCCTTCTGCTAACTTTAGGGGTTTTTTGTTCTTCTTTCTCTAATTGCTTTAGGTGTAAAGTTAGGTCGTTTATTTGAGCTGTTTCTTATTTCTTGAGGTAGGATTGTATTGCTATAAACTTCCCTCTTAGAACTGCTTTTGCCGCATCCCTTAGGTTTTGGGTCGTCGTGTTTTCATTGTCATTTGTTTCTAGGTATTTTTTGATTTCCTCTTTGATTTCTTCAGTGATCTCTTGGTTATTTAGTAGTGTATTATTTAGCCTCCATGTGTTTGTATTTTTTACAGATTTTTTTCCTGTAAGTGATATCTAGTCTCATAGCATTGTGGTTGGAGAAGATACTGATATGATTTCAATTTTCTTAAATTTACCAAGGCTTGATTTGTGACCAAAGATATGATCTATCCTGGAGGATGTTCTAAGAGAACTTGAGAAGAAAGTGTGTATTCTATTGTTTTTGGATGGAATGTCCTGTAAATATCAATTAAGTCCATCTTGTTTAATGTATCATTTAAAGCTTGTGTTTCCTTATTTATTTTCATTTTGGATCTCTGTCCATTGGTGAAAGTGGGGTGTTAAAGTCCCCTGCTATGATTGTGTTACTGTTGATTTCCCCTTTTCTGGCTGTTAGCATTTGCCTTATGTATTGAGGTGCTCCTATGTTGGGTACATAAATATTTACAATTGTTATATATTCTTCTTGGATTGATCCCTTGATCATTATGTAGTGTCCTTCTTTGTCTCTTGTAATAGTCTTTATTTTAGAGTCTATTTTGTCTGATATGAGAATTGCTGCTCCAGCTTTCTTTTGATTTCCATTTGCATGGAATATCTTTTTCCATCCCCTCACTTTCAGTCTGTATGTGTCCCTAGGTCTGAAGTGGGTCTTTTGTAGACAGCATATATACGGCTCTTGTTTTTGTATCCATTCAGCTAGTTTATGTCTTTTGGTTGGAACATTTAATCCATTTACATTTAAGATAGTTATTGATATGTATGTTCCTATTACCATTTTCTTAATTGTTTGGGGTTTGTTATTGTAGGTCTTTTCCTTCTCTTGTGTTTCCTGACTAGAGAAGTTTCTTTAGCATTTGTTGTAAAGCTGGTTTGGTGGTGCTGAATTCTCTTAGCTTTTGCTTGTCTGTAAAGGTTTTAATTTCTTCGTTGAATCTGAATGAGATCCTTGCTGGGTAGAGTAATCTTCATTGTAGGTCTCTCCCTTTCATCACTTTAAATATGTCCTGCCACTCCCTTCTGGCTTGCAGAGTTTCTGCTGAAAGATCAGCTGCTAACCTTATGAGGATTCCCTTGTATGTTATTTGTTGCTTTTCCCTTATTGCTTTTATTATTTTTTCTTTGTATTTAATTTTTGATAGTTTGATTAATATGTGTCTTGGTGTGTTTCTCCTTGGATTTATCCTATATGGGACTCTCTGCACTTCCTGGACTTGATTGACTATTTCCTTTCCCATATTAGGGAAGTTTTCAACTGTAATCTCTTCAAATATTTTCTCAGTCCATTTCTTTTTCTCTTCTTCTTATGGGACCCCTATAAGTGGTGTGTTGCTGCATTTAGTGTTGTCCTGGAGGTCTCTGAGACTGTCCTCAATTCTTTTCATTCTTTTTTCTTTATTCTGCTCTGCGGTAGTTATTTCCACTCTTTCATCTTCCAGGTCACTTATCTGTTCTTCTGCTTCAGTTATTCTGCTATTGATTCCTTCTAGAGAATTTCTAATTTCATTTATTGTGTTGTTCGTCATTGTTTGTTTGCTCTTTAGTTCTTCTAGGTCCTTGTTAAATGTTTCCTATATTTTCTCCATTCTGTTTCCAAGATTTTGGATCATCTATACTATCCTTACTCTGAATTCTTTTTCAGGTAGACTGACTATTTCCTCTTCATTTTTTGGTCTGGTGGGTTTTTACCTTGCTCCTTCATCTGCTGTGTGTTTCTCTGTCTTCTCATTTTGCTTAAGTTACTCTGTTTGGGGTCTCCTTTTCACAGGCTGCAGGTTCATAGTTCCTGTTGTTTTTGCTGTCTGCCCCCAGTGGGTAAGGTTGGTTCAGTGGGTTGTGTTGGCTCCCTGGTGGAGGGGACAAGTGCCTGTGTTCTGGTGAATGAGGCTGGATCTTGTCTTTCCGGTGGGCAGGACTGCGTCCAGTGGTGTGTTTTGGGGTGTCTGTGACCTTGTTATGATTTTAGGCAGCCTCTCTGCTAATGGGTGGGGTTGTGTTCCTGTCTTGCTAGTTGTTTGGCATAGGGTGTCCAGCACAGTAGCTTTGCTGGTCGTTGAGTGGAGCTGCATCTTAGCGTTGAGATGGAGATCTCTGGGAGAGCTTTCGCCGTTTGATATTACGTGGAGCCAGCAGGTCTCTCGTGGACCAGCGTCCTGAACTCAGCTCTCCCACCTCAGAGGCACAGGCCTGACACTCGGCTGGAGCACCAAGACCCTGTCAGCCACACGGCTCAGAAGAAAAGGGAGAAAAAAAGAAATGAAGGGAGGGAGGGAGGAAGAAAATAAAGGTATTAAAATTAAAAATAAAAAAAATATTAAAAATTAAAAAAATTAAAAGTAATAGAAAAGAAAGAAAGAAAGAAGAGAGCAACCAAACCAAAAAACAAATCCACCAATGATAACCAGCGCTAAAAAGTATACTAAAACAAGACAAAACAAAAAACGGACAGACAGAACCCTAGGACAAATGGTAAAAGCAAAGGTATACAGACAGAATCACAGAAAGAAACAAAGAAGCATACACATACACACTCACCAAAAGAGAAAAAGGGGAAAAAAAAGTATATCTTTTGGGAAATCTGAGGTCTTCTGCCAGCGTTCAGTAGGTGTTCTGTAGGAGTTGTTCCACATGTAGATGTATTTCTGATGTATTTGTGGGGAGGAAGGTAATCCCCACGTCTTACTCCTCTGCCATCTAGAGCTATTTTTGAGTGTGATTAGGAGTGCTGCCCCAGACCCTTCTGGGGGTGTTGGGTATTATATGCTCTATGCCCCTGCTTTTGTTCTGAGGTCAGAACCTGGATTCAGAAGCCTGTCAGGCCCCAGGGGATTGGGAAAGGGTTTGTGGACCAGTGGGACCCAATGGCCAGGCGGGCCCGTGCCCAGAGCAGTTCCTGCTGAGACCGTATCCATGGACCCTGGCCCGACTTGACTGACATTTAGGGGAGAGCCTGGCTTGTAGATGGGTGGTGCCCTAGGGGGAGCCGTGAGGCCTTTGTAGCACACTCGTCTGTCACGGTGCCACTAGGGCCAGCCAGCTGCCTACAGAGCCAGGCAGCCAGATGTGCCGAGGTTTGTCCCAAGAAAGCCAAGTTCAGGGAGAGTCTACTGACTCTACAGAGCTCATCCCCCATCCCTCCCTCCCTCCTTCCCTTCCTTCCACAGGAATCTGTGTCTGCTAGTAACAAGGCCTGGCTCTTGGCTTGTGAAGAGGAGCAGTGATACTTCACATCTGCTCAGTATCTACAGCTTATAATTTGTTGTCTTTTCTCATCCCGTCCGCCAGCAGTTCTTGGCAAGGCTGGGCTTGGCCTGTGTCTTCACAGCTGAGGAACTGAGGGCTATGTCACCTCCCCAGAACACACAGCTCTCAATCTGCAGCCTCAGGCTTTTCCTTTTCTGATGCTTTGAGAGGCCCTGAAATTATTTGTTGATCCAAGCCAAGTTTCTCCCTGCTAGGACTCAAAACCCCATCCAAGTGGAGTGGTGGCTTTTTTCAGATTCCCAGACTGAATCGTTTAACCTCCGTTTTCCATGCCCTAAAGTGGGCTTCATAATCCTTACAAGCGAAACAACCTATGAGACTGTGCCTTGTGAGCTGCAGAGCCCCTGACCACATGGCACAGGATTTCCCGATTCTTCTCCACCCCGACATCCAGATATGTCTGTCTGGGGTCTCCTCATGGTGCTTCCTCCCAGGTCTTTTGGGGTTCACCTCCTTCCCTTCTTTCCATGCTCTCTTTCCTGACATCCTCAAGGGCAAAGCCTCTGTTGTCTTTGAGAACGTGTGTTGACTTGCTCACTACTGAACCATAAATGGTTGTTGGAGTTTATATACCAGAGGAATGTCCGCTTGTCATTAGGGTGGCTTGGGCTTGGTGACATTGTCAACATCACCTTGGCAGGTGTGGCAGCCCGGCCCCCTCAGTCAGGTGTGCCTGGGGACATTAACAAAGCTCTGTCCTTATGACACCAAAACAGCTGGGTATAGACTGAGAAGGAAGTCAGTCAAGGAGTCTTTTCTAACCTAAATCTGAGAGTGTAGATTGCAGGCAATGCCCAGATGACAATTCTTCTTTAATACACTGTAACTAGAAACAGGAACTGGGAGGCTGACAGATTGGTCTACAAACCATTAGGCCTTCGGAGGAACCATCCAGCATTCAGGTGTTTGTGGGAATGTCTCCCCTGCCAGGAACCTCTGGGTGACCCTTTCTCCCTGCAATTCTGCTCTCCCTCCGTATACAATGGCTGCTACAATTTGTCTGGCTCAGAGGTTTCCTCCATACCAAAGAGACTCCCAGAGTCAAGATTGAGGGCTGGTTTGAGGTGGGAGGGGGTGGGAGGGGCATGCAGGCTTGTGGAATGTTTCAGGGGTCAGGGAAATAATACAAACCTTTGAATAGAGGCCCGTGAATAGTTTGTTTGGAGTTCGCAGTGACTAGCATCTCAGTTACCAACTGCTTTGTTACAATTTGCTTCTCTTTAGCTACACGTTCTTATTTTTAAAGCAAGTGAAGGGATAAAGTGTTTCTAAGTGTAATAATTCTCTCTTCTGATCCATGGCTAACCAGCCGAGAGTAGGCAGAGGGGCCATAACCCAAAGGATCTCTAATTTGCTCTGCTAAAAACTTGGTTCCTTTCTCTGTCAGCTCTGCGTCTTGCCCCTTAAGGCTGAATAAATTAGTTGCCGCCCTTAGAAAAAAAGCGCCACCTTTGGCCAAGGAATCTTCATTAGCTACCTTTCTGGAGGAAAGATGGTTCATCTCATTATGCCGAGCAAACCAGTTTTGTATGCTTCGAAATTCCAGCCTTGTCAATTTTGTGTTTCTCAATCAGGGACAGCAAATGCTGGCTTTCGATTTAAGGGGAAACAAATCTTGCTTACTTTTTTTTTTTTTTTTCTTTCTAGTCTCCAAGGCAAAAATTCAGATGCCCTTGCCTATACATTTATATGATGTTGTTGTTGTTGTTTGCAGAAAAAATGATCTGGTAGATTATCAAGGCCAACAAAAATAACTGTCTTTACCTGTTAAAAAATACAGAGATGTATGAAGACTGTAAACTTGGCATGTGATCATGCTAATTCAAATTAAAAACTAGTTATCAACTAAAATTCATGAAAATCTAAGTGAATTGAATACTTCTGCTTTTGCTCTGGAAGCTCTGACCCCAGAATCCCTTTCCTCCCTACCGGGAGGTTGCTGATGCCTGAGTCGGCCGCCCGGGCACTGAGCCGGCCGCCGAGATCTTTCTCAGCTGATCAAGGCTTCAAGGCCCTGCAGACTGCAAGTCCAAGATCAACACCAGACGGTGAAGGTCCGTGTGCTTGACACACCGTAGTCTTCTACCGTGTTTTGTGTTACTGCCACTTCTAAGAGTTGACACTGTTCTTTCCCCCAAACACTGATGATGTAGAGCTGTTGTTGTCATGGAAACCTGGAGAGGGAAGGGACCTAAAAGGATTCAGGGTGAAAGTTCACCTTTTAAAAAAAGAGTCCAAAAAGGTCAAATGAACCAATTTTCTTCCTTTCTTTTTTCTTTCTTTCTTCTTTTGGCCACGATGCGCAGCACGCGGGATCTTAGTTCCCCAACCAGGGATCGAACCCAGGCCCCCTGCAGTGGAAGCGCGGAGTCTTAACCACTGGACTGCAAGGGAAGTCCCTGAGCCAATTTCGTTATAAAACATCTTTTAAATTAATAGGTCATAAAACTCTAAAGGAAAGAATGGGTTATATAAATGGGTTCTGTTTTAGAGAAAGCAGAGGCTCTCAATCCACTACCCTCCCCTCTCCCTCCTCCCACCTCTGTGAATCCCAGCCCAAGGACCAGTTATCTCAGAGCCAAGAGATGCTCTACCCTTTCGCACTTTTCCAGGCCACAGCTGCACGGCTAGTGCAGGGCAGCTGTCGTGCAGATGTGTCTCGGTGGTCGTTATTCTAGCAAAGACAGCCCCTGAGTGCATGGCTTTGTGCCAGACGCCGTGCTAGGTCTACATGCTCTTTACTCTTCACAGTCATCGGTGGTAGGCAGGTTACCCCAGGTTTAGAGATGGTGTACCTGAGCCTCATAGAGGCAGAGTAACTTGCCTGAGGTCACACAGCTAGGGAGGGACAGGACCAGGACTCAGACTCGGGTCTGATTATTGTACGACCCACATTTCATGGTTCAAGCATTACCTGTCACTTTGATATCTGTGAGCTCGCATTTTCCCTGGCGCTTCAACTGAGATCTGTGAGGCTTCATTTGAAAAACAAACTGTGCACCTTCTAATAAAGTAATGATACACCCCCTTGTTGCGTCGCGATTAACATTGATTTATTCGAGGCAAAATCTAAAATGATCTTTTTTTTTTTTTCTCTACAAACAATGGTTTCTTCTTGTTTGTCTTTGTTAAAATGGGGAGGAGTCAATATTTATTTTCAGTAGCCCAGTGCAGCAGCTCTGTGTATTACTTTCTGCCGTTGGGGAGAGCGATTTTGAAGGGGCAGCAGAATTGGAGCTGGTAGCATAGCTCAGAGTTGCTTTTTGCTGGGTTGTGTAAACTGAGAGGACCTTTAGGGCGTTGGTGATATCTCTTCTTTATCTGCTTTGTGACTTGAAAGATAAACCACGTTGGTGACACTGGCATTACTTCTGTGGTGGAGACGCTTATCAGCATTTTGTGTTTGCTTACAGGGAAAAGGTGGCTCCTATGAGATAGGAATCTGGCAGGATTAAGAATGTGGGGAGTCCTGTGAAGCAGGTACTTCCAGAGTCGCCTGCTGACTTCAGAGCACAGATATCCAAATACTGTTGTACGCTTCCCTCGTTCTAGCCTTTTCCACTTTATTTCTCCATACCGTATTTGTCCCACTGACTTAAAAATTTTTTTTAATTGAAGTATAGTTGCTGTACAATGTTATATAATGTACAGGTGTACAATATAGCGAGTCACAATTTTTAAAGGTAATACTCCAGTGATAGTTATTGTAAAATATTGGCTATGTTCCCTGTACAATATATCCTCGTAGCTTATTTTATACCTAACAGATTGTACCTCTTAATTCCCTACCCCTATACCGCCCCTTCCCCCTTCCCTCTCCTGACTGTAACCGTTGACTTTTTTTTTTTTCTTTTGGCTGTGCCACGCCATGCGCCATGTGGGATCTTAGTTCCCGGACCGGTGATCAAACCCGTGCCCCCTCCACTGGAAGCTCAGAGTCTTAACCAGCAGACCACCTGGAAAGTCCCTGGAAAGTCCCTGACTTTTGATACCCCTTCCTTTTGGAGGATTAGTACTGACACCAAATGCTGTCGGGGGACACCTGACATGTGACCTGGGGACCCCTGTGGTCAAGGAGCTCAGCTGCAGGTCTTCCCCTCAGACAGGTGCTCTGCAAGCACACAGGGGCTCCTCCCGCTGCAGGTGAAGGCACAGCCGTCTTGCAAGCTGGCTGCTCTGCTTAGCTTACCCAGTGGCACCTGGGGCCCCTGCCGACAACTGGAGGGCAGTTCTTGTGGCTTCTGGTCCACAGGCTTCCTCCTGATTCACAGCACCTCTCAGTTCTGCCCAACTTCGAAAGGTGCATGTTTCCTTTGAAATGAGGAAAGCTTAAGTTGAAATGGTACCATTGTCAGATGCAAGTACAAGTCATACCTCTAACCGCTAGAGCACACGGCCAATTCCTGAGAGAGGGGAGGAGTCCATTTTGCTGGAAATTTGTCGGCCTGTCTTTCTACTCTGAGTCCTTCAGTTTGACCCTGGCGGTTGGAGGTTCTCAAACCTTTTGGTGCATGTTTCATTTGAACATCTCTTTTGATCATGCATGATTTTCTGGTGTCACACTTCAGTCACATGGAAAGTATCGATACGCTAGTTATGCAGATCTTCCAAATGTTGACACATTTCATTATACAATTTAGAAGAATCATATGGGTTAATATCACCACCACGTCATCAGAAAAGTCTTAAAGTATGGGATGCTGTCCAGCTCACGGGGGCTGATACAAATTTTCCAATGTTCTGTTTTTTTCTTGAAAGCTCAGATTTTATCATTGGCAGCCAACACTGTCAATTGTTTTCCTCGACGGGACAGGCTCACTTCATTCACTGTTGAGAAAATGACTACACAGCACTCCCGTCTGAATAACCGCAGTTTGCCGCTCTGTCGTTCTTTCAGGTGAAAACGCTGCTCCCCGAATCAGGGCCCACGGCGGCTGCGACGGCCTGCGGGCCTCGGGCCTCGGGCAGCCAAGGGCCTCCTGTGCTTTCCGTTCCTCTCACAGAGGAAAGAGGCACATTCTCGAGGGTTTGTTTGAATAAGGTTAGGATGTCGTGCCGCTTCACTAAAGACATCTTGCGTGAACTTAGCTTTTCGCCCTCAGTGGCAGCAAGGGTCTGGGCTAAGGCACAGCAGCCTTGCCCCGAGCCCCCGGCAGCTTCCGCGCTATAGCACACGTGTCAGCACAGTGACAGAGGCAGTACCATCTGGGTATTATCGTGAGGATCGTTTTGACCTCATGGATGTCCTGCAGGGGTTTCAGGGACTCTCAGGGGTCTTTGCCGTGTACTTTTTTGGAACTGCTGCTGTCAGTGTTAGAAACAGCTCTTCATTCGGCGCCTTCATGGGGGTGGAGTGGGGCGGCTTTGTGCCAGGTAATGTGCTGGGGGCTGAGGATGTCCAGCCCGTCCTGGGCATCCTGTGAATGGCCCGTCCCTGTTTTCAAGGAGCTCACAGGCTAGTGGAGAAGGGCTCAAGGGAGTGGATGCCGTAAGTGCAGTGATAATGGTCAGCTGAGGGGCTGCTCTGGAATACGCGGGAGGACCCCTCAGCCCAGCTTGCTCTTCTAGCAGTGGGTGATGAGGGGTGTGTCTTGAAGGGACTAGCCCTGAGCTGATGAGCTTCGAGAGGAGAAGTAATCCAGGTGAAGAAGAGGGGGAGAGTCCCACGAAGACTGAGTGGCTTGGGAGAAGGCTTGGAAGCAGGAGAGAGCTTGAAATACAGTAAGAGCCCTACGTACGAACCTTCAAGATGTGAATGTGCATCTGACTCCAGCAAGGAGCCAGAACCTGTGCCGTCCACGTCAGGCGTGAGTGGCATTGCAGCTCGCCCTCCGTCTCCTGTTGCTGACGATCCTTCAGCTCTACCGTCTCCCACATCCTCTCCCTCCTCCAGCCAGTACCTCTTCTTGCCTGTTCACTCGATGCCAGCCCCCGTGTGCCAGCTGTTGTGCTGGACTGCTGTACTTTTCAGGCTACTGTACTGTAGATTAAAAATGTTTTCTGTATTTTTTGTGTTTGTTTGTTTTTTATGTATTATTTGTGCAAAAAGTATTATAAACCTATCACAGTACAGTACTCTATAGCTGATTGTGTTATTTGGGTACCTAGGCTAACTTTGTTGGACTTACGAACAAATTGGACTTACGAACAAATTGGACTTAGGAACGCGGTCTCGGAACAGAACTCGTTCGTATGTAGGGGACTTACTGTATTTGAGAAGCTACAAGAGTCCAGCTAGAGCTGGAGCACAGGAGCTGGGGTGTCACATGGACTGAAGACATATACAGGGCAGATTGATCCCAGGCGCTGAGTATTTTGTCCCAAAGACAGTGGATTTAAGCAGAGATGGGATCCAATTTGTATTTTAGAAAGATCGTGCTGCCGTATGAAAAAGAGTGGGAAGGGAATGGGTAAAACTGTCGACAGGTGAGCCAGTGGAGGCTGGATGGAGTCCAGAGAGCATGTGACCAGGGCCAGACCTGGGTGTGATAGTGGAGATGAAATCTGTAGATACTGAGACGGTATTTAATATTCTGAATACTTAGGTACTTAGAGTCAGCAGGATTTGAGGATTGATTTGATGCTGAGGGTAAGAAATACGGAAGCAGCCAAGGATACTCCGAGATTTGTAGATCAACAGTGGGGCTGCACGGTGCTGCATTCATAGAGGTGAGGGAGCAGAGGAGGTGGTTACAGGCAAGACGGCCAGTTTAACTTCATGTATCATGTTCCTACGCACACACGTGTGTATACATGTCTACACATGCCCGTGTCTCCAGGTGAAGATGTCAGTGGGCTGATGGAGTCAGATCTGGAGCTCCAGACGACTCTGGTCAGAGATGTCAGTTGAGGAGTCAGCAGCAGAGGTCACGGCTGCAACCGGGAGGGTTGGTGAGGTCACCCAGGAGGGGGAGGGCTCACGTCAGGAGGGAAGTCACAACAGCTCAGTGGGTCTGGGAGGAAGGAAACGCAGACCTGGGTCTTCCTACTCCCTGTCACGTGCAGAAAAGAGTAGAGAAAAGATTTTAAGTCATAACTCTTCAACTGAACGTTTAGTTACGGTCTGAGCATGCTTTTCAATGTTTCACACTAAACACGATGCTTTATGAGCCGTGTGGCCCCTATAACACATATTTTTGTTCCCGAACTAACACAGACTTTAAATCTGTAAAGGATGGTGAAAATACCCATTATGATTTATATTTCCTTACCTACCCCTTTGGATATTTTTTTTTTTCTTTTAAAAATAGGGTGGCTTTTCCCCCATCTATGATTTTCCAGTTCGCAGAAATTTTACCCTTCTTCCTTTATACTACTAATAAGATATACTGGTAATTTTAGAAGTTACGATTTTCATTCTGTCGGGTGGCCAGAGACGGGGACAATAATATCAGAAGTGCCATCTGTCACGTGAGGTCTGGAGGAGCACTGGGCTTCGGCATTGCAGCGGCGGGAAGACGGAAGTAGGGGATTTGTTCCCACCTTAGAACTAAAAGTAGCATCAGGAGCGTTTTCTAGTGGTTTCCCCTATGGTGGCAGGTGTGAAGCAGACGTGGTGGGAAGACGGGAGAGTCTGGACGGGCAGTTCAGCCTTTCCCCCTCCCCCCCACCCCCCCAGCATCCCTGGTAATGCCTAGGTTGTCCCTGAGCCGTGGCTTGACACTGGCAGACTCCCTTGGGGGAGGGGGCAGGGCTGATGATTCCTTTCCATTTCCCTTTCCATTTTAAAATCTTTTCTAATATGTTTCTGTACTTGAAAAAACATCAAAATTAAAAAAAAGAATAGCCAGTTACAATGTCTTCTCATCCTCCACTTGGGACACTCAGACAATTTGCTTACAACCCAGACTGTATATAAAAGGGGCTCCCCCATACATAACTCAGGATCCAGGAGGGTTGGTTATGGTGGAAGGACCGTGCATACACGCAGAGGATGGTGCCATGTCATAAGCAGGCAGCTTGCCAGCAGGGGTTTCCGAGGCTTTATCAACCTGCCAGGTGGTTGTGAAAGTTGATCTATCTTTAAATATTTGTATTTGAAGCTTTTTAGCCCTACGTATACACTGTGTCTTTTTGGGGGCTGGGGGGTATTTTATTCAGGATATTCTTAGTTTTGTGTTTCCTGAACAATGAATCCTGTGGTAGTAGTGAGTGTTGATGTGTCCCGAGAAACCCAGACTCAACCACGTTGCCGGGTGTGGAGGAGACCTTCAGAAGGAAACTTCACACCTTTGAGGCTCAGCACGTGGCAGCTTGCAGGGAGAGGGGGTTACTGGGGATGAAGAGGGAGAATCTTGATGTCCCAGCACCTTCCCAGTCTGGTTTCTGCATCAGAGTTTTACTGTCTGGTGTGAAGCAAATTCTTAGGAAAGTCTTGTGCCTAGTTCTGGTAATGGGCAAAACATCAGACCAAAGACACAGAATCATTATTTTTCCATTAACCTATTGCACTTTCTCTGAGCAAAACCAATTCCTACCACGTCCTGACATCATGTAAGGATCCAGGAGTAGGTTCACGACCGAAGCCGCGTTTGCTTTAGTTCAACTCCTCCATTAACAACTGTGTTAAAGTGTAATATCTAAGTAGTTGCTGTAAAGTGAGCTGAAGTGCGTTGATTACGAGGAGATGGGGGAAAGCGCCGGAGGAGGCAGCGGGGGACAGAAGCCCACAGAGGCCCAGTAGCAGATTTCGGCTAAGATTTTTTAAAAAAACCTACACACTTCCCAGCTGTGCCTTAGAAAGTCGCCTCCTCTGACATCATTTGCAGGTGGAAACAGAGGCTGATAACTAACGTGGTTGTTACAGAAGGCATTCTTGAACTCACTTTACAATTTTTCCTGCTTTTATATAGAGCTCTTTAAATTTGAGCATCTCAGTAATATGACCTTGTGAAATAGGGTCACTATGCCCATTGTACAGATGGGGAAATTGAATCGAGGGTTAAAGGACGTGTTTGGGGTAACATACCCCTAACCTGGGTCTTTTAAGGGCTCTGGTTATTGCACTGGTGCCTTCTGCACCAGGAGGAAGGGGACATTCATCTCTTCAATCCTAGAGGTTCTACACCATGAGACAGCAAGTGGTGATACAGAATAGGAGCAGATCTAAAAAGCATTTCGATGAGGATCTACAGTTGTGTTTCGTCTCTATAATGTACCTCTGTGGCTAACCACAGACCATTAACAGCAAGGGTGTCTGTGGTTAGAAAACCAGCACATTCACTCCCTATCAGGAGGGCGGTAAATCAGGAAAGCAGGTTGACGCGCAGCTTCAGTGATGGCACGTCGCTGTGGAACGCTCAGTAATAGGAGCAGACAGACAGCCTGGTGTGCAGAAATGAGAGACTGGGTTGCTCTTTTCTGAACAAAGGCATTTTGCAGCCTGTGGGGTGGTGGGGAATGATTGTGAATAGAAGCTCTGGCATCTAACCGGAGGGCCAGACCACGTCTATTTTCAGGATGGCTAAGACTGCTTGTCATTCTAAGGTTCTTTTTTTTAAAAAAAATTCCACCGTCATGAATGGTGTTTTTGAATATCAAATACAGGAGCTATGTAAGAGAATCTATGTGAGAGAGAGGGGGGGAGGGTGTGTGTGTGTGTGTGTGTGTGTGTGTGTGTGTGTGTGGAGGGGACCCTGGTGGCTGATGAATAATCAATCAACAACATTCACTTGTTTGAATAACACTAGTAATAATCCCTTATATGTATAAGGTACATTAACATTTCCAAAGTGCTTGCCCAGATATCATTTGAATGATAATTCAGTTAGAGTTACAGATCTTTACTGTTCCCAGCAATGCTCTGAGGAGGTTGAGCCCCCAGCTGGGGGGTGAGGGTGGGGAAGCAGAGCGAGATATGCACCCCCATCCCTTCCCTCTCTGGCTTTGATTTCCTTTATTCACATTGATATCATTTTTCCACCCCCCGACCTCCTCCCCGCTTCCCTTCTCAGCCTCTATCATAAAACACCTCTTGGGCTGGGCCTCCCAGAACCAGTGAGCGTGGGGAGCGCCTTTGTTGGGTTTGGTTTAAAATGCCGTTAATTTCCCCTTTGTTATCACGTGTGTGCCAAGTGAGAGGCCCTTGGACTTGGATTTGCCCGCACAGGTTAGCAGTCGAGGACGCCCCCTTGGAGCGGATCTGCTGGGCAGCACCTCACGGGCTCCTTTCTCCAACTGTTCCTTTATTTCCATTCTTTTGGTCCCCGTTTCAGGCTGCTGGAACCTCTCGCGAGCCTTTTCAGATTGTAACACACCCTCTTTTTGGCCCACTTTGCCCCACCAGACATGCTGGTTGTCACCAGTCCAATCCATCTGTGTTTTCTGGATTCACACAAGTGCCAAAGCCTTGAAAAGCTGGGTCCCCGTGCATCGAAGGCCCAGGCCCTCCAGCAGCCACCTCCTCCAGGAAGAGGACCAAGTCCCCCTGCCTCACACATCCCCCTGTCTCTGAGAACTCACCATCCTGCCGTGCCCACCAGTTCCAGGGCATGGTGGGGAGGCCGTGTAACCAGCATCTTTTTGTACTGACTCCACTTCTTTGTATAAAATTTGTCACTTAGGAGATCCAGCTGCCAGCAGAACGGCTTCTTGTCTTAAGCAGCATCTGACCCTATGTGGGCCTTGTTGGCAGCAAGTCGGTGTTGCTCTTGTCCTGTCCTGGCAGAGCTGTGTCCCAGCCTAGGCATAAGAGCCGGAGCCCCTTCTGGTGGAGTGTGGTCTGGCAGAGGGTCACGTGACCTGGCATCACAGGAGCCACGGGACACGTAGGGTCCACATGTGATACCTCCTCTCTGAGGCCGAATTTCTGTCATCTATGAAATTGGATTAAGTGACCAAATAAGATCTACCCCAATGGCTTGTTCATTGTAGAGACAGATGAAACAGCGTGTGTGCAAAGACTGTGGACTGTGCAAGCACTAGAGGAGGGTTGGCCTGCTTAATCTTCCAACACGTGTTTATTGCGTGCCTCCAGCTTGCCAAGCCCACTTCTAGGCTCTGGGGAAAGAGCGGTGAAGAAAACAAACCCCAAAAGGGCATTACATGCTAGTGGGAGAGGGACAGTAAGTGAGCAGGTGAGTAACAAGGTCATTTCCTAGAGTATTAAGTCCTCTGAAGAAAATGAACCAGTGACTGAAATGATGTGGATTGGGTTGTACTGGGTATCACTTAGTATCACTCGGGGTTAAGTACCATTTCCTCCAGGAAGCTCTCCCTGATTGTCCAGATGAAACAAGAATATCTGTGGTTTTTTGAGTAACTTTTAGGAGCCAAGGACTTTCCTTTGTGTTATTTCTAATCTTCACTCTCCTCTCTAGCACTTATAGTATATATAAGAGTTTTTAATAAGGAGACCCAGGCTCAGAGAGATCCGCACTTGCCCAATATCTCAGAGCTAGGAAGCAGCAGAAGTGAATGTCTGGCTGCAGTCTCTACCCTTTCTACCACACCTCCTATCCTGCTTGTTCCCTCAGGACCATATGTTCATCCAACACTCACCATAGCCTATGGACGTTGATGTTTTCCTGTGGTTTTCCCCCTGTGAGCCTCCGAGTTCCCGAAGGATGGGAACTGTTACCCATAGCACCCGGAGCAGTGCCTGGTGGTTCCCGGGAGCTTATCCCAAGTTCACTAAATCCATAACCGGCTCCAGCCACAACAGGCCCCGGCCATGTGTACGGACGCCGTGGATTTCCGCTTACGGGTTTCCAGAATTCTGCTCTGTAGACTGCAGGGAATGGTCAAGCTGGATATGTTTGGAGAGAAGATAAGGGAAAAGGAAGGTTCTTTCATGTTAAAAAATTGTTTTAGACATTAAGCATCTCCGTTCACAGGAGCGACGGCTTGTTTGAAAGTCCTGCCACTCAACTTTACCGTCAGCAAGGAGACCTCTGTACCCATGACAGCTGAAAAGCCTTGGTGCACAGTTGCACATAACAGGAAATTGGCTTATCATGAGTGGTCGTTCTTGGGAGGGGTGACCGTCTGACATCTGGAAAGTCTGTAGTGTTTAAAGTGTGCTTCCGTGCATTGCTCTGGAGCAGGAAAAGGATACAATCAAGTTCTGTGGATGCACTGAGCAACTGTCAAGGAGGGCTAGCATCCCAGTCCTGACGGCTCCCTTCTCCAGGGGTCTGCAGCCCAGCCGCTCAGAGAGCATCGTGACTTTGAGGCACGTGCCACAGCCCCCTTGAGCCTCGTGAACATGAACTGTGGCTCATGTGTCATCGCGGATGGACACTTTGCTTTGTTCACTGACAGCACCCCCCTGTAAGACAGTGGTAGTGTCCAATTTTAGCATTGCCCTGCTTCTTGAAAAACATCTTAGGGCAAAGCATGACTGTTTGGACTCTTCAAGAATTCTGAGCGTGACAAATGTGATTCCATTTTAAAGGAAAGAAAGCTGAAGTCACGTCAATGCCAAGGAGAAGAAATGAGTCAGGAACAGAGAGCGTTTAGAACTTTGTTGTGACCAGGAATGTTCTACAAAACAAAGACTTCCGTATTGCCTGGGGACAGAACACGACTGTGGTTCAGAACAGTGAAGAAGACTCTTCAAGGTGGTTCCAGATACTGATTTCAGCGAGTTAGAGTGTCAGTAAATTCATCCATTTATTTTTTCATTCATTCAGAGCCAGGCATGGCGCACACGCTAAGCGCAAAATAAAGACCACGGGAATGACGGCAGCCCTGCCCCACAGAGAGCCATTTAGCAGCCGGCAGACACCCTGGCAGAGCGGCCGGCCCTGGTCTGTCCTAGCACTGTGTCAATATCCTCGTAGCGCCCGCGGACCTAGGAGGCATGGGTGTTGCAAATAACTGTCTGTTATGGGCTGAATCGTGTCCACTCCCAAATTCATCTGTTGCAGCTCTAACCCCCAGAACCTCAGAATGTGACCTTATTTGGAGATAGGGTCTTGACAGGTAATTCGGTTAAAATAAAGTCATTAGGGTGGACCCTCATCCAATCTGCCTGGTGTCCTTATGAGAAGAGATGAGGACACAGACATGTGTCTGTGGGGAAGACCACGTGAGGACACACAGAGAAGACGGCCGTCTACAAGCTAGAGAGAGGGGTCTCAGGAGAACCCAGCCCTGCCAAGACCTTGATCTCGGACTTCCAGCCTCCAGAATTGCGAGGAAGTGAATTTGGTTGTTTGAGGCCCCTGGTTTGTGCCTCTTGGTTACGGCAGCCCCAGCATCCCTCGTAGAGTTTCTGGACTTAGTCGACACGAGTGCTGGAAATACCCCAGCAGAGCATCTGGACCCGGGAGGCTTGCAGTGCACATGTAGGAAGACAAGTAGGTGCTTTTCCTCTGCAGAGTCTTCACCCGTGAAAGAATCGAAGTTGTTGGTGCGCCTGCAGCCTGTGTGTTGATCTCTAGGTTCATTTCAAAGTTGTTTGGTAGTTACGGTTCTTTCTCTTGATGGTTCCAAATCATTTCTGTTTATTATCCACCGGCATTTCATTTTCTTTTTTTTAATTAAAATGTAAAAGTTGAAGTATAATTGATGTACAATGTTATATAAGTTACAGGTATATAATATAGCGATTCACAATTTTTAAAGCTTACACTCCATTTATAGTTATTATAAAATATTGGCTATATTCCCCATGTTGTACAATATATCCTTGTAGCTTATTTTATACCTAATAGTTTGTACTCTGAATCCCCTCCCCCTCCCCCTTTCCCTCTCCCCACTGGTAAACCACCAGTTTGTTCTCTGTATCTGTGAGTCTGCTTCTTTTTTGTTATATTCGCTAGTTTGTTGTACGTTTTAGATTCCTCATATAAGTGATATCATAGACTATATGTCTTTTTCTGCCTGGCCTATTTCACTTAGCATAATACCCTCCAAGTCCATCCATGTTGCTGCAGATGGCAAAATTTAATTCTTTTTATGGCTGAGTAGTATTCCATTGTATATATACACCAATCTTCTTTGTCCATTCATCTGTTGACGGACATTTAGGTTGCTTCCATATCTTGGCTATTGTAAATAATGCTGCTGTGAACGCTGGGGTGCATGTATCTTTTCAATTTAGTGTTTTTGGGTTTTTTTTTCAGATATAGATCCAGCAGTGGAATTGCTGGGTCATATGGTAGTTCTCTTTTTAGTTTTCAGGGAAATCTCCATACTGTTTTCCACAGTGGCCGCACCAATTTACATTCCCACCAACAGTGTACAAATGTTCCTTTTTCTTCACATCCTTCATTTTCTTTACTTTAAAATACCAGATGCAATAGCTCTTGTTTGGAACACTCTGTTAGCAGTTCTTATACAGACTGGCACTTCTTGGGATGCCTTTTTTTTTTCTGTTTGGCTTGCTCCTTCAGTCCTTTAAAACTCAGCCACCACTGTCACCGGGACCAAGAAGCCTTCCAGACCCTCCAGTCTGGTCTGAGGGCCCCTGTCCATGCCGTTTTTCTGCCACTGCACTGTTCGGTGCTGTCATCTGTGCCGACAGCCTGTGCTACAGAGTGAGCAGATGAACGAAAGAATGGACATATCATTCCCTTGAGAGCCAGTCGTTCAAAATGGTTGAAGTTTTGGGGGTACTTTTTTTTGTGGTAAAAAACATATAATGAGATATGAGATTGTAACCGTTGTTCCATGTACAAATTCAATGACATTAATTGCATTCACAGCATTGTGCAGCCATCACCACCATCTATTTCCGAGAATTTGTCATCACCCCAAAAAAGCGAAAACTGTACCCATTAGGCAGTAACTCCCCATTCTTTCTTCTCCAATCCCCCAGGCCCAGGTAATCACTAATCTACTTTCCGCCTCTATGAATTTGCCTATTCTAGGCGTTTCACATAAGTGGACTCGTACAGTATTTGGCTTTTTATAACTGGCTTATTTCACTTGGCATCATGTTTTCAAGTTCCATCCACGTTGTAGCATGTATCAGAACTTCATTTCTTTTTACGCCTGAGTAAGAGTCAAGTTTGTGGAAAGACCACATTTTGTTTATTCATCATCAGCGAACGGACACCTGGGTTATTTCTACCTTTTGGCTGTTGTGACTAATGCTGCTATCACATGAGTGTACAGATACCCTTTGGAGTCCCTGTTTTCAATTCTTTTTCCGTGTATACCCTAGAGGTAGAGTGGTAATTCTGTGATAATTCTATGTTTACCTTTCTGAGGAACCACCGGACTGTTTTACACAGAGGCTGCACCACTTTACATTCCCACCAGCAATGTACAGGTTCAATTTCTCCACGCCCTCTCCAACACTTGTCATTTTCAATTTTGTTGATTATACCCATTTTAATATATGTGAAGGGGTGTCTCCGTGTGGTTTTGATTTACAATTCCGTAATGACGTTGAACATTTCTTCATGTGCTTAGTGGACATTTGTGCAGTTTCTTTGGAGAAATGTCTATTCAAGTCCTTTGACCATTTTTTAATTGGACGATTTATCTTTCTGTTATTGAACAAAATGTGTGAAACTTTAAAGAAATGTGCTCCTTGAAAGGATGACCCCTCCTAATACTTGGCTTTCTATGAAGCTTATTCTCCTAGGGTTCTAGATTGACAAGGTTATTTTAATCATCTCCTTTCCCTCCCCCTCCCACTCTCTTGGCTCTCCCCCCCACCATTTTTTCTAGCATTCATCTTTCAGATTAAACTTAAAATGGTACTCGAATAAAGAATCAAGCTGGGACTTCCCTGGTGGCGCAGTGGTTGAGAATCTGTCTGCCAATGCAGGGGACACGGGTTTGATCCCTGGTCTGGGAGGATCCCACATGCCGTGGAGCAACTAAGCCCGTGTGCCACAACTACTGAGCCTGCGCCCTAGAGCCCACATGCCACAACTACTGAGCCTGTGTGCCACAACTACTGAAGCCTGCGCACTGCAACTACTGGGCCCATGTACTGCGACTACTAAAGCCTGACCGCCTAGAGCCCATGCTCCGCACCAAGAGAAGCCACTGCAGTGAGAAGCCCACACATCGCAATGAAGAGTAGCCCCCGCTCACCACAACTAGAAAAAGCCCCCGCACAGCAGCGAAGACCCAACGCAGCCAAAAAAATAATAATAATTAAAAAAATAATAATGATAATAAAATATATAAAAAGAAAAATCAAACTGCAAAATTTTGCTTTGGAAAATGCTCAAATGTACCAATAATCTTTTCAAGTGCATTAAAGAAATTAGAGAACGAGATTGTCAGTTTGTGTTATTTGAATGCTGTTTGAAGGTGATAACATTATAGAAGTGTACTCTGAGCAGTATTTGCCAATGTGTTTGAGTATGGGGGTTAGAAGCAGGGTTTTGAATGTGGAGAGGCAAATGTCTTTGTGGATAGATCCGAATGTTCAGCTGAATGGTTCCGTTGGTTGTTTAATCTCAGTCTCACTCTCTAAACTCTCAGTGGAAAGAGAACCAGGTGGGGAGCACAAGAGCCCTTAGGACAGGTACCATGGAAGTGCATCTGGCAGGGCCGTGGACCTGAGCCCTTGGCTCTGTGGCACTGCTCCCATCGGACCATTAGCAGCTGTGAGCCAGGGAGTTTGTATCTTTTACAGAATTTGGAATGAGGAATTTCCAGTGGGATTTTTAAAAAATAAATTTATTATTTTATTTATTTATTTTTGGCTGCGTTGGGTCTTCGTTGCTGTGCACAGGCTTTCTCTAGTTGCGGCAAGCAGGGGCTACTCTTCATTGCGGTGCGCGGGCTTCTCACTGTGGTGGCTTCTCGTTGCGGAGCACAGGCTCTAGGTGCGTGGGCTTCAGTAGTTGTGGCACGCGGGCTCAGTAGTTAGTGGCTTGCGGGCTCTAGAGCGCAGGCTCAGTAGTTGTGGCGCATGGGCTTAGTTGCTCCGCGGTATGTGGGATCTTCCCGGATCAGGGCTTGAAACCGTGTCCCCTGCATTGGCAGGAGGATTCCTTTTTTTGCGGTCCGCGGGCCTCTCCCGTTGCGGAGCACAGGCTCCGGACGCACAGGCTCAGCGGCCACGGCTCACGGGCCCAGCCGCTCGGCGGCACGTGGGATCTTCCCAGACCGGGGCACGAACCCGTGTCCCCTGCATCGGCAGGCGGACTCTCAACCACTGCGCCACCAGGGAAGCCTGGCAGGAGGATTCTTAACCACTGTGCGTCCAGTGGGATTTTAAAAGCTGTTCTAAGAGAGTAAAATTGGGGGGGTGGGAGATGGGAGAAATATAGTTTTGCTATGACTGCTGGCATATATAGCACTGGCCTTAATCAAAAATATTTTTCCTTTTTTTTTTAAGTCCAGTAAGAAAAAAATTGCTATAACTTTAGGTCCAGAAACAAGTCAATTTATCCTTTTCCTTTCTTTATCCAAGCCAAATATTTTCTTATTTTTTGTATCTTGCCTCATTCTACAAAGGATTTTTGGTATCGTGTTAACGCTTGATTTTTTGGAATCATTAAAATATATATATACTTTTTTTTCCTCCTCTTCCCTTTTTTTTTTTGCTGCTTCTTTCCTCCCCTTTAAAAGAAAAAAAAGCTTTCTGGAAGTATCATTGACACACAATAATCTGAGTACATTTAAAGGAACAATTTGGTAAGTTTTGACATACGCGTGTATCCATGAAACCATAACCACAATCAAGATAATGAAGATAATCATCATCCCCTGAAGTTTCTTTGTGCCCCTTCATCAATCCCTCTGCCTCGCCCCCCCTTCCAACCACTGATCTTCAGTCACTATAGATTAGTTTGCATCTCGTGTAATTTTACATAAATGGAGTCATACAGCACGTACTCTATTTTCTGGCTTCTCTTACTCAGCGTAACTATTTTGAGATTCCTCCATGTTGTTGCTTGTTCATGTTCATTCAGTTCAAAATATTTTCTAATTTTCCTTTCTGTAAAGTTTGAGTTAATTTTTCTGCAGGTTGTAAGGTCTGTGTCTAGATTTTATTTATTTATATGTATGTATTTATTTGTGGTGAAAATACTGCCCTTTCTCCACTGCATTGCCTTTGCTCCTTTGTCAAAGATTGACTGCATTTGAGTAGGTCTGTTTCTGGGCTCTCGGTTCTGTTCCATTGATCTATATGTCCCTCGTTTCACCAATAGCATGATGTCTTCAAGGTCATGTCAGTTCTCCAACTTCGTTGCCCTTCTTCAGTATCGTGTTGGCTATTCTGGGTCCTTTGCCTTTCCATATAAATCAGTTTGTCAATATTCACAAAACAGCCTGCCGGGATTATGACTGGGACTGTGTGGAATCTATAGATCAAGTCGGGAAGAATCAACATCATAAAATATCGGGATTTCTAATACATGAACACGGACTATCTTTCCAGTTCTTTAGTTCTTTTATTATTTCTTTGATCATAATTTTATAGTTTTCTGCATATATATTCTGAACATATTTTGTTAGATTTATAACTATTTCTTTTTTTGGTGCTATTGTAAATGGTATTACGTTTTAAATTTCAAATTGCAATTGTTCATCAATAGTACATGGGAAAGTAGTTGACTTTTGTATATTAATCTTGCTTCATGCAACAGTGTTCTAGTCACCTTTTAGTTTTAGGAGGTTTTTTTTGATCAATTCTTTGGAGTTTTCTACGTAAACAATCATGTCATCTTCAAGCAGACAGTTTTATTTCTTCCTTCACAATTCGTATACCGTTCACTTCCGTTTTTAGTCTTCTTGCGCTAGCCAGGACTTCCAGTATGATGTCGAATAGGAGTGGTGAGAGGGGACATCTTTGCTTTGTTCCCAGTCTTAGGGGGAAGCATCCTGTTTCTCACCATTAAGGGTGGTGTCAACTGTAGGCTTTTTGTAGATGTTCTTTATCAAGTTGAGGAAGTTCACGTGGATTCCTAGTTTGCCTGATTTTCTCTTTATCACTGGTCTTAAGCAATTTGATTTTGATCTGCCTTGGTGTAATTTTCTTCATGTTTTCTGTGCCTGGGATTCATTGAGCTTCTTGATCTGTGACTTTACAATTTTCATCAAATTTGGAAATATTTCAGCCCTTATTTCTCTAATTATTTTTTGTTCCACCCGCCCTCCTTTAGAGACTTGAGCTACACAGATATTAGTACACTTGAAGTTGTCTTACAACCCCCCTGATGCTTCATTCTTATTCATTTTCTCTCTCTCTCTCCCTCCCTCCCTCCTTCCCTTGAATCTTTTTTTTTTTCTCTAAGTTTCATTTTGGGTAGTTTCTATTGTTGTTTCTTCATGTTCACTAATCTTTTCATTTACTCTCATCTAGTATATTGTAGTATTCCTCTCTAGAAGTTTGCCTTATTTTTTAAATATATACCTTCCATGCCTCTACCTAACACAGTCAGTTTTTTCTTTTAGCTTCTTGAACATAGGCAATACAGTTATAATAACTTTAATTTTCTTTGCCTAGTAATTCTATCATTTCCAGGTTAGTTTTGCTCCGTTGGTCCTTTTCCTTTTTGTGGGTCATATATTTTCCTGCTTCTTTGAATGCCTGGTGGTTTTTTTGTTGGATGCCAGACATTATGAATTTCACCTTGGTGGGAGATGGATATTTTTATATTCCCATAAAAATTTTTGAGCTTTGTTCTGGGATGTGGTTAAGTTACTTGGAAACAGTTTGGTCCTTTCATGTCTTGCTTTTAAGCTTCATTAGGGGAAACCAGAGTAGCATTTAGTCTACGGTAAAATTTCCTGCGTTCTCTACCCAGTGCCCTGTGGATTTTGTGGTTTTCCACTCTAGCTAAGGGTGACGGAAACGATTCCCAGCCCTGTGTGAGTTCTGGTGATTGCTCTCTCTGTTTGTATTGGATGGTTCCTGCCCCAGACCTGGGTAATTTCCTCATACGTAAATGCTGATCAATACCCAGCTGAAGATATAGGGGGTATTCTCTGCAGATTTCTGAAGTTTCCTCCCTTTGCAGGTCTCTCCTCTTTGGTGCTCTGCCCCCTGAACTCTAGTCGTCTTGGCTTTTCTGGACTTCCAGCACGGTCTCCTCCACCAAGGGAGGCCTCCAGGTTCCACCTGGTTCCCCTCCTGGCATCACTTCCTGGAAAGCCTTCAGGCTGTATCCTGGGCCAGTCATAGGGTTCACCTCTTTTGCTTGTCATCACCGGGCTATCACTGTCCCTCATTGTCCGATGTCCAATGTCTTAAAAACCATTGTGTAATGTATTTTGTCTGTTCTTTTTAGCTGTTTTAGGTCAGATGGCAAATCCAGTCCCTGTTGCTCCATCTTGGCTGGAAGCAGAAGTTCATGGCGCTTGAAAAAAAAACGTAGTTACACAGTGTCAATAAGAAAGGGCAAAGAAAAAGCTTTACAGCAAGAACAATAATCACAAAAAAGAATGCGGGTAAAAGAGGTTAGATTTCAAACCTCCCCTTTGATTCTAACCTTAGAATGTTATAGCTCCACTTTTCTGAAAGGAACCTAAACGGTAAGTGCTACAATGAGGACCTAGGTATTTTCACTTGTAATGTCTCCTATGAACCAGTCATATCTACCGTATTATCCTGAAGATGGACCACTAGTTTCAGTATATTTTAGAACTTGAAGACCAGTGGTCTGGCTTTAGCCCCAGTGGTGGATTTCAGACCATTTAAACTGTGCTTTTCTGACCTTCATCTCAACTATTAAAGCACAGGCTCTCACATGAGGAAGTATCATCTAAAACTAATCAAAACGATTCGGTCTAGAAGACAGTCAGTGTTAAGGGTAATGTAACCGTAGAGTACTCTATTTTTTAACTTTTTATTTTATTTTATTTTATTTTATTTTTTTTGCGGTATGCGGGCCTCTCACTGTTGTGGCCTCTCCCGTTGTGGAGCACAGGCTCCGGACGCGCAGGCCCAGCGGCCATGGCTCACGGGCTCAGTTGCTCCGCGGCATGTGGGATCTTCCCGGACCAGGGCACGAACCCGTGTCTCCTGCATCGGCAGGCGGATTCTCAACCACTGCGCCACCAGGGAAGCCCTATTTTTTATTTTTATTTTTTTTGGCCATGCCGTGCAGCGTGTGGGATCTTAGTTCCCTGACCAGGGATTGAATCCGGGCCACAGCAGTGAAAGCCCTGAATCCTAACCACTAGGCCACCAGGGAACTCCCTCGTAGAGTACTTTAAGTAGAACTATTTTTGTATTAATGGAAATTAATAGAAAAAATGAAGATAAGAATAGCTTTTATTTTATTCCTTTTGCGAAAGGTTTTAAAACCATTGTATCAAATAAAAACCTGTTAAAGCTACCTTTTTAGATACTTTTTATGAGGTCAGTTTATGAACTGAGGCCTTCTTATGGAGAAGTGTGCAACAAATGTAACGAGCGAGTATTTCATAGTCTCCACGTAAAGTAAAAATTTAGACTGTGGTTTTAGATCTTTACCAACTTCCACCCTTAGGCTTGTCATTCTGTCTGCTCTCCCCTTCCCCACCTCCATCACTTTAATCTTTCCTTTTATGGTAAGGATTTGGTGATCCTGCATGACTTGCTAGGAGCTTTATTACAAAGCTTTAGTTTTTTTCTCTTCTCCCTCTCCTCCCCGCCTCTCCTCTCCCCTCCCCTCTACCCCTTTCCCCTCCCTCTCATCCCAGCTGTCCCAGAGGCTGGATACTCCATTTCTGCCTCAGTGCGCCTGGTGCTTTTGAACTTCAGAGCAAAGGCCAAGTTTTAGGGCAGATCGCTTCACACACTGTTGGGAATTTCTCTTCTGCTCAATTGCAGCATCTCTTGTTTGCTTTAAAACTGGAAAGTGGGTGGGGGAAAGGTATTAACGACTTGACAGTTCCTAGGTCTTTTAGTATCTAACAGAAACAAGAAACAGAATTACATCTGCAAAGGTAGGGGTGTGTGTGCATGCGTGTGTGTATGTGTGGGAGTGCGTGTATAGTGTTAAAAATAAACATTCAAGTATTAAATATTAAAGTGTTAATTGTTAAATAAGCATTCTAAGGATTTCAAAGAATCTCAGGGCTCCATGGGACGTCTTTGCTGGCTCGGTAACTATGGTTTAGGCAAAATGAAATTATAGCATATTTCAAGATAAAGTAATTAACACGCTTCCTAAATACGCAACTAGAGAATTTCAAGGCTGTTCTTTCTATAAGTGATTGTACTTATTCTTCCTCTTTTGCCTCATCCCTTGTGCATTAACTGAAACCCAGTAGCTCACCTGAAATCTTGCTCTTCCTCCTTCACCTGTGTTTTGTTCTAGGTTTGCCTAGTCCTCATATTACATTTCCAGCCAGCTTTTTGCCCAGCTTGTGATGGCGGCAGGGTGGGGACAGTTGGTGTCCGTGTCCCTGTATTTCCTGGAGAGTTATTTGTTGGCCAGTCTCTCCTCTGCTAGACGGAAGGTCACTGTGTTGATTGCAGGTCTGGTCCTGCAAGAAGACACTTGGTAACGTTTCATCGAACGGAATGGAAAGTTTGTTAGCTTTAAACTCGGTGTCACCTAAATGCAGCTGAGTCACATATTGCTTCTTTGGGTGATTGTTACGCATTTTTTTTCTGGTCTCTTGTTTTACAACCCAAGACTCATAGAATATCTTGATATATTTCCTTCCAGATTCAAGAGGCTCTGCTGAAGTTCCTTTAATCAGTAGGCAACGCCAGCATTTTTATAGCAGTTAAGGGCTGTTGTAGAATTCTCTCACGATCCAGTATACGAACGTTTGCTCAGCGTCATTTGAGATGGGCTTACTGCTGGGTGGGTTCAGTTCTTGTCATTATCTATGAAGTGATGAGTCTCGGAGTGAGAGCTCAAGTGCCAGGTCCAGCCCAGGGATGAGCAAGACTCAGAGTTCCTGACTGACCCAGATGATCAGAGAAGAAGCCAGTCTCAGAAGTGAAATAAAGCTGGAGTCCTTCAGCCAGGCGTGGTGTACAGGGCTGCAGATGTGACAGTAGGGCTGAAATGCAGACCTTAAAATGGCAGAGGAGATGTTGTTTCTCTACGCTACCCGTTTCCATTTTTCTTTTGCTAGTGGATCCTATAGTGGTTCAGACTATGACAACAATATATAACTTTTCTGCAAACAGTGCGTAATATGGAAAGCCAGCTTTTACATAGATGTCTACCTACAGGGTATTGAGTGAAAGGTTGTTAGTCCTTATCGCTTATATGATTGGTTCCTAAAATACTAGAACCTTATAATAAGATTTCTAAATGGCATTTGTCTAATATTTTGGAAAGGTAAAATGATGCACAAGTTGTATGTGTATTTTACTTAGTACCGTACAAGTCCCACTGGAATTAAAGCGTGTCATTTGGATGGACCACAGGAAACAGTGCAAAGGCTAGCCCTTGGCTTTCCACTTGCACTGCGTGACTTCAGATGAGGTGGATGAGAAGCCTAACTTCTTCAACCTCATCTCTGAAATGGGGACAGCGCCCAGGTGGAGGAAGCTGTATGGGTTGGAGATAATACACTGCGAGACATGGGGTCTGACACATAGTGGGTGGCGAATCAGGGTAGCTATTATTGTTTTGGTGCTATCCTTATCGTTTTATTATTATTATTATTTTTAACATCTTTATTGGAGTATAACTGTTTTACAACGATGTGTTAGTTTCTGCTTTACAGCAAAGTGAATCAGCTCTACATATACACGTGTTCCCATATCTCTTCCCTCTTGAGTCTCCCTCCCTCCCACCCCTCTAGGTGGTCACAAAGCACCAGAGCTGATCTCCCTGTGCTATGCGGCTGCTTCCCGCTAGCTATCTGTTTTACATCTGGTGGTGTGTATATGTCCCTGCCACTCTCTCACTTCGTCCCAGCTTACCCTTCCCCCTCCCCGTGTCCTCAAGTCCGTGCTCTAGCAGGTCTGTGTGTGAGACCATCTCAACATAAAGGGGACAGATTCTAAGTTAACCTTTTAAAACGAATAGGCCCCCTTTGAGCTCCTGGAGCATTATTACTCAGATAATAGCAGTACCTTCATATCACCAGAAGATTTAGAGGCAGGAGCCTGTTTTTATCTCCAGGTAATGAGATAATCATATGAATGGAGGAAAAAGTATACTTTCCTTGCCTTTTAAATAGAGTAAAACAGACAAGTTACCCGAAGATCTTTCTGTGCCACTTTTTACTGTAAAATGGTAATTAAACTTGAAAGTCATCGCCACAAATAGCTACGCGAAGATCTAGGAAAAGGGCAGAGCTCAAGGTCCTCTTTTTACCTGTGGAACCAGGGTTGATGTAGGACCTACCTGGGTCCATGACATCACTTGAAACTCAGAAAGAAGCCGGCATTTGGCTAGGTTCTCACGAGAGGCAAGTCAGGATGGAGCCGTTGGTGTAACGTTCCGTCCATCCTTTGGCCACTAATCAGGTGCTCTCATGGGAGAGGGCTTTTATGGAACTATTCTTCACCTTAAGCTTAATGTCACCTTTCCTCAACTTGACCTGAGGTGCTGCAGACCAGGAATGGTACCTTTTAGTCTAGCCTTGACCTGTCTCATGGGGCAAGCACTGCACATACTCGCAGAATTCGTTCTTTAACTATTGTTAATGTTGACTTGACTGTTGGTCTATGGTAAACAATATTAACAACAATCAACTACGGAAATACTAAACTCCCATTTGCATTGAGCACCTATTTGCCACCATCCTATCAGATGTTTCATATACATTAACGTTTATCCTCACAAGAACTTCAGAAGACAGGTTACGGTATTATTCCTGGAGTGGTCAAGTCGTTTGCCAAGGTTACATAGCTCATAAGTGCCAGACCCGGGAACTGAACGCTGCCCGATTTGAATCCCAGGTCAGTGTCCTCTCTAAAGCCCCAGGACCCAGACCATCCAGTGCAGGTAACACTGATTACTAGCCTTTCCAAGAGCCAGTTTACTGAAACACATTTGGACCTTGACAAAATGCCAGGAGGTTGGAAATTGTAGCCCCAGGAAGATCTGCTGCTGGTAGAGCATCTTCTAGAGAAGTTGGCCCGCTGAGACGTCTACATTAAGGTCCTCGCACCACTGTGGGTCTGGTTCTATCTCAGATTAAATCCTGTCTACCCCCTTGCCCATAGCATGATCACCATCTGAGAGATGGTTACCCAATACCCAGATAAAGGGACACCCTACCTGCCGTGTGTAAATAGATCCCCATGCCTTTCTGAGTAAATGAGAAGGTACCCCAGCCCCAGCCAGTGGTTCTAGCTCAAAACTCAACAAGTGAAAATAGAGACTAATATCATCTTTTTCAAACCTCCCCTAACACCACAAAAAGTGCAGTGGTGCTTGAAAGAATGAGAAAACCTTGAAAAAAGGTAAAGCCGCTCTCCTGTTAACACCGTTTTAATGACCGCTGTAGATACATTTTAAAGGCACTGAAATGAAAATTACTTTAAAATAAATAGCCTGTGAAGGTTTTATTTGGGCTGGATTCCCAATCTAGTGAGGTTTTCTGTGATGGAATTCAGCTAAACTCTCCCATTCTGTGCTCCAGACTCCTGTGCAATGTACAGAGGTCGGAAATGGTTTGCACCGGTTAAAGCAACCTTTGGGTTTTGTTTTTCATTGTGCTAATCAGTTTGGCCCCAGCTGAATTGGAATATAAAGTCATTTGAGCAACACTGGCCTTTTCTGGGCACAAGACGGCTGAGAACCTCAGGCAGCCCACACTGCTGCCAAGAAGCCTCCAGCCTGTCCTCGAGAGTCAGTTATAACTGCGTAAGTGGAAGTCAGTCCCTGACAGGTCATAGCAGTGGTGCTGGCAGGATTTGATAGGTACCAGGGTTATGGCCTGAGGAAAATTTCAGCCCATCTCACAAAGGGAGGGTCTCTTAAGCAGATCAGACATTTCAGTTTTTAGCCGCTTGTATTGGAAGGCAGATATTCAGGTGGTTAGGGTTTTGGTTTGGGGGTTGTGAAGGGTTTGGGGGGGTAAAATATTAACATTAGACTTTTTCCTATGCAAACTTGGCAATCTAATTAAAATAGAGTCTGATTTATACAGTTTATTAAAGCCATCTGTAGTGCAAACTGAGGCCACAGGGATGCTGTTTTGCATCATAAATTTTGATAACGTAGAACAGGCCTGCCTTGTCTTCCTTGGTAGGTTATACGATAGTGATTAGAAAATGCAACGTTGGAGGATGGAGGCCAACTTATCGACCTTGGGGACTGCCGGCCACCACTGTCTGTGTGCCCAGGCCCCACTGATGGGTGTAGCACCCTCTTCAAAGCAGCTGTCTAGGCAGACAACCCGAAAAGATCAGAGGAAGACATGATTCCATATGCGAGATTCTTTATGACTTAGAAAACATTTTGTTAACAAAACGCTAATTTCTAATTAATTTTTCAGGGCTTTTTTTTTTTTTTTTCTTTTGTGGTACGCGGGCCTCTCACTGTCGCGGCCTCTCCCGTTGCGGAGCACAGGCTCCAGACACGCAGGCTCAGCGGCCACGGCTCACGGGCCCAGCCGCTCCGCAGCACGTGGGATCCTCCCGGACCGGGGCACGAACCCGTGTCCCCTGCATCGGCAGGCGGGCTCCCAACCACTGCGCCACCAGGGAAGGGAAGCCCTTTCAGTGCTCTTTTGCATCACAGTGTTCAGACAGCACAGAGAAGTCTTGATGGAAAAATGTGAAGCTTGAATTTGCTTCGGTCATCTTATCAGCAATAATAATGACAATAGCTTACAGCTTACATTCTTAGAACATTTACTATCTGCAGAAACAGATCCCAAGGGCTCCCCTGGTGGCGCAGTGGTTGAGAGTCCGCCTGCCGATGCAGGGGACGTGGGTTCGTGCCCCGGTCCGGGAAGATCCCACGTGCCGCGGAGCGGCTGGGCCCGTGAGCCGTGGCCGCTGCGCCTGCGCGTCCGGAGCCTGTGCTCCGCAGCGGGAGGGGCCACAGCAGTGAGAGGCCCGCGTACCGCAGAAAAAAAAAAACAAAAAAACAGATCCCAAGTGCTCTCTCTATATTAACTCATTTAATATTACGACAACCCTCTGAGGTAGATAACTGCTGTTGCTCCCCGAATGGAGAAACTGAGGCACGTCGTGATTCAATAATTTGCCCCATGTCACGTTGCTAGCAGGTAGTAGGGCTGCAGTTTGAACCCAGGAAGCTGGACGTCAGAGCTCATGCTTTTAATGACTGAAGCACACGCCGGTCCAGCACGTACTCTCCCACACTAACTGAGCTGTAGAACTGTCCCCCATCCCCCCACCGCCCGCTTCCTGAGGCCGGAGACCTTCCCAGTTCGGTCGGCTTGCACGTGACTGAAGGATTTAGTCAGCTCTGTAACTGCTCCCAGAGGGAAGGCAGATAGACAATACCGGCTTATCCTCCCCACTTCTCCCTTCCATCCCGCGTTCCCATCCGGGTCGAAGGACAACTGGAGAAATTTAACAGAACCACTCACGGTCCATTCACAAGAAGTCATCTAGAACTTAAAGGATGGTCTCTTTCTAATGAGCAACCGGTATATTCAGTTTTCATTGAAATATTTCTTTGCTGAGACCTCATGGTATGAAAGCAACCCACTTCAACAAGCAAAAATAATAACCTCTCATTGACAAAGCCTTTATCTCACCTGAAGAAGACTTTAAGACTTTATCTCACTTGAACTCTCAGAAAGTTGTTTTATTTATGTTAACATTCAAGAAAACTTCTTTTTTTGAGAGAATTCTGTGTATTTTAACACAGTATAGATTCATGTAACTACCACCACCATCAGGACAGAACATTTCCATCACCCCCCCCAAAACTCCCCTGGGCTCTATCCCTACCCTAACCCTTGGCAACCACTGACCTATGCTCCTTCACTATGGTTTTGTCTTTTAGAGAATATCAGATAAATGGAATCATGCCATGTGTAACCTTCTGAGACTGACTGTCCTCATTCAGCATACTGCCCTTGACTTCCATCCAAATCGTTGGCACGTTATCAGTAGTCTGTTCCTTTTTATTGCTGAATCGTATTCCACTGTGTTGGATATACCACAGTGTATACACATTTGAGTAGTTTCCAGTTTTTACCAAGTATGAATTGAGCCCCCGAAAACACTGATGTACAGGCTTTGTGTGAATGCGAATGTGCATTTCTCTAGACTAAGAGTAAGTGCTTAGGATTGCTAGATCACATGGTAAGTGTATGTTTATCTTTATAAGAAACAGCAAAACTGTTTTCCAGAGTGACCATAGCATTTTATGTGCCCACCAGCAACGTAGGAGAGTTTCATTTGCTCCATGTCCTCACTGAATTTTGTTGTGTTAATATTTTGTGTTTTAACCATTCTGATAGGTATGCAGCAATATCTCATTGCGGTTTTAATTTGCATTTCCCTAGTGGCTAGTGACAGTGACATCTTTTCGTGTCTCTGTCATCTGTATATCCTCTTTGGCAAAGTGTCTGCTTGAGACTTTTGCCTATTTTCTTCTTTTCTATCTTTTAAAATCAGGTTATTTCTTTTCTCACTGTTGGGTTTTTAAAGTTCTTTATGTGTCTCAATCAACAGGAAGAGACAGAGAAAAAGGTTACCCCCACGTTCCTAGCTGAAACAGTTTGAATTCTATATTATTAGTGTAAAGGCTGGAGTATGGAGTTCTGGGAAGGGGAGGAGTGTGAGAAGAGGATTGTTTGTAAGTTCTTACCTCACAGTTTGATTTCTTTAAAGAAATATGTCTCGATACATTTTTTAAAGAGTTATATAATGTCTCTTCATAAGAGGGTAATAATTTTAGATGTGTGTGAGTGCTTAATAAGTTCTCTGGGTTATCAGATATTTAATACCTGTTATTCTCCCTCAGAAGTGCCACTGACACTTGACTTGACATTGACTTGAAAAACATTTCTATGTATGAAACAATTATATAACTTAGGAAGTTGGCAGAGCTTGAATTTCAGGGCAAGACAGAATTATATCCAGTAAGTAGAAGTTACAAGATGGTAGATTTCAATTTCAAAGGCCATGATTATCTGAATATTCCTTATGCTTTCATGTTCCCATGTTTTGTTTAAGTTGTTTCCTTTGCCTGGAATGCAAAGGATTCTCCTTTTTTTGGTCGTTCTGTTTTTTTGTTTTCACTTGACAATTTATTTAGGATATTTTCCATATTGCTATTTGTGGATCTGTCTTACACTTCATTTAAAATTAATTTCAAACTGCACGAGTAATACACACACACATATATATAATCTTTCTAAAACATTGTAATATTATAGACAAGTCTAAATTTCTCTTTGACCACCACCTCTAATCCCATACTTGCTGCATTCTCCAGAGATGACAATTTGTGCATATCCTTCTAGAACTTCTTCTATACATTTACATACATATAAATGAATATTGTAGAATACATATATTATTTTGTCTTTTTGAAACATGATTTTTTTTCTCAACAACGTGTCTTAGAAATTTATCCATATTAGTACTTGTGCTTCCATTTGCTCTTTTATTTATTTATTTATTTTAACATCTTTATTGGAGTATAATTGCTTTACAATGTTGTGCTAGTTGCTGCTGTATAATGAAGTGAATCAGCTATACGCATACATATATCCCCATATCCCCTCCCTCTTGCGTCTCCCTCCCACCCTCCCTATCCCACCCCTCTAGGTGGTCACAAAGCACCAAGCTGATCTCCCTGTGCTATGCGGCTGCTTCCCACTAGCTGTCTATTTTACATTTGGTAGTGTATATATGTCCATGCCACTCTCTCACTTCGTCACAGCTTACCCTTCCCCCTCCCCGTGTCCTCAAATCCATTCTCTATGTCTGCGTCTTTATTCCTGTTCTGCCCCTAGGTTCTTCAGAACCAATTTTTTTTTTTTTTTAGATTCCACATATATATGTTAGCATACGGTATTTGTTTTTCTCTTTCTGACTTACTTCACTCTGTATGACAGACTCTAAATCCATCTACCTCACTACAAATAACTCAGTTTCATTTCTTTTTATGGCTGAGTAATATTCCATTGTATATATGCACCACATCTTCTTTATCCATTCGTCTGTCTGTGGACACTTAGGTTGCTTCCACGTCGTGGCTATTGTAAATAGAGCTGCAGTGAACATTGTGGTATGTGACTCTTTTTGAATTATGCTTTTCTCAGGGTATATGCCCAGTAGTGAGATTGCTGGCTCGTATGGTAGTTCTATTTTCAGTTTTTCAAGGAACCTTCATACTGTTCTGCATAGTGACTGTATCAGTTTACATTCCCACTAGCAGTGTAAGAGGGTTCCCCTTTTCTCCACACCCTCTCCAGCATTTATTGTTTGTAGATTTTTTGATGATGGCCATTCTGACCAGTGTGAGGTGATACCTCATTGTAGTTTTGATTTGCATTTCTCTAATGATTAGTGATGTTGAGCATCCTTTCATGTGTTTGTTGGCAATCTGTATATCTTTGGAGAAATGTCTATTTAGGTCTTCTGCCCATTTTTGGATTGGGTTATTTGTATTTTTGATATTGAGCTGCATGAGCTGCTTATATATTTTGGAGATTAATCCTTTGTCGGTTGCTGCGTTTGCAAATATTTCCTCCCATTCTGAGGGTTGTCTTTTTGTCTTATTTATGGTTTCCTTTGCTGTGCAAAAGCATTTCATTAGGTCCCATTTGTTTATTTTTTTTAATTTACATTTCTCTAGGAGGTGGGTCCAAAAAGACAGAGGATTCTTCTTGCTTTTCCACTTTGTAAATGTTTTTATCTTTCATGGCCAACCCCCTACTTTCTTCTGTTTTTCCAAATACCATTAATATTTCTTCTCTGTGTTCATTTATCACTCTGTATATTTCTCAATTATATAACTTATCACATTGTTTTAGGAATTTGGGGACATTTATCTTCTCCACCACAGAGAGAGCTTCTAAAGGACTGTGAATCAGTCATCTTTACATCCCCAGAAACTAGTTTGATGTATGCTTCATAAAAGATACCCATTTACACATTTATTCATTCATTTACCAAATGTTTATTGAGTTCTTACTCTGTGTTACATATTGGAAACATAGAGCAGTGAACTAGCAAAAAAGATCCCTGCTTTCCTGGAGCTTACACTTTATTGATGTTTTAGAGAACCAGCCTTTGAGTTCATTGATTTTCTTCATTGCTTGTTCATGTTTTATTCCATTGGTTTCTGTTCTTTGCTCTTTCCCTTTCTTTTGCTTGATTTGGGTTCAATTTACTCTTCTTTTTCTAGTTACTTAATGTGATAGCTGAGAATCATTGATTTGAGAATACTCTCCTTTTCTAATAGAGATTTTAAAGCTATTTATTTTCCTCAAAGACCTGCTTTACCTGCAACCCATACATTTTGATACGTTATATTTTCATTATCATTCAACTTCAAATATTTTCTATTTTCTCCTGTGATGTCTTCTTTTACCTAATGATTATATACAAGTGTGTTGTTTAAGTTCCAAAATTTGGGGGCGTTTCCTTGTTCTCTTGTTGTTTTTGATTTCTAATTTATTGTCACTGTGGTCAGAGAACATACTCTTTCAACCTTTAGGTTTATTCAGGTCTGTTTCATGGCCCAGAATATGATGTGTCTTGGTAAATGTACCATGTACACTGCTATCATTGGCTGTAGTTTCTTATACATATCAATTAAGTCAAAGTGGTTTATAATGTTCTTCAGATCTTCTGTCTTTACTGATTTTTTAAATTAGTTGTTCCATCAGTTGCTGAGAAAGGGGTGTTAAAATCTTGAGGAATAACTGTGGAATTGTCTATTTCTCACTTTAATTCTGTCAATTATTGTTTCATGTATTTTACTTACTAATTTTTTAAATTCAGTTTTTAAATTTTATATCAGAGTATAGTTGATTTACAATGTTGTGTTAGTTTCAGGTATACAGCAAAGTGATTCAGTTATACATATACATATATCCATTCTTTTTTCAGATTCTTTTTTTTTTTTTTTTTTTTTTTTGCGGTATGCGGGCCTCTCACTGTTGTGGCCTTTCCCGTTGCGGAGCACAGGCTCCGGACGCGCAGGCTCAGCGGCCATGGCTCACGGGCCCAGCCGCTCCGCGGCATGTGGGATCTTCCCGGACCGGGGCACGAACCCGTGTCCCCTGCATCGGCAGGCGGATTCTCAACCACTGCACCACCAGGGAAGCCCTCAGATTCTTTTTAATAGTTATTATAGAATATTGAGTAGAGTTCCTTGTGCTATACAGTAGGTCCTCGCTGATTATCTGTTTTATTCATTATACATAGTAGTGTGTATATGTTAATCCCAAACTCCTAATTTATCCCCCCCCCCAAACATTTCCCCTTTGGTAACCATAAGTTTACTTTTGAAGTCTGTCAGTCTGTTTGTTTTGTAAATAAGTTCATTTGTATCACTTTTTTTAGATTCCACATGTAAGTGATGTATGATATTTGTCTGACTTACTTCACTTAGTATGATAAACTCTAGGTCCATCTATGTTGCTGCAAATGGAGTTTCATGTATTTTAAAGCTCTGTTATTGGGCATATTTTTATTGTCTTCCTGATAAGTTAATACTTTTTTCATTATGAAATGTCCTTCTTTATAGCTGGTAATACATTTTATTTGACATCTGTTTTATCTGATATTAATATTGCTACTCCAGCCTTCTTATGCTTACTATTTGCATGCTAAATCTTTTTCTCCATTCATTTACTTTCAGTCTGTCTGTGTCTTTGCATTTAAAGTGTGTGTCTTGTGGTCAGTGTATAGTTGAGTCTTGCTTTCCCCCCTCCCCTGAAATTCTCAAAGGAAAATGCAAAAAGAAAAAAAGTCTTGAGCTCCTTCAAATATTTATCATTCCCAGTGCTCTTCATTCTTTTCTGAGGGTCTGAGTTCCTATTTTATGTAATTTCCCTTTACTCTGAAGAACTTCCTTTAACTTCTTATAATGCAGATCTACTGGCAATAAATTCTTTCAGTTTTCATTTATCTGAAAATGCCTTAATTTGCCTTCATTCTTGGAGAATATTTTTGCAGGATATAGAATTCTGGATTAAATTTTTTTTCATCCAGTACTTTAAAGATGTTGCTTCACTCTCTTCTAGTCTCCATGGTTTATGACAACCAGCTATGAATCAGATTATTGTTCCCTGTATAATTATATATGTTGTTTTTCTCTTGCTGCTTTCAAGATGTGTACTTTATCTTTGGTTTTCAACAGTTTGATTATGATAGACCTTGAGGTGGTCTTCTTTGTGTTTATTTTGCTTGTTTTTTGCTTAGCATTTTGTAATTTTACATTTCTTTCCTTTATTGAACTTGGGATGTTTGGGGCCGTTATTTTTCAGATATTTTTTTCTGTCCTGCTCTCTCTCTTTTTATATTCCAATTAAATGTATGTTGGACTGTTTGAGATTGTCTTAACAAGTCCCCAGGGCTCTGTTAATTTTTTCCCTCTGTGTTCTTCACCTTGGATACTTACGATTGATCTGTCTTCAGATTTGCTTGGTTTTTCATCTGTCATGTCTGTTAATTCCATTTAGTGAATTTTTTATTGTCATAAATTATATTTTTCAGTTCTTGAATTTCTGTTCAGTTCATTTTTCATTTCTGTCTTTCTGCCGATACTTCCCACTTCTCTCTGAAATTTTCATTCATTGAAAAAAATACTCATTTTACATATAGAGGGTAGTCCTGCTAGCCATTTTAAATTCCTTATCTGTCAGTTCCAATGTTTTATTCATTTTGGAGTTGGACTCAATTTATTTTCTTTTCTCTTGAGAATGTGTTCCATTTCTTGATTCTTAGTATGTTACTAATTTTGGATTATATCCTGGACATTATGAATGTTAAGTTATGGATATTCTGTATTCTATTATTTTTTTCTCTGACAAGTATTGTTTCTTTGTTTCAGTGGGTACTTTAATTGGTTGGGCTTGAACTGTAAGCTCTGCTTCAAGTCTATTCCATGCATGTGTGATTCACAGGTCAGTCAGAGATATAAAGAGATAGAGTTTGGGGATCCCCTCTCTAGTTTTTTTTTTTCCTTCTGGGATTTCCCCACTCTTTTTAGTGTTCATGGTTTTCAGACTTCACTTTTTTATTTTTTAAGGACAAAAAGGCAACAGGGTTTTCTGAGTGTGTCCTCACCCCATTGTATACAACACTTAGCCCTGGGCTCAAAGCCGTGAAAAGGGAGTTTACTTGTATAGTTCCCCATCTGCCTTCTACCAAGTGAGTGCAAACTCCCACCAGAGTCTATATGCTCATGTCCACGCTCCAGTACTTCTGCTGTTATCTGTATAATTTCAAGGCTTAACAACTACTTTCTGCAGAGGGTGCTGTCCAATAGGGGTTTCTCATACCCAGAAGCAGAAGAGACTCCATGATGCTTACATGTTAGTTGGGAGACATAGACAGGAAGCAAACAAGCAAGATGATTCTAGGTCATAGAGATGCTATGAAAGAAAGAAATAAGGTGGACGTGACTGAAAGGAACAACTTAAAGGAAGGTTATTAACAAGGTTCTCTGAAAAACTCCTATTTGAGTTGAGACCGAAAGAACAGAACTTGGTCATGAAAAAAATCTGGCTGAGAAATGCTTCCGGCAAAGGCAACAGCAGATACCAAATCCCTAAAGTAGGAGAGAAAGGGCAGTGTGGCTAAAGCATGGGAAGAGGAGGGAAGAAGGTTGTAAAATGAGGTTGGAGAGGTAAGGAAGATCATGAAGGGCCCTGGTAGACCTTGGTAAGGAACTGGGAGTTAGTGCCTCTAGGTAAGAAACTATGATCACTCTAGCTGTAAGGGTGTGCTTACCAAACAGATATGACCACTCCTATTGCTTTGTCAGAATAGCCAGTCCTTAAGAGTCTTGACTGGAAGATAGTATGGTCCTGTGATTATCTGTACAACCTGTCAGCATCATTGGAACAAAAGCTAGAAGAGCATGCAGTCAATTTCTGCCATGTTTGGGAAGTTGTAGTAGATGTATTCTAATATCTACTCTAGTTCTGAGGTTCTCTGATATCACGGAAAAGAAAATGGCCTGAATCTAGAAAAATATCATGACAGTTAAAACCACAGTTTAAAAAGAAAATGAAAAGAACAAACCTAGAGAATGAAAAGACAGTAGCAGAATGAAGCAGTGCATTTCTTCGTAATTTTAAAAGATTTCACACGGGGACTTCCCTAGTGGCGCAGTGGTTAAGAATCCGTCTGCCAATGCAGGGGACACAGGTTCGAGCCCTGATCCAGGAACATCCCACATGCTGCGGATCAACTAAGCCCATGCACCACAACTACTGAAGCCTGCGCGCCTAGAGCCCATGTTCCGAAATAAGAGAAGCCACCGCAATGAGAAGCCCGCGCACAGCCATGAAGAGCAGCCCCCGCTCGCCACAGCTAGAGAAAGCCTGCGCACAGCAGTGAAGACCCAACGAAGCCAAAGTATAAATAATTTTTTTAAAAAAAGAAAAAAAATGATTTCGCACGAGTTCTCCCTACAAGCAGTGGTCTCCAACTTTTAAATATTGTTGTGTTACATAATAGCAACATGTTGGTGTGTGTTTCTTAGTCTGGTTTCTCTGGGGAACAGCTGAGACTCATTTGCCCCTTTCCCTCGGTCTAGATGACAGCGCTTCTGCCGCCAGTAGTATGGAGGTGACAGACCGCATCGCCTCCCTGGAGCAGAAAGTCCAGATGCAGGAAGACGACATCCAGCTGCTCAAGTCG
This sequence comes from Kogia breviceps, assembly GCF_026419965.1. Classification (NCBI taxonomy): domain Eukaryota; kingdom Metazoa; phylum Chordata; class Mammalia; order Artiodactyla; family Physeteridae; genus Kogia; species Kogia breviceps. Next base: position 5,272,102 of record NC_081312.1, on the reverse strand, counting down.
GCTCTGGCCGATGTGGTTCGGCGTCTGAACATCACCGAGGAGCAGCAGGCTGTGCTCAACAGGAAAGGACCTACCAAAGGTGGGCATTCGAGACTCACGGGAATCAGGCTCGTGGCACATTCTTTTTTTCCCTTTCATTCTAAGTATCCTTATTTGTTAATTTGATTGACGTATAGTTGATTTAGTGTTGTGTTAGTTTCAGGTGTACAGCAAAGTGATTCACTTGTACATACCTATGTATCTATTTCTTTCAGATTCTTTCCCCTTATAGGTTATTAGAAAATATTGAATATAGCTCCCTGTGCTATTCAGTAGGTCCTTGTTGGTTCTTTTTTTTTTTTTTTTTTTTTTTTTTGCGGTATGCGGGCCTGTTGTGGCCTCTCCTGTTGCGGAGCACAGGCTCCGGACGCGCAGGCTCAGCGGCCATGGCTCACGGGCCCAGCCGCTCCGCGGCACGTGGGATCTTCCCGGACCGGGGCACGAACCCGTGTCCCCTGCATCGGCAGGCGGACTCTCAACCACTGTGCCACCAGGGAAGCCCGGTTATCTATTTTATATACAGTAGTGAGTCTATGTTAATTCCAACCTCCTAATTTATCCCTCCCCCTCCTTTCCCCTTAGGTAACCATAAGTTTGTTTTCTATGTCTGTGGGTCTATTTCTATTTTGTAAATAAGTTCATTTGTATCATTTTTTTTTTAGATTCCACATAGCAGTGATATCATATGATACTCATCCTTGTTTGGCTTACTTCGCTTAGTATGATAAACTCTAGGCCCATCCATATTGCTGAAAATGGCATTATTTCATTCTTTTATTTTTTTTTTTTTTTGTGGTACGCGGGCCTCTCACTGTTGTGGCCTCTCCCATCGTGGAGCACAGGCTCCGGACGTGCAGGCTCAGTGGCCACGGCTCATGGGCCCAGCCGCTCCGCGGCATGTGGGATCTTCCCGGACCAGGGCACGAACCCGTGTCCCCTGCAATGGCAGGCGGACTCTCAACCACTGCGCCACCAGGGAAGCCCTCATTCTTTTTTTTGACTGAGTAGTATTCCATTTATATATATATACCACATCTTCTTTATCCACTCCTCTGTCGATGGACACTTGGGTTGCTTGTAGATCTTGGCTATTGTAAATAATGCTGCAGTGAACATAGGGGTACACGTATCTTTTCGAATTAAGGTTTTCTCTGGATGTATGCCCAGGAGTGGAACTGATGGATCATATGGTAGCTCATTGCAGATTCTTGCTCCAGCAAATATGTTGCTCTCTTAATATTGACAGAGAACCCAAGCTTAGAAAAACAGTGAAGCAGCCTTAGGATTGCTGAAGTCATCACACAAAGTGTGACAGTATTTTCTGGCTGGACGTTGGTGAATTGTAGCCCAGCAGTGCACAGTTGTAGGTGACCAGTAAATGCTGGTTGAGTCAAGGAAGGAATGTCCACAGTGGACCAGAGAACAGTCATTTAGCCAGACCCTCTGGGATAGAGAGAGCTTGCAAAACAAAACTGAAAGCCAAAGCAAACATGATTCTTTGGGCCCCTGTGGAGGCTGTTTCACCTAGAAACTTTTGGTGACTCTCATCTCTTTCTCTGTCCTCAGTTTACAGATTTTTATTTTACTTATTTAGTTCTTTGTCTACGTTGGGTCTTCATTGCTGTGCGCAGGCTTCTCATTGTGGTGGCTTCTCTTGTTGTGGAGCATGGGCTGTAGGCGTGTGGGCTTCAGTAGTTGTGGCACTCGGGCTCAGCAGTTGTGGCTTGCGGGCTCTAGAGCGCAGGCTCAGTAGTTGTGGCGCACAGGCTTAGTTGCTCCACGGCATGTGGGACCTTCCCAGACCAGGGCTCGAACCTGTGTCCCCTGCGTTGGCAGGCGGATTCTTAACCACTGCGCCACCAGGGAAGCCTGTCCTCAGTTTACACTGTTGTCCAGTTCAGCACAGCAAACACTTACTTGATCACATGCCACATGTGAAGCTCTGAGTTGAGGACTGGGACCCAGAGGCGGGCAGGCCCCTCCCTGATTTGCTCAGAACCCTGAAGCTCATCAGCAACTTTCCCTCCGCCTTCTCGCGAGTAAGCTCATTTGGGGCAAAGCCTCCTGGTTTTTTAAAATCCCTTTTTCTTTTGTCCAGAAGAACATAGCCTACAACAGAATTCTATACCTATAAATAGTGGATTTCTGGCACATTTAAATCACCATTTCATTTCCCAGTGGTGCCTGGGAACAAAACATAACTTTTGTAGTGACCCTCTTCTTACAATTTTGGAAATAAAATGCCTCGTAAAAAGCTTCTCTCCTCCTAGTTAGTACCCTGATGTCTGCTTTCAACCAATATGCATTGCTCGTCTTTTGCCAGGATGGCTTTTCCTCATGGCTAACTCTAGAAAACAGAATTCATCTTGGCTGTAAAATTCCTTTAGTTAAAACATTTTGAGTCTGCGGCATGTAAATGTCCCCTTAAAATTAACTTTCTTACTTTGTTTGGATTTAACAAATTATTTCACAGTTACCATCTTTTCCTTGGAGTCAAGAGAGGGTACTGTCTTGATGTTGCATATGTTAGTTTTTTCTCTGGTCTTGGATACATTTTCACACGTTTATGGAAAGAAATCTATTTCCTTGTCCTTCAGGATAAATATCACCAGCTCCATGTGAGATATACACACTGGGCGATGTCTCCATTTTGAATAATCTTTTTCTCCTAAGTTACAAAGCAATTAGGGTATTTTAAATAGAAAGCAGATTATTCTAGGTATTCTTGACCCACTCGGCTTTCCAAAAATAAATCTGATGACTACCGTCTCCTAAAGGGTACATTTGAAGTCATTGCTTTATATACAACTTCAGGCTTCTAAAACTTCTATTTTTAGAAAAAGGAGGGGGGAAAATAATACAAGGGGCCTGCCCAGGAGTTTTATTTTCTTGATTAAGAGTAAAGTTTGAATTTTGGAAACTTTAAACTTTTTTTTCGTAGTTAGATCTGATGTTTCTTTATAACATTATTTTCAAAAGTGAAAATAAACAAAGCACGAGAGCCAAAGTCACACCAAGAAACAGAAAAAAGATTGTAAGGAAGCTGGTGAGCGGCGTGCCCTGAATTCAGTGGGCTGTGGGTCTCACTGCTTCATACGCAGTTAGAGGGTGATGGGAGCAGAAGGGAGAAGGAGGGGTGATTCCATAAGAAGGCCTGGGTCGCTGCCTCTCTTTCCGAGGGTGCCGTGTTGGCACGGTGCGTACACCTCTATCTGGACAGCTGGCACTCCACAGCCGTGGCTTAGTTAGGGGATATTTAGACAAGACGGCTTTGAGGCAGACCTCCTTTGGTTCTTAGAAGGCCACACTATTATTATCATTTGCCATTCTTTGGGATTGCCACCCGAATACAGGCTTGAAGTAGCCTGGACACGCGGCATTCTAATTTTTAAATATTAAATGACTTTCCCCCCCAAGGTTAACGGTCAGAAGCTTAGGGCCGAGCGCGTCTTTGTGCCGTTTGCCCAGTGACAGGGACGGCTGGGCCACAGAGGGACAGGCTGCCTTGGAAGGCAGTGAGCACCCGTGTGGGTCAGCTTAAGGGACGTGCCTGGTGAGCTCAGCGTCCCCTCCGCAGCCATTCTGAGCTGTTAGACTGCAGTGTCCACTCACTGGCCTGAGTAATTGCCTGGGAGACCACGGATAGTAACTCTCATCCTTTTCACGACGGTACTGCACTTATTTGAAGAAAGGTGTTGTGACATCTAAACTTTGACTTATTTTATCATCATTCTTCATATGACTTAACTAGTACACCAATGAGAACTGCAGTCTCATGAAGATAATTCACTAACGGATCAAGTTCAAGGCCTCCTGAAACAGAGGAAAGATTGTGGCCAACCCTGTAAAATGCGAGGCCTTTATAGAGACAGAGTTATGTTTCAGATTCTACTTTTTCTTGGTAACCTTTTTCTGTCCCCGGGATTGGCTTTTTGTGCTGATTTTCTGCCTCTTTTAAACCCAGTGATACTGCCCTGGGTTTTAGCATTGCTATTCTCCTTTTCCTTTGCTTGTGTTATTTTTATTTTTATTTTTTTGCGGTATGCGGGCCTCTCACTGTTGTGGCCTCTCCCGTTGCGGAGCACAGGCTCCGGACGCGCAGGCCTAGCGGCCATGGCTCACGGGCCCAGCCGCTCCGCGGCATGTGGGATCTTCCCGGACCGGGGCACGAACCCGTGTCCCCTGCATCGGCAGGCAGACTCCCAACCACTGCACCACCAGGGAAGCCCTGCTTGTGTTATTTTTTTTAAAAAAAAAAAGACATGTGAAGAACTTGTTGCCTTGTCATGCATCTCGACTGTAGAGAACCTCAGCCTGCAAAGTTTGCTTTGTGGTGGGATTTACTTTCAGATAGGAAGATTCGGGATGTTCTAATTATACTGAGCTTGGGCTACCATACAGTGGAGAAAAGAGAATCAAATAGTTTCTGGAGGCCTATATTCTTAAAATTCTTGCTGATATTACAGTTTTTTCAGTACTGTGGTTGGACTGGGGGCCCAGAGTGCAGTGAACAGACACCATTATATTGCTATTCTGAGTGTGAATACAGAAAAACGTATGATGAACAAAGGAGTTCCGTGCAGAATTACGTATATTGGAGAAAAATTGTGTAGGAAACAGTTGAGCAAAAGCAAGCAATAGGGGCATGGCCAGGAAACTGTGGATCCTCGTATGATGGAAAGCCAGGTAATCTTTAAAAATGTTTGTGTTCTCGGTAACAACAGGAAAGATGCTTGTGTATTGTATTAAAAGGCAGAATCAGGATATAAAACTGGATATGTTGTTGGGCTTCCCTGGTGGCGCAGTGGTTGAGAATCCGCCTGCCGATGCAGGAGACACGGGTTCGTGCCCCGGTCCGGGAGGATCCCACGTGCCGCGGAGCAACTAAGCCCGTGAGCCATGGCCGCTGAGCCTGTGCGTCCGGAGCCTGTGCTCCGCAACGGGAGAGGCCACAGCAGTGAGAGGCCCAAGTACTGCAAAAAAAAAAGAGACTCCTTTCTCACCACTGAAGGTGATCTTCACTGCACCAAGGTCAATAGCAGAGCTCAGAGTCCGGAGGCTGGAGCGTGCTCATGTGTGTTCTCAAGAAGACAAGGAGGGACTTCCCTGGTGGCGCAGGGGTTAAGAATCTGCCTGCCAATGCAGGGGACACGGGTTCGAGCCCTGATCTGGGAAGATGCCGCATGCCGCGGAGCAACTAAGCCTGTGCGCCGCAACTACTGAGCCTGCGCTCTAGAGCCCACAAGCCACAACTACTGAGCCCGCGTGCCACAACTACTGAAGAGCCCATGCTCCACAACCAGAGAAGCCCCTGCAATGAGAAGCCCGCGCACCACAACAAAGAGCAGTCCCCTGTCACCACAGCTAGAGAAAGCCTGCACGCAGCAATGAAGACCCAATGCAGCCAAAAATAAATAAAATACATAAATTTTTTTAAAAAAAGAAGAGAAGGAATCATGGTGTGGAGTTAAATTCATAATAGATCCATTGTAGACATGCACGGCTAATTTCCATTTCAGCGCTAGGGGAGTGTTACAGGATTTCAATGTAAAATGTAGGTTAAAATATAGTCATTGTCCCGTGTATCTGGGGATGGTCTGCTTTGCTATGCATTAACCAGCAAGAGTTCCTGTTTCTCATTTTAGATTTTGCTTGGGAGTTCAGACTGTCTTTGGCAGCTTGCCTTTTAAAAAACTTGAATGCACCTTTTGCAAACTTTTCTGTTCTTTATATTAATAGCCCCGTTAGTTAACAGATCGGAGAGTGAATAAATATAAGCAAAAACCTTCAGCTGGAGATGCTGACAAGAAAGACAGTCCTGTTGTTCCAGGACATCAAAATCTGGTCTCAGAATTTAGTGCCTGCAACTGGTGTTGAAAGCTGACTGCAGGTTGTCTTTAAGTAGCCTCCGCTACATTAACACTTAACCCTGATAGTCATAATAATTCTTGTGGCTACCATCTATTACTTGGGTGGGTACAGGCCTTTGCAATAGACATTTTGTATGTATTAGCTCATTTCACCTCTCCACAACCCTTTGAGGTAGGTATTATTGTGCCCATTTTACAGATGAGAAAGCAGCCTCTAGGAGATGGAATAATTTGCCCCAGCTTACACAGCTGGTTAGGGAAAATCTGGGACTAGACCCTAAGGCCTGGCTGAACATACATTCTTTCTGCCATCTGTGTTGCTTGGCTGTGCATATGCCTCTTAGCAGTATTATTTAAATTAGCATTATTCAAATCAAAGCAGATATTTAAGAAATGAATAAGTATATGACTTGAAATGAGAGTTTTTTTTCAAGGTTTAATTTGATTTGCAAAGTGTCCCAAATACAACAAATCATATTCAGCATATAATTGTGTAAAATATTATATCATAGTCCTTTCACAAATTTTATTAGCTAGGTGCAAGTAACAAATGAAAAAATTTTAAGTTCTTTGCAGTGAATGAAATTAATGAACATTTAACTTAGTTCTTTATCCTGGTTAACCAAATCAGCAATTTTTCCCTCTCTCTCATCTACTGTGCTTTCTCCTTATCTTTCTCCTTACAAATTGGTTACTTACAGAAAATACCTTTTGCTTTCTTTTAGCCGGAACATGCTATACTTTCTTCCATTTTCCTCTTTAATTGCCTTCCCCAGTTTAAATAGGTGTTTGTTAGTGATTTATAGAAAAGCCTTGGTAGATATATTCAGTTTTTCAGAGACTGATTGTTTTTAAACTTTGTATTATGAAAATGTTGAAATGCATATAAAAGTAGAAAAAAGTGGGCATTCGCCACTCCCTATGGGTGGTCTTTTGTTTTACAAATAGTTGGCCTTGTGTGTATGGCATTTTTAATTTTTGCCAGTATATCTTTTTTTTTTTAACATCTTTATTGGAGTATAATTGCTTTACAATGGTGTGTTAGTTTCTGCTTTACAACAAAGTGAATCAGTTATACGTATACATATGTTCCCATATCTCTTCCCTCTTGTGTCTCCCTCTCTCCCACCCTCCCTATCCCACCCCTCTAGGTGGACACAAGGCACCGAGCTGATCTCCCTGTGCTATGCGGCTGCTTCCCACTAGCTATCTATTCTACGTTTGGTAGTGTATATATGTCCATGCCAGTCTCTCACTTTGTCCCAGCTTACCCTTCCCCCTCCCCATATCCTCAAGTCCATGGTCTAGCAGGTCTGTGTCTTTATTCCCGTCCTGCCCCTAGGCTCTTCATGACCTTTTTTTTTCTTAGATTCCGTATATATGTGTTAGCATACGGTATTTGTTTTTCTCTTTCTGACTTACTTCACTCTGTATGACAGACTCTAGGTCCATCCACCTCACTACAAATATCTCAATTTCGTTTCTTTTTATTTGCCAGTATATCTTTAGGATAGGTTCCTGGAAGTGGGATTGCTGGATCCAAGGATAAATGCATCTGTAATGTTGCTTGGTATTAGTGACGGGAACCTTCCCCAGTACATAAGTAATTATCTACTTTGTCTGACAATTTAGCAAAAGCAAGGTGCCTTCTCCAATTCCAAATATAGACATCTTTTCAATTTCGAAGTAGATAATTAGGAATTCTGGGTTCATAATGGTCAGGTGTGTTAAAGTTAAAGTTTGAATTTCTACACATAATCACATACATGGTCATGCTTTGCATAATTAAATTTATTGTGAAACCTAATGGAAAGTTTTACTTATCAAATATTGCACACTGAGTTATTAATGTGATGTAAGTTAAAAGGATTTCTTCATCTTTAGATTATGACAGTATCATAATAATAAGCATTAGTAGATTTGACTACCTATACTTGAATTTCTATATTTACATCAACTGTAGTTTTGGAAATATATTGCCATAGATTGTACTTCATGGAAGTCTGAGTATTCCAGTCCTCCTGTTTAGAAAGATGAAACCTTTTTATTTCAGGGATACTTGTGAATGCTTTAGACCTGAGATTCTGAATACCTTTGTTAGAGATTTTTTTTTTTAAGATTTTTTTTGATGTGGACCATTTTTAAAGTCTTTATTGAATTTGTTACAATCTTGCTTCTGTTTTATGTTTTGGGGGTTTTTTTGGCCACGAGGCAGGTGGGATCTCAGCTCCCTGACCAGGGATCGAATCTGCACCCCCTGCACTGGAAGGCGAAATCTTAACCACTGGACGGCCAGGGATGTCCCATGTTAGAGATTTTTCAGTTCCCATGCTCTGGAGTCACTTTTCAGGGATGTTAACTCGAGGTAGTTTATGGGGACCTTATACTGAATAGTACGTACGGTAACAGGAAACCGAGGGCCATGAACAGTGTACCTGTGGCTGCATCTGTCCCCCTGACGAGGCCTGTCCACTCCAGTGGCTCCTCTCCTTCACTTCTGGTGGGTTGGTGGGTCTAAGGGAACTTACGCAGCGTGAAAAGTCCCACAGAAACTCGGGTGTTTCTCTCCTGAACACTCTTCTCACACGAATTAGGACCACAGATTTCAGAGCAGGAAGAGCCACCCTTAGAGCATTTATAGACTGAAGTCCTTCCTTTATGGATTAGGGAAACGGGGCCCAGAGGGTCTTGGCTGCGGTCTCACTGCCAGTGGAGGACACGCTGGAATTCGCGCCCTGGCCCTCGACTCCCAGCCCCGATCTCCTTCTGCACTCTCCTGCCCCCTCTCACTCTGCCTGGGCACGGGGAGGAAAGCCGCTGTTTTGGGGGATGAGAACTGTCTGGGATCTTCCTCGACCCCTCCGTGTGTGTGCAGGATGCAGTGGACCTGATTCTGCCTCGGGCACCTTTGCTCATCTCTGAAACCCTGCATTTAATTCTTCTCACGTTGTATTCAAGATACAGAATGCATCCCGGTGTACGAAACAGAGCATGTCGTCATCTGGGCGTGGCCGTGGGTCATAGCTACCGCCTTTTACGTGCTGCTACACGCAGGGCACCATGCAGCTCGCCACTGCTCATTCCAAACCCTCACAGCAGCCCTGCAAGGTGGGCACCGTTATCCTATTTTACAAAGAAGCCGAGGCTTGGAAAGGTGACTTGTCCAGGGCTACGTAATAAAGCCGAGTTGAGAATGATTAGGTCCGAACTCAAGACTCTTTGCCCTTTATTCCTCTGTGCTCCTCCAACCATCCCGATATCCCTTCCAATGCATGCATTCTAAACATATATCGTGTATCACTCATCCTCCTTTTAGTTTGAGAAATTCTCCTTTCAGTGCTATGTATCTATGTTTTGCCCCTAAGAACAATTAAAATAATTATTTTTAAAAAACCTTTTATGAACTGGAAGAACGTCTCATATCTTGGTGTCATCTCAAAGCCAGGGATCCATTCCTCTTACCACCTTATGAGCAGGAAATTGTGTTGGAATCTTCCCTGGTGCTTCCCTTCAGCAGTTTCCGAGATCGCTTTTCTGAAAAATGACTCATTATGGCTGTTCTTGTGTCCTGCTGTCCTCATGGTCCAGGCTAGTACCTGTTCAGATTGGACATTAGGAGCTACTGATTTCTTCCACAACTTTTCTTTATGGTGGCAACATTTTTTCCTTGAGTAGCTAATCATCATGTTTAGATACAGAAACATGAAAGAGACCTGACGTGATGTCGTGTGCAAAATAGGTATTTAGCAAGCATATTGATGTAGTCGTGATGCTATTTAAGAAGAGTCAGTGGTGACAAACAGCCAAGGATGTTATCGAGATGAGGATGTAGTGGAGATTGGATCTTTGCCAAAATGAGAACCTTTCCAACTTCTTGTCACTCCAAGTGTGGCCGCCATCCCCCACCTCCCTCCCTCTCCCCCTCTTCCTCTCCATATCCGCTATTTTTCTTTTATGATTTCTCGTTACAACTTTAACAATTCTGTTTGCTTTGCTTTTGATGCTACTCTGTTATAGTTTAATGTGTAAGGTTTATTATGCCCTCTGAGAAGGCCCGTTGCATGCAATTAATGTTCTTTTTATGGGCTTTAAAAAACTCCCATTCCCTTTTTGGGGAGAAGGGCAATACTAGATTATTATGAGACTGAATTTTGAACTTATGACTCAAGGAAAGATAAAAAACAGTGACTCAGACGGACTTCCCTGGGGGTCCAGTGGTTGAGACCCCGCGCTTCCACTGCAGGGGGTGAGGGTTTGATCCCTCATCGGGGAACCAGGATCCCGCATGCCGTGTGGCACGGCCAAAAAATGGAAAATTAAATTTAAAAAAACAACAGCAGTGACTCAGAAATGGCAACACAGTGCCTTTCCTCGAAAGCGGGGTCTTTGTTCTCGAAATTTAGTGCTGTCTGATCAACAAACGCGTGTTGAACACCTTCTGTGTCCGCATCACAGGGGCTGCTGCCTTCGTGGAGCCCCCGGGCAATGCAGTGGACGGCAATACACCATGTGAGCACAGCAGCACAGCAGGGACCAGGGGAGCCCAGGAGGCTCGCCCGGCCTGGTTTGGTGGGCATGTAAGTGGGTGAGGCAGGTCCTGGCCCAGGTGTCGGAGAGGAGCTGGGGGCCAGGCGTCTTCCATCAGCCCCTCCAGACCCTTTGCTCACCCTCCTCCAGCCAGCTCTCTGCCCCGGCAGCTGCGCTGTATGGACCACACCAACCAGCCCCACCCTCTCCGCTCCAGTGAGGCTTGAGCAGGGGATCCCCAGCTGCGGACTGGAAGGAGGGAGAGCAAGGTCAGAGGATCTGCCCCCGACTCCTTCCACATGCGGCCCCCTCGGGTTGGCCGTGCCCCGCCCCCTGGATGTAGCCGCTGCTCCGCCTGCAGCGTCTCTCCTCTTAGGGTCTGGCCACCTACCTCCCCTTGGCCCTGCAGGCATGGGATTAGCTATAGCTGCGCTGCTCTCAGCCTAGGAGCCGGGACAGTAAGCCCAGGGCTCGGTGTAGAGTCCGGTCCACTCCTCAAGCACAGGGAGAAGGATCTGGGTGCTGGCCCCTCCCAGCACGATGTCTGCACCCACTCTAGCTGGGGAAGTAAGACTAGCCCGCCGGAAATAGCAGTCCGTAATCAGGCACTCAGCCGTGAGCTGCAGACTGACGTGTGACAGAAGATCCCAGCGGGACAGCCAGGGAGGCCTGGGCTAAACGAGGAGAGGCCCTTCAAAGCTGGAGGATGGCACAGACCAGTGGTTCTCAAAGCGTGGTCCCTGGAGCAGCAGTGACAGCAACCTGGAAACTGGTTAGAAATGCAGAGTCTCAGGCTCTGCCCCAGACCTCCTGAATCTGGGGATGGGGCCCAGCGATCTGTATTTTAACTCCAGGGGATTCTTCTCCACAGAAACAAGCTAAGGAGGTGGGAATGAGGCAGGATTTGCTCGGCGGGGTGGTGGGGGGCTGGATATTAGAGCGCCTGGGTGCGTGGTGGGAAAACGAAAGTCGGTGGAGAGAATGAGCTCTGATGGCTGAGGTTGTAAAAGAGCAGGATGGTAGCGCGTGCCCTGGAGGCGCAGGGGCCTGGGAGTCAGGGACCGTGTCCTCTTCCCTCCCTCTTCCAGGCCCAGCTGTGGAATGGAGCTGGACCCGTCGTGTTGTCCCAACTGGACAAGATGACACAGTTCAAGTTGTTACCACTCTGCCTGGCTCCGGGCACTCGGAGCCGCCATCATTGTTTCAGCTTTTGCGTTTTGGTGGGTTCTGATGACCTGTCACGTGGTGTAGCGGGCTGTCAGGAGCCGTTGGCACCACGGCTGAGGGATGTTTTTAAGGAGATTCGCCTGAACAGAACCGGCCGAGTGCACTGGGAGACCAGCCCTCGGTTCTAGGAGCTGTGCTGGGGGAACCACTGCAGAGACGGCAACAGTGGAATGAAAGAGGCCCGGCAAGCTGATAGGCATATACTGTGGTCACTGCCCGGGGCCTCTGTTGGGAATTCGTACAAACAGAAACTGATTCCCTCACAGTTCTGGAGACCAGATGTCTGAAGTCAGTGCCACTGGGCTGAAATCAGGGTGCTGGCAGCGTTGTCCCTCCTGGAGGCTCTGAGGGAGAGACTGGTCCACGCCTGTTGCCAGGCTCCGTGGCTGCTGTCTGTCCTTGGCTAGAGGATGTACCACTCTCGTCTCTTGCCTCTGTCCTTACGTGGCGAGCTCCTCCTTATGCATCTTCACCTGGGCCTCTTTTTTTTCCCCTTAATTTATCTTATTGAAGTATAGTTGATTTACAATGTTGTGTTCATTTGTGCTGTACAGCAAAGTGATTCAGTTATTCATATACATACATTCTTTTTTTTTGGTATTACTAGTCTTTTTTTTTAACATCTTTATTGGAGTATAATTGCTTTACAATGGTGTGTTAGTTTCTGCTTTATAACAAAGTGAATCAGTTATACATATACATATGTTCCCATATCTCTTCCCTCTTGCATCTCCCTCCCTCCCACCCTCCCTATCCCACCCCTCTAGGTGGACACAAGGCACTGAGCTGATCTCCCTGTGCTATGCGGCTGCTTCCCACTAGCTATCTATTTTACATTTGGTAGTGTGTATATGTCAGTGCCATTCTTTTTCATATTCTTTTCTGTATGGTTTATCACAGGATATTGAATATAATTCCCTGTGCTCTACAGTAGGACCTTGTTTATCCATTCTATATATAATAGTTTGCACCTGCTAATCCCAAACTCCCAATCCATCTCTCCCCTGCCCCTCCTTCCCTTGGCAAACACAAGTCTCTTCTCTATGTCTGTGAGTCTGTTTCTGTTTCGTAGATAAGTTTATTTGTGTCATATTTTATATTCCTCATGTAAGTGTAATCATATGCTATTTGTCTTTCTCTGTCTGACTTCACTTAGTATGATCATCTCTAGCTCCATCCATGTTGCTGCAAATGGCATAATTTCATTCTTTTTTATGGCTGAGTAGTATTCCATTAATATATACACATGGGCTTCTTAAAAGGACATGAGTCATTGGATTCAGGGCCCACCCCAATCCAGTATGACCTCATCTTAACCAATTACATCTTCAAAGACACCCTTTCCTAATAAGGTCACATTCTGAGGTTCTGGGTGGACGTGAATTTCGGGGAGGACGCTAACACAGTACATGTATTTTCTTAAAAAAAGACAGAATGGAGACTGAAATGGTAGGTGAAGTAGAAAGAGGAGATAGAGATGAGGTGAGGATGGCGTTTCTTCCTACCTGGGAAGGGTTCTGTCCCGGCAGAGAGTGGACGTCAGCACGGGGAGCAGATTGTGTCTGTTACAGGAAAGATTCAGGATCTCTGTTTTGGAGCTGTGCTATTTTCACTGTGGACTATTAGCTCTGAGCGCTGGTCTGGGCCCTTGGCTGGAGCAGGTGTTCAGGGAATGAGGAAAGAGAGAGCTTGGAGAGAGTGGAGAAGGACGATCTGCTCTGGCTGGAGCGGCCTGACTGTGGCTTTTTAAACTCTCTTTCACAATTAAAAAAAAAAAAGGTAGTCCGGCCCTCAGCTTTAGGGACTGAAAAGTTTCAGTATATTAAAATTCTGACATTCTAGGCAGTTTTGTCACTGGTGGTATTTTTAAGAGCCTGCCCTGAGGTAGATTTAATTCTGGGATGAACAAAATAAACTCTGCTAGCATTTTAAAATAAACTTTTAATTGCAGAGTAGTTTTAGATTTACAGAAACGTCGCAAGCAGAATACAGACGGTTCCCACATCTCCCGCACCTGGTTTCCCCTATTGTTAACATCTTATATTAGCGTGGCGCGTTTGTCACAACGAATGGGACGGTACTGATACATTATTATCCATCAAGGGGCATATACTTTATCCAGATTTCCTTCGTTTATCCCTTATGTCCTTTTCTGGTCCCAGGGTCCCATTTGGGGTTATATATTTAGTCATGGTGTCTCCTTAGGCTCCTCTGAACTGACAGTTTCTCAGCTTTTCCTTGCTCTTGCTGACCTTGACAGTTCTGAGGAGTACTGCTTAGGTAATCCATTGACTGTCCTTCAGTTTGGGTTTGTCTGATGTTTTTTCTCATGACCAGACTAGGGGTGGGCTTAGGGAGAAAGACCGCAGAGGCAAAGTGCCATTCTCGTCACATCTACCAAGGATGTGTACTGTGAACTATGCCTTAGCGCTGTTGATGTTGACCTCGATCACCTGAGATGTGTTTGTCGGGTTTCTCCTTCTCGCCACACCTCCGCACCGCGTGGTTTAGAAGGAAGTCACCGTGCACAGCCGACGCGGAAGGAGTGGAGAATATGCTCCACCATCTCAAGGACAAAGTATCTACATAAATTATTCAGAATTCTTCTGCCTGGGCATCTGTCCTCCTCGTGTATTTATTCCATCATGTATTTATATCAGTGTGGTCCTGTGGATATTTATTTGATAGTTGGGGGTATAATCCGGTACTACTTTATGTATTCCGTGGCTCACATTGTTGCGGCTTTGGCTCTTCCCATTGGCTCCTGGGACCCTTTGCCACACCCCCGTCAGTGTGGGTTCCGTGAGCACTTCCTTACTTTCTGGCACCATAAGATGCTCCAGGCTCATGTTGGATATTCTCTGTCTCAGCCCTGGATTCAGGGGCTTCCCCAAGGAGCCCTGGTTCCTCGTGCTGTAGAATGGTATTAGAAACCCAGGTTTGGGCCCTGGGTCTCTCAGCAGACAGAGCTGGGAAACAGACGTGTTTTTACAACCCGTGTACACAGACTTACCTATAATTACGTCTCTGTGGGTCTCCGTCTCTGTTAAGCTAGACATGAGTTCACACTGATGTCTCCTCTTCTCCATTCCACCTGGTTCATTCCAGCCTTCTCCCCTTGCTGGTCTGTAACCTCCCTCTCCAACAGTGAGAAGCCTGGCTCCTACCGTATGGCCCTGTGGGAAACAACTTTACCAACCAGAATACCGTGCTTATGTGCAGTTCCTTTTGTAGTCTTCCAGTCTCTGCTTATTACCAGAATTACTTGGTCCGCACCTTTCCTCTCCACCCCCTTCCGTGAGGTTACGTTACACGTTTGTAATGCAGTTAGATTCTTTTGTCACGGTCTGCATTCCGTCATGGGGTTCCCCCATTTCCTTATTGACTATTATTGTATTTGCGTATATTAAGGTTCACTCTTTGTGCTGTAAGGGTCTGTGGGTTTTGACAAATGCATAGCCTCACACATCCACCACTACGGTATCACACAGAATAGCTTTACCACCCTGAAGAATCTCTGTGCTTCGCCTAGTGAACTGCCCCCAGTCTCTGGCAACCACTGACCCACTTTCTGCCTCTATAGTTTAACCTTTTATAGAATGTCATTTTAAATGGAATCGTGCAGTGTGTGTAGCCTCTCAGACTGGCTCCTTTCACTTGGCAATATGGATTTAAGACTCAACCATGGCTGTGTGGATTGGTTCATTCCTGTTATCACTGAATCCTATTCCATTGTCTGGATGGACCACAGTTTGTTTATCCATCACCAATTGAAGGACATCTTGGTTGCTTCTGGTTTTCACAGTTATAAATAAAGCTGCTAGAAATATTAAATGAAAGTTTTGTGTAGACAAAAGTTTTCAAATCATTTGGGTTAATACTTAGTGTAAGCACAATAACTGGATCCTATGGTAAAATTTATAAACCTCAACTTTGTAAGAAGCCGCCAAACTGTCCTCCAAAGTGGCTGTACCTTTGCGTTCCCACCAGCACTGAAGGAGAGTTCCTGTTGCTCTGCATCCTGGCCAGCAGTTGGTATGTTGTCTGTGTTTTGGATTTTAGCCATCCTAATAGGTGTAATAGAGAGATCTCATTATTGTTTTAATTTGCATTTCCCTAGTGATAAAAGATGTTGAGCATCTTTTCATATGCTTATTTGCCATCTGTATATATTCTTTGGTGAGGTTTCTGTTCAGATCTTTTGCCCATTTTTTTAATTGGCCTATTCATTTTCTTATTGTTGAATGTTAAGAGTTCTTTTTATATTCTGTATACAAGTCCTTTATCAGATATGTGATTTGCAAATATTCCCCCCCCCCCCCCGTCTATAAATTGTCTTTTCATCCTCCTAATGATGTCTTTTACAGAGCAAAATTTTGTTGTTGTTGTTTTAATTTTAATGAGGTCCAAGCTATCAATTTTTCCTTTCATGGATGTGCTTTTGGTATTGTATCTAAAAACCCATCACCAAACCCAAGGTCACACAGATTTTTCTCCTATATTTTCATGTAGAAGTTTTATAGTTTTGCATTTCACACATAGGTCCCGTGGTCCCTTCTGAGTTAAGTTTTGTGTAAGGCCTGAGGTTGGTATCTGGGTTCATTGTTTCAGCACCATTGTTGAAAAGCTCCGTTGTCTTTGCACCTTTGTCGATTCTGCTAACACTTGAAATGGGCGTCCTTTCTCTTTCTACATTATCTTAAGTCCTGTAAGGAGTTCCCTTGAAAAGGCGAGAAAGTTCTGATTGCCTTTTCTGCTTGTCTTACAGCAAGACCACTGGTGCAGACCTTGCCTTTAAGAACCACCGTCAGCAACGGCTCTGTGGTACCAAAGAAAGCCAGTGGCTCCCTGCCAGCCCCCTCGGGGGCCAGGAAAGAAACCGCTGTACCTGCCACAGCCAAAAGGTAGGCAAGAAGCACCTTACAGGAACTCTGAAAGCAGTTCTGGCTCAGAAGCTAAAATAAGTATTACTCTTTTATATGACACTTTAAAATTTCTCCTTTGAGTTAAAGCTTATAAAAGCACAATATTTGGTGTGTTGCCAAAACAGGAACCATGTCGATTTATTATTCTGCGTTTTTTTAGTTGTAATCATACAGTCTTTGAAATCTCATTCACTAAAGCCTCAGTGCACCATTTTGTGTTTTTACTTAAACTTCTCTTGAAAAAACAAGCGGGAGTATAACCTATATAAAAAATGAATATGCTTGGAATATAGCAAAATTCAGATTGCTGTACCGAGCTTAATTTTTTTTTTTTTTTTTTTTTTTTTTTTTTTTTTGCGGTATGCGGGCCTCTCACTGTTGTGGCCTCTCCCGTTGCGGAGCACAGGCTCCGGACGCGCAGGCCTAGCGGCCATGGCTCACGGGCTTAGTTGCTCCACAGCATGTGGGATCTTCCCGGACCAGGGCACGAACCCGTGTCTCCTGCATCGGCAGGTGGATTCTCAACCACTGCGCCACCAGGGAAGCCCGAGCTTAAATTTTTATCAGTAGAATTTGGATAAGCTTGTACTTTTAAATGATGCCTAACGGTGGAGCTTCAGATGTTAATGTTTGTCAGATAGAGCATAGGTTGCTCTTAATTTTCTATAATTTCGTAGTTGTCATATTAAAATTGTGTATTTTATATGCCAGGCCAGTTTTCTAAATTTTTATGCCCTAAAAAAACGAAATATCTGGTAGTAATATAGCATAGAAAACCTTAAAGAAATTCTTTCTGCAATGCTACCTCATGGGCTTGTTAGAAGAACTCGTAAAGTTCATTAAAATGCTAACTTGCTTTATGTGCACTGGGGATTCTGGGTGTGAGTCTATGCTCTGCGCTGTGCTGGGATACCCACTGGGCTGGTGAGAGTAGATTTGATGCTGCATTGTGACTCGGAATGAAAATGTAACAATCCCGTCTTATCTTTTAAATATATAGTGTTTATACATAAAGGCTTATCCTTCACCAAGCAAATTTGCATTGTGTTTCATCAGATAGAGTTTCATGTACTTATTGTTTGTGAATTTTAAGAAAATTGGTTTTGCAGGGCTTTTTAGAACTTTAAAATGAAATTCTCAGCCTCATTTCATACCTTTTTAATACTTCTTTGAATCGTTCATTTATAATCAACGTGAAATGACCTTCTGGATTCTAATTGGCAGCGGTAGATATGGACTGTCTTTTATTCATCTAGATGTTATAAGATTGACAGACTGACTTTTTAAGTTTCAGGTTGCCATCTGTTACCATTTCTTCTTTTTTTTTAAATTGTGGTGAAAACCACATCACATTAAATTTACTTACCATCTTAACCATTTTAAAGTGTACAGCTCAGTAGCGTCAAGTATATTCTCATTGTTGTACAGCAGATCTCCAGAACTTTTTCGTGTTGCTGAACTCAGACTATTTGTTGGCCAAAATGTTCGTTCGGATTTTTCCTTAAGATGGGAAGGAAAAACCCGAACGAACTTTTTGGCCAACCCAATATATCTCTCCAACAGTAAATCCTCCTCAGAGCCCTTGGTGACCACCTTTTTCCTTTCTGTTTCTATGATTTGACTACATTAGATACTTCATTTGAGTGGAATCACACAGTATTTGTCCTTTCGTGGCTGACTTATTTCACTTAACGTAATATCATCAAGGTTCATTCATACTGTAGCATGTGACAGTATTTTTCCTTTTTTTTTTTCTAAGTGGCTTTGTATTTTATTTATTTATTTAGGCTGCGCTAGGTCTTAGTTGCAGCTCACGGGATCTTCATTGCGGCATGCGTGATCTTTTAGTTGCAGCATGCAGGATCTTTAGCTGCGGCATGCCGACTCTTAGTTGCAGCATCCATGCAGGATCCAGTTCCCCCTCCAGGGATCGAACCCAGGCCCCCTGCACAGCAAACGTAGAGTCTTACCCACTGGACCACCAGGGAAGTCCCAGGATTTCCTTCTTTTTAAAGTCTGTATAACATTCCGTTGTGCGTATATACCACCTTTTCTTTATCCATTCATGTCGATGGACATTAGGGTTTCTTCAACCTCTTGGCTATTGTGAATAATGCTGCAATCAACATAGGTGTGCAGATATCTCTTTGATATCCTGCTTTGAATTCTTTTGGATATATGCTCAGAAGTGGGATTGCTGAGTCATATGGTAATTCTATTTTTAATTTTTTGAGGAACCTCCATAATGTTTTCCATAATGACTGCACCATTTTACATTCCCACTAACAGTGCACAAGGGTTCCAATTTCTCCTCATCCTTGCCCGCATTTGTTATTTTCTGTTCTTGATAGTGGCCATTCTAATGGGTGTGAGGTGATATCTCATTATGGTTTTCATTTGCATTTCTCATATTATTAGTGATATTGAGCATCTTTTTCATACGCTTGTTGGCCATTTGTATATATCTTTTGGAAAATTTTCTATTCAAGTCCTTTTCCCATTTTTAATTGGGTTATTCATTTTTGTTGTTGTTGAATTGTAGGAGTTCTTTATATATTCTGGATATTAATCCCTTACCAGATACATGATTCACAAATATTTTCTCCTATTCCATACATTGCTTTCTCACTCTATTGATAGTTTCCTTTGCACAGAAGTTTTTAAGTTTGGTGCAGTCCTATTTGTTTATTTTTACATTTGGTGTCATACCCAAGAAATAATTGCTGAATCCAACATCCTAAAGCTTTCCCGCTATGTTTTCTTCTAGGAGTTTCATAGTTCTAGGTCTTTAACACATTTCAAGTTAATTTTTGTATGTAGCATAAGGTAAGGGTCCAACTTCATTCTTTTGCATGTGGATTTCCAGTTTTCCCTACACCATTTGTTGATGAAACTGACTTTCCGCCTTGTGTAATATTGGCACCCTTGCTGAAAATCATTTGCCCATACATGCAAGGGATTATTTCTGGGCTCTCTATTCTGTTCCATTGGTCTATATTATCTGTCTTTATTCCAGTACCACACTGTCTTGATTACTCTTATTTTGTAGTATGTTTTGAAATCAGGAAATGTGAGTCCTCCAATTTTGTTCTTCTTTTTCTAGATTGTTTTGGCTATTTGGGGTCCCTTTAGATTCCATATGAATTTTAGGATTTTTTTTCTATTTCTAAAAAAAATGCCATTAGTATTTTGATAGGGATTGCATTGAATCTGTAAATCACTTTGGGTAGTGTAGACATTTTAACATATTAAGTCTTCCAATCCCACAAAAATAGGATGACTTTCCATTTATTTGTATCTTCTTTGATTTCTTTCAGCAATGTTTTGTAGTTTTCTGTCTACAAGTCTTTCACCTCCTTGGTTAAGTTTATTCCTAAGTAGTTTGTCCTTTTTGATGCTATCATAAATGGGGTTATTTTCTGAATTTCCTTTTCAGATTGGTCATTGTTAGAGAATAGAAATACAAATGATTTCTGTGTTTTGGTTTTTGTATCCTGCAACTTTGGTGAAATTATTAGTTTTAACAGTTTTTTTGTGGAATCTTGAGGGTTTTCCCTAAGATCATGTCATCTTCAAACAGATAGTTTTACTTCTTCCTTTCCAACGTGGATGTCTTTTATTTTTTTACATGTCTTATTGCTCTGGCTAGGACTTCCAGTACTGTGTTCAATAGTGATGAGAGTGAGTATCCTTGCCTTGTTCCTGACCTTAGGAGAAAAGCTTTCACCATTGAGTGTTTCACCATTGAGTATGAGTTCACTGTGGGCTTTTCATATATGGTTTTTACTATGTTGAGGTAGTTTTCTTCTATTCCTAGTTT
This sequence comes from Kogia breviceps, assembly GCF_026419965.1. NCBI lineage: Eukaryota > Metazoa > Chordata > Mammalia > Artiodactyla > Physeteridae > Kogia > Kogia breviceps. The sequence goes on along the minus strand of NC_081312.1, from coordinate 5,251,694 downwards.
GAGTGTTTTTAGCATGAAGGGTGTTGAGTTTTGTCAAGTGCTTTTTCTGCATCAACTTAGATGATCATGTGGTTTTTGTCTTTCATTCTCTTAGTGTGATGTACAGTATTATATCGATTTTCTTATGTTGAACCATCCTTGCATTACAGGTGTAAATCCCACTTGGTCATGGTGTATAATCCTTTTAATGTGCTGTTAAATTCAGTTTGGTAGTATTTTGTTGATTTTTGCATCATTATTTATGAGAGTTATTGGCGTATATTTTTTCTTGTTGTGTCTTCTTTTTTTTTTTTTTGGCATCAGAATAATGCTGGCCTCCTAGAATGAGATTAGATGTGCCCCCACTGCCCCTTTAGTCTTTAGAAGAATTTGAGGAGGATTGGTTTTAGTTCTTTAAATGTTTGGTAGAATTCTGGAGTCATGCCATCTGGTCCTGGGCTTTGCTTTGTTGGGAGAGTTTTGATTACTGCTTCAATCTCCTTACTAGTTATAGGTCTATTCAGAGTTTTCAATACTTCATGATTCAGTCTTGATAGGTTGTATGTTTCTAGGAATTTATTCATTTCTTTTAGTTTATTCAATTTGTTGGCATTCATTTATTCATCGTAGTCTCTTATAATCCTTTTTGTTTCTGTGATATCAGTTGTAATAGCCCCTCTTTAGTTTCTAATTTTAGTTATTTGAGTCTTCTCTCTTTTTCTCAGTTTAATGGAGGATTTGGCAATTTTATTGATCTTTTCAAAAATCAACTCTTGGTTTCATTGATTTTTTTCTATTGTTTTTCTTTTCTCCATCTTGTTTATCTCTACTGTAATCTTTATTATTACCTTCCCTCTGCTAACTTTTAGCTTTATTTGTTCTTGTTTTTTTCTGTTTCCTTGAGGTATAAAGTTAAGTTGTTGATTTCAGATCTTTCTTCTTTTTAATGTGTTTTCACAGCTATAAACTTCCCTCTTAGCACTGCTTTCTCTGCATCCCACGAGTTTTAGAATGTTGTGTTTTTGTTTTCATTTGTCTCTAGGTATTTTCAAAATTCTCTTGCGATTTCTTCTTTGACTCACTGGCTGTTTAAGAGTGAGTTGTTGAATTTCAAGATTGACTTTTTAAAGTAGCAAGTAGTTAATGAAAAAATGAGATTCCTTTTCTTCATTCTTAAAGAAAATAAACTTTTAAAATTTATATCTGTTTACATATTTGGCATTTAAGTAAAAGGAAAATTTTTTTTCAGAGCAAAAAATCATAAAAGTAAAATTTGAAATGTAGATACAATTTCTAGCTTTCAGTTCCTTTCATGAGAGCGTATGTCAAGCATTCTTGCACTCTGATTTTGTAGAAGGCTCTGTGTTTGATCCAAAGTAACTTTGATGTAGTACAATAATGTCCTTCACTTAATAGACTGTTTATGGTTTTCTTAGACCTTGCAGGATTAATTGGCACAACTGTTAGAATCCCTGGCAAATTGTGTTTTGAGTTCTAGTATTTGAAACATTGATTCAGGGTAGGATAAGGCTGGGGGATGAGATTTATGCAGATGACTAGGGGAGAGAGGCTCTGCTGAAGAACCTAATTGATACTTTCCCACAGGATGTGAAAAAGACAAAGAGCCGGAATGGTGCTTCAGCCCCTCTTTAAATCAGTGATGATGATAGAAATTATCTTTTGCTAACAAAAGCGTACTAAGCATCGAGCTTTTAATACCGTTATCACTGATCCTCAAAACAACCTTCCAAGGTAGATATTATTATCGCTGTTTTGCCAGTGGGTAAACTGATGCCCAGAGAAGTGAAGTGACTTGCCCGGGATCAAGTGAGTAGAGAACCCGGGCTCAAACCCAGGTCTGTCCGGATCCAGAGCTCACACTCCTTTCACTGTGATAGGCCTGCTTCTGGCAAAGATTTCCAGGTCAGAGCTTTACATCTACTCATAAACAAATGCTTGACATAATTACTCTTTGGAAACCATCCCTTTTGTTTGCCCCCATCCCGTCTGGAGGATGCTTTTTAGAAACAGTGATGTTCTGAGACGCCCCTGAGGGTGCTGACAGGAGTAGCAGGCAGGGGCGAGGGTGACTCTCGCTGAGACTGGCAGCAAGTTGCGACTCTGAGAGACGGAATTGCCCGTTCGTGTGGGGCTGCGGGGCCTGAACCCCCGTCACAGGACCAGGCCCTTTGCCGTGAGCAGAAGCCTGAGTCCTCGGCCACCCCCGTCTCAGCCTTGCAGGGAGGAGCTCACGGTCAGTGCTTTGCCCTCAGCCATAGTATCTTAGAAGGGAAGGATGGTGGTGGGGGAGGATAATCAGCAGCCATCATATTTTATATATGTGTGTGTATGTGCGTGTATGCGCGTGTATGCGCGTGTATGCGCGTGTATTAGCATTTAAACAATAACCTTCCTTCCAGAAACGTTCTTAGGCCTCTGCAGACTTTTCTTTCTAATTTACAAAATAATCACTTTTATTCATTTGATAAACTCTTGTCCAGCAGCCAACTAGAAATACATGGTTTTCTAGATCGAGTGTCTGAGACTCTTGGTGTTTCGGTGTAGAGCATAGTGATTCATTTATTTTGTTTCTCTGCCTTTTGTGGGCCTCGGTGGATGTGAATTCCCATCTGTCTGGAAGTTGGAAACCCAAACAGTGGCATATAATAATTACTCTGTGACGAAGTTCCTATAGATCTCTCCTTAGGAGAGAGTTTTGAAAACAGAAGCAAGCTGGGCATTCTGCCTGTTAGGATTAAAACAACCTCTGAGCCGTTTCAAATACATTTATAATCGTGTAGGAATTTTTCTGTAATCAGAGTTCCAAATTAACCAGGCTGGGACATCTCTGGTGTGTGGATGGGTATATGTTTGTTTTCTTTTCTCCGGGGGTTTTTCAGCCTAGTACCAAAGAACAAAATCCTCTTTGGAAATTGTCCAGCGCCCAGGGGTTGTGCTTCGTGTTGCCAATTAAGACTTCGATTGGGGGCGTGATTTGGAATCCTTGGGAAGAGCTTTGTTTCCATTAGTGAAAGGAGAAAAGGCAGAAAATCCGGGGAAGACATTGTAGGGTCATACCTTCCTCAGTGGGGATGCTGGAGCTGACAATAGAATAACATTTCCACTGGCTCAAAACAATCACTCATTCTTTCCACTCCTAAGTAGAGCTTTACAATAGGGCAAAGCTGTGAGAAGAGAGATCAAAAGAACAAAACTGGTACAAAAAGAGAGCATTATTTTTAAAATGCTCTGCTCCAGTTGGAAGGTAGGATGGTAAATATCTATGGCTTTCGGACAAACAGCTGATAGTCCTTTAGAAAAATAGTTGCACTCATTAGAAATACAGCATTTGTAAAAGCACCAAAGTCAGTGCCAGGTACTTACATGATTTAAATCTGCTTTGGGTTTGTTTGTTTGTCTTTTAATATATTCTTTATCATTGAGATCCATTGAAATGTATGTGTTAAATTCAGGTTTTGAGTGTGATCTCTGTAACAAGCTAGAAATGGGAGTTGATGCTGTTGAACAGAAGATGAACTGGTACTTATTCTCTTATCAGAAGTGTTGCAGTTCCCCCTCTGGGCTCAGGTAGTTGGCTTCATAGGATAGAAAAAAAACTTATTTTGGTCTGTCAAATTCTCTAAGGCCGCCAGCCTTCTTAGGAAATGCCTTGGTTTTTGCTACGAAGATGTCTTTAGACAAAGATAAGAGCATTTCCTAATTACTGAAGTTGCCGGTGACCTCAATCTGTCACAATTACCTCACCCCTTGCAGGACAAAAACCAGGTTAGTCCTGGTCCCGTGTTGATTTGCCAGTGCTCAGCGTAGAGCCCAGTATAAACTGATTCCAAATGAGTATTTGTTGAGTAGATAATCGTTTTAATCTAGCATTAATCCGCCCGGCTGTCACAGCAAATGACCTCATCAGAAAATCTCGGGTCACGAGTACAAGCTTCCCCTCAGATTAGTATTTTCTTTCTTTCTTTCCTTTTTATTTATTTATTCATTTATTTATTTACAAATAGGACCCGGCTGTGCCGGGTCTTCGTTGCAGCACGCGGGATCTGTTAGTTGCGGCACGCGGGATCTAGTTTCCTGACCAGAGATTGAACCTGGGTCCCCCGCATTGGCAGCGCAAAGTTTTCCACCGGACCACCAGGGGAGTCCCAGTATTTCTTTTCAATTGTAAAAGTTTGGGATCTTTTTTGCAAAATTTTGGAAAACCAATTCTTGGTTTTAAATCACATAATGAAAGAAAGATGCTATGGTAGCTTATTGCATTTAGAGTTATTATCTAACCATAAGAAGAAAGATGACCATTTTTCCTCTGTTCTCCCTTTGCAGAGATTTTATCATGTCTAAAGTTTAGTTTAAATTGGCAAAAACCATTGAATGCAGCTGTAGTGTAACGTAAAGAACCATTGTATTTTCAGAACTTTGGGTTTGAGAGTGGAGGTTGAGAGCAGAGGGGAAAAGAGAAATGATGGCATCTGCATTTCTACACCAAAAATGCTTGCCTTAAGCAATAAAAAATGTGCTGTGTTACTATACAGTCTTTCACAAGCTAGGACTTCTACCACTTTCAAAATAAAGAACATGATTTCTCACTTGCTGTCCAGAGGGAGCATAGCTTCTTTGGTATTCCCTGCTGGTTACTGAAGGAGGCGTCTCTCAGTGAGTATACAGTATTACTTCTTCTGGCCGCCCTTGTTCCTGCAAATGTCTTGTCTTCAAGCTCTATTTTCTGTCCTTCAGTCTGAGTCCTAGCAAATCCTCTTTAATTCATGAGAGCTCTTGGCTCTCAAAAGGAAATTTCTTGTTTTTTCTACGTATACAACAATAGTCGATTTTTTTTTAAAGCTTAACATTTTAATGCAAATGCGTGAATGACAAATATCTTGAAGGAGCCGCGATGGATTATATCCAAGTCTATGTATGCAAACCAAAATGTTTTCCCATTTTAATATGCGGTGTATTCTGTAATTTATTGAAGTTTACCAAAATATTTTTCCACGCTTTTATTATTGCGCTCACGTTTATTCCGCTTTGTTTCCGTGCCTCTCATACGTAGATTAAACAGGTCTGTGAGTCTTCTCAGTGCATGCAAACTGAACAGTTCCACACCCAGGTGAGGAGTACTTAGATTTACTTCGTAACCCTCCCTGCTGCTTTGGTCGTTTTACCACCCTTTCAGTGCAGTGGCTTAGAGGGCCTTATCCGATGCCTGCCATTGATCAAGTCTTAAATCATATAACTGTATTAATTATTGACCTTTATTGGATTTTTAGACGTTCAACATCTCTGTTCAGCAGGTCCTCAAAACTAATGTACTTCGGTGTTTCATAAATTGCAGGTGGTCTTTATTTTATTTATTTATTTTTTGGCCAGGCCGCACAGCTTGTGGGATCTTAGTTCCCTGAGCAGGGATCCAACGCGGGCCCTCTGCAGTGAAAGCACAGAGTCCTAACCACTGGCCCACCAGGGAATTCCCTAGGTGGCCTTAACTAGGAGGCCCAGTAGAGAGCAAGGGGTCACGTAACCTCAGACGTGTTGCTTTGTATCCCTGAAGCTGTCCCCTCATCTGTAGAATAGGGATAATGATACTTTTGCAGGGGATTTGAGGTTTAAATCAAATGATTCATATAAAACGCGAAGCTCTTTACACACGTGAACTGTTGCTGCGCGTGGCTCCATCATTGATCTCCCCTCTTAACTCTTCAGCCACCAGGTTGAGTGTTGATTATTAGAAAATCGGTTAACGTTTGCTATCATTGATTAATAGCCATGGCTTTTCAGCTCTTTAAGGGTGTTTTATACAAGCCTTTAAATTGCCATGAACTTACCCTGAACTCCCACAAGGACACTGCGGAGGTGCCGCTCAGGGCTGCCAGCTGCTGGGGCAGTGTTTGCCTGAGAGCCTCGGCGGGCCAGATGCTTAGCACAGAGAGCTCCCACAATGTGAAATTAGCTTGGTGTTTTACGTCACTGGAAGATCTTGAACTTTAAACACAAAGGTTTCTGTAATTTTTCGACTTCAATCCTAAATTTCAGAAATGTAATGCCCTCCTAAGATCTATAATTTCCTTGTCCTCAAATTGAGAGTTCTAAAAATTCACATTTTGCCCTTAAGGCACACCCGTACGGATCCCAGCTGTGAGATCCTGGGGCTGTCCATTCAGAGTTTCCTCAGTGACTAAAAAGACTAAGCAGAAAGTGTCTTCAGATCATCATGATTATGGTCGTTTTATTTATGTTCATTCACTCAGGGAGCGAGATGGTTTTTCAAAAGCTGATACATTGGGCTTCCCCGGTGGCGCAGTGGTTGAGAGTCCGCCTGCCGATGCGGGGGACGCGGGTTCGTGCCCCGGTCCGGGAGGATCCCACGTGCCGCGGAGCAGCGGCTGGGCCCGTGAGCCGTGGCCGCTGCGCCTGCGCGTCCGGAGCCTGTGCTCCGCAACGGGAGAGGCCACAGCAGTGAGAAGCCCGTGTACCTCAAAAAAAAAAAAAAAAAAAAAAAAGCTGATACACCGTGCTGAAAACGTGCTAAGAGATTATTTACTGACCAATTGGAAGTTACAGAGGAAAAATGACTTAAAGTTGGCCCACAGGAAGGCAGAGATGAGGAGGAAAAAGAGAATGAAGGGAAGACAGCAGAGCATCCCGCGTGCCAGGCTCTTGCCCGTTCTGTTACTTAATTGTGAGAAAGGAGGGCTTTGGAATCCAGCCCAGGGGCAACAGTCTCACTGTCTCCAACTTCTCAGCTCCTGTGTCCTCCGGATTGAAATTCGGGTCCGTCTCCACCCTCCCCTGACTGGAGCCCCTGAGGCTTCCTCATCGAGGTCCCCCTCCTGCATCCACAGCCCCAGCACCTCAGCTGTCCTCCGGGGGTTCTTCCTCCGCAGTCCCTCGGGGTTTATCTGCTACCTGAGATTCCTGTGGCAGTTCCTCAACCCACGTCTTATAAAGTCACTGTTTCCCGGGGAGGTCCTCTTCGTCCTCATCTTCTCCTTCCTGGCGTGGAGATTTCCTCCGCGTCCATATGGTTCGGTGACCCCCCCCCCCCCCACCGCCAGTTGACAGTGCCAGCCCCGAGCCACCTCCTGGGTTGCAGACTTACGTTGTCACCCACCTGCACCTTGACTCTGTGCGCGCAGACCAGACCTCCCCCCGCAGCCCCACCCGGGAGCGACACCACCATCCACTCTTGTCTGTCTTTCTCACAGAGCAGGTGCTAAATTATAGCATCGTATGCCTCTACCTGTGACAGGGTCAGTGTGACACCACCATTGATCGTTTCATTTATTTCACCCTTTCATTTAATCAATATTTATCAAGCTTCTATACTAGGCTCTGCAAAGAATATAAGAATGATAAATGAGATGGGATCTCAGGAAACATAAGGCCTAATGATGAAGATTAAAAAAACAAGCAAAGAAACTTTACAGGGATGCGTGTGCTACACTTCCAGGCTCCAAGAGCAGACCGTCAACCTGCAGCCCCTGCCCTGGCTAACTGACCCCTCACACCTATGAATTACCTGTGCGCGGGGATCCCTTTTCCTAGGGCAGGCTCTTCCCTGCTGTGTCTTTATAACACGTTCAAGCCGTTCATTTTCTGTCTCCCAGAAATTCACAGTCTTCCGGAAGTCTTCCCCAGACGTCCCTCACCAGGCTTCCCGCGCTCTAGTCCCTCTGGTCATTCAGAAGGAAGGAAGCACTTGCATGGGTACCGCCTCTAAACAGAGGCATCCTATAGAGAGTGGAATGTCTTTGTCCCACGTATGCCTTTAGACCAGAGTTCTTCCATATCCGTACTATTGACATCTGGGGCTGGATCATTCTTTGTCGCGGGGCTGTCCTGGGCATTGTTTAGCAGCGCCCCTGGCGTCTATGCATTAGATGTAGCAGCCCTCCCCCTGCCCCAGTTGTGACAAGCAAAAGTGTCTCCAGACATTGTCAGATGTCCCTGCGGGGCAGAGTCACCCCTGGTTGAGCACCACTGGTCTAGACTGAAACCTGCACAAGGGCGGGGTCCCCTCCCGCTAAGCCCCTGGAGAGTTCTCACGGTATTGTTGGGAATCTTACCTTTCAACTTCCTCTATGACCTTGAACTACACTGACTGCCACAGTTACAAAGGCAATGAGTAGAGGCATCCATCTCAAGTGACATTCTGAAAAGTTTTTTGATCTCTCTAGTTAGGAATTTCAAACCAGTCTATCTTTTAAATATCCACATGGAAATAGAATGTTCTATGTATATATTTTCACACTCAGCAATCAAATAAAATCACTCCGTGAAGGATTTCATTGTCACTTACTTTGTACTTTTAGTACCATCAAGAGGACCAGCTCTTCCGAACGGGTATCTCCTGGCGGTCGAAGGGAAAGCTATGGGGATTCCAAAGGAAACCGGAATCGCACGGGATCCACCAGCAGTTCTTCTAGTGGCAAAAAGAACAGTGAAAGGTAAGGGGCGTCTTACTTCTGGTTCCTGCGGTTCAGATATTGTGTGGCCTCTTTTCCCAGAGGTGAATCAGAAGACCCCCTAATACGCACACAAGCTGTGAGCCCTCCATGCCGCGTATTCCTTCTCCCGACGTCATTGTGGGCGCTGATCAAACAGCTGCCCGTCACAGCTCACACCAGTTATCATGCAAGCAGAAAAGGACAACTGGAGCTCGCAGGGCTCCTACTCAGACAGAAGTCGTTTCTGAGAATTTGCTTAGTACCATCTCCGTGGAATTTGAGAACCTGTTCTGAATTTCCATACGGAGCACTTTATATTTCTAATACTCTCTGCTGGCATTTTAAAATTAATTTTAGTGGCTTGTTTGTGAACAGTATTTTCTACGACAGACTAGGTGAAAAGGTGTAATTTTATGATTTGTCAGAAACTATTTTTAATATTGAGCTAACACCAGAACTAGGAACCATGTTCTTTCTGGTTTCGTGAAACGTGTTTTGAGTTTTTTTCTTTGAGGTTGGTGTATAATGGATTATGATAGCTCCCTGTTAAACTAATAGTAACATTTTATTAGTGAAAGCTAATTTGGGGCATTTTAAGAGCTTGTTTCATGTTTAAGAATGTATTGTGAAAAAAAAAAAAAAAAAAAAAAGAATGTATTGTGTATATGAGATCAGTTTCTCTGTCTCTGTATATATCTACTCAGTGTACTTTATTCTCTCTTTTTAAACATTGTGCTTTAATTCTATTCTCTCTATTGAGCAAGGCTTAGGAAGGAATTTCAGCTTCACAGGCTAACCATGTTTTGTTTTGTTTTTTTCCAAATGTTCATGTAAGGAGATGGCTTAGTCATAAAGCAGTGGACTCCAACCCACAGGCTGAAAAAATTCCAAGCTTAAGTCCATTCTGATTCAGTCCTGTAAAGGAAGCTTAAATCCTTTTTCAGTTTTCTTCCTAAAAGATATGTTTTGTAGAAAGAGATACAGGGGCCTCTCATATCTCTAGCAGGTCAAGTCCACAGTCCATTAACAATCTCGAAACCACTAACATGGGGTTGTCTTCTAATTTAGACTATTAATAGGACTTCTTATCAGAAGATGATGCTAATTGGGTGATAATACCTTGGAAATAAGGCCAAGTAGTTACAACGGTAGCGGAGGGTAAGTGGGAGATGCAGGATGGCCTATAGGCTTCTCTGAATTCTGCGTAAGCTTGGAAGTTGACCTGAGATGTCTAGATCTTGGCAATTCTTAAAAACTTGGCTCCTTCTCTGCACATCTGATTTGTATTAAGAATTTCCAGAAAGAATCTACATTGTGCAAACTCCAGATCTGTTGTATCTTTTAAATCCTATGGCTTTGCTAAGTGTGCTGGGTAAATATTTCCAGGAAAGATATTTACAAAGGGTTTTTTTGGTTTTGTTTTTGTTTTTTAATGCTACCGTTGGAAATTTTGACTTGGAAATGAGGGACTGGGAAAATTTACTCATCATTTTATAAAAATAATTCAGGCAACTAAACAGGTCCATTTAAACATAAATTCTTTGTCTCACTAGAAGGCAGGAATAGTAGTTGAGGCCCACGTAGCACTGAACTGGTTGAGCTGCACCTAAGGAGCTTCAGAGAGAAAGTCCCTGCCTTCTCTTAGGTCATTGCTGGTACCGACAGACACCTTTAGGGGCCCGTGGGAATGATGGCAGCAGGAACTCAGACAGAAGGAGGAAGTAGCTGAGAAGCAATAGAGGTGAAGGTCAAGTTGGTGTTTCTGTGGCTGCCTGTCCATTTCCCTTCATCTTTCCTTTCCATTCCCATATGAAGAGCCCCACTCTTGGGCTACCTTGACCTTGTACCAAATCAGAACTGGAGTCTAATGGACCAATGCCCAGTCCCCAATGGCTTAAAGCAGGCAAAGAAAGGGATAGAGAGGTGGCCTCGATGCAATTCCCCTTTTAAACATGATCCTCGGTGGTCTAAGACAGCATGACCTCCTCTGCATCACACACAAGTGTTTGTCCACGGTGCCAGGATGCTGTCTTACGTCGCTCATGGTTCCAGAATGCTGTCTTGCATTTCAACACATTGTCCAGGTTTGGTTACTGTAAACAGCAAGATGTAATGGAAAGGACACAGGCTCTGGAGTAAAAGGGAGATCTGGGTTTGTAAGTGAATTTGGCCAGTTAACTTCTCTGAGCCTCAGTTTTTCCCCTCTGTGAATTAGGGATTTTATACCTAATTCCCTTGAATCTTGTCAAAGAGCTAACTGGGTAGGAAAACACCTATCGTAGCACTTGGCACTCAGTAACGGCAGCTGTTATGAATCGAGACCTGTGCAGAGTAGGAGAAAATAATTCGTGAGGCTTTCCAAAATTCTGAACTTCATTTCCTCATTGGTAAGATGAAGGTGGTGGATGACATCTGAAATTATTAGTCTATTTTTGGTCTAACACGTATTAACTTACATTCACAGGACACAGACCTGTGAGTGCAACCTGGATTTTGGCAAAATGTAAAATTGGTTGGGGAGAAATGAAGTATTATACAGTCGTCCCAGGTTGTCCGAGGGGGATTGGTTCCAGGATCCCACCCCCATACCAAGGACAGCCGCTCAAGTCCTTTAGTCAGTGGGTTCTGCATCCACAGATTCAACCAACCGTGGATCTTCCTGATTGTGGGTGTTTAATTCCACGGATGCAGAACCTGCAGATACAGAGGACCGACCATATATTCTCATGGTTTTTAATGTCACATCAGAATGAGCTGGTGTGCAGGCCCCGAGATTCACAGGAAAGCTCATCAGAATGTGAGTGAGTGAGGTGTAACTTTGGGTCTGCCCTGATTTGCAGAAGCAAGTCATTCACACAGGGCAGTGCTTTAACTTGTAGCAATCACAGACTATTTGCTGTAAAGCTCACAATTACCACACACCATATACAAAGCTGTCTTCAGTGCATCTGGCACTTTTGTGAAAATTCGAACAAGGCTCCTTTCAACATTTATATTTCTCAATAATGATAATTACACTCCCTCTAAACTGTACAGATCTTACTGTTGAACATAAAATAATAGTGTTTTTGATGTCCTAAACATTCACGTTTTCCAAGATACATTAATTTATTTAATAATAATTATGTGTTTCGTGTTCATAGAAACTATTATTCCCGAGAGTTTCACTTTTCTTGCTCCTGTATCTCATTTTCCTTGGAAATGGTCATGAGAGTCAACAGTTTTTCTTGTGACATTGCAGACTTTTATCTTAGAATAGTTAACATTTTAAAATATTTTGCTTGTAATGAGCCACAGAATTTTAACAGCCCTTATTAATCTTTGTACTGACAAAACTTTCATAAGAACAAAAGCAATATATGGCAATGTAATATTCACTTTATATATTATCGATTGTAAGTGAATATTAACAGTTATACAGTGATTTGTGTCATAACGAAGTACTTATTAAATTTAAATAGGGAATCGCCAATAACATTCTGATAAACAACCTGTACTATCTAATGTCGCTAGTAGGCTAATCCAAGAGAGGTTTTTTAAAAATTTTTTTTAAAAACTGTTTTATATCAGACAGAAAAACAACTACTGTTTATAATGCATAGTTTATGTTAGATGTTGCTAGACTGATAAAATGTTTCAATTATCCAACTGGTTTCCCCTTTGTAATTCTGAGGGAATAAGATATATCAACTTTGTAAGCAAGACACTTTGTTTCCATCAGAAAGTTGTTGCAATATGAGCTGATTTTGTTAGAACAAGAAATGTTTCAGCCATCTGCTGGAAACCTTGTTGTAACACACAAATAAACTGCCCATCTTCGGAGTAAACAAATATGAAAAAAGTTTCCAAATTGTGAAGATGTCTACCACATAACAGTGTTCCCTTAGATCCCCTATTGTGTTGTGCAACTGGCTGCTTTATCCAGGCTGTGAGGTTCAGAGCCCCGACCGGAACTGTCAGCTCCATCCTTCTTTAAGCTCTAGCGTTCAATGAGGCAGTCTTTTTATTTTTTTAATTTATTTTATTGAAGTATAGTTGATTTACAATGTTGTGTTAGTTTCTGCTGTACAGCAAAGTGATTCAGTTATATATATTATATATAGAATTATAATAATATAATATGTATATTTTTGTCCATTATGGTTTATTACAGGGTATTGAATATAGTTCCGTGTGCTCTACAGTAGGTCCTTGTTGGTTATCCGTTCTATATACAAGAGTTTGCATCTGCTAATCCCACACTCCCATTCCATCCCTCTCCGACTCCCCGCCCCCCAATTGGCAACCACAAGTCTGTTCTCTATGTCTGTGAGTCTCTTTCTGTTTCATGGATAAGTTCATTTATGTCATATTTTAGATTCCACATATAAGTGATATCATATGGTGTTTGTCTTTCTCTGTCTGACTTCACTCAGTATGATCATCTCTGGGTCCATCCATATTGCCGCAAATGGCATCATTTCATTCTTTTATATGCTGAGTAGTATTCCATTACACACACACACACACACACACAGACACACAGACACACACACACACATCTCCTTTATCCATTCCTCTGTCGATGGACACTTAGGTTGCTTCCACATGTTGGCTATTGTGAACAGTGCTGCTATGAACATAGGGGGTGCATGTTCGAATGATAGTTTTGTCCAGATACATCCACAGGAGTGGGATTGCTGGATCATATGGCAACTCCATTTTTAGTTTTTTGAGGAACCTCCATACTGTTCTCCATAGTGGCTGCACCAATTGACATCCCCAGCAACAATGCAGGAGGGTTCCCTTTTCTGCACACCAATGAGGCAGTCTTTTGATTGACACCTCAAGGTCCTCAAGGCTCAGCATTGCTTTTCTTTTCCTTTAGCATCACTGATGGTGGAATCTAAATCTTAATCTTCAGCCTGGGTTCAAGGTCCTTCATCTACTGGCTCCTCACCCTGTGTTGTACCCTGATATCCACGGCTTCCAACACTGACTGTCACTTTCCCCAGCAGGATTTATTTTCCTTTTTGAAGTAATCTATTTATTACACAAGTAAACATGTGTTTTAGGATATCCAAATGTACAAAACAGAGGAAAGGAAAATCCCCTATAACCTCAGCCCTCAGAGAACTCACAGCTACCATTTGATTGTGTTTCCATCCCGACTTTGTTTCTAGGGTGTTGCATGTATGTAGTGTATAATTTTTACATAAAGGATGTTCTTCTGCATACATTTTGTAACCCTCTTTTTCGTTTGCTGTATGAGCATGTCTTTGTGTCAGGAAATATGCTCTTACAATGTTATTTCAGATGTGGATCATTATTTATCTAGGCGAATGCACTTTTGTCGGACGTTTGGATACCGACAAGGCTTTTCTAGTCCAGTCAGACCAGCCCAACATCTAGAACAATGCCCGACATACAGTGGGTACCCAATAAATCTTTGCGGGATGAATCTTTTTACCCCAATCAATAAAACAAAAAGAGTGTAGACGGATGGGGCATTATAGCCATAACCAGATGTTAATCACAGCCCTGCCACTTTTGTTATGTGACCGTGAACTAGTTACTTGACCTCTTGGGGTTTCCCTCGGCACCAGTAAAACCTAATAGCTACCTCTCGGGGCTGTTGTGCGGGTTACGCAAGATGGCGTACGTGGCTTGCGGCTTGCCAACTGCTGGTGCTCCGTTGACGGTGTGACGACTGTTATTGGCCTTCTGCATCCCAGAGTTGGAGCTGATGCTTTGCACACCTTTGCTCGCCCCACTCCCCCATCTTGAGTGCCTCTCTTTCTGGGGACATTCCAGAACTCTCCAACTCCCATTTCTGATCTCACCCCAACCTGAAGAGGGAGGAATCAGGAATTCTGACCATCTCTCTCACCTTACTCATAACCCTTTGCCAGCACTGCTTGACTCACTGAGCACCTACCGTGTGCGGGACAGAGCAAAGACGAAGACCCTCTCAACAAGTACGAATGACAGCCACAGCCGAGGAGGGCCAATGGCCTTCCTTTCCAGAGGTCACAACACCGCCCAGTGAGGGAAAAGACAGTTAACTCAATGGGCAAGTGGGTAAAGGGTTTGAACAGAGACAGTTCACTGAGAAAGAAATACGCGTAGCCAATTAACTAAGGAAACGATATTCCAACTCAGACTTCATTAAAGAAACCCAAATGAAAGTAAGAAGGTAGCATATGTAGAAAAATCTTTTTATTGTAGTATTAGAAAATCAAACAGATACCGAAACCAAACAGATGCATAGCTTGATGAATTACGCTTTTTAACACTTAGTAAGTGGAGGTGTGTCCCTTGTCCTAAGTGGCATATGTCTGTGTCTGGAAACTTGGCAGGAGGAGAACTCCAGCTAATCCTTCAGGACCCAGCTCAGGATGCCCCTTTCTCTGGGAAGCCTGCCTTAGCGCCCAGGTCGGAGTTAGCTGCCTTCCAGATTGCTTTGTTCCTGCCCATTAACTTTATCTGTAACCGTAACTCCCTCCCCACCCTCCAGGGGCTCCCCACACATTCCGCCCCCCGCCGCCTTAAGCTTTGCGGGGGCAGAGCTGTGTCATTTTTTCTTCTTTATATTCCTAGCACTTTGCACAGTTCTGGCACACAGTAAGTGCTCAATAAATGTTCGCTGAATGAATGAAAGGATGTTACCTATATACTGTACTTAGATTTTAAAACCATACTCATTTAAGAACTATGCAAACAGCACCACCTATTGGTAGATGACTTTAACACTGCATTTTGGATTCCGAAACATTGGAAATTAGGTGATTTAAATGAATCATCTTTTTTTTTTTTTTTCCAGATGAAACGATTGTTTCACTCTTTAAGCCAAGGGGTCATTTAGTTTTTAACAAATGTTAAAATAATAAGTGCTGGTATGGTATTCTTTATTTTGTTTTAGTTTTGAGGCTATTAGGTGAAGAGCTCAAAAGTACATACATATGTTGATAGGTTATTGTCAGTGAAATTAGGAGGAAGAGGGAAGTAATATTAATTAATAACCGTGTGTTACTTTGTTACATGTTATATATGATCCTGCCGGTACCCTATGCCTCACAGTGGTTTTAGTCCCATTTTTGTAGATGAAAGAATCTAAAGTTTATGGAGGTAAATGATTTGCCTAAATAAAACACGACTCCAACTGCCTTCAAAATCTGTGCTTCTGGGACTTTCCTGGTGGTGCAGTGGGTAAGCCTCCACGCTTCCAATGTAGGGGCCTGGGTTCAATCCCTGGTCAGGGAACTAGATCTCACATGCTGCAACTAAGAGTTCACATGCCACAACTAAGGAGCCCACCTGCTGCAATTAAGGAGCCCACAAGCCTCAACTAATACCCAGTGCAAAAACAAACAAACAAACAAACAAACCATAAAACACCTGTGCTCCTTCTGCCACGTTAAACTGGAAGTATTGGTTGGAAATGTCTATGAAGCAGTAGCTTTTGTCCCCAATGGCAACTGCTAAATATTTTAAATAGATGGTTCCTGAATGACCCTACTTGTAGTTAACAGCTGCTTACTTAAGGGCAATTTATAAAAAGAATCATGGGCTTCCCTGGTGGCGCAGTGGTTGGGAGTCCGCCTGCCGATGCAGGGGACGCGGGTTCGTGCCCCGGTCCGGGAGGATCCCACGTGCCGCGGAGCGGCTGGGCCCGTGAGCCATGGCCGCTGCGCCTGCGCGTCCGGAGCCTGTGCTCCGCAACGGGAGAGGCCACAACAGTGAGAGGCCCGCGTATCGCAAAAAAAAAAAAAAAAAAAAAATCATTATTTACATAGCAGAGTATCTTGACTCCCAGCAGGGATGACATTTCATCAAGCGAAGTCATAGTATGTATGCCGAGAGGTACCGTTTTTGTAGATAAATAAGTTGCAGGGAAAAAACATATTTGACTTTGGAACGGTCTCCTCCTCGATCAGGCCTTATTAATCATTTTGTAAAGCAAGTGTGTCTGCCGGAAGCATTTGGCCACTATCAGTCTGCCCTAATTCCCGTCTCCAGAGCTCCCCGTTACATGCATTGTCGGAGAGGCTTTCAGGACCTTGGGGTAGATTAGTGACAGAAAGGAACGTGCTAAGCGTGGATCCCACCGCAGAGAAGCAGTGCAGGACATACTCGCTGCATGTGAGTCTGAACGAGCTCTTGGCTGTACTCTCCCCCTTACAAACACCCAGCCCACAGTGAGTCATCTGAATGATAACAGATGAAGGGGAGCAGCCACTTTTGACAGTCCCGGCAACCAAAGTCCACAGTGAACGTTTTCGGGGATAACCTGTGACTTAGGTGATTATAGCTGCTTCGTGGTGTGAGCTCACAGCTCCGGGTGGGAGTTTTTCTTTGGGCCAACTGTCTGGTTTCCTCCTACTGCCTCTAGATCCAGCTACTGGTCTGGTGAAGGCTCCAGGCTTCCTCGCGTCCTCCGTGACCCCCACCCAGGTACTGCTTCTAGTTAGAAGAGTCCCTAGGAGAGTCTCCCGAACCTTCCAGCTTTAGGGCGTGTACAGCCAAGCTCTTTCAGCAAATCTCCTTCCTGCCAAAAACAGAGCAGTAAAAAAACCCGCACCGGACTGCACCACAGTTCATTTTGGAGCTATTGGGCCCAGCAGCCTGAGGCTGGAATAGCCAAGAGACGAGGGTTTGCCTGCCAGAAGGGAAGTCCTTTCTCTCCTCTGGGCTTACTTCAGTCCTGGGCTTCAGGTTGGGAAACATCTGCACTGACTCCGGACTCGGATAGGGATGGATGGAGCCTCATTCTGGTCCCAGAGTTTATTCACTCTCCCCCCGCCCCCAGGAACCACACCCTGGCGGCAGAGGCCGTGCGAAGTCACCCACTTCAGTTTTCCATTTAGCTCACATTAAGGAATGGGTGCCCGGGGACAAATTACACCACACCTTGAGAGGCAGTCATCTCCCGTTCCAAGTGAGTTCACAGCCCGAGCGTGTTTCCAGCGTGCTGGGTCTGAAGGGCCCACTCTCAGCTCTGTTGATGGTTAAGTTCAAGATCGGACAGGTGATTGGCGCGCGACTCCCGCTAACTGATTTTGACCTGGGGCCGCGGCATCTTTAACTTTGGATCATCGTCATCACGTGTTCTGTGGGTTTGCCCTTCCATCAATAGCTGGAAAGATTTATTGTCCTTTTTTTATAGGTTTGTATTTATAAGATGTGCATGTGTGAGTGGAATAGTACCTTTTCCCAGGCTCCTTGCCTTTCAGGAGGGTGGTATGTGGGCAGGAATCGTGGGTTCTAAAGTAAATATAGTATATTTTTCTATAAAAATTGAACTTTCTAAAATAACGAAGCCTAGCGATAGTATGTTTTCTAAATACAATTACCTGTATACCCAAAAGGTAATGCATTGTTTAGAGCAAGGTGTAAAGAAGTCTGAGAGCTTCAGTGCCTGGTACCTCTCAGTGACCTTTAGCTGTTAACACGCAGGCTGCCCTTTTCTGATCTTTTAACAGATCTTTCATCCATCTTCTTACGGTGCTTCAACATCAAAATTCCTCTGGCCTCCCTCTATTTGAAGCTCGAATTCCCCTATGGATGTTCTCTTTCTAAGAGGAACATAATCTGTAATTGCTCTTTTCTATCTCTAGGGAGGGTTCCAGATTGCTTATGTCTGTTTCACGGACTTGGCATCTTTCTGCTTTTGTGATCAAAGTCATGATGGAAAAGTAACATTCCTGTCTTCTAATTCCCTGCCTGGTACCTAACCAGTAGGTTTGCTTTGTAGTCTTCTGTTTTAGCTTTTCCTCTTGTGTCCTTGCCCTGCCTGTGAATCTAATAAGATATAAAAGTTGCAGTTAAGACTTACGCTTCTGCTTAGAAAATCACAAGACTGTCACTCCCCGCAACGACGAGAACAAGCCAGGTGAGCCCACCATGGAGCCAAGGGCACCAAGTGATTTGACGAGCTCCAACCCCAAAAGTGACAAGCCCTTCTTAGGAGGGACTGCCCTGGCTGCCGTGATCTTTGGCGGAGCTGCAGAAAGAGGAGGAATGGTTGTAGGAAGAAAGGAGCTGAAAGCTTGTAGAATCCTGAGGGGCCGAGTGGTGTAGAACTCTTGGGAGCCCCAGGCACGAGGGGACCTTGACGCACACGCACCCCTTTTCCACAGACCTTCGGTGAGCTTGTGACAAAGCCTGGGAGCAGGACCAGAGTCCTGAAGCCACCCTTTCTGAGCCCAGGCACGGCACCTGCCGAGGGCCCAGCAGGAGGACCGGGAGGGATGCTCCGCAGTGGGCCTTGTTGTGGGTACCACCCCGAAGGAGGGACGAAGATGCCGAGAGGGGGCCCTGGAGGGGTTGCATGCAGTGAAGGCGCAGTAGGGGCTGAGGACTAGCCAGGAGGACGGCGAGAAGCGCCAGGCACCGGGAAGTACCGGCTACCTCGGGGGAGGTGGGGGTCCGCGGGGCCATTGGGACAGCCCCCAGCCCACCTGGCCAGACGCACACCCACGGGGCCAGCTGGGATCAGAGGCAGGGAGGGCTCCAGACCTTACCAGCTTCCAGGCAGCAGCTGAAGACGGTCACAGGCCCCGGAACACGGTCGTGAACAAAGATCTCTGCCCTCCTGCACTTCACTCCTGATGGGGAGAGACAGATTAATAAAGATCAAGCCAGGCGTGGCGTGGCGTGGCGAGCAGGACCGAGGAGGCCGCAGAGTGGAGCATCGAAGAAGGCCCCTCGGGGCAGCTCTGAGCACATGCCCGGCCGTGTGCTGTCCACGGGGTGGGAAGCTGGGATCCACAGCGGGCTTGGGAGCTGCTGGCCCAGTCTCGGGACAGCAGGGACAGAGTGTCTGGAGGTCTGTGACTGAGGGGAGAGACAGGAAGATGAGATCGGAAGAATATCGGGGTCCACAGAGGTTGTTTTGGGCCTTCCAGGCTGATGGAAGTTAGGCTTTTGTGTCAAAGGTGTGCGGGGCCTGCGGAGTACTATTTTCAGTGACCCGTGGTTCGCCTTCAGAAATCTCAGCCCATAGCAGATCCACCTACTTGAAACACGGTAAACCACTTTTAAAGCACCAGTAAAGAGCTTCCTGCCATGTACTCATAAAATTATCTGAAAATCAAGGCCATTAATAAATAATATCATTTATTACATCATGGGATTAGGGGTAGATTTTACTGGTGGCGTTTCTCAGTGTATTTCAAGTTTAAAATGAAGGAGAAAGGTAACATTAGGACTGTATCTTTTCCAGTCTGTGTTTTTCCACATGTGCGCACAAAGAATGTAGCTGCCTCTGCAGGCCCATAGCCCTCCCGGCCCTCCCTGGGACGGGTTTCATTTATTTACTGAGTCTTGTTCCACCTCTTAAAGCGGGAGGTAACTCCGGTGGGGTAGGGCTACCTTGGAAAACAGCAGGGACACCGGGGTGTCACAGGCTCGGCTTCACGCACTGGCTCTGTGTTTCAACAGGATGCACTTCCTGCGGCGCTTGGGAGTCCCTTCCCTTGTCTGGCACGAGCGCGGCCGTCAGGTTGTCACGGGGAGGGCCGTGCTCTCCCGCACTTGGGGGGGCTCCCCACGCAGGCTCGTCCTGTGGGAGGATTGCCCCTAGGGATGACCTCAGTCCCTGCTGGTGTGACCTTGAACACGGTGGGGTTCTGGTTTCCCAGGTGCAGTCATGGGGGGTGTTGGCCTGGCCAGGGCCCACAGTGGGGACCCCCACAGGTCCCAGGATGTGGCCACACCCTGACACTCCTTAGTCTTCGCTCCTTTCTCCCACCCCCTCATCTTCCCCCCCACCCCCCACCCACCCCGTACCCATCCCTGCTGGGAGCTGGGCGCTCAAAGTTCTCTCCCCAAAGCCCCTGTGACAGGAGTTTGCTGGTTTTAAGTAAGTTCTTCAAATAATCTGCCAGAAGAGCGTGGGGAAGGAAAACAGACCTTTCTACACATTTAGGCAGGGCTGTTCCCGTCGTGATGAACCACGTGTTTTCCAAATCCAAACCTGTATTTGCTCTCATGAAAAGCACAGCTTTGGTGATAAAGTCAGGATTGTCGTCTCTGGCACCTGGTTTGGGACATTTTTCTTTACGTTCTTCCCTTTGCAGTTACATGGTTTTGTTTTTCTTTTTAACAGCATCCGCGTGTGACAAACTGCGGCCGCTAGTGGGTGTGGGGTCTTCTGTGAATGAGACTAACCACCCCCCCCCCCAGCCTCCCTTTACAAACTGGTTTGGTTTTATCTCCACAGCAAACCCAAGGAGCCGGTGTTCAGCGCAGGTAAGGCTGATCGAATGTTGGTGCGGGCGCCCCTCACCCACCTCAGAGCTTGAGGGGTGATGAGAAGTAGTTATTCAGGGGCAGCTGGCACGGGGAGAACATGGGGGTCCACGTGGCAGGACTGGGGGCCGAGCGCTCACTGTCAGCCCGTACCTGGGCGTCTGACGGCTCACGTCATACAGAGCCCACCCAGAAAATGGTCATAGAGACTAAACCCTTTACTCACCCCCTTTAAACCGATTCGAGAGACATCAATAAGGAGGAAGAGTGAGGTGCCATTAGACTGAAACGAGTTCTAGGTTAAAAGACCCCTGTTGCCTTTGCTATCCCTTCCTTACTAATGGGGTCCCCCCCCCCCCGCCGTCATCAACATTTGCATTTCTCTGAAGGAGAAAGTTTCTGATGCATCCAGTTATAACTTTGTCTAAAAGCCACTCTTTTTTTCTTTTTTCTGCCTTTGGTTTCCTAAACTGCAAACTAATAGTTCATCTATATCTTTCTATATGTCTTTTCTAACACATTTTATAATAAGGGAGCTGCCGTTTTGAGAATAGTAACCTTATTTGAAAGTGTATTTAAAAACGCAAAATCATTGACAAGTGTGCAACGGGTTAAATAAATTCATTTAATTTTCCAAGGTTTTTTTTTCCCCTTAAGTGCACAATTGAAACATGAAAGTCGGACTTTCCTGTTTATCTGCATGTGCTTCAGTATTCATTTCGTTTTCAAGAAGCATGAAATTACTCACTGAAAATGTAGTCGCCCTAAGCCTGCAGAGCTAGGTCTGGAGTGCACTTGTCAGAATCCCCGAAATGTGTCCAGGTTTTCCTAGCAGGGGGCCGGGAGCCTCTGGGCCTGAGGGCTCGGGAGTGCTCCCCCCCACCCCCCGGCCGGCAGGCCAGTCACTCTTGCAGTGCCCCATCGTCTCTTTACCCAGCACTTCTGTCTCTGTCTCCGAAATCACAAGGGAAACGCCGGGTGACACACTGCAAAGGTAGGCGGCATTTCTGAAACCTCATAGCTCTCTGAGCAAAGCTGTGACCTAGGCTGCAGAAACTCTTTTCATACAGGCCAACAGATAGTCTCCTTGTATGAAAATGTTTTTGTGATGCAAACCACTTTGATTCGTTGGAAGTTAAAAGCATTCCTGAGCATTTACTTGGGTGGGTTTTAATGAGTAGCTATAAATTGGATCTTGATTGATTATTGGCTGATTATAGGAACTCTTTTTAAAATCTGTATGAACCTTAAGAGAGCTATAGGGCAACCCCCGGATGCCCCGCTGTTTGAAACCTGCACTGCTGCTGGGCGCTCCCTCTAGCACCTTTGGGTTTGGTGGGTGTGTGCTGTTATCCTAATATGCCTGAAAAAAAGCCCCCCAAAACAAAAAACATCGCTTTCCCTTGCTGCGTTTTTTACTTGAGATGTGGAATGTCTGACTTACCAGTACAAAACAGTGCCAAGGCTATAACTCCAGCGCTTTTTTGCCCAGTCCAGTGACGTAGAACTGCCCAGTGAGCAAACCTCCATCGTAAGGACTTCACCAGCACATAAGAACGATATACTCAAGTAGATGTGTCACTTCCGTTGATTATATACACCCATACTAGGCTTCTTGTGTGTGCTGCGGGATGGCATTATATCCCCCTTATTCTGAATCTGCATTCCGTGGTTCCCCTTACGAAGAGAATTAACGGAGTCGCTTGTCATTTAAGCTGTCACACCCGCCCCTCTTTGTACCCCTTCTGTTGGTCTGCTGGGCGCTTTTAGGGTCTTCAGTTGAGGTTAGCCGCACTGTCTGATGAGCGGAGACTTGGGTGAGGGATTAAGGAAGGGAAGAGGTCAGCTGAGGCGAGCACGGGTAGAGGCACGGAGCAGGAGTGGTGTGCAGGTGGCAGAGAGAGAGAAGGATCCACGGGCCGGGGGTAGCTGTGGCCGATGAGGTCACGTACGGGAAGTGGGGCAGGGCAGTCAGAGCTTTGGGTCCGGCAGGTAAGAGAGTGGGAGAAAGATTCTGAATCCATTGTGGGCCTTGGCAGGTTTGGCAGCAGAATCTAAGATGACCCGGGGCGGGGTGGGGGTGGGGAGGTGATAAGAAAGCCTGCCAGTGCTGTGGGCCTCAGATGGGCTAGTCCCAGCCGAGCTGGGGAGGAGGATCACAGAACACAGCAACTGGCACGCTGTATGCAGGAGTGAAGAGTGGTGTATCACATGTATGCATTTATGACCTGAACTGCACGCACACCATAACAGAGAAGTGGGATGGCCTCTCAACCTCTAGGCGATGTTGCATGTGGCATCGTTTGCAAATCCTTAGGAATAAGACTTACAAAACTAATTTGTAAATGTGATACTTACCACACTGTAATTACTTTATGACTTCCTCAGCAATTTCCTCTCTGCGGAGGATTTTTCTGTTGAGCAGATGTACAGATATCTGTGGTCCCAACTCTGCCCAATGTAAATGCCATTACGACCCAGCCCTTTGATCTGCAGTGAAGCATCAGAATGCAGTGAGTTCTGAATCAGAACAGATTTCATCAAGAGCTCACAAGACATTTTCTTTGGTCCTATTATATCCCGAAAACTGTAGCCAGAAAACCCGAAGTCGTTTCTTTTTAAAAGGCCAGGAGTTAGTTGCCCCTTGTCAATATATTATTGGGTTTTACTTTCATCCCTATAATTTATCAAAACATCATAAGTTATTTTGTTATTAAAAATGTTTGTTTAAGAAAGGTTTATTTCCCAGTTTCTCTCTCTCATGGGTCTTCTGTTCTTTGGTTTTCTATTTCTAGCTTTTCTTTGAGCATTTTCCTTTTGCATGCATCCTAGCATGTACTTCTGCTGATTTTGTGTTCTTTACACTTGCAAGAATTGTCCAGTGTAAAAGATACATAAAGACACATTTTTACATTGCTCTATAACACACCAATTTAAATATTGAAAGATATTTTATGAATTTTGATACTGAAATTGTATATACATTGAACTCAATAAAGAATTTAAGTGGATTTCTTGTGTTAGTTGTAATTTTTTGGGGGGGTGGCATTTTTCCCCCTCCTGATGATGAAACATAAGCACTAAAATCTCTCATGGAAAATAATTGTTGGAATCCAGTTCTTTCCTGCCTTTTACAATTTCTTACATTACTTAAGTAAGCAGAAATGTCAAAGGCAAACAAGATGAAAACTTTTGTTTCAAACCGTTTGTGTTTTAGGTAGTTTTCCCTAGGAATTTAACCAGAAATGACATAAAGGGCAAAGTTTCCGCTTTCCCATTGAAAGGCCAGAGAAAATATAACCTTTTTTTCAGGTACGCTGGGCACTGAGGTATCTTACTGACCTCTTTGTTCTTTTCATAGAAGAAGGATATGTAAAAATGTTTCTCCGTGGACGCCCTGTTACCATGCACATGCCCAAAGATCAAGTGGATTCTTACAGTTTGGAAGCAAAAGTAGAGCTACCAACGAAGAGACTTAAGCTGGAATGGGTGTATCCTTTATTCATTGATTAAGTCGTACACAAAGTAATCAGTTGATGAATGCTTTTATCGAAATTCAGCTGTAGAAAATCATGTAACTAAACCGTGCTGGCAAAAAGTTTTTAAACCCAAGGATAGAAAGAGGGATACCCTGGAAGGAAGGACTAGCATTTCCCCCTCAGCCAAGTAGGGACTTGGCCAACCTTGGGAGCCTAACTTCAAGTTAACACCGAGTAATTAAAGAAGGAACATGAGGATGAACCCAGTACTAAATGAAGGAAATACAGTATATGGCTTATATGAAATGGACATGTAGCACAGATATAAATACCCTTTTCAAAAAAGAAAACGAAAAAGCTCACACAAAATCTAAGCCACAACAATCTGAGTCAGCTGTATGACTAGCATTCTTGAAATAAAGCTGCTGGAGCCTTCGTAGTATGAGATTTGGGAACGTGAATGAGCTTCCAAGAAGAAAAAAATGAAAGACAAGAAAATAGAGCATGTGAAAGAGTTGGGTCTTTATTTCATTTTTTTACTTTTAAAAAGCGTATTTTTTATTTTGTCTTGACGTACGCGAAGCTATGGGTACCGGGGTCGAGACTGTCGTAACAACCTGTACTTGCTCCCAACGGGCGAGACTGTGTATTTCATCGCGTCCGTGGTCGTGCTGTACAACGTGGAGGAGCAGCTCCAGAGGCATTACACGGGCCATAACGATGACGTGAAGTGGTGAGTCCTCAAAACTGGGGTTCCTCTGACACCTGTGGGAAGAGCATTGGCAGAAAGTGTTCAGGGATAGGATATAACTGAAGGGAAAGAGAGGGATCTGAGAAAATTGGATCTTGGGGGGAAAACTCGGCTTTGTGTTCTGGGCAGCCTACTCTCTAAGACACCTTTTTAGTTTTCTATCCTTATAACACACCATCTTAACCAACCATGTCACCTAAACAGATAGCTCTAACAGACCCCTATCTGGAGGCCTCCTCGTGCTAACGGCTTCTAATTTGGGTCTTTGTTTTTTTAATAAAAATGTTTTGCCTCATGTGTATGTCTGGGTCTGCTATTCCTAGAATTCATTTATACCTTTGGTAGCGATTTTATGTATCTGGGAAAGATGATGGATGAATAGATGGATTTATGTATTTCTATTGATCCTGACTCCCTGGTCAGTTATTAAAATGCTGTAGGAAAAGGATGATGCTTTTGCTATTTGATATACTCAAATGACTTCTTAATAAAGATTGGATACTGATGAAGTGGTTCTGAGATTGAAATGGTATTTCCCAAGCAGAGGGTGCTTCTTCTTCGAATTTGAAAATTCTCTGTAGATAAAGGAGTTAAGATGAAATGAAATGAGGTGCTTAGAGAATTTATCATGAGTCTGTAAGAAGTTCGGCACTGTGTATATCTTACTTTTAACTTTTTGACCAGATTATATTTGATCAAGGGAAGAGTGAAGCTTGCCTTTAAAGAGTAGATGTTTTTAAAAATATCTCCTTTTAGCCTTGCAGTTCATCCTGATAGGATCACGATAGCCACAGGACAAGTTGCAGGCACATCTAAGGATGGAAAAGTGAGTTATATTTTAATATTTTTGTAATGAACTGGTAACACAAAATAATTTTCTGAAAATTTTGCTGACGAATAAGCCTGCTTAGATATAAAATGTCTGAGTACTTCTTAATCCCTCATTTGAATTTTTTATTGCAAATTAAAGTTCTTACACTGACTTTAAAAACCCCTTGAGCTTACCTTAGTTTCAGCTAATTTTTTTTTTTTTTCTTTTTTTGCGGTATGTGGGCCTCTCACCGCTGTGGCCTCTCCCGTTGAGGAGCACAGGCTCCGGACGTGCAGGCTCAGCGGCCACGGCCCACGGGCCCAGCCGCTCCGCGGCATGTGGGATCTTCCCGGACCGGGGCACGAACCCGTGTCCCCTGCATCGGCAGGCGGATTCCCAACTACTGCGCCACCAGGGAAGCCCTCAGCTAATTTTTAAATAGCATTGTTCTTGCCTAAGAATCCGTTAACTCTTAAGATACTTATTTACACACATGATAAACATTAAAATGTTAAGTATACATTTAATAAGCAAAGTTAAAATCATAATAAATAATCATTTGAATTTGGGGCATGTTGCCTCTTCAGTGCATTTCAGACACCCTCTGCCATGAATCCCCTGTAATCATGACTTCACCCCTTGGAATTTGTGTCTGGGTGTAATCTATAAGGGCTGCTGGAAGGATTTTAGCACAAATTTTTGTAAGCACTTCAGCAAGGCTTCAGTGTGTATTTTAAGGAATCAGAGAAGGAGCTAGTAGAATTTGACAAATAGAACAACTCAAAACTGGCTTCCACGTACTCATTTACCAAATCTGTGGTCATTGTCATGTCTTATCCAAAACTTCTCGTAACTTTTCTGATGTCTATTTTTGTATAGCATTGTGTATCCATGCACAATGTATGATCTGAAACTCATTACATTACGTTCTTCCACTTTTATCATGAGTGCTACCATTTTTCAGAAAATATTTTAATAACATCAAATTTTAAATATTTATGCTACTTTCCATTAGAATCCTATACTTGAAAGGAGGTAACAGGAACAATGGAAATCAGACTACTATTCTGTAAACGCAGAGGGAACAGGGTCTTCATCTTCTTTTTTTTACTGTTAAATGATCTTTAAACGTTATTTGAAATTAGTAGTAAATCATTTGTTCCTCCCCTCTAGTGGATTAACTGTGTATTTCAGTCTCTGGCCTTGAAATTGAATCAGAACCTTAAAGCCAGAGAAAATGTCATCGCTATCTGAACCATCCCTTTGCATTTACAAGTGGAGAAGTCTGGAGAGGCCGAGGGACTGTCTGTGGACACCCCGCTACTTAGAGACAAGTCCAACCTAGAACCTAGTTCACCCGTCTACGGGGTACAATGCTAGTCCTTTTCTTGATAAACCTGCTGATGATTCTGTGATGCTTTCTTCTATTAAGGAAGAGAAAAATTAACATAGTTGAGAGGGCTTTGAACTAATCATAACAATTCTAAATTTTCGTTTGTGTACAAATCAATTTCCTGTGGGGCCCAAGGATGTTAAGCTCTTAATACCGTTGGTGGCGACCATCGTGATGAATTGAACCGCACTTGCTCCATAGTAACAATACAGACTTTGCAAGAACAACCCTTAAAGGAGACTCCATTTTCTTCGTCATTTTTCGTTTTTAAAGCTCAGACGCATTCGACATACAAATGAGAATATCACTTCCCGTGGTATAGTTATCAATAACGGGCTCTTCAAAAGGTAAAGCTCGGTAGACCTCTCCTAAAGTTAAATTGGCCCCAGGAGCCACGACCTCTGGGAGAGATTGGGAATGTTTTATTTATATTAAAAGGCAGAGTCCTCAAATGCATTAAAAAAATATTTTTTTTGACAACACGAAAGTAATCATAATTTCAAGGTGAAGATAAATTTGTAGACTTGGCCCAGCGGGTGACTCTGCGTTGTCTTCTAAGCAGCAGTTGCCCCCAAACGTGCGCATCTGGGATTCCGTGACGCTGAACACGCTGCACGTCATCGGAACCGGGTTTTTTGACCGAGCGGTCACCTGTATCGCATTCTCAAAATCCGTAAGTACGAGCCCTGTGGGTATTGCAGCCTTTGTCCACCGGGAGGAGAGAATCAGCTCAAGGTTGAAGAGGGAGAGAGTTAACACGCCTGTAACTGTCCAGGTGTATGTACATATTTGGACTCTGAAACCTCCCGCATCCCAGGTCCCCTCATTCAGAGGTCGCATGCTGCCCCTCGGTGACACACGCTCCCAATCAGACGTCTCCACGGTGATGAGAAGAGGCCCTGCAGCCACACTGTCTTCAGGCTCCTGGAGCAGGGAGCAGTCTTGCCTGCTCTGGCCCTGAATGTCCCCTGCCTGTCTGTGCCGTCCCCAGCCGGCCTGGCTCGCCGCCTGGCCATAAGCAGAGGCTGGATGGGCCTCGTGGTCTCCCAGCCTTCCTCAGGGTGTGCCCGTTCAGCGGAGCCACCCTTTAAAGCACTTGTTCAGCCAGTTCAGAAACATGAATGCGTTCACATCGACACACCGCGCGCCTCACCCCCAGCGCTCCCTCCCCTTGTACGGCCTCGCGGTGACCTGGTCCTCGCTCAGCGCAGACCTGGGCCCTGGAGCCGCAGCCGCCTTCTCCTTCAGGGCGGGGGCTCTGCAGCCCCTAGGAGGCTGGTTCTAACAGAACCAGTGGTGAAGCACACCCCCCGACCCCTCCCTCCCGCTCCTGTCCCTTGTCGCCCCACGTTCCCCTGCTGGCACTGTCTGTCTGCCCAAGTCATAAGCGGGTCTCCACGGTGGTGAGTAAATATTCTTGAACGAAGACGTAGCGGACTCTTTATTAAAAATAAAAGTATGTTCCTTTTTAATCACTCTCAACCTAGTTAATTCTCACATGTGGTCTTCCTGTGAATACCTTTTTTTTTTTTTTTTCCAGAATGGAGGAAGCAACCTCTGCGCCGTGGATGACTCCAATGACCATGTGCTGTCCGCGTGGGACTGGCAGAATGAAGAGAGACTGGCGGGTGTCAAGGTCTCTCCCCAAAGCCTCATGTTGGGCTACGTTGTCCTCTTCCCACGTGGAACCTTCCCCTGCTGGCTCCCGGCTGGCTTTCCATGTCTCAGCGGACCGTGGGCTCTGGCCCCGCCGCGGCCCGCAGGCAGGACCCCTTCACCGAGAAGCCCTCGGGCCCCTGCCCCCCCCCATTCCCAAGGCCTGGTAGGGTTTCTTCTTCTCATCACAGCGTCTATAAGGGTTTTCCTTCCTCCTTGTACAGTCAGCACCCTTCTCATTCGCTCCATCGCTCACTTGCTCGCGTTCTCTCCGTCATCCACAAATGCCGAGCGTCCCCTTTGCACACACGTGTCGAGGAGACACTGGCGCGACAGTGACAAGTGAGATGTGCCCGCGGCCCAGCGGGAGGGCCAGGCAGGGAGCAGGGGGACGGGGAGGGCAGCACAGCCAGCACGGGGCTCGTCCCGAGCTGAGTGGACTCGGGAATGGGGTCCTCCCGGTGGGGCTCTTCCTGCAGTGGGACCCACTGGACTTTCGTCATGTCAGTGTACTTCCCTTACGCTTTCTCATGCTTTCCTCCTGTTAAAACCATGATTGGATCTATTTTTATAGAACTGACTTCAGATTTCTCACCCCGGCATCCATTAACCTTAGGTCACCTGACTTACCTAAGATTAGCATCACCACTGGATCACTTTACCTACCTAACATTAGGAGCGCCACTGGATCACCTCACTTACATAGCTTTCTCGTTTGTGTGTGGGATGCAGACCCTGTATTCTAGTAAGGCATTAAATAACTATTTTTATGCTATTAGAAGGCAGCTGTGCCTTCTAATAGTCTGCTCAGGTATTTAAGTTCTTGCCATGTCGCTGGATTGGAAGCAGTCAGAGCAAGTTAGTTATTGTCCAGGTTTAAGAATGTATAACAGAATTATCAAGGAGGAGGAGCCATCAGGGTCAGATTCGTGGGACCAGGGTGCCAGTCGTGGAAATCGAGATAGCAGGGTGAGGGTGGTGAAGTGGTACCCAAAGAGCCAGATCCCCTGCTGGACTCCAGGCTTGGTCGCCAACCCACGGGCAGAGTCGCGGGGACCGGAATCAGGAGGGACTCCCCAGACAATCAGGGCAGCCAAAGTGGGCCAGGAGCGATGGAGCCGAACAAAATCCAGACTCCGGGGCCCTTGCAGTCCCTAGATGGCGAGGAACCTGCGATTCTTAATTCCCCGGCCGCCCCTTCAGCCACATCTCACTGTGTGCCTGCTCTGCCCCAGTTCCTGTGAGCCCCCATGCAGAAGGATGACTCCGTGGCCCCATCCTCAGGGCTCAGTGCAGTGGGGGAGACAGACGAGGAGAGAGTTCAGCACGCACGGACACAGGTTCAGTGATTACAAAAGATGAATTCAATGGGAGAAAATATCAAGAGGCCTAGTGCTTACCTTGATGAATTATCTGTGCTTCAGATTTTATTTATTTTCTTAAGTGTCTTAAGAGACTAGAGACATCTGATTCTCCTGTTTTGCACAAAGTGTTCTAATGAAGCTGTATTTGCTGCGGATTTCCACCCCACGGACACGAATATAATTGTTACCTGCGGAAAATCCCATCTCTACTTTTGGACACTAGAAGGAAGCTCCCTTATTAAGAAGCAAGGATTATTCGAGGTAAAGTGAAATTGCATCTGTCGTTTTATTTTTCACTGATGGTACTTGCGGTCACCTAGCTTTTAAGGAAGCTTTGAGGCATCCCGATGCTAGAATTTGTTTTAATTGGCAAATGCGGGGGGGTCGTGATAAAGACTGTTCCTGGAGATCCCTGGCAGAGTTGGGGAGCCCCTCGTGTCTCATGGATAACACTGGTGATGCTGAGAAGGAAGGATCAACACAGGGAGAAGCACCAGGAAAGGATGCCCAGGGGCTGGGGCCCTCGCTGAGGCCTGCTGGCTGCAAAGAGCAAGGAAGAAGGCGCCCAGGAGACCTCAGTGGGACTCTGCAGAGAGCGATGGGCAGTCTCTGTGCCACTGAGTCCAGCGTCTGCGGGCCTCGTGAGAGCACCGGGAGGGCACCTGCTGCCCTGTGGGCCCAGAGGCTGAGTTAGAGGATGCCAGGCCCATCCTTCAGGCCGTAGTCACGGTAACACGGCCCCTTAGCCTCTCCAACACCCTCCTCTGCTCGAACTGCCTTCAACCTGATAAGTACCAGAAATCTCTTTATTTTAGACCAGATAATCTCAGGGCATAAGTTACGTAATGGTGGGTAAGAAAGAAAGGCACACAGTGTGGTAGCAGAAGCTGACACTATCCAGCTTGGGGTGTCTGTGCTTCTAGATGGTATTAATACGAACAAAAGGATGTCTTGATTGTATATATGTATTCTTTTTAAATATTCTGCAGAAGCAAGAAAAGCCAAAGTTTGTCCTCTGTGTGACTTTTTCTGAAAATGGTGACACCATCACCGGAGATTCAAGTGGCAACATCCTGGTATGGGGAAAAGGTAACAAGTGATTCCTCCCAAAGCAGACATTTCTGGGTGATGTTATAAGTATGAAGCCAGACGTGGCTCCTGTAAGAATTGTCTGTTAGTATCATTTCCAGGTTTACTATTCGATTCCAAGGTACCTAGGTACATACATGCATGTGTGCGGGTGTAACTTGGAACCAAAAAACTGGGGCTGAGGAAAATGAGACTAGTAAGCTGTGGACTTCTGTCGCTCTAAAAGGCTCTTTAAGCCCAAGACATTATAATGGAATTAATAGCTTATTTAGGAGATCTGATAACAACTTATAATGATGAAGTCATCAAAGACTGTTTATTTAGCTCTATAGTATTTAACATCTCTGGTCCACACAGTGCTTGGCAGACGTTGATTGAGTACTGTGTCTGAGGCAGCATGCTAGATGCTGAGCATACGTATGAGTCAGGTGGGCGTATCCCCGCTGTCAGTGGGCAAACAGTGTGGTAAGGAGGTCTCCTTACTCAGAAACATTTATTTGGTCAAGTTCAATGAGCATTTATTTATTTACTTTAAATGTTTATTTATTTACTCATTATTTATTTTGGCTGCACTGGGTCTTAGATGCGGCATGCGGACTTCTTAATTGCGGCATGCAGGATCTAGTTCCCCGACCAGGGATCAAACCCGGGTTCCCTGCATTGGGAGCTCGGAGTCTTAACCCACTGGACCACCAGGGACGTTCACTAGTGAGCACTTATGAGTGCTCACCATGTGCCAGGAAAAAAGGGAAAATGCACCATCCCTGTCCTCAAGGATCGTAGTATTTGAGTTCGGGGTGAAGGTGAAAACAGACCCATCAGTGTAATTTCAGATTAATATGGTGACCTTTGCAGTATCCCTGCTACTCTGGGTGCCGTGGACTCTATGTATACATCAGTTCATTCCACCCTTAGAACAATCCAGCGGGATAAGCAGTAGCTCCATTACACCAAGGGGGGAAACTGAGACAGAGCAGTTAAGTCACTTGTCCAGAGACACACAGCTCATTTCTCAACCACATGTAGTCCGGCTGTACTCTTCACACACTATGCTTCGTGTTAGCATGTTTTCCTTAATTATTTTTTTCTTAGTTTATTTTATTGAAGTATAGTTGATTTACAACATGCTAATTTCTGCTGTACGGCAAGGAGATTCAGTTATACATATACATATATATCCTTTTTCATATTCTTTTCCATTATGGTTTATCACAGGGTATTGGATATAGTTCCCTGTGCTGTACAGTAGGACCTTGTTGTTTACCCATCCTATATATAATAGTTTGTATCTGCTATTCCCAAACTCCCAGTCCGTCCCTCCCCCCAGCCCCCTCCCCCTGTTTTCCTTAATTATAAAGTAATTCAGTTCATGCTTGTCTGGTGCTCTGGGAACTTCTAGAAAGTGGATCCTTTATAGATTCGCACTGCAATGATGTTCTAACCGACAGTATCGCATTTTAAAACAAAAATGAAATGAGGTGGGTAGAGGTGAGCCTTTGACGATGTCCTCAGCTTGGTCTTGCTGTGTTTAGGTACGAATCGAATAAGCTGCGCAGTTCAAGGGGCCCACGAGGGTGGTATTTTTGCACTATGTATGCTGAGGGACGGCACGCTGGTGTCGGGAGGAGGGAAGGACCGGAAGCTCATTTCTTGGGATGGAAACTACCAGAAACTTCATAAAACCGAGGTAAGACAGCAAGTCATGCTATTGACATTCGTTTTGAACGTTAAACTGTTATACTGACCAGTTTCCTTGTTAGTTTGAAATCTTCAGCTTACCGTTTTGAGAACTGTTCAGATAGAATTTTCCTAAAATCACGAAGGCAGTTTAAGTACTAAAAGGGAATTCGGTTTATAAAATGTGAGGTGGTCGCGTTTCACGTCTAGAATATTTTTATCAAAGACCCAATCTCACTTTTCCAAGGGAACATTTATCCACATTTTGATTGATCGTTCAAACATTTCTTCTCTTTTCACTTTAATTTCCATCGTGTTACTTTGGAGACATTTTCACTTTGAACTAGTGTTTACGGAGTATTTATGTTGTGCGTGGCTGAGTGCCAACACCATCTCTGGAGCTCTGACCCCTTTGGGCATCTCTTTCACCTCCTTATTACCTGGTTAGCAGACCTGGACTCCAACGGGAGCCAGAGGCAAGAAATTCAATATTCCTTCTACACACTCACTGAATTTTCTCTCCCCCAGGCCCTGGGAAATTATGAGCAGACAGATATCAGGGTCAGCATCAATCCGAAGGTTGAGTTTCTTCCTCTCTAGCATAGCATGGACACCTTGTAGAACTTTTCCAACTTCTAAGGCAGATGCACACAGCACAGTTACATCAGAGAGCAGCATGGCATGGTGCTCTGACAGTATGAGAATTTGGTTTTGTTGATTCCTGCTCTTCATAAAGGAAGGCCTTCATCTGAGTTTTGGAGATCACCTTCCTTTCGTGGAGACTTTAATTGCGGTAGCATTTTTTATAATAAGATTCAACCCGCATTTGATGCACCCAAGTTACATTATAATCATAACAAATACTCCAAAGTCTCACCTGGTTTTGTAGAAGACACTCGTCATTTTTAAGTGCCCATAACTCCTCTTCATTAGCATGGATTTTTATCAACTTTGCTCAAATCTGTGCTAGCAAAGCGCGCTGGAAGTAGACAGTTTGTATGAGAACAGGCTGCACCTCACCACCCCAGAACCGCAGTGCCTGGAGTCCACCCCAGGGTTTCACTGCGATTTTTTGTTCTTTCTATAAAGTGCAAGAACCTCTGCTTATTTTATCATAGCAAATTGTTCTTGGCTGGTGTATTCTGAAATTATTTTTATTAACACTTAGATAGTCATACGTGTTTGCCCACATGAGCAGTGGATTTCAAAACTAAATGAAGTTGCCAAAGAATTTATCCTTTTAAGTTATAAAAAATGTTTAGGAACTCTTATTACAGCATGTTACATATTCTTTACTTTCCAAATTTTACCTGGTTCTGCTATCAGAAGTCGTAACAAGTAAAGAGTAAACTACTCAGCTGTATTTCTTATTTGTATATTTTGTCAAGAAAAAAATGTTTTATTCTTTGTTTTTTAAACAACCTTACTGGGCTTCCCTGGTGGCACAGTGGTTAAGAATCCGCCTGCCAATGCAGGGGACGTGGGTTCGAGCCCTGGTCCGGGAAGATCCCACATGCCGTGGAGCAACTAAGCCCATGTGTCACAGCTACTGAGCCTGCGCTCTAGAGCCCGCGAGCCACAACTACTGAGCCCACGTGCCACAGCTACTGAGCCCGTGAGCCACAACTAGTGAAGCCCACACGCCTAGAGCCCGTGCTCCACAGCAAGAGAAGCCACAACAATGAGAAGCCCACGCACCGCAACAAAGAGTAGCCCTCGCTCACCTCAACTAGAGAAAGCCCGTGTGCAGCAACGAAGACCCAATGCAACCAAAAATAAATAAATAAATAAATTTATTTTTAAAAAAGAAAAAAAAAAACCTTACTATTGCTGTTTTTTTTTTTAGGTATATTAAATGTTTGGAGTTTAAATGTAAGATTTGGGATCATTCACTCAAGTACTTTCTCTCCATAGCACGTGTGTGTGTGTGTATGTCATTGTGATAGGAGCTATCATTATGATAAATTAACAAGTATTTTGAATGATGGAGCTAAGAATTTAATGACATTTGAAATCCTTTCAATGCAGATTCCAGAACAGTTTGGTCCCATACGGACAGTGGCTGAGGGGAAAGGCGATGTGATCTTGATAGGCACGACCAGAAACTTTGTTCTACAGGGCACACTGTCCGGAGACTTCACACCCATCACTCAGGTATGCGCCAGCTCAGCAAGCCCACCAAACACGTAAGAACGTAAGACAGAATTACAAAGAGGAGATTTTTCCCTGCGTTTTATACTAACATCACCTTCCTCGGCTTCAGTCAGCGAGGAAGAAAAACAGATGGGAGAAATTCCGGAATGTGCAGTAAGCCACGGTTCACGGCCCTGCAGGGCTCCTGAGTGTTGGCCGTCATACTTCAGAGAGCTTCTGTTTGTCTCGGTTCTTTGTAGGGTCACACTGATGAGCTCTGGGGACTGGCCATCCATGCCTCCAAACCTCAGTTCCTGACCTGCGGGCATGACAGGCACGCCACCCTGTGGGACGCCGTTGGTCACCGGCCTGTCTGGGACAAGATAATAGAGGTAGACATGCATGTTATATTCCATCTTTCTTATAAAAATTCATCTGGAACATGTTGATTTTTTTTTGCATGAGATTAATAGTGATATAAATTCGTCCCGAAGCAAATGTCACTTACTTTATCTCGTTCAAATTGCCCTGCTTTAAACATTGCCTCAAGTGGGCTCATCCGTGTAGTTCGGAAGTTTGCTGTTGCATTTTTGGGCAGCAAGTGAGCCATTCCGAGTTGGTTGCTGGGTTTCCCAAGTGCAATCTCTTCTGGCTGACAGGCTGAAAAACCCTCGTGATGAGCCTGCATTCTATTTACAGAGTCCCTTTTGAATGAGAATTTATTAACTCTTCTAACGGCGTACAGTTTAATTTATCTCTGCACTTTGAGTCTGATGGTAAAGGTGAAGTTTAAAGTCAGCATGTCTGTGACCTTCGCAAAAGGAACTCCAGTTGTACGTCAGAGTGCTGAAGTATCCTTTCTACTTACCCCACAGCAGTGTCTGCGTTCATCGAGCACTGTTTGCATACCAAGCATTGTACATGTATTAGCCTTAATCCTTGCAGCAGCCTTGCAGGTTGAAGTTTTTTACCCTGACTTTATTGATTAGGAAGTTGAAGCTTAGGTAAGTCAGTAGCTCGCCAGGGTGCCTGAATCTGTGATGGAGCCAGGGTTCACCCCCAGCCCAATCTGACTCCCGACGTCAGGGTCTTGCACCACGTGATACTGTAGTGGGTGAAATACACCTCCCATCTTGCTTGCGCCCTGAATGACACATCCAGCCCCAGGCAAGGGGCTGTCCCCCCGTAGACCCCACGTGTCCTCCTTTCAGCTCCCGCAGAGTTGCCAGCATTTCCTGACGTGCTGGGTCCGTGTTTCGGCCCTCCTGCCCTTCGCTTTTGTAAATAAATAGATTTATTTATTTATTTAATTTTGGCTGCATCGGGTCTTCGTTGCCGCGCGCGGGCTTTCTCTAGTTGCGGCGAGCGGGGGCTACTCTTCGTTGCGGTGCACGGGTTTCTCACGGCGGTGGCTTCTCTTGTTGCGGAGCACGGGCTCTAGGCGCGCGGGCTTCAGTGGTTGTGGCACACGGGCTCGGTAGTTGTGGCACACGGGCTTAGTTGTTCTGCGACACGTGGGATCTTCCCGGACCGGGGCTCGAACCCATGTCCCCTGCATTCTTAACCGCTGCACCACCAGGGAAGCCCCTGCCCTTCGCTTTTGGAGAAGGTCTGTGAGAGACCGGAGCTGCCTGGTCACTGGGGGAGCTGATCACTGAGATGACAGGCCTGGTGGTGACACTGCCACCAGAGGGAAGAGCGGGAGCGGCCCAGGTGGCAGGGCGTAGCTACAGGAAGTGGCGTCCCATGTCGTGACTGTCCCCTGGTGGGGGCTTGGAGGACCAGCTGGGATGGCTGGCAGCCACTGATGCAGCGGGGACAGTGATGGTCCAGGAGAGCGGCCTGCCCTGCGGCCTCGGTCTACACGGCAGTCTGGCCGAAAGCAATGCCGGTTACTGCATCACCAGCCTGGCATCAGGGCACGGGCACCAAACCGGAGCCCAAAAAGATCTGTGGTTCCGTAGCTTCTTTACCCACTGGCCACTAGACAGAATCACTCGTGTCTTCATCTCAAAAATGTTATGAGCCTCAAATCAACTAGGCGGTAAAGCTTCAAGTGTACGTGCTTTCTCTCTGTGTGTCAGTGGAGGCCCTGAGCTTAGTCACAGCTCCCGCTTTGGAAAAGCATCGCAGTAATGTCATCAGCCCCCGAAGAGTTTCTCTCTGGCCTCTCTGTCTTTTTTTCCGGTTTCTCCAGTGGTATCTCAGTGCCTCCTTCCATTTCCATTTGCAGTGCTACTATTTTCTTGGTCTTCCTGTGATTAATCTCTCCTCGCTTCAACTCGTCCTGAGCACTCCTACCAAATGATCTAAAACATAGATTCAATCAATCACGTCATTCTTTTTAGTGAAAGGAAAAAGTTATTCTCGCTGTGTTTTTCCTAGGGATCACAGTCCTTGACATGGCAGTGCAGCCCACATTACTAGTACCCTCCATACGCTTTCCCGTTCCCTACCCTGCAAACCCGCTGACTCTACCTGCCATTCCTCAAGTATGCCCCAGACTGTGTTGCTTCTGTGTCCTTGACCATATTGTTGTCCCCTTAACACTCGATCCAAACAAAATACTGGTGTGTCCACGTCCGCCTTCACCTGTAGCGGAAGGCCCGAGTCAAAGGCTTCCTGCACCAGGGTGCCTCGGCCCAGCTTCCCCATCTGACTTCACCTAACGCTCCCTCTCCGGCTCCTTTTACCTCTCTCGTCGGTCTTGTTCCACCTTGTTAGGAACAAACACGTACGTGTCCTACTAGAGCCAAACCTGGAATGTGCCCTGCTCATCTTGAGATCCGTCTAGGGCTACCGTGGTGTCCGGCACCCAGTGGGGGGCGTTTACCCAGTATCGACCTGACGGCATTGGGTGCAGGGGTCGTAATTCCAGACAGATAGAGCACGAGCTTCCCATTCAGCATGGGGGTCAACTGAAGGAACTTCCAAGACTTGGAGGAAGAGCGTGTCTTTGTTGATCTGTCATCTGATTAGCGTAGCTGTGAAAGGATATAAGACAGAAAGAGAAAAGTTATAAGAGGATAAAGATTTAGTATTATTGAGACATGACCTTCATTAAAGGAGGAAAATGTTTTCCTCTCTGGAGAGACAAGAGATTCTTTAAGTGGGGCCACGTAGCCCTAAGGGGTTGCAGCTGTGCCTGTGTGTGTTTTACGTGACCGCGCTGTGTCTGGCCACCCGTTGACACTTCCTTTACGATGTTTTAGGATCCAGCCCAGTCCTCTGGTTTCCATCCTTCAGGGTCTGTGGTTGCAGTCGGAACACTGACTGGGAGGTAAGTGCATGTCAGCACGGCTTGTGCTTTCAAAGTTCATGGGAAAGAGGCTTGTTGTCTGTGTTTCCCCAGCGACGGGCACAGGGTAGCTCTTGGCTGCCTCTCTCAGCTCCTAATGACTTGCCGGGAATTAAGTCCGAACTCGAAAGTGAAACCTGAGGCGGTGGCCCTTCACGTTTTGGACTTTGGGAAAACCCGAGGGAAGCTGGGGACCCCTCTCCCAGAAGAGGCCCCAGCTCCACACACACAGGATGGTGGGGCTTCTCAACTTTGCAATGGGGCAACAAAACATCTCAAAGCACTGCGGATTTTAAACGCTTTTTCTTGCTGCCCCGTCAGACTTATAGAAACTGCCCAGATCCTGAGCCTCATGTTTGATTCAGCCAACACGTATTCACCAAAGGGCCTCTGATATGCCAGGCAGTGGCTCTGAGCTTGAATCGCAGCTTCACCACTTAGCCGCAGTGTGTCTTTGAGCCAGTTACATAACCTCTCTGAGTTTGTTTCTCCCTCTGTAAGTTGTGACGATATATCTGCCTGGCCGTACACTGATGACTGAGGGAGACAATGGATGAAGCAGCTTCCGGGGTTGCCTGGCAGGCGATTTCGGTGGTTATTATTATATCATTGTTTCATAAGATTCGATTATACTTTTATATTGTTTGTCATAGTATCTACATGTATTATAGCTTAATTCATATACCACTGGTGATCCCCTCCTCTCTACAGAGCATGCCACATATGGAGAGGGAAGTGGGCAGGGGCACTTCCGTACACAGGGGTAGGGGAGTAAGAGGTACAAACTATCAGGTATACAGTAAGCGACAAGGATACATTGTACACCATGGGGAACATAGCCAATATTTTATAACAACTATAAATGGAGTGTAAGCTTTAAAAATTGTGAATCACTGCACTGTACGCTTGTAACTTATAAAATATTGTACAGCAACTATGCTTCAAAAAAAAGGAATACCACTTAGATTCTGTTGCTAGGAACTTAGAGTATGTATAAAGAAAGAGTAACCATTTCTAAGTCATAGGTGGCAACATCTTAAGAGTTGGGCACCTTGTATCCAACAGAATCCTTCGTGAAAATGTTTACACACACACACACACACACACTCCTTTGACCTCTCGTTGAGACATCTGAAGCTTCCAACTCAGCAGGTTCTGATGAAGGGCCGCCAGCCAGTTACTGCCGTCAGCTGCGTGCTGCCTCTGCGTGGCAGGACAGGGTATGGGACAGTGCCAGCTGCTCAGAATCACACACGGTGTCCTGTAGGAGGAAGAGAGATGGCACGTGCAACCTAATCCTTCCCCTCCGTTTATGCCTCCCCCACCCCTGGCCCAGGTACCAGGCTTAGCTCTCGATGGGGCAGTTTAACACGATGTTTCAAAGGCACAGCCCAGACAGCCCAGTCTCTCTACTTCTTCTATTCTGACCTCTGTTAAAGTTAAATAGCACAGGGGCTTCCCTGGTGGTGCAGTGGTTAAGAATCCGCCTGCCAATGCAGGGGACAGGGGTTCGAGCCCCGGTCCGGGAAGATCCCACATGCGGCAGAGAAACTAAGCCCGTGCGCCACAACTACCGAGCCTGCGCTCTAGAGCCCGCGAGCCACAACTACTGAAGCCCGCGCGCCTAGAGACCGTGCTCCGCCACAAGAGAAGCCACCGCAACGAGAAGCCCGCGCACCACAATGAAGAGAAGCCCCCACTCGCCGCAACTAGAGAAAATCCACGTGCAGCAACGAAGACCCAAGGCAGCCAAAAATAAACAAATTTATATTTTTTTAAAAAGTTAAATAGCACACATTAAAGGTAAATGGTTGTTAAAGATGCGAAAGGAAGCAAAGCTGAGACGCCAAATCCAGATGTCAGGGGTCAGCCGGTCCCCTCGAGTGGCGCTGATTAGGGCCTTGAGTGGATAGTGACTCTGGCTCGATGGACACGCCGGTGGATGTGTGTCATCAAGGTTTGAAACAGCAGCGGCAGGGAGTCCACATTCCTTTTCATCCCTGAAAACACTGGGGTCCCACTCTCTGCCACTACTTGAGAACATGTGGGCAGGAGAGTTCAATCTTCCCGCCATTTAACAAACATTGACTGAGTACCGTGTCCTGATTAGAGGATTCGGAGCACTTCCGTGTCCATTATAATTTGACCGATTGGACGCTGGGCCTGCAAAGGCATTCTGGGCCTTTATTCCCATTTTACAGTTGGGGAAACTGAGCCCAGAGAGGCTAAATTCAAAGGCCAGTCCTCTACTCGCCCTTCTGTCATTCTCTGGGTTATTTCTTTCACCCAGCTCGTTGCACACCAGCGTCACAGAAGGTCAGATGCTGGCCCAGCTCTGCTTGCAGCAGCACTGGAGATTGTCCCGGTCCCATCCTCCTATACCCCTCCTGCCTTGCCCTGGGCCAGATCTCTGGGTGAGCTTGTGCGGTGGCCCCTTTGCTGCTTCCTCTGGCCACAGGCTGGGGGTAGGTGTTGGTTCATCTTCCCTGCCCAGGGCTTTCTCTCCTTTAATGCGTAAGTGACAAAACTCAAACACCAGGGAACCCTCCCATAGCATCAGTAACTGAACCATTTCCCATAGTACCCAGTTTGCTGCTCCTATCTTTAGGAAGTGCTCATAGGTAGGAAATTTTCTTTAAATGAAAGCTGGGAATACGAATTCTTATTGAGCAAATACAGAGCATTTTTAAGCTCTTAGGTTAATTTGTTTTAATAGCCTTGCTGTGACTGTAATAGTCTTACTTCATTGTCTCACTAAACAACTGATTTGTACTTTTCCCCATGTTTACAACAGGTGGTTCGTGTTTGACACAGAAACGAAAGACTTGGTCACCGTCCACACGGATGGAAATGAACAGCTGTCTGTAATGCGTTACTCACCAGGTTAGAATACGGTCCATTCACTCTCACAGATCGATGAAGTTCTCTGTAGATGTCTTTAAAGAAAAATATTCACAAGCCCCCTCAAGAGCGAAATTTAAACTATATCTGCACATAATTGTGGCACTTGGGCGTCCTCAACCTCCCTTCTTTGGGTCACTATGCTTGTGTGGGTTTGTTGGTTTCTTTGTTTCAGCATGTCAAAAAGAACCTTTATTATATTTATAATAGCCTCTCATGCACTCATGCTTTCTTGCCAGGTGCCTTTGGAGCAGTTTACTTGTGTGTTTTTAACTTTTTATTGTGGAAAATTTCAAAACAGGGACAACATTGGACAGACTAGCATAATGAGCACCCCCGTACCCGTCACCCAGCTTCAATAATTACCGACTCTTAGCCATTTGTCCACCCATAGCCCCACCCACTGCCCCCTCCCATGTTGTTTCTGAAGCCGTTCCCAGGTGTCTTGTCCTTTCATCTGTTAATGTTAATAAATAGAGAGATCTAAAAAAGATGAGGACCCTCTTTTAACAGCTTCATTGAGCTTTATTGAGGTATAATTTACATACAATAATTTACTCTCTATGAAATGTACAATTCAGTGATTCTTAGCAAATCTGTAGAGTTCTGCAACCATCACCACCATCCAGTTGTAGAACCTTCCCATCACCCCCAAAAGTTCCCTCCCTGCCTGTTAGTAATTAATCTCTACTCCCACCCCCAGCCCCAGGCAACATAAATGGCCTTTTCTGAACATCTCTTATCAGTGGAGTCGAACCACACGTCACCTGTTGCATCTGACTTCTTTCAGTTAAAATAATGTTTGTGAGGTTATTCGTGTTATTGTATGTATATCAGTAGTTTATTCCTTTTTAACTGCTAGATAGTATCCCATTTTATGGATATGTTGTGTTTGGTTCATCCATTCATCAGTTAGGGGATATTTGGATTGTTTCTGTGTTTTGGCTATTATGAATAATGCTGCTAGGAACATTGATCATATGTCCATTTTGGTTGGTTTCCTTTTTTTTTGGCCGCGCCTCATGGCTTGTGGGATCTTAGTTCCCCGATCAGGGATCGAACTCACACCCTCAGCAATGAAAGCTCGGAGGTCTAACCACTGGACTGCCAGGGAAGTCCCCATATGTACATTTTGTACTCATAAGTCTCTTTTACTCATAGGCGCCCTCTCTCTCTCTCTCTCTCTCTCCCTCTCTCTCTCTCTCTCTCTCTCTCTCTCTCTCTCTCTCTCTCTCTCTCTCTCTCTCTCTCCCCGCCTCCCTCCC
Source organism: Kogia breviceps (assembly GCF_026419965.1). Classification (NCBI taxonomy): domain Eukaryota; kingdom Metazoa; phylum Chordata; class Mammalia; order Artiodactyla; family Physeteridae; genus Kogia; species Kogia breviceps. The sequence goes on along the minus strand of NC_081312.1, from coordinate 5,209,202 downwards.
TCCACACACACATAGGCAAACATATGCCACCCTCGCTTGCAGTTCATTTGTTGAACAAGCCGCTTCATTTTTCCCAGAGCATTTTCCACACTCTGGATTTTTGTGAGTGCATCTCTGTGGTGCTGTTTAACGTGTCCCTCTGTCCCCCACGTTTCCTGTAATGTAATTTGGGATCTAGATCCTCTTCCGGCTCTATGTGTATTGGTCTCCTCTTCCTACAAGAGACACTTGGGGTCTGCTTGTCTCGCTGTCTATGCCATTAGAGCCGTCACTACCCAACACTTAGATCCATAAGGGGACTGGTTTTTCTATTTTAGCCTTTCTTCATTTATCCGATATAGTACTTCTATAAAGAGAAACTTACCTTCATCTACTTTTTGTTACCCCAGTAGTATACTATTTTGTTACCCGGTCATATGGTAGAGTTAACCAAGATAAATGCTTAGTTTCTTTCCCTTTATTTACCAGTTTCCAAGATAGTGAGTTTGTTCTCTGCTCCCTTTAACCACGATCGGTTGCTGGTGGTGGTGGTTTTGGTGCCATTATGAATTTAAGTGTATTTGGTATGTTTCAGTCTGTGATAGTTACGGTACGTGGAACAATTTATCCATTATTGGCCACTTAAGTTTGGCTCCTGAGTCCTTTTGACAGCTTGGGCTCCTGCGATGCTCATGGCTACTGAGTAGGTCTTTGTTTCTGAGCCTCATCATTTATGCTTTTGGTTTAGGAAGCACTCTTTCTCTGTGGTATGTAGGACCTTCAGCTATGTGAACACTCTTGGAAATAGCAGTTTTAGTCCTTGGAAATACTTGGCCAAGACTGAATTGCCATCACTCTGTAGGAGTCTTCTATTTTATAAGCTGATAGACGGCCGTACCTGTCTCACGGTGGGGCTATGTTCTTTTTCTCTAGAGGTAACCTTATAGGAAGAATACCCTTTTTAGACCCTTGCACCCAAAGACTTAAAACTTCTCATCCTCATCAGACAACTGCACAGCCACCTTGGGAACCTTTTCTCCTTTTGAGAAGTACCTTACCTCACTCGACATTTTAAGTGTCATATTTCGTTCTGTTCATCCTGGGCAATATTTTTCATCCTCCCATGAGCTTCTCATCATTTTCTTAGTTATTTTGAACCTCTGCTGAGTGCAGGAGGGCCTCATCTACAGCTGCCTTTCTAGAAAGCCCTCAGATATCTATTAGCTCCTGCTAACATAGCAGGGTCCTTCCGGGAGTCCATTTCTGTTTCTTGTCAGGTTATACTAATGACTTTGCCCTGGAGACCAGAGAGCTCTCACTGCCAGTAACTCTGCCTCTCAGGTTTTAGACTCATTGACTGGAGGCTGTGGGGGGCAGAGGTGATGAGCCTGGGCCAAGTCAGGGCCACCTGCATGTGGATCCAGTGCCCTCTCTTCACTAGCCAGCTGTCCCTTGTCAAATCAGACAAGTTATTGTGGGGCTCAACCAAAAGAGGAGGTGTGAACGTGCTCTCCGAAGAGCAGAGCATTATGCAGATGGCATGGGTGATACGATGTCATCAGCAGCAGTAGCAGTGGTGGTGGCCCCAGATCCTCGGGCCGTGGCCCCCAGTCCCAGAGTGTTTTGTTCAGCACTGTATGCCCAGCACCTAGCCGAGAGGAGATGCAACAGAGTACAAAGAGGAAGTAATAGAGAGAGAGACAGAATAGACGCTCAGTGAAGATTAGTTGATGCATGAATGCAGACAAACTAACTACAATGCATCTGACTAGATGCAAAGCATACTGTGATCGTCATTATGAGTTTTCCGGTTGCACATGAGATTTTTCAGGCATGTGGGCTATACTGTTGTAGATTACCAGATGGCTCCTTTTCGGATTCAGGTATTTACAGATTTTAGACACACACACACACACACACACACACACACACACACACAATTAGATGCCCAAACACAGGCTGCCACACAGGAAACTGCTGCCAAATCCCAGCCTGCATTTGCAGCCATCTCCCAGTGGCTCCCTGAGCTGTGCTTTGCTAAGAAGAGAAGACATTGAACTATGAGGGCTTTTTTCTCATTCCTTCAGTCTCATGCATGTTCTGGATGTTGTGCTAGCAGCTAGAGGAAAAGCAAACAATTCTTGAGCTTTATGGGTGGAGCTGACCCCAGGATGCTGGGAAGGACCAATACACTCCAGCTGCCAGGCTTGACCGTGATAAATGCTGCCTTTGCAGGCAGTGACATAGGCAGTGTCGAGGGAAATAATCAATAAACCAGTCTATAACAGGGGTAGAAAAGAGCTTTCTTGGAGTCAAACTGAGGACTGTTGCCCAGGAGACAGCCTCTCAGATAACTCTGAGGAACTGCCCTAGAGAAGTTTGGTGGTTTTCAGTAGTTTTATGTCTGTCAGAACAAAGAACATCAAACAAGTCAAGGGTAGATTTCTGCAAGGTTAAAAAAAAACAGATCAACATGTACACAGCAAGTCAGTGTGGCATCTGGTGCCCAGGAAGGGTGTCTTATCATTGAAGGAGTAACAGCTTTGGCATCCTAGGAAAGGAGGCATTTGATCCTTATTTTTAACATGGACATTCTTTGTTTTTTTAGCATCTTCCTTGGAGTATAATTGCTTTACAATGGTGTGTTAGTTTCTGCTGCATAACAAAGTGCATCAGCTATACGTATACATATATCCCCATATCTCCTCCCTCTTGCGTCTCCCTCCCACCCTCCCCGTCCCACCCCTCTAGGTGGTCACAGAGCACCGAGCTGATCTCCCTGTGCTATACGGCTGCTTCCCACTAGCTATCTATTTTACGCTGGGTCGTGTATATACGTCCATGCCACTCTCTCACTTCGTCCCAGCTTACCCTTCCCCCACCCCGTGTCCTCAGGTCCATTCTCTACGTCTGTGTCTTTATTCCTGTCCTGCCCCTAGGTTCGAAGATAAACAGATTGCCAACAAACACATGAAAGGATGCTCAACATCACTAATCATTAGAGAAATGCAAATCAAAACTACAATGAGGTATCACCTCATACCAGTCAGAATGGCCATCATCAAAAAGTCTAGAAACAATAAATGCTGGAGAATGTGTGGAGAAAAGGGAACCCTCTTGCACTGTTGGTGGGAATGTAAATTAACATGGACATTCTTTACTTCTGGTCAGTGCACCGTTTTCTTTAATGATTAAAGCAGATGTATGTTTGATAAGCCACAAACAGACTGTTTTAGTGTAAAATTCAAGTTAAACCATGTATAAGCCAGAATGACTTCTCCATGTCTCAGTATGTGAAAATTTTTGTGTTAATTGCCTCTTTTGATCATAAATCTTTCAATAGAAAGCATTGATGATCAAAATGTTTGTCCCTTGATGTCAGGGTGGTTGCTGCCTGCTCTGTGCCCATCATGTCCCTTGGTGCTTGGCCTCTTTTTTGTTGTTTATATATGTATGGAGATTTGCCTAGTTATCCACATTAAGGGGAAACTAAGCAGACATAGTGAACAAGTACAGAGGTATGCTAATTGGGAAATATTTTATAGGCTATATATTTTTTCAGTTGTATCAAATTGTCATGCAAACATTGTACATGTGCTTTTAGCAGTAGGCTTAAAGCAAGCAGTGATATATGTCATGAGTAACTTGATGGCTAGGAAAAGAATAATAATACACATTATGAAAATGATAATCATCTGTAAAGCAGAGCAAAACAATTGCCTATTTCTGAGGGGAGCCAACTAAACAGATCATTTAAAGGGTCAGTTTTTCTTCTGTCTTATAACCGTTTTGCCTTTTGGGACATTCTTTCTAGGTGCATCTCAGTTTCTCCAGAAGTGCTGATGTAAGCGCAACAAACAGTATGAGTAGTAATAGCACAAACACCCCCTTGTTTAGCCGGTAGAGAGCCTAAGGCAGCCCCGTTATCTAATGTGACTGGGCTAAGGAATTTAGGGATGTCTGTTGTGCTGCAGTGCTTTTTGCCATCTCTTTGGCTTTTTAACCAATGGTGGCTGATAGATTTCTGATCATCTTTTGTGTGTGTGTGTGTGTGTGGTACGCGGGCCTCTCACTGTTGTGGCCTCTCCCATTGCGGGGCACAGGCTCCAGACGCACAGGCTCGGCGGCCCTGGCTCATGGGCCCAGCCGCTCCGTGGCATGTGGGATCCTCCCGGACCGGGGCACGAACCCATGTCTCCTGCATCGGCAGGTGGACTCTCAACCACTGTGCCACCAGGGAAGCCCTGATCATCTTTTTTGTAACAATATGTAAATCACATATTCCTGCACTAGGAATTAAGATTCCCCAAAGATTTTGCCACCAGGTATCTTAGTATCTTGCTAACGTGGTTCTCTTGACTCTGTAATGAAGAGACAAAGGAGGTTCATCTATTTCCTGATGTACAGACAATGGAATAACATAATGTCCCAATAAGAGTAAACCTTCTATTTGTCAGCTTTTAAGAAATTGATGTGCCCATCCTTGGGAAGGTGGGTCAATTCCAATACCACCTATGAAGACAAAACCTGGGGGCACACAGGTGATCCCTCCCAGAGTGCTCTCATTGATAGCCTCATGAATTGGGAGTTTTGTCAACACAATTTTTTTATATAAATTTATTTATTTTATTTATTTATTTTTGGCTGCGTTGGGTCTTCATTGCACAGGCTTTTCTCTAGTTGCGGTGAGTGGGGGCTTCTCTTCATTGAGGTGCACAGGCTTCTCATTGCGGTGGCTTCTCTTGTTGCGGAGCACAGGCTCTAGGCGCATGGGCTTCAGTAGTTGTGGCATGTGGGCTCAGTAGTTGTGGCTCGCAGGCTGTAGAGAGCAGGCTCAGTAGTTGTGGCATATGGGCTTAGTTGCTCTGCAGCATGTGGGATCTTCCCAGACCAGGGCTTGAACCTGTGTCCCCTGCATTGGCAGATGGATTCTTAACCATTGCACCACCAGAGAAGCCTGTCAACACAATAGTAAACTATGGATCACTTCTCTTGTGGACTTTCTAAAAGTCATTTGCATGGTATTTAATATACAGTCGTTGCTGGCATAATTTACTCGCATTTTTCTCTTCAAGACATTTTTCAGTTAAGTAAGGGACAGATCAAGGGACCCTAGGGTAAGTTGTACTTGGTCTCTAAGGACTGAGGATAGTATCAGACAAGGGATGGACATATTAATATGTTGAAAAGTTTGAACCTGAAAGATTAGGCCAGAGAGAGGTTAGTCTGGGTGAGTGGTCACATTAGGAAAACCTGAACAGTCAGTGATACGTATTATGAGAGGCTTATATCAGTCTTGTATTGACCAAGGAATTTGATGACAGATCCACCAATTGGTTAGATTTTCCCCCAGTAGCTATACTCCGTGACAACTTTACTAAGGAATTTTTTTTCCATCCTGAACATTGGGGCAAAAATATAGCTAAAAGTAAAACCGTAACCTTCAATTTTGATAGGGAGACAAACATTTAGTAAACAGTTCAATTGAACTAGTAGGATGGGTCTTCCAGACCTAGTGGATTTGTGGACCACCTGTCTACTGTGGTTGTCATCTTCTCTGCCTGGCTTGATGGTTGTTTTAAGGTGAGTTTGAGGTTAGCAGTCCTCTCTATAGAGCAGTCTGGTGCGGAGGCCCTTTTTAAGTGGGGAATATGAATTCGGGAGTCAATTCCCTTCACTTTCACTGTGCAGAGTACCTGATAAGGGTCCTTCCATCTAGGTTGGAGAGAGAGTTTTTTTTTTTTAAATGTCTTTTACAGTCTCCATAATCTCCTGGGTGCAGGTCATGGTACATCTGATCTTCATCCAAAGATAAATAACTGTAATCAGCTTCAGAAAGAAGCTTAGAATATCCTGTTAATAATTCAGTTAAACTTTAATGTAACATAGCAACAAAGAAGCATCTTGGATGTAGGTAGTAAATACAGAAACCTCAATATATATAAAACTTCAATATCCACAAAGGTGTATTATTGAAACATAATTTTTCTTTCTAAATTATCCTCATTTTAGCTAATAAATATTTGAAAAACAAAGCAAATAACTCGACCTTGAAATAATCTTAAGGATGAAAAAGAACTTAATCTGATGCCCATCCCCACCCCAAATTCACGTGTGAGTAAAGAGAAATTTCATATTTAGTCGTATGGCCAGGATTCAACATGCTGTGCTTTGTTTTAAGTCCAGGGAAGAAAATGCAGGCTTTTAAATAAATATATACAAATTTATATTAAACAAATAGATAATCCTCATTTTTACCAAATATAGTCAAATTAAGACTAAATTGTTTGCAAAATACGTCTGGTTTCAGTAAACTTGGCCTTATTACTTACATAAATGTAATTGATCATATAGGCTCTTTTAAATTTGGCTTTGCTGCTTAGACACTTACCTCAAAGTCAAGGTCTGAATATCGTGATTTTCTTCTCTGTAAGGTATTTTTTAAAAAGAAGAAAAACCAATAAAGTTATGTTCAGTCATTCAAATAAAACAAAATTTACTGCTTTCAATAAAAAAATAAAATTTGGCTTTGCTGGAACTTTTCATAGGGAATCTCAAACTGAACTTTCAAAAGCCCTCTCAAAGCCAAGAAAGCCACACCAAAGACTTGCCATTAGATTTTGCCTGCAATACCTACAGACTTAGGTGAATTCCTCTTTTCTCAAGGTCCAAAATATCTTGAGGTTACTGCACCTGCCAGGAAAGGGACTTCCTTATTCACCTGGAAAGGCTGCTGGGAACCTAAGAGTTTCCAAATTCTGGAGAGGTCAGGTAGAGAGAAAAGATAAATGCTTCAATTCTGTTTACAGAGGTATAATTTACTAAATTGCTGTAAGTCATAGTTAGCTTAAGGGGAAAGGTTCCCTTATCTGGAAAACAAAGATTAAAAGCCAGTACTATTTCAGATGAAAGTCACAAAAATTATAATCATATTTATCAGTTCAATCAATCCCATGTAATTAATTTTTGTTCCACTAGAGTCCAGTGTTTCCATCAGTTCTGTTGACCTTGCCTGACGATTGAGGGTGATAGTGACAGTGATAATTTCAAGGAATTTGTCAGGTTTTTGTTAAGGCTTATATGATTTGCCCAGTGACATGCGTGCCTTTGATCACTGGAGATTGTGGAAAGTATATCCCAAGTGGAAAACACAATTTCTAACAGTTTCTTTGTCATTGGGAGGACATTAGCCTTGCAGCAAGAGAAGGCTTTAACCCATCAAACAAAAATGGGGTTTTCCAGGGAGCAGGGAGAGCCAAGCAACCGTCATGGGTTTCCCATAGCCCTGGCTGTTTTAACTCACAGCTATTGTCTACACATCTTAATTATCTGATTTAGGAGCAGACAGTTGCCATATCACAAGCATCAGGATGGCAAAAGTCTAACACTGGGGGGTTAACTTTTGTAGAAGCAGAAAATTTTTTGTATCTACATCGTTACATAATCTTTACAGATTTTTCTGTTGCCTTTGCCTGAAAGTCAGCTGGAGTATTTCCCTAATACTTGGGTTCAGGCCCTTTAGCGTGAGCCTCAATTTTGATGACAAGTAGCATTTTATGTCGGGACATATAAGATTTCCAAGAATTTCATATAGTTTCTGGAGCATCTATAATATATACTTATATAGACAGAACATAAAGAAGGCTTAATGTTATCTTTTATTTAACTTTCCATGTTATTTAACATACCAAATAAACCTAATTAGTTTAATATCTCTCTTTGAGATGCTTCAGGACAAAATCACTTTCTTTTCCCTTAACAAAATGCATTTGCATTCCATATCTTCTTTTACTGAAAACATATGTTATTTTCCTTGTATACTGAAATACTTCCCTTATTATTTCTAGTAGCATGAATTACATATATATTATAGTTTTTAACCCTTAAAAAACATTAATCTCTAGCAAACAATTGTGAACTGTTTCTCATATTAACATTTCCCGATTGGCAAACTTATGAAAATTTTCTATAACGTCTAGAAACATACATCTTCTTATAGCATAATTTCTTTTCTCAATGTGGTATAAGATGTGTGTCCAATAAACTCAAACATCTTTAGTTTTTCTCTAATAAGAAGACAAAGTAGGTAAACTTAGATTTGCTTAGCTATTAATGTTTTAGTATTTTATCTTATTTGGAAATGATCTGTATATTTAATGAATTTCCATAATTTATATTAACTTAGCAAAACTCTAAAGTTTCAAGTTACCAAAATCTGGAGGAACTATTTTTAAGTAAACGTACTATATATAAAACATAATTATTCTTAAAGAGTTTACCTAAAAACTTTTATCTCATGTATCTCTATTTCCCTACTTATGAAAACATCATCATACCAAGTTAATTTTCTTGTTGACATTTTTGGAACAGAGATAACACGAGCTTATTGACTTTTTTTAAAGATTTTTTTTTTTTTTTTTTTTTGGCTGCGTCGGGTCTTAGTTGCGGCACGCGGGATCTTCGTAGAGGCATTTGGGATCTTTTGTTGTGGCGCACCGGCTCTTCGTTGTGGTGTGCAGGCGTCTCTCTAGTTGTGGTGTGCGGAGTTTATTTTCTCTTCTCTAGTTGTGGCGCGCAGGCTCCAAGACTCATGGGCTCTGTAGTTTACAGCACACGGGCTCCAGTTGAGGTACACGAGCTCAGCAGTTGTGGCGCACGGGCTTAGTTGCGCCACAGCATGTGGGGTCTTAGTTCCCTGACCAGGGATCGAACCCACGTCCCCTGCATTGGAAGGCAGATTCTTTACCACTGCACCACCAGGGAAGTCCCTTAATTGACTTTCAATAAACCTAGGTATAATAAAAGTATTATACTTAATGTTGATGACTTAAAGACGTGTCTGTATTAACCAAACCAACAACTTAAACTTATTTTCATTTATTAAAGATTAATCCTGGATCATATGATACTTTAAAAATGTGAGGGGTTGGGCTTCCCTGGTGGCGCAGTGGTTGAGAATCCGCCTGCCGATGCAGGGGACACGGGTTCGTGCCCCGGTCCGGGAAGATCCCACATGCCGCAGAGCGGCTGGGCCCATGAGCCATGGCCGCTGAGCCTGCGCGTCCGGAGCCTGCGTTCCGCAATGGGAGAGGCCACAACAGTGAGAGGCTGGCGTACCACAAAAAAATAAATAAATAAAAATGTGAGGGGTTAGTTTCTTATTATAGTTAGAAATATTTCATTGGTAAGCACTTCTAAGTCAATTAAATAGAGCTCTTTTTCAAATTAATTTTGATAATATCATTTGGAGGTAGAAACGTTATATTTATAATGTACATACAGAGATACACACATGCAGATAGACAGACAGAGATCTCATAGTTTTCCTGCCTGAGTTTTTAAAGGTCTCATTTCCCCTTTTCTGCAGTTTTAGGTTCTACTAGTTGAGCCAAAGCTGTGGTCTCAGGCAATGTGGGCTGTGCTTGCATTTCAAGGACATGATAAGAGTTATACCTTCAAGTTTGCTTGAATACTTTTCTTCAAGCATAAAAAGGATGTTTTATCAAGCCAGCTTTCTTTAATTGCACATGCAAAACTCAGTTTTAGAATGTCCAAAGAGTCCCATTCTGGCTATTTTAGAGCTAGATCTTTTCTACAGTTGTAGAAGCCAACCGGGCAGTTCCAGTGAGTGGCTGGCGTGTCTGGGAGCCATTAGGCGTTAGAAGCGCTACTTCCTGATTTATTTTAGTTTCATTTTATTATACAGTACAAATCTTTCCAATTTTAAGCCACATTTTTAAAAAAGTCAACCAACCCAGTTTACCCCAAAGTTCCTTCTAGGCCTTTCCTGCTGGAAATTCCTTCCAGGTTTCTTACCTGGAACTTCCCGCTAGGTTCCTTTCACCTAGGAAATGTACTGGTACCCCCTTAAGAGTCCAGGTCTTAAGGTAACAGCTCAAATAAAAGTCATGCACTGCCACTTCATACAAGAAGATCCAGACATCAGGAAAAACTCACCAAACCAACCAACTTCAAGAGTGCTGTGCAGCTGGGGGGCTGGGGCTGGGGCTCAAAGGGTCCGTGCTTGCTACCCAGCATCCACCCAAAGTAGACTCCAGCGGCTTCCCTGGTGGCCCAGTGGTAAAGAATCCGCCTTCCAGTGCAGGGGACACGGGTTCTATCCCTGGTCAGGGAACCAAGATCCCACATGCCGTGGGGCAACTAAGCCCGTGCGCCACAACTACTGAGCTTGCACGCCTCATCTAGAGAGCCCACGTGCTGCAACTAGAGAGCCCATGCGCCTTGGAGCTCACAGAGAATCCCGTGCGCCACAACGAAAGATCCCACGTGCCTCAACTAAAACCCGATGCAGCCAAAAATAAATAAATATCAAAGGCTGGGGGGAGAAAAGAAGACTCCAGGTGACCCCATGTGGGTTTTTCTGATATCCTGCCAACTACACCAGGCAATGTAGATGGAAATAATCAATAAGCCAATCTCTAATAGGCATAGAACTGAGCCAAAGTGAGGACCATAGCCCAGGAGACAGCCTCTCAGATAATTCTGAGGCACTGCTCCAGAGAAGCATGGTTTCAGCAGTTTTATATCGTGTCAGAACAAAGAACTTCCAACAAGTCAGGGATACATTTCTTCAAGGTTTAAAAGAAAGAACACAACAGCACATACATAGCAAGTCAGGACAGCACCTGCTGCCTGGAAAAGGAATCTTATCATTGAGGGAGGACCAGCACTAGCATCCCAGGAAGAGAGGCATTTAATCTTTGTTTATTTATTTATTTTGCGGTACGCAGGCCTCTCACCGCTGTGGCCTCTTCCGTTGCGGAGCACAGGCTCCGGACGCGCAGGCCCAGCGGCCACGGCTCACGGGCCCAGCCGCTCCGCGGCATGTGGGATCTTCCCGGACCGGGGCACGAACCCGCGTCCCCTGCATCGGCAGGTGGACTCTCAACCACTGCGCCACCAGGGAAGCCCTAACGTGGATATTCTTCACTTCTGGTCAATGCACCCTTTTCTTTAACGAGTAAAGCGATGTATGGTGTATGGTTTGATAGGCCACAAATAGGCTGTTGTAGCTAGCCTAAAATTCAAGTTAGATCATGAATAAGCCAGAATGCCTGCCCCAGACTTCAGCATGATCACATTTCTTCGCTAGCAGACACGTGCCTCCTGCCGCCGATGGGTTGTGTCGGATGAGCTCGGGTGGAAGTGAGACTGCTTTGTAAATCCTCTTTGAGGTTGACGTTATGTTGTGCAGCGGGGGTGAGAGGTGAGCAGTTGCTTCCTGAAGTTAAACTCTATGGGCTGAGAACTAAATCTTTCAGATAATTTCTCAAATCCGCAGGCACTAGTGAGAGGTCCAGGTTTCAGTGGCTAATCTGTATCCGGCCTTCGGTTGAGGTGGGAGATTCAGAGCGCTAGTCCCAGACACAGGTGCACGCTGGGAGCCAGTGAAGCAGAGCCGTCGGCGCGTGCATTAGAATCGCCCAGAGTGCGTGGGCTTGTGGAGGGGTTCTTTGGCATCCTGAGAACCACAAGCCTAGAGCATTTCTATGGATCACCTGATAACCATTTCAGTCACATTTTATTACATGTTTTTATTTATGAAATCTCTTACATAAGATGGCCTAATGCTAATAAGCTAATGTTACGTGAATTTTTACTGAAACCATAGTCAGTTACGATTGCCAGGCCCCTCGTAGGTTCATTAAATATAGAACTGTAGTAGGGACAGTTCTCAAACTTGACACACACATCAGGAACCTTACAGAGCACTTTGTCAGTGGACCAAAGGAGTTTGGATTGGATTAAATTTGTAAATTTTTTAAAAGAAGAATGGAGAGAGGAAGAAGATAGCTTCATGTTCGTTAAGCCCAACTGCAAATCCTTAGGCTGCCTGGTCTAGTTTCACCCTGTTGAAACTTGGATTAAAAATCTAAAACCCTAGGGCTTCCCTGGTGGCGCAGTGGTTGAGAGTCCGCCTGCCGATGCAGGAGACACGGGTTCGTGCCCTGGTCCGGGAAGATCCCACATGCCGCGGAGCAACTAAGCCCGTGAGCCATGGCCGCTGGGCCTGTGCGTCCGGAGCCTGCGCTCCGCAACGGGAGAGGCCACAACAGTGAGAGGCCCGCATACCGCAAAAAAAAAAAAAAAAAATCTAAAACCCTAAACGCGCAGATGAAAAAGGGAAGATCACGATGAACTAACGCGTTGCCCGTGTGATTATATGGATCTCTTCTTTAACCTTATCCGTATCACCGAGACGTGGAGCTTCTCTGCTTTTAGAAGAATGAATCCGAATCTGGTGTTCACTTGCATCACCCCAGCATCGAATCCCACCTCCGCTGCCCAGGTGGGACTAGAGACCCGCTGGGATGCAGCCCCTGCCACCCAGCCAGCCTCTCTCCTGCGCACACAACGTCCCCAAGCCTGCACTCCACCAGGCATGCTCCCCGTGCAGGTGCAGCAGTCTCCTGTGGAGCCCCAAGTCACCTGCCCCGTGTGACAAGCAGGGCGGCGGATGCACAGCAGCCGTACGGCTACCCTGGAGACCCTGCTGTGCTTCACCTGGCGCGCTGTCTCCCGTGCCCGCCGTCCCCTCGTCCTTCCTGCCCAGGTCGAGCTGTGCCACGCACTTAGCTGTGTCGTCTTAGGCAAGTTACTGAACCTCAGTTTCGTCATCTGCACAGCTGGACATATTCTCCCTGCTCCTAAAATACCGTTGGACTTAGTTAAGAGCTGTGTGGAAACCCATCCCCAAACCTTGTAAAGAGGCAACCAGTGAAACTGGCTATGGTGGCATCTTTCTCCTCCAGGTGACCAGACCCCTGCTGTCTGTTCTTATGGGTCAGGCCTCCAGCTGATTTTTATTTGGGGCCAAATGCCCCCTTCTTTTAGTCGAGTAAGTTTAGGAATTTTGTAGTCTCTGAGAGAGCTGGGGGTGAGGCATAGAGAGTTTATGGGTGAGAGGATGTGGTTCACAGGATGAGAAAGTGCTCTGGAGAAATAGACAGCACTTGGGTTTCATCCGGCCTCTGATTAGCATATTGACTGAAACTGCTTGCTTTTGATGTATTAGGCAGACAGTTTTATTACACATTTATGAGTGAGCTTAAACCGTTACATGAAAACTTTCTATTTCGAATTTTAAGGAGACATTACAATCTCATTAGGCTGTTTAGAAGTGAATTGCCAAGGGAGATTGTGAGATCCTATTTTTCATTCATCTTTAAACACAGATATGGAGATGGTAGTTATACAGGTATTTTTGTCAAAACTCTTAGAATATGTGCATTTTATTGCATGTAGATTATACCTCAAAGTTGACTTTTAAGTGGAGGGTTTGAGAGAAGATTCTGGGAAGATGGTGAGTGGGAACCAGCCGGAATCTGTCTCCCCACCTAGACAGCAACTGACAGAATCTGTCTGATAGAACCGTTTGGGAAGCCAGAGTCTATTGAAGGCTTGCAACTTCCAGACAAAGACCTGGATGGTAAGTTGTAGTTAATTTCAGTCAGTCTCAGCTCAGCACAGTGGCAGCTACCCACCCCTCACCTCCAGTCCCCTGACACGCAACTGTGCGTGTCTTCCTGGGGCAACAAAAAAAAAAACTAGCAACACACTCAAAAATGGGCAAAAGGCTCGAATGGGCATTTCTTCAGAGAAGACATACAAATGGCCAGTAAGCACGTGAGAAGATGCTCAACATCACTACTCATTAGGGAAATGCAAATCAAAACTACAATGAGACGCCATCTCACACCCATTAAGATGGCTACCATCAAAAAAACAAAACAACAAGTGCTGGTGAGGATGTGGAGAAATGTGCACTGTTGGTGGGAATGTAAAATGGTGCAGCCATTGCAGAAAAGAGTACAGCGGTTCCTAAAAACATTAAAAGTAGAATTAGCATATGGTCCAGCAATTCCACTTCTGGATACATACCCAAAAGAATTGAAAGCCGAGTCTCAAAGAGGTTTGTGTACAGCCATGTTCATAGCATCATTATTGACAATAACTAAACCATGGAGGCAATCCAGGTGCCCATCAACAGGTGAATGGATAAGTAAAATGTGATATACAGTGGAATATTATTCAGCCTTAAAGAGGAAGGAAATTCTAACACATGCTACAACACGGAAGAACCTTGACATCATGCTAAGTGAAATAAGCCAGTCACCAAAAGACAAATATTATATGATTTCACTTATGAGGTACTTAGAGTAGTCAAAATCATAAAAGATGGAGTAGGCAAAATCATAACAAATGGTTCCATGATGAAAGAGAGCTCATTATTTTAGAGTTAACAAATGATAAGGTCGTTCTTATCTACAGATCGTTGGCCAGTAGATAGCTAGTAGGAAGCAGCCGCATAGCACAGGGAGATCAGCTCGGTGCTTTGTGTCCACCAAGAGAGGTGGGATAGGGCGGGTGGGAGGGAGACGCAAGAGGGAGGAGATATGGGGATATGTGTATATGTATAGCTGATTCACTTTGTTATAAAGCAGAAACTAACCATTGTAAAGCAATTACACTCCAATAAAGATGTTAAAAAAAAGTGTACAAGCCAGGATGCATACATCATTTATCAGATTTTCAGCTGTTCTTTACCCTTATTCTTTGTCACAGGGGCAATGGCATTTAGCAAAGAAATGCTCAGGCTCTGGTCAGACTGCTGGGTTCGAATCCCAGCTTCCATAAACCTGTGTGACCTTGTGCAAGTTACATTACCATCCATGCCTCAGTTTCCTCTCCTGAAAAGTGGAGATAATATCTACCTCACAGGGGTCCATGAGGATTAAATAAGTTAATACAGGGGCTTCCCTGGTGGCGCAGCGGTTGAGAGCCCGCCTGCCGATGCAGGGGACGCGGGTTCGAGCCCCGGTCCGGGAAGATCCCACATGCCGCGGAGCGGCTGGGCCCGTGAGCCGTGGCCGCTGAGCCCGCGCGTCCGGAGCCTGTGCTCCGCAACGGGAGAGGCCACAACAGTGAGAGGCCCGCGTACCGCAAAAAAAAAAAAAAAAAAAAAAAAAGGTTAATACAGGAAGAGTTTCGAATAGTACTGGTACATAGTAGTTACTCAACAAATGTCGACTGCTACAATTATTTGATAACAATTCTTGTTAGCATTTACTGTTTCCTGTCATCATCATCATTATTGCCAGGGCTTGAGCAGTTGGAGGACCGGGGGCAGGGGCTCTGCCGGGCAGCTCTCTGGCCTCCTCTAGAACCATCAGCAGCAGAAGGTGGCCCGTCCCCCAGCTTCAGCAGTCTTCGGCCCATTTACCCCACCCCCCTCACGAGTCCTGCTTTGGACAGGCTAACTCTGACTTGCCAACACCTTGATTTTGACCAGGCATTGGCCAAGACTTCCAAAAATACCATTTCCTGATGGCGCCAGGCCAGGCTATTTCCTGTAGGTCTTGCTACTTTGCGAGAAGGAAAACCAGGGGGAAGAGGTGGGGGGAGAGAACCCTTACTGACCTCATGATGTGCCAGTGACCGCTAGGACCTTTACAGACATTGTCCAAGGGAATCCTCTGAATTTCGATGAGAAGTTGCCGTGCTTCGTGGATGGAGGAACTGGCGCTCAGTGAGAGGAGGGACGCATTTGCTGTCCCCGAGCTCATGGGCAAAGACCCCCCTTCTCTAGGCTCCATTCTGGGTGCGGGTTGTCTGCCCCCCACATGATTCCTTTCTCCTTCCTTCCGGTTCCTGGCCCCAGGAAGGTCTGACCTCCTCCAGACTAGTCTCTCAGGCCTCGCTTCCTTCCCAGTACATCCTGGGCCTCCCCACTTTGGCTTCACACTTGGCAGGTTCATCTGCCAGCGACAGGGACTGCTCTGCTTTTACATTATGTGAGTTCTTTCCCTTGTGTTTCTACACGAGCATCATGGCCTGATTCCTTAAGCTTTCCTGTTGCCAGAAACCTGGGTAAAGGAGATGCTAACTGATGGCCCATTGGAAGAGCAGCAGGAAGGGCCTTCCAGGCGAGGTGGGGGGTTCGGGGGGGGGATAAGGGGGGCGCTGTGTGCACAGAGGTGAGGGGAGAGGGCCCTCCAGGCAGGGAGGAGGAGGCAGTGTGCACAGAGGGGAGGGGGAGGGCTTTCCAGGCAGGGGAGGAGGAGGCAGTGTGCACAGAGGTGAGGGGAGAGGGCCCTCCAGGCAGGGGGGAGGGGGCAGTGTGCACAGAGGTGAGGGGAGAGGGCCCTCCAGGCAGGGGGGAGGGGCAGTGTTCACAGAGCTGAGGGGGAGGGCTTTCCAGGCAGGGGAGGGGGGAGGAGGAGGCGGCAGTGTGCACAGAGGTGAGGGGGAGGGCTTTCCAGGCAGGGGGAGGAGGAGGCAGTGTGCACAGAGGTGAGGGGGAGGGCTTTCCAGGTGGTGGGGGGGAGGGGCAGTGTGCACAGAGGTGAGGGGGAGGGCTTTCCAGGTGGTGGGGGGGAGGGGGCAGTGTGCACAGAGCTGAGGGGGAGGGCTTTCCAGGTGGTGGGGGGGTGGGGGGGATGGTGGGAGGAAGTGTGCCAGAGGCCTGAGAGAACCCAGTCTGTTCAGTGAGGAATGAAGCGGCCACATCCTGGAGGGCCTCGGGGTCCCCACTGAGGAACTGAGTCTTGATCCTTCAGCAGTGGGGACAGGCAGGGGAGGTTTTTTTAAGGGGCAGAATCTGATCAGATGTGGATTTTCATAAGATAGCTTTGGAAGTGGTATAGGATTCATTTAAAAGGAAGCTTTGTCTCTTTGAAATAATTCATGGCTGTTTTTTCTAACTCTGTAATGGCCACTAGCATTATCGCTTGTAATTGATAAAATGTTTATTCTTAACAACCGAAATGTAATTCCGCGTGTTTTTGCAGATGGGAATTTCTTAGCAATCGGCTCCCATGACAACTGCATCTACATATACGGAGTCAGTGACAACGGGAGGAAGTACGCACGGGTCGGCAAGTGCTCGGTGAGCGTGCTGGTCGCTCCTCCCGGGTCTGTGCAGGTGTTTGTCACGTCACGACAGTGTGGGTGGGCCTCTGTTAGGCCAGTGAAACTCACCCAGTGTTTTCTCTCCCAGGGTCATTCCAGCTTCATCACTCACCTAGACTGGTCTGTGAACTCACAGTTCCTCATGTCGAATTCCGGAGACTATGAAATCCTTTACTGTGAGTGGCTCCCCGGGTGTGGTCTGGGTGCAGATCACATAGAACCTTCACTCTGAGACCACATGGGGCCTCCTGCAAAAACCCACACCCCATACGACTTGGGTACACGATGGCATCTCTGGGCCTGGGCCCCTCCTCTGCGCAGTACAGGAGTTGGGCTGGACACCCCTGCCTTGGCACTGAGATACTTGGGGTTCGGGCCCCCAGGAGGAGAAGGCGGGGCCCTGCAGGGAGAGGCAGAGAGAGTGGGTCAGAGCTGTCCCGGCGAGAGGGAGGGACCCTCGTGAAGGCATCACCCTCACGGGCAGAGACCCAACAGCCCCCTGGGCCCCTCCTCCTCCTCCCTCAGCCCCGCCCCGGCCAGGTCTGAGCCCAGGCAGGGATGAACGGCGGAGGCATGAACGATGAAGGCTGCACTTGCCGAGCGCGTGCTACACGCGGTGCACTGCTTCCTCCGGCAGCTGGCAAGCACCTGCCGCGTGCCAGGTGCAGGGTCCCAGGGCAGAGGAGGGCCCGGTCTCTGCCCCAGCGGAAGGTACCATCAAGTGCAGTGTGGTCACCCACAGGCTCTCAGGTGATCCACAGCACTTTCTGGCTTGTCCCATTTTAAGGAAGAAGAAATACCATCTCAGATACAAGGCCACAGGCATCAAGAGCCAGGGGGTGGGGAGGTGGGCACCCCCTTGTGGAAGAGCAGGCCTGGGCAGGGCTGCTGGTGGTGGAGGAAAGGGGCCTCCCTCAGGCGGGGCAGGAGGTCCTACCTGATGTGGGGCAGAAGTGAGGGATGGTTTTCAGGGACAGGCCATGGGTCTAGAATCTTCTCAGACACGGTCTCATACTCCACTAGCGAGAGTTTCACTGGGGAACAAACAAATCACCTGCAACGCCACAGGTATTTGGTACGACTGGTTTCCGTAAGCTTCCATTCCTGACTCGGAGCTGGAGGGATGGGGGGGGCGGTGCACACGCACATGCCCAAGTGCATGTTGGGAGAGGGCTAGGGAGCCCGACAGCAGGGGCTGGAGTTGTATCCAGGGGGACAGTGAGCAGACAGGGGCCACAGAACCAGAGGTGGTCAGAGAAGAGAAGCCAGACTGGGGGGACAGACCCAGAGAAGGAGATAAGCAGAGACGGGAGAAGAGGGCGCCCCACCGAGGCCCTGGGCCTTGGGCGGTGAGCACGGTCTCCGCGGGGCTGGGAGGTGGACGGTGTCCCCCTCCTGGAGGGCTCTGTAGCCGATGGGGCCTGGCTCCGAGGGCCCAGCCTTGCCCGAGAAGGGGGGGGGGGTTTGGCACTGATGTCACCAGACTTGCATTTGCCTTTCCAGGGATTCCCTCTGCTTGTAAGCAAGTCGTAAGTGTGGAAACTACGAGAGACATCGAATGGGCCACATACACCTGCACTTTGGGATTCCACGTCTTTGGTAAGGTTTCTGCACCTTTCATTCTGTTCAAACGTACGTTGTATCTACCTTTAGAATGACTTTCTAACAGTAATGAAATCTCTTGGTCGGCTTCAAACTGCTCTGCTACCCTGTGGACCCCACAGGACACAGGACACACTCCCCACAGCCCTGAGGAAGGGCCAGGGCTTGCCCGGCTGTGGCCAGGCAAGAGGAACCAGAGCCCTTTTCTCTCGTACGAAATGGGTCCTGAGATAATTCTCTAGAACCCTCTTATATGAGGTGGTGCCAGACGTCCTCGATAAATGGACCAGATGGCACCCAATCAATTTATTTACCATTTGTTAGAGTGACTGTATCTTTTTGGCCCTTAAACTAAATTTTTCACCTCCTTCAAAGTTTAGATTAGGAATATGTTTATAAATGGTCTAAAACAAATTGCCACAAGTTAGTAGAGTAAAAAAGAAAAGGCAGTACTTATAATCTATGTATGACCGTAAGTCAGTAAGTTGGTCAGAATTTCACAAGTCTCCTTAGGGCTGCCGTTTTATCATCTGGTGTTGAATGCCAGGGCGCCCTGGTTTACTCTAGATCTGCCTGTTAAGAAACTGGTGTGCGTGCAGCTCTCTCATATCCAAAGTTATTGGGATCAACAGGGTTTCCTAAAGCAATGGTCAGGGGATCCTACCCCCCAGACCACACCCCAGGCCCACCTGGGCACAGGGCTGTGGAGTCAGAGCTGCTGCATCACCCGGCCCACAGTGAGCAGACGCCCCACCTGCCCAGTGCCACCAGGCAGACAGCAGCCAGGAAGGGCTGACACCAAGGAACGCCTGAAACACACAGGCAGTCCCAGAGTTACAAAGCCCTTTGGAGGGCCTCTCATATGTAAAGAGTTACCCCCAAAAAAGAGAAGTTAGGAAACTGCAGGCTTAGGACTAGTCAGCTTCCCATCAGATGCTTTGGGGATAAAGAAAGCCATCGTGTCCAGAACCAGGGATTCTGGCCTGCTTTCTGCTGTAGTGCCAAGAAGGGGCCCGAAAGCGGTGGAAGCCCTGAAGGCCTGTCACTGCGACGCTCACGCAGCAGAACAGTGGACGCGGTGAGGGTTTCCCAGAACGGCCTGCAGGGAGGTGATCTGAGACGAAGCGTTCCTTGGGCCTGGTTTCTCAACCTGGGACGTTTCTGTTTCCGTGGGAGTTTGCTGGCCGGTCCCCACACAGTGTGGGCCTGTGTCCTGGCATTTCCGGTGCTCTGTCTGGGCTCTTCGTTTCAGGAGTGTGGCCAGAAGGCTCGGACGGAACCGACATCAATGCCGCCTGTCGGGCCCACGAGAAAAAACTCCTGTCCACCGGGGACGACTTTGGCAAAGTGCACCTCTTCTCCTACCCCTGCTCACGGTTCAGGGTAAAGGCTCATCTTCTTCTCTAGCCTTACCTCACGGGGCACACTTGCCGCCTGGCCTGTTGGCGACTGAATAGAAAGGCGCTGTGAGTGATACCACCAGTCACAAATGCACGGGTGACCGTCATTTGGCTGCCCCAGAGCACTTCAGGCCCCCCTCCACTGCCCTCCGGGGAGAACCCCGTCCCCCCACCTGGTTCTGGCTTGTCCGCCTCTGCACTTCGTGGGCCTCCCCACTCTGCTGTCCACCACGGCTTTCTCTGCTCCAGCCCTGCTGAGCCGAGCCCACACCAGTGCCTGGAACACCCCTCTTCGTTCTTCCCAGACCTGACCCTCCTCCTGGAAGACTCTCCCCTCCACCCCTGCATCCAGTCCGCCCTCCTTTGGGCCGGCCTGTGCCTGGTGCAGCCTCTGGGGTTGAACCTCTCCCTGCCCGCATCCGTCCCCTCCAGACCAGATTCTCAAGGTACAGGGGCTCCACGTGGTTTGGCAAGACTGTAGACGTCCAGCACTTCCAGCCCCGACCCGATGGCTTTGCATTCAGCTCCCTCCGTGTCATTCTTCCCCAGGCTCCCAGCCACGCGTACGGCGGGCACAGCAGCCACGTCACCAACGTCGATTTCCTCTGTGACGACAGCCACCTCATCTCCACTGGCGGCAAAGACACGAGCATCATGCAGTGGCGGGTCATCTAGTCCCGGCAAGAACCCGGGGCAGGTACAGACTCGAGCTTCGCTCACTCGGTCACTGTGGTTTCTGCTTTGTTTGAAGAGTTCTCACAAACCTCAGGAAAATTACGCCCTTTACTGGTTACCTTAGCCTAGTGGATCGGTGAGCAGCACAGCAGGTCAGCCATTCAGGTCTCTCTTTTGTTGTACAATATAGAAAACACTTAATATAAAAGAGATGCCAAGGTTTACATTTACTGTGACATCGAGAAGTGACTGGTGTATCCTTCATAACTTTTCTATGAACTCTTCAAAAACGGTCACAGAATGCCTTTTCAAAGATTGTATATAGGCTTTACTATTTCACCACGGAGGTTGCTAAGTCAAGTATTTATGATAACGAGGTACTGAGTCACGATCGCTGTTGATTCCCTGGTCCTAAAAGGATAAGTCGATGGAGAAGAGAATGGATAACTGCTTGGCACAACTGAATCAGGAAATGCAAATGAGACTTTATTTGGTTAACATTTTCTAAGGTTTCATTCAGTTCTCCCTCTGGGAGGCTGGTGAGAAAGGGGTCAGATTCTTCTTGTGTTAAGCAGATTCTACTCCAGATTAACTTAACTATTGCAGCAGGTACCCAGGCATTTCAGAGTCCCAGCTAGACTGTCTGCCTAACCATATGCAGTCAGCCACTTAACGCCTACACGAATCACGTCCCCTCTGTTCCCCGTTCACAGGCCCTGGTGAATGGTGGAGACAACCAGCCACCTTCCTCTGTATATTAATTGGCATGATACGGTATTGTACTTGTATAGGATTTTAGCAATTCATAATGAATACGTAAGGCTAGGCTTTACTATTTTAATGCTTACGGACCTTGTATATTTGTATTTTAAGACCAAGTAGACCAAGTCAAAAAGATATCTCTCTAGTGTACCATACACCTGCAGCGGGGAGAAGTCTGGAAGGCTCCACCAGGTACTAAGGGCAGCTTCTTTTCCTGTCTTTTGTGCATGGACGGCTGATTACGCTATGAAAGAAGATTGCGCTCTGGCGAGTAAAACAGAGAAGGCCTTATCCATTTCAATTGTGTGGCAGATTGAAATTTATTGTTTACATTGGGGAATGTATCTCAGATTTTAAAATAGAAGAGTAATAAACAGACTTAAAGACGAATGTTAAGATTTTTACTTGTTCCAGGCAAGTAAAGGAATTGAACCATCAACTCCACAGCACTGGTTGTTTAGAGTGGCCGATGACGCCGAACATTGGGAAGCATTTTTTATTACATCTCCAGCCTGCTGCGGAAATTCTGGGCACCGGTAAACAATATGTATTAAAGATGATTCTGTTTGTATGTATCCTTATCAAATATATTCTATAATGAAATAAAATCTGAAAAGTGGATTTCTTATTGACCTATCATCATGAAAGTATATAAATTAAAATATTTAAAATTAGATACGATTCACACTATATTCTGTTTCATATCCAGATGTTTTCTTCCTCACCTGGGTGATTTGCAAATAAAACAGCAGTTTGCGTATGGTGTGTAAGCATTCATCGGATTAGATAACTGTAAAGAATTCAGCTTTTTGTTGTTGTTGTTGTTGTTTCTGGCCGCCCCACGCGGCTGTGGGATCTCAGTTCCCTGACCAGGGATTGAACCCAGGGCACAGCGGTGAAAGGCCAGAATCCTAACCACTAGGCCACCAGGGAACTCCCAACAATTTCGCTTAATTACCATGCTCAGTTGTTAGTTTACTTGGTTATGTAAATACTGGCAAAAATAATCATTTTTAAATTAATAATTAAGGAATAACCAGATCAGAGAAGGGAAGGAAACCCATTATTGACTCAAAAGTTATGAGATCTACTTTTATTTCTATACACTTTCAGTATTTTCCAAGCGCAGTAGTGGAAAGGGGGTATGTATATAAATCATTATCGCTACCTTCACACTTGCCTACGTTGTGAAGGAAATGCTCAGTATTAACCGTGCAGGTGTTCATTAACATAGCAAGCGGTGGCCACGTAGCACCCCTTACCACCTCTCAGGCAAACTAGGCCTAGAACCCCAGGATTCTGCTGGAATGAGAGACCCCAGAAGCAGAGCCAGGCCTGTTCCTCCCAGTAGCCAATGGCCACATCAGCTCTTAGCCCTACCACAGAGAGTGACAGATGAGGGACTGTTACCCTAATCTCGGTGAAGAGATGGTGGCACGGACTGAGGTGCAGGCGGTGGACAGGGGAGAGGTGAACGGAGTGTCTGAGAGAGGTTTCTGGGGTGACGTCAGCGGGGCCTGGCGATGGATGGGATGGGGGCGGTGGCTGAGGCCCAGCTCCCCGACTCTTCTCTGGGCAGATGTTGGTACTGTCGGCTAAGATGGGGGGCACTGCAAGTTTGAAAGAGGATAATGAGTCAGGCCTGGGACAGGCCGGAGTGAGGTGAAGGGCCGCTGAGACATCCAGGTGTTAAGTGCGAGGCAGGCGTTTGGCTGGTAGGCGCAGAGCGGAAATCGGGCCGGAGGTGCCCCCCCTGTGGCTTGACACACTGAAGCCAGGGTGTGCTGAGTCTGCGGGTCCTGGGCAAGCAGGGCGAGGAGGGGGCCTCCGACCCAGCCAGGCGGACTCCGATGAATTTCAAGGGCGGGTAGAGCATGAGCTGTCAGCAAGGAAGGAGAAAAGCCAGCAGAGGGCTGGGTGGGGCAGAAAAGAGACCCACACGAGGGCTGTGGAGGCCCCGGCAGCTGGGTGGCTTGATTTGGTGCTCGCCGTGGAGCCACTGTGGGCTCTTTACTCGTTTAGCAAATGGCTTTCCAGCATCTTTGTACACAGTGATGCCGGGCAGGGGATCCAGGCGTGGTGGGAGAGCCTCGGCAAGTGGAGGCGAGAGGGCACAAGGTCAGGGGTGAGGACATGGGGTGGGAGGCCTCCAGATCCAGCTGGAGCTGCCTGGGGGGAGAGTTCAGTGGATCCTGGCATCCGTGGACTTACATCTGCGGTTTCCAGTGCATGAGGTGCGCCCTGGCAGTGGGTCGGAGGGGCTGTCCGTGGTTCACTGGGAAGCCCGCTCAGACGTCTTCCCAACCCCTCCAGGTTTTTTTGAGGGACTGCTTCCACTGCCTAGAGGTTGCACACGGCACTCATTGGTCGTTTTTTCTCTGATTTGGGAACAGGCTACCATCATCTAATCTTTGAGGCAGAAGAGCGCACAGAAGACGTAACGTTGGAGACCCTCTGGCTTCCTCAAAGGGGGTCAATCTAATACACAGCCGGGAAGCAAGCTGATAAGTGTGTACTTCTTGCAAGGTAGAAACTGATTCCAGGCTACTCTTCGTACTCGTTCTCAATTTTTTTAATAGAAAATTTCAAACATACACAGAAGTAGAGAAAGCCTCTCACCCAGCTTCAAAACTTATTGACATCCTGAAAGCCTCGTTTCTACTCTCTCTCCTAACTGGGCGGGGAGGGGGACTGGAGTACTTTAAAAGTCAGTCCAGCAGATGGCGGACCAGGAGGACACGGAATTCGCGTCTCCTAACAACCAGGGCACCTACCAGGCCCCGGTGGGGAACCGTGGACACCTAAGGGGACGGGAGGAACCCCCAGCGACCGGGTAGGACGTGGGGCTTGGGAGGAGCGAGGGGGAAGGACAGGTGGAGGCAGGACGGGACGGGCAGCCCTGAGGGGCGGCTGGGGGAGAGGAGGCGTTCCTACACCCAGCGGGACCCACCCACAGGGGTCCAGCGGGGACAGGGGAGACGCTGTGGGAGATGGTGGAGGAGGGCATGGAGGAACGGAAGGGAACGGGGCCAGTGCTCTCCCTGGCCACTCAGGCACTGGGGAGCCTGCTGGGCTCCCGGGCCTAATTCTCTGCCCTCGGAGCCTCCCTCCTGCCGTGCAGAGCCCAAGCCCCGCCCCTGCACCCCCAGCCAGGGCCCCACCTCTACACTCGGAGACCCCCTCCGAGACCCCCTCCAACGCACTGGGCCTAAGCCCCACCCACACCCCCGCGCGCAGGCCCCTACCTCCAAACTCTGGAACTCCGCACTCCAGAGGCCCTACTTGCAACGTGCTGCCTCTCTCCTGCCAGGTCCTAAGCAGAGGCCCTGCCCATGCTTGAACGTCACCCTGCCTAGGCCCCGCCCCACGCTCAAATGTCACCCCCCACCCGCCTAGGTCCCGCCCCACCCTAAAAGCCGTACCTGCCTAAGTTCCACCCCCCACCTAAACTCCGCCCCCATAGCCAAGGCTTTTTTTTTCCTTTTCCTTTTTCCTCTTTTAGATTGGGGTTCTGTTTTACATTGTTGATAAATTGTTGTTGATTCTTTAATATTTTTATTTTTCCTAATAAATCTTTTATTTTTCTAATTTTATTTTATTCTTTATACTTTGTTACTGATCTCTCCTTTTGGCTTGTTCCCTACCACTTCCCTTATTTTTTTCTTTTTTCTGTTGTGGTTTTGTTTTACCTTGTTGCAGTTGTTTCCATTATAGTTTTATTTTTCCTAATATACTTCTTATCTTTCTAATTTTATTTTATTTTTTATTATTTGATATTGTACGGTTCCGTTTTTTCTTTCTTTCTTCTTTTCTTTTTTTTTTAACCACACCACGAAGCTTGCGGGATCTTGATTCCCAGGCCGGAGGTAGGGCCCGAGCTCCTGTGGTGGGAGCTTCGAGTCCAAAACCACTGGACTAACACAGAACCTCAGACCCCAGGGAATATCAATCGGAGTGAGGCCTCCCGGAGGTCCTCATCTCAGCACAAGCACCGGCTCTATCCAACTGCCTGCAAACTCCAGTGCTGGATGTCTCAGGCCAAACAACCAGTAAGACAGGAATACGATACCACCCATCAAGGAAAAAAAAAAAATGAAACGACAAAAAAAAACATTACAGATGAAGGAGCAACTTAAAAACCTACAAGACCAAATAAATGAAGATGAAGTAGGCAAACTACCTGAAAAAGAATTCACAGTTATGATAGTAAAGATGATCCAAAATCTCAGAAACAGAATGGACAAAATACAAGAAACATTTAACAAGGATCCAGAAGAACTAAAGAGCAAATAAACAGTGATGAACAACACAATTACTGAAATTAAAAATAGCCTAGAAGGAATCAATAACAGAATAACTGAGGCAGAAGAACGGATAAGTGAGCTGGAAGATAAAATGGTGGAAATAACTGCCAGGGAGCAGAATAAAGAAAAAAGAATGAAAAGAATTGAGGACAGTCTCAGAGATCTCTGGGACAACATTAAATGCACTAACATTTGAATTATAGGGGTTCCAGAAGAAGAGAAAAAAGGGACTGAGAAAATATTTGAAGAGATTATAGTTGAAAACTTCCCTAACATGGGAAAGGAAGTAGTTAATCAAGTCCAGGAAGCACAGAGAGTCCCATACAGGATAAACCCACGGAGAAACATGCCAAGACACATATTAATCAAACTATCAAAAATTAAATACAAAGAAAAAATAGTAAAAGCAGCAAGGAAAAAGCAACAGATAACATAAGGGAATCCCCATAAGGTTAACAGCTGATCTTTCAGCAGAAACTCTGCAAGCCAGAAGGCAGTGTCAGGACATATTTAAAGTGATGAAAGGGAAAAACCCACAACCAAGATTACTCTACCCAGCAAGGATCTCATTCAGATTTGATGGAGAAATTAAAACCTTTACAGATAAGCAGAGGTTAAGAGAATTCAGCACCACCAAACCAGCTTTACAGCAAATGCTAAAGGAACTTCTCTAGGCAGGAAACACAAGAGAAGGAAAAAACCTACAGTAACAAACCCAAAACAATTAAGAAAATGGTAATAGGAACATACATATCAATAATTACCTTAGGGCTTCCCTTGTGGTGCAGTAGTTGAGAGTCCGCCTGCCGATGCAGGGGACGCGGGTTCATGCCCCGGTCCGGGAAGATCCCACATGCCGTGGAGCGTCTGGGCCCGTGAGCCATGGCCGCTGACCCTGCGCATCTGGAGCCTGTGCTCCGCAGCGGGAGAGGCCACAACAGTGAGAGACCCGCATAACACAAAAAAAATAAATAAATAAAATAATAATTTAAAAAAAAATTTTTTTTTAATAATAATTACCTTAAATGTAAATGGATTAAATGCTCCAACCAAAAGACATAGACTGGCTGAATGGATACAAAAACAAGACACGTATATATGCTATCTACAAGAGACCCACTTCAGACCTAGGGACACATACAGACTGAAAGTGGGGGGATGGAAAAAGATATTGCATGCAAATGGAAATCAGACGAAAGCTGGAGTAGCACTTCTCATATCAGACAAAATAGACTTTAAAATAAAGACTATTACAAGAGACAAAGGACGCTACATAATGATCAAAGGATCGATCCAAGAAGATATAACAATTGTAAATATTTATGCACCCAACATAGGAGCACCTCAATACATAAGGCAAATGCTAACAGCCAGAAAACGGAAAATCAACAGTAACACAATCATAGCAGGGGACTTTAACACCCCACTTTCACCAATGGACAGATCATCCAAACAGAAAATAAATAAGGAAACACAAGCTTTAAATGATACATTAAACAAGATGGAATTAATTGATATTTATAGGACATTCCATCCAAAAACAACGGAATACATTTTCTTCTCAAGTGCTCATGGAACATTCTCCAGGATAGACCATGTTGTGGGTCACAAAACAACCCTTGGTAAATTTAAGAAAATTGAAATCGTATCAAGTATCTTTTTTTTTTTTTTTTTGGGGGGGGGGGTATGCGGGCCTCTCACTGTTGTGGCCTCTCCCGTTGCGGAGCACAGGCTCCGGACGCACAGGCTCAGCGGCCATGGCTCATTGGCCCAGCCACTCCGCGGCATGTGGGATCTTCCCAGACCAGGGCACGAACACGTGTCCCCTGCATCGGCAGGCAGACTCTCAACCACTACGCCACCAGGGAAGCCCTCAAGTATCTTTTTTGACCACAATGCTATGAGACTAGATATCAATTACAGGAAAAAAAACTATAAAAAATACAAACACATGGAGGCTAAACAATACGCTACTAAATAACCAAGAGATCACTGAGGAAATCAAGAAATACCTAGAAGTAAATGACAATGAAAACACGATGACCCAAAACCTATGGGATGCAGCAAAAGCAGTTCTAAGAGGGAAGTTTACAGCATTACAATCCTACCTCAAGAAACAAGAAACATCTCAAATAAACAACCTAACATTAAACCTAAAGCAATTACAGAAAGAAGAACAAAAAAACCCCAAAGTTAGAAGAAGGAAAGAAATCATAAAGATCAGATCAGAAATAAATGAAAAAGAAATGAACGAAACAATAGCAGAGATCAGTAAAACTAAAAGCTGGTTCTTTGAGAAGATAAACAAAATTGATAAACCATTAGCCAGACTCATCAAGAAAAAAAGAGAGAAGACTCAAATCAACAGAATTAGAAATGAAAAAGAAGTAACAACTGACACTGCAGAAATACAAAGGATCATGAGAGATTAGTACAAGCAACTATATGTCAATAAAATGGACAACCTGGAAGAAATGGACAAATTCTTAGAAAAGCACAACCTTCAGAGACGGAACCAGGAAGAAATAGAAAATATAAACAGACCAATCACAAACACTGAAATTGAAACTGTGATTAAAAATCTTCCAACAAACAAGCCCAGGATCAGGTGGCATCACAGGTGAATTCTATCAAACATTTAGAGAGGCATTAACACCTATCCTTCTCAATCTCTTCCAAAATATATCAGAGGGAGGAACACTCCCAAACTCATTCTACAAGGCCACCATCACCCTGATACCAAAACCACACAAGGATGTCACAAAAAAAGAAAACTACAGGCCAATATCTCTGATGAACATAGATAAAAAAATCCTCAACATAATACTAGCAAACAGAATCCAACAGCACAGGGGCTTCCCTGGTGCCACAGTGGTTAAGAATCCACCTGCCAATGCAGGAGACACGGGTTCGAGCCCTGGTCTGAGAAGATCCCACATGCCGTGGAGCAACTAAGCCTGTGCACCACAATTACTGAGCCTGCACTCTAGACCCCGTGAACCACAACTACTGAGTCCATGTGCCACAACTACTGAAGCCCGTGTGCCTAGAGCCTGCAACAAGAGAAGCCACCATAATGAGAAGCCTGTGCACCACAACGAAGAGTAGACCCTGCCCGCCTCAACTAGAGAAAGCCTGTGCGCAGCAACAAAGACCCAATGCAGCCAAAAATTAATTAATTAATTTTAAAAAAGAATCCAACAGCACATTAAAAGGATCATACCCCATGATCAAGTGAGGTTTATCCCAGGAATACAAGGATTCTTCAATATACGCAAATCAATCCATGTGATACACCATGTTAACAAATTGAAGGAGGAAAACCATATGATATTCTCAGTAGATGCAGAGAAAGCTTTTGACAAAATTCAACACCCATTTATGATAAAAACTCTCCAGAAAGTAGGCAGAGAGAGAACTTACCTCAACATAATAAAGGCCATATATGACAAACCCACAGCCAATATCATTCTCAATGGTGAAAAACTGAAACCATTTCCTCTAAGATCAGGAACAAGAAAAGGTTGCCCACTCTCACCACTATTATTCAACATAGTTTGGAAATTTTAGCTACAGCAATCAGGGAAGAAAAAGAAATAAAAGGAATCCAAATCAGAAAGGAAGAAGTAAAATTGTCACTGTTTGCTGATGACATGATACTATACATAGAGAACCCTAAAGATATAACCAGAAAAACTACTAGACCTAATCAATCTATTTGGTAGAGTAGCGGGATACAAAATTAATGCACAGAAATCCCTTTCATTCCTATACACTAATGATGAAAAATCTGAAAGACAAATTAAGAAAACACTCCCATTCACCATTGCAACAAAAAGAATAAAATACCTAGGAATAGGGTTCCCTGGTGGCACAGTAGTTAGAGTCCACCTGCCGATGCAGGGGACACAGGTTTGTGCCCCGGTCCGGGAGGATCCCACATGCCATGGAGCGGCTGGGCCCATGAGCCATGGCTGCTGGGCCTGCGCGTCCGGAGCCTGTGCTCCACAACAGGAGGGGACACAGCAGTGAGAGGCCCGCGTACCACACACACACCAAACAAAAACCTAGGAATAAACCTACCTAAGGAAACAAAAGACCTGTATGCAGAAAACTATCAGACACTGATAAATGAAAAATTATACAAACATATGGAGAGATATACTATGTTCTTGCTTAGGAAGAATCAACATTGTGAAAATGACTATACTAGCCAAAGCAATCTACAGATTCAATGGAATACCTATCAAACTACCAATGGCATTTTTCACAGAACTAGAACAAAAAATTTCACAATTTGTATGGAAACACAAAAGACCCCCAATAGCCAAAACAGTCTTGAGAGAGAAAAACGGAGCTGGAGGAATCAGGCTTGCTGACTTCAGACTATACTACAAAGCTACAGTTATTAAGACAGTATGGTACTGGCACATAAACAAATATAGATCAATGGAACAGGATAGAAAGCCCAGAGATAAACCCACGCACCTATGGTCACCTTATCTTTGATAAAGGAGGCAAGAATATACAATGGAGAAAAGACAGCCTCTTCAATAAGTGGTGCTGGGAAAACTGGACAGCTACATGTAAAAGAATGAAATTAGAACATTCCCTAACACCATACACAAAAATAAACTCAAAATGGATTGAAGACCTAAATGTAAGGCCAGATACTATAAAACTCTTAGAGAAAAACATAGGCAGAACACTCTGTGACATAAATCACAGCAAGATCCTTTTTGACCCACCTCCTAGAGAAATGGAAATAAAACAAAAATAAACAAATGGGACCTAATGAAACTTTAAAGTTTTTGCACAGCAAAGGAGACCATAAACAAGACGAAAAGACAGCCCTCAGAATGGGGGAAAATATTAGCAAACGAAGCAACTGACAGAGGATTAATCTCCAAAATATATAAACAGCTCATGCAGCTCAATATCAAGAAAACAAACAACCTAATCCAAAAATGGGCAGAATACCTAAATAGACATTTCTCCAAAGAAGATATACAGATTGCCCACAAACACATGAAAAGATGCTCAACATCACTAATAATTAGAGAAATGCAAATCAAAACTACAATGAGGTATCACCTCACACCAGTCAGAATGGCCATCATCAAAAAATCTACAAACAATAAATGCTGGAGAGGGTTTGGAGAAAAGGGAACCCTGTTGCACTGTTGGTGGGAATGTAAATTGATACAGCCACTACGGCAAACAGTATGGAGGTTCCTTAAAAACTAAAAATAGAACTACCATATGACCCAGCAATCCCACTACTGGGCATATACCCTGAGAAAACCATAATTCAAAAAGAGTCATGTACCACAATGTTCATTGTAGCACTATTTACAACAGCCAGGACATGGAAGCAACCTAAGTGTCCATCAACAGATGAATGGATAAAGAAGATGTGGCAGATATATACAATGGAATATTACTCAGCCATAAAAGGAAACAAAACTGAGTTATTTGTAGTGAGGTGGTAGGACCTAGAGACTGTCATACAGAGTGAAGTAATTCAGAAAGAGAAAAACAAATACTGTATGCTAGCACATATATATGGAGTCTTAAAAAAAAAGGTTCTGATGAATCTAAGGGCAGGACAGGAATAAAGATGCCGATGTAGAGAATGGACTTGAGCACACGGGGAGGGGGAAGGGTAAGCTGGGACAAAGTGAGAGAATAGCATTGATATATATACACTACCAAATGTCAAATAGATAGCTAGTGGGAAGCAGCTGCATGGCACAGGGAGATCAGCTCAGTGTTTTTCAACCACCTAGAGGGGTGGGATAAGGAGGGTGAGAGGGAGATGCAAGAGGGAGGGGATATGGGGATATACGTATGCATATAGCTGATTCATTTTGTTTTACAGCAGAAACTAACACAACACTGTAAAGCAATTATACTCCAATAAAGATGTTTAAAAAAAAAAAGTCCAAGCCACCATGCCATTTCACCTAGAAATACTTCAGTCTGCTGCTCTGATAAGGACAGTTTATTTTATGTAACCACCATGACTTCATCACAGCAGACAGACTTAACAGCGATTCCTCGCTACTGTCTAATGCCCAGTCCATATGCAGATTTCTCCAGGTGTCAAACCAGCCCCATGTCTCAATGCCTAGCGCCGCCTGGGTGTACGATACAGCCATATAAAGCCTTGGGCATACAGCTGCCATGTGTGTCCCCTCCCCTGAAAGTGCGGATAGGGGCTCAAGCCTGCATGTGCCCTTAGTTCCGGACCCTTCTCTGACCCTGTGGCTCACTGCCCCATTGTACCCTTCCCCTCCCACTCCCTCCACCCCTGGGCAGTATGCTCAGCTGTCCCCTCCCCCCACCCGGCCTCAGGCCCCCTCGGGACACTCCCCTACTAGGCCACCCAGCTGGATCCTTCCCACCTTGGCTGGCAGGTGGGACCAGACCCAAGTGCATGTTGCGAAACCTCGGCTCCCTCTTGAAGATGGAGCCCTGTTCAAGGTGAGCCTTTCTGGCAGGGGTTCAGTCCCTCTCAGGGGGTCCCAGCTGTTCCAACTTGCCTCCTCCACGCTCTTCCACACGTTTCAACAAAAACAGGACGCAAGCTCAGACCACCCTGGGGCCGGGACTTGGGAAGAGAGTGGAGGTGACCCTGCACTTGGGACTCCTAAGGGAGGGGTGAGCTTGTGGACACAGATTTTGTCTGAGCTCAAAATGTGGATGAGCTAAGAACAAATTTGGTTGTTTTGGCTTAGAACCAAAGTAGGTGTGTATCACCCATAAGATGAAAACGGAAAAGGTAATCATCAAAACTTGGAAAAAGATTTACATGTAAACCTTCCCTCCTCTACCCTTCTGGCTACAGGTGCGCCACCTGGTGGCAGAAAGCAGAGCTCACCTTCTCTTCCCCAGCTTTGCCAATTCCTGTCTGACCTCCTTAGACTAGGAGTGTGGGAGAGAGAAAGAAAATGCTTTTCTTTTTTTTGCAGTAGAGTTGATTTACAATGTTGTGTTAGTTTCAGGTATACAGCAAAGCGATTCAGTTATATATGTATAGAGATATATATATATTCAGATTCTTTTCCACTACAAGTTATTACAAGATATTGAATATAGTTCCCTGTGCTATACAGTAGGACCTTTTTGTTTATCTATTTTATATGTAGTACAATAGTTTCTATCTGCTAATCCCAAACTCCTAATTTACCCCTCCCCCCTTCCCCTTTGGTAACCATAGGATCGTCTTCCATGTCCCTGAGTCTGTTTCTGTTTTGTAAATAAGTTCATTTGTATCTTTTTTTTTGCGGTACGCAGGCCTCTCATTGTTGCGGCCTCTCCCATTGCGGAGCACAGGCTCCGGACGCACAGGCTCAGCGGCCATGGCTCACGGGCCCAGCCGCTCCGCGGCACGTGGGATCTTCCCGGACGGGGGCACGAAGCCATGTCCCCTGCATCGGCAGGCGGGCTCTCAACCACTGCGCCACCAGGGAAGCCCCATTTGTATCATTTTTTTAGACTCCACAAATAAGTGACATCATATGATATTTGTCTTTCTCTATCTGACTTACTGCATTTACTATGATCATCTCTAGGTCCATCCATGTTGTTGCAAGTGGCATTATTATGTTCTTTGTTATGGCCGAGTAATATTCCATTTTATATATATATATATACCACATCTTCTTTATCCATTCTTCTGTTAATGGACACTTAGGTTGCTTCCATGTCTTGGCTATTGTAAATAGTGCTGCACTGAACATTGGGGTGCATGTATCTTTTCCAATCAGAGTTTTTATCTTTTCCAGATATATGCCCAGGAGTGGGATTGCTGAATCATATAGTAACTCTAATTTTAGTTTTTTAAGGAACCTCCATACTGTTCTCCATGGTGGCTGCACCAACTTATATTCCCACCAGCAGGGTAGGAGCATTCTCTTTTCTCCACACCCTCTCCAGCATTTATTATTTGTAGACTTTTTGATGATGGCCATTTTGACCGGTGTGAGATGATACCTCATTGTAGTTTCGATTTGCATTTCTCTAATAATTAGCACTGTTGAGCATCTTTTCATGTGTCTGTTGGCCATCTGTATGTCTTATTTGGAGAAATATCTATTTAGGTCTTTGGCCCATTTTTTTATAGGGTTGTTTGTTTTTTTAATATTGAGTTATGAGCTATTTGTATATCTTGGAAATTAAGCCCTTGTCGGTCTCATCGTTTGCAAATATTTTCTCCCAGTCCATAGGTTGTCTTTTCATTTTGTTTATGGTTTCCTTTGCTGTTCAAAAGCTTGTAAATTTGATTAGGTCCCATTTGTTTGTTTTTGCTTTAATTTCTTTTGCCTTTGGAGACTGACCCAAGAAAACATTGCTATGATTTATGTCAGAGAATGTTATGCCTATGTTCTCTTCTAGGAGTTTTATGGTGTCGTGTCTTATGTTTAAGTCTTTAAGCCATTTTGAGCTTATTTGTGTGTATAGTGTTAGGAAGTATTCTAACTTCTTTGATTTACATGCAGCTGTCCATCTTTCCTAACACCACTTGCTGAAAAGACTTTTTTCTCCATTGTATATTCTTGCTTCCTTTGTCGAAGGTTAATTGACCATAGGTGTGTGTTTATTTGTAGGCTCTCTATTCCATTCCATTGACTTATATGTCTGTTTTTGCACTAATACCATGCTATTTTGATTACTGTAGCTTTGTAGTATTGTCTGAAGCCTGGGAGGGTTATGCCTCCAGCTTTGTTCTTTTTCCTCAGGAGTGCCTTGGCAATTCTGGGTCTTTCGTGGTTCTATATAAATTTTAGGATTATTTGTTCTAGTTCTGTGAAAAATGTCATGGGTAATTTGATAGGGAGCACATTAAATCTGTAGATTGCTTTGGATAGTATGGCGATTTTAACAATATTGATTCTTCCAATCCAAGAGCATGGGATATCTTTCCACGAGAAAGGAAATTCTTATCAGACAACAATTGTTCTCACTCTCTGGGCAGCTTTTTCAGCCAACCCTTCCCAGGGAGATTCCAGAGGTTCTTGGGGAGCCCCTGCATTGCCAATGTTCTCTCACCCATAGTGTAGTCCCCTTGACCTGGGGAAAGGTGTTCTTTCCGTTAGGCAGGTGCTTTCTCCTGCAGCCCCTGAGCACAGGGCAGTCCACCTCTTGTCCTCTTTCTGTGGAAGTCCAACACCCCCTGCTGGTGGCCCTGTGGACAGGCTATAAGATGATTCCTCCCCTGGCTTGCATCTGGTCCCACCCCCGACACCGACAGGTGGGCAGTTATGCCCTCCCACACAGCCTCCTCGGGCATCTGCTGAGAGCCACCCAGTCGCTTGTAGATTTTTCAGTCACTAAGTCCACAAATTCCAGGGGACATGCTTGAGCTCTCAAGAAATTGGGGTGAGAGGGAAGCAACGCCCACCCCTCCTTCTTGGGGAAAGGAGGTTGGAATCAACAGCTCAACTTTCCCCAAAAGAAATTCTCCTTACAAATACTTTTTAATAATTTGAATTCCTGACACTTTTATACCCTTAATGCGGATGTGAGAGGCTGAGAGGTCTCTTGGGGACCTCCTTTGTAAACTCTGCCCGTGGTCCAGCAGCACCTTTGGAACGCAGGTCTACTGGGTCTCAGCTCCTCCCCGAAGACTTGGCTGGCACGCATGCACACACGTACGTACTCATGCCCCCACACACACATGCACACGCACGCAGGCTTTCACGGGCTCAGCTTCACTGGATCTCACCCAGCCTTTCTCCAGTTCCCATCCTTCCACTTCCTCTCTGCACGACCGGCCTGAGAGGTAGGATCACTTGCCCATCTTCTAAGAGGAAGAGACCTGGGGTCAGAAAGATAGAGGTGCTTGCCCATAACGCTCAGTGAGTTGGCGGCAGAGCCAAGGGAGACACACACACACACCCCAGTTCTCCCACGCTATGTTCTCGGACCCGTGCTCCGCAGAGCGCCATTCAAGGAGCAGCAAGAGCGGATTTCCAAATAACTTGAGGAATGCCACGTGCTACGTACAGTGTGTGGTCTATGGGGACTCAAGGGAAGGCATTGGGAAGCTCTGTCGTAAAGAAACCTGTTGGGACTTCCCTGGTGGTCCAGTGGCTAAGACTCCACACTCCCAATACAGGGGGCTGGGGTTCGATCCCTGATCAGGAACTAGATCCCACATGCCGCAACTAAGAGTTCGCATGCTGCAACTAAAGATCCTGCATGCCACACCTAAAAAAGATCCCACATGGGCTTCCCTGGTGGCGCAGTGGTTGAGAGTCCGCCTGCCAATGCAGGGGACACGGGTTCGTGCCCCGGTCCAGGAAGATCCCACGTGCCGCGGAGCGGCTGGGCCCGTGAGCCATGGCCACTGGGCCTGCGCATCCGGAGCCTGTGCTCCGCAACGGGAGAAGCCACAGCAGTGAGAGGCCCGCGTAATAGAAAAAAAAAAAAAAAGACCCCGCATGTCACAACGAAGATCCCACATGCCGCAATTAAGACCCGGCGCAGCCAATAAAAATAAATACATTTTTTTTTAAAAAAAGAAGAGACCTGTTTACACCAGCATTTCCCAAACGTGAGCATTGGGCACCTGTGCTCTCAAGACACTGATTATTGGCCATGAACGTTCCGTCTTGGGAAGAGCTGTGAGAGAAAGTTCATCATCCAGGAGCTGAATAGAGCAAAGAAGAAAGGGGACTCAGAGGCCACATGATTCTCCCTCCCCTCCTCCACCCCCAGTTTCTGCTAAGAAGGGCTTCAAGGCCATGTTCTGAACAGCAGGGACAAGGAGCATGAGGGCTCTTCAGCTTTCCTGTGTTCCCAGCCAACTCCTTTAGACTACGTCCTGCTTTCCTCTAGAGCAACCAGCCTCGCTGATGCCCAGAATCTGTAACTGGAGACCCTAGGGTGCAGCGCAACAGGCCCCTAGACAGCGGAGGACACCACCCCTCGCCCCCCTCGCCCCTTTTATTAAGCCAGTTGCCATGGCGATGGGGGGGGAGGAACCAGAATGGCAGGCACTGGGAACGAATTTGCTTAGAACGGTTCAGCTTTTATAACATTTGGGGGCAATCTCTCCCTCCTCACCGGGCCTGAACTGAGGAATCGCCTGACTCCCTGCTGTATGACACGGTCTGTGGGATTTCTGAGATTCCCTTGGCCAAATGGGCTTCTTTTTTATTATTTTTATTTATGTATTTATTTTTGGCTGCGTTGGGTCTTTGTTGCTGCACGTGGGCTTTCTCTAGTTGTAGCGGGTCGGGGGGGGTGGGGGCTGCTCTTCGTTGCGGTGCGCGGGCTTGTTGCAGAGCACGGGCTCTAGGCTCCCGGGCTCAGTAGCTGTGGCTCATGGGCTCTCGTGTGCAGGCTCAGCAGTTATGACGCATGGGCTCTAGTGCGCAGGCTCAGTAGTTGTGACGCACGGGCTCTAGTGCGCAGGCTCAGTAGTTGTGACGCACGGGCTCTAGTGCGCAGGCTCAGTAGTTGTGACGCACGGGCTCTAGAGCGCAGGCTCAGTAGCTGTGGCGCACGGGCTTAGTCGCTCCGTGGCACGTGGGATCTTCCCGGACCAGGGCTCGAGCCCACGTCCTCTGTATGGGCAGGCGGATTCTTAACTGCTGCGCCACCAGGGAAGTCCCCCACATGGGCTTCTGTATCTTTTAGGTTACCCCCAGAACCCTTACAGCCATGACTTCCAAAAAGGAGAGTGGGCTGTGATAGCCACAGTCCAGCGCGCGGCCCGCCCCTCACAAGCACCCGTGGCACTGCACAGCGTTCTGTTCTCATGTGGTTTATTTTGGTTTATTTTACTCTGATTCACACGGAAGTGGCACGTTTAGAAACCACAGCATCGGCTCATCCTCTGGATTTGAAACTAGCCGTGGGAGAAGCCAGACAGCATCCCTGTGCTTCTTGTTTCGGGAGCCCCTGAGGTTGCCCCATCCTCACCTTCAATCATCCTTGGCATCGGGCTGCTGTGAAAGCACTTTCAGATGCGGTGGGAAAGGCTTTTGCCTTGTTCTGGCATGTTCACTCCTGTGTGTCTCCTTCCCAGGCTGAGGCAGCTCTCGGGCTCAGACATCAGCAGGGTTCAGAGGAGGGAGAGGACCCAGCAAGCTCAGGACAGCCAGATGCGAAGATCTGGAGTCCAGGAGGACAGCCACGCAGCTACTGCACCCTCACCTCCCCCGAGGTACTCTGGCCGACCCCCACAGTAGGGCCGTTTATTTGTAGAATGGTGGGGCTGCAGGGGAGCTCAGGTGGGGGGCATCTTGGGGGAGTATTTCCCCAGGTGTGTTCTGTGGAACATCAATTCCACGAGGTGTTAATAGACCCTGAGTTTGTGAGTCAATGAGTTCAATTGGTTTGAGTATGCTTTTAGTGTGGATCTTCTCAGAGTTTTAATACATCGATTTGCATTGTCCAGGGGGCCCTTTTGTCCATCCATCCATCCAATAAGTACCATCTCCTTTCTGCACCAGACACCATAGTAGGACCAGGGATACCAAAGGATACCACAGATCTTGTTCTTGTGGAGCCAGACAGCTGGCGACAGGCAGCGAGGGGTCAGCCGAGATGGAGACCCCTTAAGCCTGGGGACTCGGGCAGGTGGCCTTTGAGCAGAGAGTGGGGTGGCAGAGTGAGGGGGCGAAGCATGCGGCCATCTGGGGGAGGCCTCCTGGGTGCCACGCACGCAGGGTCCCCACGGTTGTCTGACCACACTCACCGCCTTTCCTTCCTGGGATGTGTCTGCAAGGCAGAGTCTCTGGAGCACACAGTGGGGAGGATGCGATTTTGTTCAGCCCTTTTTTTTTTGGCAGATGTAGAAACCAGAGTACTGGGAAAAACAGGGATTTGCTCAAGGTCACTGTGACCTTGGCAGGGACAGCCCCCCAGCCACCTTAGTTTGTTTGTTTGTTTTATAAAATAAAGTTTACTGTACTTTTTCATGATAAAACGAATACATACTCATCATAGCAAATTCAGAAGGAAGCCCTCCCGTATCCCTACCACCCAGAAATAGCACTGATATTTCTTAGTGCATTTCCTTCCTGCGTTTTATTTCTGGGAGTACATTTTTGGATGTGCTTCTGTAGTTAACATATTGCATAGACAATGCTTTGTATTGCTTTTTTCATGTAACTTTATAAGCATTTTCCCCTGTCATTATAACTTCATTATAAAGAACTCCGATCAGCTGCAGATAAACAGGATGCTGTGACGACTACCAACTCTTAGCTCAGTCCTCTCGCCCCTATGGTGATGGTGATGATGATGATAAGAAAAAATAATAAAGGCCACACTTACAGAGGGCATTTGTCCACAGTGCATTCCCTGAAGTCTCCTTCCATCGACATTTAAAGAAGCTCAAATCTTTCCCATTAGAAGAAAACCTCCCTGGTCTGTTCCTCAGCTCCCGGTGCTCTGCCCCCTTCTCTTCCTTCTCTGCCCCTCCCGGGGCTGTGTCCTCAGCTCCTGGGGTCTCAGTCACCTCTTCAGCCCTGATAAGCCCCCCAGATCAGTATCTTTGACTCATCTTCCTTAGCGCCACACCTGGATGTCCATCTGCTTGCCCTCTGGGACTTCAATTTCATGTCTCAAATCAATTCATCCACTTTCCTCCCCAAACCCCGTGCTCCATCCTCCCAACTGCCCAAGCCGGCAGTGGGCATCCCTCTCCACCCCTCTTTTGGACTCACTGCCTGTATCAACAAGCTGCCAATAATAGTCACGACTCCACAGCATCCCTTAGAGGGTCCTGCCCCACACAGGGCGACTCCTTCAACACTCTCACCACTCGAGGAGGGGGGCTTCTCTTTATGATGGTCCTCCTTTTATTGACAATGAGGAAACTAAAGCTCAGAGAGGTTAGGTAACTTTCTAGGTCTGCACAGTGAGTGAGCTGGGATTTGAACCCACGAAGTCAGGTTTCAGAGTGCACGCTCAGCAGTCCTGCATCTCCAGCACTGAAGGGGCCATCACCTGCATCCACGTCGTCTCCCCATCTGTGCTGCCTCTGCCCTGGCCCAGCTGCAGCCCCACTGGCCTTGCGCCACGTGGCAGCCGAGTGAGCTTTCTAAACACCCCCATTCTCTTGCTTAAACCCCTTTAGCGGCTCTTAGGGAAAAGCTCCTTCACGCTGTGCACGGGACCTGCACAGGCAGCTCCGGGCTCCTCTCCCACACCACCTCTCTCTGCTACCACTCTCTGTCCCCACACCCCAGGCTTCACCAGTCTTTACACGTGCTCTCTGCCCCAACACTCTTCCTCCCGTTTTCCCTGGCCAACCACCATAACTTTCATAACTCAGCTAAAAAGCCACCTCCTGGGGACTTCCCCGGCGGTCCCATGGTTAGGACTCCACGCTTCTACTGCAGGGAGCATGAGTTTGATCCCTGGTTGGGGAACTAAGATCCTGCAAGCCACAAGGCGTAACCAAAAAAAAAAAGCCACCTCCTCCAGGAAGCCTTCCTGGAGTGCCTAGTCTGATTTCTGGTCCCTCTTATGTGTTCCCCTCCCCCTCCATTGTACTTCCCTTATCACAGTGAATTGTAAGCATGGGTTTCCTTAGTCTACTTGCCTGTAGCCCTTCCATCCATAAGCTGCCTAAAGCATATACACTCCATATCTTGTTCATTCTTCTTTCTCCAGCACTTAGCACAGTGCCTGGTGAGGACAGCCTATCAGTAAGTTAGGGGGATACACGAATGAATGGAGCTACAGGCAAGGTGAGCATTCGGACTTGTATTCAATCCCTAAACCTTTGCCCTTATCCCCGAATATCTTTTCCTGCTTCCAGTGTTTTACTATTGCAAACCACACTGCTGAGAACAGCTTTGTCCCCTGAGTCTGTCTTTTAGATTTACTTCAAGACAAACACCCAGAAGTAGAATTACTGAATTAGAGGGCAAGAACATCTATATATCCCCTGATAGTTTTTGCAAAAAGTGAATTCCAGAATGATGGTAACAATCTGGGAGGCTTTTTCTTTTGTAGCAAATGAAGCCTCTTTCCTTTTCTATGTGTCTTCCTGGTGGAAGCAGCACAAAGCTATTTTTACCTAAATGTAAAGCTCGTCATTCTCAGGGGAGAAAGTTGGGCGCGTGTGTGGATAGACAGTGTGCCTGCCTCCTCAGCCCATCAGCCCCCGCATGCTATCTAGTTCTAGGTCATTTGGGGAAAGCAAATTTAAATTATGTTCCAAATTAAGCAGTACTTCTGTAAGAGAAGGAACGCACACAGACACAGATATACACACACACATCCATCTCCATTTGGGGACTTATAAACATCTTTAAAATCCTAAGGGACAAGCAAGTTGTCAAAGCATAACCCATGAACTTTGGCAGGTGAATGCTATGAAGAGATCAAAGCTGAAAGCACTTTGGGGGCGGGGGGGTATCATCTGACTTCCAATGTTCGTTTTAGCAACAGCTTTCTGCAGATAAAATCTTACTAGAAGGGAGGGAGCCGCAGGGGGAGGAGAAACGGGGATATGTGTATGTGTATAGCTTTGTTATTATACAGCAGAAACTAACACACCATTGTAAAGCAATTATACTCCAATAAAGATGTTAAAAAATAATAATAATAAATAAATAACAATAAAAGAGGCCAGTAGAGAAACAAGTATATATGCTGTTGTATAATAAAGTCTACCTTGTATCGCTCTGAACTAAATAAAATCAGAAATGATTTCATTAAAGTGGACAGACAAGAATAAATCAAAGAGAAAAAGAAAAAAATCTTACAGGAAAACCCGCGCTATAATATGGTTGAGAATGCAGCGGCTGCGGCTTCAGGGGTCGGAGGTGACCAGAAACGCTCTCGTCCTGTGTTCGCTCCCTCTCCCATCTCCCCACCCTCCATCCCACCTCCACCTGGGGCTCCAAAGTCTCCCGTCCAGGATCCAACGCGGGAGGACACCCAGGCCCAGCAAGGGAGGCCTGCCCGGGGCTCCACAGTGAGCGGTGGCCTCCCTGTCTGGGGCTGACTCTCCACCTGCTGTCTTGCCAGGAGCCACTCGGCCACTCACAGGCACAGTGCCTGACGTGTCCCCAAGGAGGTCCTGGAGGTGGCCGGCTTCCCCCAACGCATACCATCTAGGCACCCCCCCCATCGATTTGGTTTTAGGGTTCAGTCCAATCGAAGTTCTCTTATTACCAGCCTTTCTATCTGTCTTTTAAGAAAATCATCCATTTCATGTAGATCCTCAAATTTATTGAAATCAAACTGCAATAGTATCCTCATGTAATTATTTTGTTCTTATTTACCCCATGCAATTATAAGTCCTTTTGCATTCCTAGTGTACTTTTCTTTTCTGGTCTTTCATTTCTTGGGCTTTGTGGGTTTTCCATTTTCTTTCTTCTGGAAGAAGCATATTTTAATTTCGTTTTTGGGTAATTTTTGTTTTCTAGTTCATTCTTTTCAGCTTTGTATCCTAAATAATTTCCTTCTCATAATTTTTGTTATTTATTTTGTTGTGTTTTAAGTTGAATGCTTCATTCCTTTCTACGTATTCTTTGTTATATGATACAAACGTGTAAGGTTTGCTGTTGGTGTATCACATAGGTGTTACTCTGACGTTTTCTCATTTTCATTAATTTCTTATTAATTTGTAGTTTTAATACTGATCTCCTCTTTCAGCTCAAAGTTATCTAGAAGAGTATTTTTACATTTTCAAGCTAAATTTTTACCCTATTTTTTATGGCTATTTAGGGTTTCATTGCCCTCTGGTGAAATTTCTGAACTCCTAGGATAACAAGGGTAATTCCAGGAATCTTTCAGCCTCCTGGGAGAAAAAACAGATTTCCTATGTGCTGAATGCACCCTCCAGCCCTCCCTAAAATGTCCAGTCCTAATCCCAGGAACCACGAGTATGTAGGTTCCATGGCAAAGGGGAATGAAGGCTGCAGGTAGAATTAAGGTTGCTGATCAGCTGACCTTGAAATAGATTATCATGGATTATTCAGGTGGGCCCAGTGTAATCACAAGGGTCCCTAATTATGGGAGAAGGAGGGAAAAGAGGTTAGGGACATGTGACTACACAGCAAGGTCAGAGGGATGCCCCGTGAGAAAGACCTGACCTTAGTTGCTGGCTTTGAAGATGGCCCCTTCCTAAGGCGACATGAGCCGAGGAATGTAGGTGACCTCTAGAAGCCAGAAAAGGCAAGGAACAAACGCGCTCCTGGAGCCTCCAGAAAGCACCGTGATTTTAGCCCAGTGAGCTCAGACTTCTGACCTCCAGAACTGTAAGAGAATACGTGAGTGTTGCTTTTTTAAAAGTTATTTATTTATTTATTTTTGGCTGCATTTGGGTCTTCGTTTTTGCACACAGGCTTTCTCTAGTTGTGGCGAGTGGGGGCTACTCTTTGTTTTGGTGTGCAGGCTTCTCATTGCAGTGGCTTCTCTTGCTGTGGAGCACGGGCTCTAGGCGCGCGGGCTTCAGTAGTTGTGGCACGAGGGCTTAGTTGCTCCGCGGCATGTGGGATCTTCCCGGACCAGAGATCAAACCCGTGTCCTCTGCATTGGCAGGCAGATTCTTAACCACTGCGCCACCAGGGAAGTCCCCATATGTGTTGTTTTAAGCCAGCAACTTTGGGGTAATTTGCACAGCAGCAACAGGAAAGTAAGACACTGGGTAAAAGGGAGAAACAGATGTGTTATTCGGCTTCTTTCCTGCATTTGGGACTCGAAGTTTTCAGATCTCTGAGAAAAGAGAAGTGCAGGCCTGAACTCCTGTCCTGTCCAAGGGTATCATCCACATGGGAGAGTAAACAAGGCCGTTCCTCCCAGATTGTGGCTAGGGGGGTGTCTTTCTCCACCAATCCTCCCAAATGCCT
The DNA here is from genome assembly GCF_026419965.1 of Kogia breviceps. Classification (NCBI taxonomy): domain Eukaryota; kingdom Metazoa; phylum Chordata; class Mammalia; order Artiodactyla; family Physeteridae; genus Kogia; species Kogia breviceps. The sequence goes on along the minus strand of NC_081312.1, from coordinate 5,165,720 downwards.
GGTGAGCTCTCTCTTTTCAAACGGCTTTATTGAGATATCACTCACATTTCTTAAAATCCACCCATTTAAGGAGTACCACTCAATGGTTTTTAATATATTCACAGTTGTGTAACCATCACTAAAGTATAGTTGTATAACATTTTCATCACCCCAAAAGAAACTCCATGCCCATTGGCATTGTATTTGTTTACTAGGGCTGCCGTAACAAAATATCACCGACTGAGGGGCTTAAAAAACCACAGACATTTATTTCCTCACTGTTCTGGGGGCTGGAAGTCCAAGATCCAGGTGCAGCAGGTTTGGTTCCTTCTGAGCCCTCTTCTTGGGCTTGCAGACGGCCAGCTTCTCAAGGTGTCCTTTCCTCTGTTCCAAGAGTCTCTCTGTGTGTCCTAATCTCTGCTTATAAGGACACCAATCAGATTGGATTAGGGCTCATACTAATGGCCTCATTTTAACTTAACTCTTTAAAGGGGTTCTATCTCCAAATACGTTCTGGGGTACCAGGAACAGCGCTTCCACAAATGAATTTTGAGGGCACACAGTTCAGTTCATAACAGATAGTTATCCCCTATTCCCTTTCTGTTCCCCGCCCCAGCCCTTGACAACCACTAAACTACTTTACGTCTCTACGGATTTACCTTTTCTGGACATTTCCGATAAGGGGAATCATACACTATGTGGTCTTTGTGACTGGTTTCTTTCACTTAGCGTAATATTTTCAAGGTTCCTCAATGTTGTAGCGCGTGTGTCAGTACTTGTTGCTCTCTATTGCCCACTAACATTCCAGTGTATGGGGGGCTCCACTGTGTTTATGCACTCATCAGGTGATGGACATTGGGTTGTTTCCACTTTGGGGCTATTATGAATACTTCTGCCGTGAACATTTGTGTACAAGTTTTTGCGTGGATATGTTTTTATTTCACGTGGGCACATACCTAGGAGTTATATTATAACTTTTTTGAACAGTTTGAAGAACTGCCAATCTGTTTTCCAAAGAGATTGCATCATTTTACAATTCCACCAGAATTATGAGGGCTCCAATTTCTCTGCATCTTCAACATCATTTATTTCCCTTTTTTAATTAAAAAAATTTTAATTTATAGCCATCTCAGTGGGTGGGAAGTCATATCTCACTGCAGTTTTGATTTGCATTTCCCGATAGCTAATGAGGTTGAACATCTTTTCATTGCCTGTTGGCCATTTCTATATCATCTTTGGAGAAATATGTATTCAGATCCTTTGCCCACTCTTTAATTGGCTTATTTGTATTTTTATTATTGAGTTGTAAGAGTTCATTATATAGTGTGGATACAAGGCTCTTTTCACATAAATGTTTGCAAATGTTTTCTCCCATTCTGTGGGTTGTTTTTTCACTCTAATGGTATTACTTGCAACAGAATTTTTTAATGCTGATGAAGTCCAATTTATCTATTTTTTTCTTCTGTTGCTTGTGCCTTTGGAATCGTATCTAGGAAGCCATTGCCTAACCCAAGGTTATGAAGATTTAAACATGTTTCCTTCTAAGGGTTTTATTGTTTTAGCTCTTACATTTAGGACTGTGATTTATTTTAAGGTAATTTCTGTGTATGATGTAAAGGGTCCAAACTTCATTCGTTTGTATGTGGATGTCTAGTTGTTCCAGCACCATTTATTGAAGACTATTCTTTCCTCCATTGACTTATCTTGGAGCCCTTGTCAAAAATTAATTGAACATAAGTATAAGGGTTTATTTCGGGACTCTCAATTCAATTCCATTGATCTATATTATCTACGCCAGGACCACACTGTCTTGATTACTAAAGCTTTTCAATAAATTTTGAAGTCAGGAAATATGAGTCCTCCAACTTTGTTCTTTTTCAAGATTGTTTTGGCTGTTCTGGGTCCTTTGCATTTCCAAATGAATTTTAGGATCAGCTTGCTCATTTCTGAAAAAAGCGATTTTGATGGGTATTGCATTGAGTTTGCAATCAATCTGCGGACTGTTGCCTTTGTAACAATATTAAGTCTTCCAATCCACGAATGGATGTCTTTCCTTTTACTTAGGTCTTCTTTAATTTCTTCCAATGACATTTTGTAGTTTTCAGTGTATGGCTTAACACTTCTTTTGTAAAATTTATTCCTAAGTATTTTATTCTTTTTGATGTTATTGCAAATAGAACTGTTTTCTTAATTTAATTTTCAGATTGTTCATAGCAAGTATATAGAAATACAATTGATTTTTGGAATATCGCTCTTGCATCCTGCAAACTTAGTGAGCTCATGTATTAGTTTTAATAGTTTTTCAGTCGATTACTTAGGATTTTCTAAACGCAAGATCATGTGATCTGCAGACAGAGATCGTTTCACTTCTTCCTTTCCAATTGAATGCCTTTTTTCCCTTGCCTAATTACCTCCTGTACAATCTTGAAAAACAGTGGTGAGAGTCGATAACCCTGTCTTGTTTGATCTTAGGGGAAAGCCTCCAGTCTTCTGACGAGCTCTTTTGATTTAAAAACTCTTATTTTGTCCTCAATTATGGCTTTTCCTCCTTGCACCCCATTTGGAACTCCTCTTATTTAGAAGTTAGATCTCTTGAATCCATCACTTACGTGCTCTATCTTGCCAATGATAATTTCCATTTCTTTCTTTTTTTACTCTGCTTCACAAAGTAATTTTTTCAACTGATCTTTTAGGTCCCTGGATTGCAGGCCCAATCCTGCCCGCCACCTGTTTTTGTCAATAAAGTTTTATTGGAACACACTTGCATCCATTGGTTTAGGGATTGTCTGTGGCTGCCTTCATGCTGTGATGGCCTAGAGGAGTAGTTGTGACAGAGACCGAATGGTCTGCAAAAAGCCAAAAATATTTACTATCTGGCCCTTTGCAGAAAAGTGTGCCAACCCTAGTTCTAGATCAGTGTCTTTTCTGTTTTTCCCTGCCTCTAGTTAATCTTTTAAATTATGAAGTAATGGTTTTTCTTCTCAAGAATTATCTTTTGTTCTCATATTGTTCCTCTGCAAGATCTTCCTGACTCTCCTGATATCTTCTCTGTCATTCCCTCCTCTAGACACATCACCTTCTGGCTGCTCAGTGTGGTAGAGCATTTTGTGGGGGGGTGGGGGTGGCAGTCTTTAAACTTCCCAAGCTCATGGTTTCGGAGGCCCAGGCCTCCCGTCTCTGTTGCAGCAATGAGTTCCCCACAGAGGCCTGGCTGTCAGGGTCTCCAAGGCAGGGGTGAGACAGCCGACAGGAAGAGAAGTAACCAGGACGTCTCTTCCGCAGGCTACTGGTGAAGAGCCACCCACTCTGGGACCTGATGGGGGCCTGGGAACACCAAGGAGGCTGGGCTTCCTGGGTAGGAGCTGGCCGGAGCATCCTTTCCCAAAGGTCTGGAGGCTCTTGGGTAAAGGCTTCCCGGGGATCAGCAGCTCCCTCTAGGATTGCAGGCTAGGCTGGCCTGAGGGATGCCCTTGGCTAAGTTTGCTTAATTTAATGAAGCGGGAACATTAAGATCCTGTTACGTGGGAACACTCAGGCAGCCCAGGATGGCAGGACTTGGCTCCAAGCTCCTCCAGAAAGGCAGGCCTGCTCCAGCCTGGGTCCTCGACGCTCCTCTCCCCGTGCAAACAGGCACTAAGGAGTTGCCCTCTGCTGGATGGGTCCCCAAGGTCCTCCCCCTGCCCCCAACATGCACACATCTGGCCAAGCTTCCCCTAGATTGGCCCAGGTCTTTGAGTTACCCCAGCAGAAAGCTGGAGTCATCCCCAGTAGGGCCACTGCCGGCGCCTCTCCCAAGAGTCGCCCCCTCCTGAGCCTTCAAAGTGGGTGAAACATAATCTTCAGGAGAGTTGCTTTCTGAGCTGAGGAACCTGAGAGACGGAGTCAAAGAGAAGCTCCAGCTGTGAGCCCTACACCAACCTTGGTGTGTGGAAGGCAAGGTGGGCCAGGAACGACTTATATTTCCCACCAGATGCAACCAGAACACAAGCAAGAGCTCTGGTTTCCAAAATATAATGCCTGCAGGCTCGTCCCTGCCCCACACAAGCACCGTACGGATGAGGATGACATGTCAGTTCTGTGCTGTAAGAAGCTCGGGGGCGGGGTGGGGGGTGGGGGGAAGAAACTCGGGGGGGGTACAAAGAGGAATAAGCACGGAAGACATGCCTGCTGCTCTCATGAAGTTCGCAGTCCAGTGTGGGGGCCAGCAAGTAAACAGACCATTCCAGAATGGGATGGCCAGGGTGTGATGGGGTGGAGCCCAAAGCCCTGAAGCCTTTTGGAGAATGGTGCCTACAGCCCCGTGGGAGGGGCTGCCGAGTGTTGGGGGGCGGGGAGGGGAGGTGACATGTGGGTGGAGTTGAAGATAATTGGCCAGGTAGAGAGTCAGTGGCCTGGGCGTGAGGGGAGCAGACATGTGTAGGTGCTCGATAAACAATGAATGAATGAATGAAAACAAATGGTGCTGTATTTAAGGAAAACAACTGTTGTTAATAACTGAATTGCTCAAGGAGATTAACGGTGTGAGTGGGGATTTTCAAAAAAGGGCTGCAGGGTCACAGGTGATCCCAAGTTCCCTGAGACCTCTGTTGCCTTCCCTTTGAAGAAGACACTTCAGTGTCTGCCACGAAGTAGTAATTTACCTCGGCTCATTAATATAAACCAGACACGGTCTTCTTGGTGAATCATCAAAAGCAACTGTGTTTCTTTTTATTATTAGTGATGAGTGAGGCAATTCCTTTGTTTTGGCAACCCCAAGTAATGGAGAAGATGTCCATGGAGTTGGTTCCTCACCAGTGACTCCAGGCTGGAGAAACTTCTAGAAACAGAGAGGGAGTATGGGATAACGTGGGCAGTCCTGGGGCTTGTGGTTTGCAGAAATGTGTTTGCTAGGCTCTTCATCCACTCGCCCGTGTGCCCTCTTGGGGCCTCATCTCCACCCTCTGGACAAGGAGGTTGGATAAGATACTCTTCAAGGACATTTTAGCTCTATTATGTATCTGTGGCTCTGTGACTAGCCTGGGCTTAACATACAGCAGAAACCCCATCTTTCCTGCCTCCCCCATGAATGAGAAATCCAGTCCAGGAGTGCCTCGGAGCTGACCCACAGATAGTCAGCCTGGCCACTTGTCCCGAACCCCAGTACAAAGTCACTGAATTTGGTGAGCAATCTTTTCAAATCTAAGAACTGGTGACTTCCAGATACACATCGTTCAGGGGCCACATGTCCCCCCAAGATGTTAATTTTCTTTTTAGCAGAAGAATGGAAAACATGAATTCATGTACTTTTAAGAAATAAAGGCTTCATTCAGGAAACGGGAAAGATGCTAAAGATGATGGATTAAGTGCTGCACAGTCGAGGGAAAGAGGAAGGAGCTGCAAGAGTGAGGCACTGGAGAAGGGCAGGAGGATCTTTGGGGAGCTGACTTCGTGCTGAGCCTCAGCAGTGCCTGCAAGACAGCGTTAGGAGTCCCATCTGTCAGCAAGAAATGGAGGCTCAGAGAGGTCTGAGCTGCTGAGTAAAACACAGGGCTCTGTCTCCCCAAGCATCCTCAGGCTGGTTGGACAAAGACCAGTGCCCATTCATGGGGAAGTGGGGCTCAGCTTAGGGCACAAGTGGTCCCTACCTGCCTATCCGGCCCTTTCTGCAGCTCAAGAAGCCCTCTACCGAACAAACATCACATGGAAGAAAGCTACCAAGGAGGCTGACACAGCTGATTTCGTGAATTCACTGAGAGATGTTGGGCCACTTAAACCTTTCTCAGTGTTCTGTGCGCCAAACCCTTTACTGAGAGTAGGATTTGCAGGTCCCCTACAGCATCCATATTCTCTGATGCTCCTTAAAGGAACTTGAATGTCTTTATTGTTCCAGGAGATTAGTAGTTAGCAGGAAAGGTTGACGGAGGCAAGTCCCCCTCACCTCTGGTGCTAATGTTCTATAGGAAGTCTGTCATCAACATCGCCCAGCAAATCTTCTTCCAGTTGCAGAGTCCAAGACAGCAGGGAAAGTGCTTGATCTAGAGGTTAGAGCGCGCCACATGCTTCAATAAATCAGGCTGGGAACAAACAGGCCGATATCCTGGGAGGGTCTTCTCACAGAACTTTGACATGCATGAACCAGGGGTGACCCTGCCTCTGCAGAGCACATTGGGACATCTCCAAGTGACCTGGGGCTTGTGCATTTTAGTAATTTTTAGGGTCTAACAAGTCTCTTCTGTAGCAAAGAGACCGATCTTGACCCTGGAAAGAGAGGGACAAATAAGGTTAGGAGGGGCTGAAATCCTCTGGGGCTGCTAACAGGACTGTTAGAGGACCAAGGTGCCCTTTTGAGTTTGAAGTCTCCAGCTCAAAGAAATCGGGGAAGGAAAGCAGAGATGTGACAGCCAATCGCTAAAGAACTCTGAGGACAAGTGGATGGTGAGGAAGGGGGATCAATCTGCAACGTGTTAAGAATGATGAACAACTGCAGCAAAGAAGAATAGATAGGGGACTTCCCTGGTGGCGCAGTGGTTAAGAATCCGCCTGCCAATGCAGGGGGCACGGGTTCGAGCTCCGGTCCGCGAAGATTCCACGTGCCGCAGAGCAACTCAGCCCGCCCGCCCTGGAGCCTGTGCTCCGCAGCAAGCAATGAGAAGCACGTGCACCGCAATGAAGTGTATCCCCTGCTCGCCACAACTAGAAAAAGCCTGCATGCAGCAATGAAGACCCAAGGCAACTGAAAATAAATTTATTTTTTTAAAAAAAGAATGGATGGGCACACTGGGATTTTGAGGCAGAAAAACCTCGGCTTGAGAACTGACTCCACCGCTTCCTGTATCTTGAGCAAAACCACTCTTCTCACTCTGGGCCAGGAGTAGAATAGCGACCCTTCGCTGCCCTCCTACTATATGCCGGAAGCCGCTTAACGCTCCATGCGCTCTTGGCTCAGAGGCAATTTTTTAAAAGGTAGATACGATTTCATTGTTGCTGTGATAGAGGGGAGTGGGAGCATTAGTGGCGATACTGAGAAAGCATGACAAACTGTGTCCAGTTAGAAGTGAGAAGTGACTCTGAGGGTTTAGGGTTTCCGGCCAGCTATGAGGATGGCTAACCTTTAGGAAGGTTGGGGATTTAACAACCAGAGAAAACCTGGACGACCTCGTGCAGTCGATGTGATTTTTCACGAGCTGTGGTTTGCAGGCGCCAGGTGGGGCTTTTTTGGACTGGGAGATCCTTCAGCTGTTGATATTGCCTCAACGATACGACTCCCTGTCCCAGCCTTGGCTCTTTATTTACAAAGAAAGGGGGTTGCTCACTGCCTCGGAGCAGGCTGGGTACGCCGCAGGGCCGGGGAAGGTGGACTCCTCCGGACAAGTCGCACGGACGCCGGCGCGCTCAGCTGCCTTTGTAGTTGAGAGAGGCACCCCGCGCGGGGTGGGCGACACAGCGCTCCACGTGCCGCGCCAGCGCCCCGCCCACTTTGGGCCCTGCCCTCCTCCTAGGCCCCGCCCCTCACGGATCAATCTTTCTTCTAAGCCCCGCCCCTATCACATCCGCCAGTCCCACCCCGCTCTCGGAGCTCCTCCCCGCCCCTCACTGAACACCCTTCCTTCGAAGCCCCGCCCCTTGCAGCCCGGCCGGGCCCTCATGACCCGCCCCCCGAGGTTCCGCCCCGCCCCTCGCAGACCCCGGCTCAGCTATCCTGGAGGCGCGGGCGGTGGGGCCCCGCGCCTTTTGTGTCGGGCTTGGGCTGCCGCGCGCGCTCTCCCCTCAGTTTCGACTCGCGGGCTGAGTTTGCCCGCGCGCGCCCTCTCGCCTCTCCGTCGGCGGCCTCGCAGCCGCCCGCGCCCGCCCGGGGACCGCGCCCCGAGTCTCGGGCGGGCGCACGCTCCCCCGGCCGGAGGGACCCGGGCGACGCTCGCCCCCTCCCCTCCACTCCCCTCCCCCCGGCGGCGTGCGCACCCGGCGGCCCGGGCACGCGCCCGCCAAGATGGCAGGGGCCGGGGCCCAGCTGTCAGGCGCCGCCGCCGCAGCCCGTCCCCGCAGCTAGCGGCCCGGACGCCAGCCCCGAGAAGATGAGCCCTCGCTGCCCCCCGCAGCCCAGCGAGACGCGGAGCCGCCGCGCCCGGGGCCGGCTGCCCCGCTAACGCCCCGCGCCCCGCGCCGCGCCCCCGGCCCTGCGCGCCCGCCCCGGCAGCGACAATGAGGTGAGTCGGCGGGCGCCTGGGCGTGGGGAGGACGGGCGGGCGGCGTCCGGAGCGCTGGGCGGGCTTCGGGAGCACCGTGGGGGCGTGGGGGCCGTGAGAGGGTCTGGGGGAGTCGGGGTGGGCGGCCTTCTGGAAGCAGCGGGCGGTGCCGGCCTTTGCAGCTCGCGGGAGGCACACGTGGGGGCTGGGGCCCGCGTGGGGAGGCCGACCCCGCGGCAGGTGTGGCCTCGCCCGGCCCGGAGCCCTTCCGGCCTCCCTCTCCGGGGCTCTTTACCCTTGGTCAAAGCCTCCCTGTGCCAGCTCTCCGGGGCTTACACGTTAAGCGGTCGTTTCCTTCCACCTGGAGCTGCCTGCCCGCTTCTGCTCCCTTTTTCTTGTCCCCGTCTCCTTTCTTCTTGCACGCCGGTCAAGTGCAACACCCGCAATGTACCACTTATTGGTTTATCACCCAGCCAGGGGGACTGGTGGTTACCAGTTCGAGAAAAAACATTGCCAGCACCCAGGAGCTCGGAGTTCTCTCTCCAGAGGTAACCCCATCCTGACTTTTGGGGGGTGATCACGTCCTTGCCTTTTGTCTGTGTGATTTTACCTTCCAAACATATATCCCATAAGAACTATAGTGTCTGTCGTTTCATTTTGACTGTTTTGTGATCTTTATATAAATGAAATACTAATGAAATATATATTCATTTGTGTCCGGCGTTTTCACTCAACATGCTTCTGAGATTCATCCATTATGTCGTAACCGTTGTTCATTTTTATTAATCTATAGTATTCCACTGTATGAAATACTACAGTTTATTCTGGTATTGGTAGACATTTGAATTGTCTCTAGCTTTAGACTATTAATAATCATGCTGTTTTGAATACTCTTATACATCTCCTGGTACATTCATTTCTGTTGTGTATATACCCAGCAATGGAACTTCTAGGTCAAAAGATACCCATATCTTCAACTTTGGGAGATAACACCAAGTTTCCAAAGTGTTTGTATCAATTTACACTCCTACCAGCAAATGTATGAGAGTTCTCGTGCTCCATGTCCTTGTCAACACTTGTCAACACTTACATTTTAGCCATCCTGGTGAGGTGTCCCATTGTGGTTTCGGATTGCAGTTTCTTGCTCACTGATGAGGTTGAACATCTTTTCATGTTTATTTGGTATCCTCTTTTATGAAGTGCCTGTTCAAAAGTGTTTTCTTTTGGGGTTTACATGTCTTTTTCTTCCTAATTTGTAGGAGTTCTATTCCAAAGTCAAGAAGATAGTTTCCTATGACATCTTCTAAAAATCTTACTGTTCTGCCTTTCAAATTAAGATCTACAGTCCACTTGTGACTTTTGTGTAACTTGTGAAAAAGTGGTCAAATTTTATATTTAGCAGAACCATTTATTCAGTACTGTTTATCAGAAAGGTCATCTTTTCTCCATAGTTCTGCAGTGCCACCTTTATCATCTTCCAGTCTTCCATTTGGGATCATTTCTTTCCATCTGAGGAATACCCTTTAGAATTCCTCGTGCAGGTCTGCTGGTGACAAATTCTTACAGTGTTTGTTTGCAAATGTCATTATTTATCCTTCATTTGAAAAAAAACAGATTTATTGAGATATAATTCACATACCATAAAATTTACCCATTTAGAGTATGCAGTTTGGTGGTTTTTAGTATTTTCACAGAGTTATGAAACCCTTACCACAATCTAATTTTACAACATTTCCCTCCATTTTAGAAGGGTCTTTTCAATAGTTACAGAATTCTTGGTTTACCGTTGCTTTCTTTTAGCACTTTAAAGATACCTCATTGTCTCTGACTTGGATTGTTTCTGTTGAGAAGTAACTTGTCTGTCGTTCTTTGAAAGTCGTCTTTTTCTCTGGCTGCTTTAAAAATGTTCTCTGTGTTTGGTTTTCAGCAGTTTTTTCTGTGCTGTCCTTAGTATGAATTTTTTTTTTAAATAACTTAAAACTTAGGGCTTCTTGAGTCTTTGGCTTTATGTCTTTCATTAGTTTTGGAAGTCATGAGCCATTAGGACTTCAAATATTGCTTCTGTCCCATTCTCCCTCACCTTTCCTTCTGGGGCTACCATTATACATGTTAGGCTATTTCACTGTATCTTCTTTCTGAGTTTTCTTAACCTTCCTTCTGTGTTAAGAACAATCCAAGAGACAATGAGGTATCTTTAAAGTGCTAAAAGAAAGCAACGGTAAACCAAGAATTCTGTAACTATTGAAAAGACCCTTCTAAAATGGAGGGAAATGTTCTAAAATTAGATTGTGGTAAGGGTTTCATAACTCTGTGAAATACTAAAAACCACCAAACTGCATACTCTAAATGGGTAAATTTTTATTTAGTGTTTGTCTCTTTGTCCTTCATTCTGGTTATCTCCTCACTTATCCTTCCTATCAATTGACTTTTAAATTTCAGTTATTATATATTTTTTGATACTTTAATTTCCATTTGTTTTTCTTTTTATAGTTTCCAGCTGTCTGCCAAAATTATCAATATTTCATCTCCTTGAATATAGTATATATAATTATCTTAATGTTTGTCCAATTATGGCAGTATTTGTGAGTCATTTCCAAAGTCTGTTTCTCTTGGTTTTCATTCATATTGTCTTATCTCCTTTTGTGCCTAGTTGTTTTTGTTTTTTAATTACATGCTGGACATCATATTTGCAGAATTGTTTGTAGAAATAATTTGAGGCCTAAGAAGATGTTTTTCTCTTCCAGAGATCATTCACATTTGCTTTTGTCAGACAAATGGGGCACTTATAATCTGGGATCACTTCAGTGTAGTCTCAAGGAATTGGGCTGTTTCTAAGCTGAGCTCCAGTCCTTGTGAGAGGCATCCTGTTCTGTTCACCTTTAGTGCTCATGTTCAGCTCTTCACCAGGACCTTTACCCTCCAACCTAAAGCCAAACTTTTAGGATTCCCTTCAAAGTTGGCAGACATCTCCAGGGAAAAGTAGCCCCAAATACTGAACTCACCTCCCTGAGCCTCTGATAGCCCTTCTTCCTCCAGGCCTCCAAGCAGATATTTATTCTGTTTTTTTCCCTGCTCTTCTAGTTCTTTTCAGCTGGAGGATTGCTCTGATTTACTAAGTTCATGTTTACTGGAAGTAAAAGTCCCTGATGTATGCATGTTAGGAGCAGTTTGAGTCAATACTCAATTTCGGGAGAGACTCAAGCTACCTGATTACAGAAGCTGTGGAGAATAACAACAACAGTTTTTTTGTGTTATAACTATATTAGATCATTTCAGTTTGTGAAATGCACTTAGAATCAAGATAACTTTAAGAATAAATCTTGATTTCCTCTTCATATGTAATTAATTGAAAAAATGGCAGATCATTACTGTAAAGCAAAGGATTTTGGAAGCAGGTGCTTTCCTCTCTTCTTTTAATATTCATTTCTTTCTCCTGTCTTGATTTACTTAATTGTTTATTTGATAAAAATTACCCCTTTCTTGGCCCACTTGAGCAGAACATTTCATTTTTTGATCAATATTGACATAATAGTATTCTCAGATCCCATTTTGGGGGATCAAATGACAAGACGTGGATATAGAAATGAAAGCTTTTAAATACTTTTTCCAAAATGAGTCATTCAGTTACCCTTTTTCTTTACACAGATTTTTTTTTTTAAAACGCTGCTAACAGTTTAACAAGGTTCTCTGTTGCAGACTGTTTGTAGTTCAGCGTCTATACGTGTAGATTTACATGTACCTCTTGAGGTGCATGCCTTTTGCAAATGGACCTGAATGAGTCGAGGAGTTCTGTTCATCATTACCTCTGTTGTCAATTCATTTGATTTGGATATTTATAAGCAATGTGGCTCATCTGTGAAAAATACTTTCTTTTTTGTTCAGTCTGAATTTTTTAAATGAAAATGATACATTTTTCTTCCTAGATAATCTCATGGGAGCACATAGATATGATGTTTTGAAAATGGTCTGAAATGGAGCCTCTAAACTGACGCTTTTCAGGAGTGTCTCAGAAAGACATAGGGCTAGAGATGCATTCTAACAAATAAACGGAACATTTGAGGCACATGTCCACATATTTTGGTTTTGCTAAAATATGTGGACATGGTGAATTATCCAAGTCACTGTTTTGCTGACTTGGATAATTAAGGCTGTGTCTTAGTTTTTCTTAATTTTCTGGACTATTGCCTGAATTCTTATTTCCCTTTTCCTAAGAGACGTTATGTATTCTCATATCTCATTCAGAAATCATTTTTCGAGGCCTTACCATTGCCTGATACTGGATTTGGTGGTAAGGAGGTGGAAGGGGCCAAACCTCCCCTCCACCAAATAGTCTCTATCCCTAAAAGATTTACAAAAATTTACTAAATCCCTTTCTGCATCCTTTTTCTACTTAAAAACAAAGATGCCCACATACACAGTATACAATATATTTCTGCTTATATACTTTAGTCACTTATCTGTTGGGAAGGTTCTCTTCTGTGAACGTTTTCCCCCTCTGCCTTTTATCTTTTAAAGATTTGATATATAGAAGTTTAAGATTTTTATGTTATCAAGTCATTTTCTTTGTGATTTTTCCATCATTTCTTATGTTTTAGCATTTGTCTAGTAGTTTGGTAAGTATTAAGTTGTTTTCTCTTTTATATGTAAAATTTCACAGAAGTTCATCCTTCAAATTGTCTGGAATATGAGGTAAAGATCAAAATTACATTTTTCTTCAAAATTGCTGATCAGATACTTGATTATATTAGTAGATATATGGCAGAGGTGTCAGGAATGTTTTCTAAGTTGGATGGCAGAACAGACATGCAAATTCCAAAATCCTCTCCAGGGCTGCATGGTAACATCTGAAGCAGTATCACCTCCAGTCTTCAGAAAGCTTGCCTGCCCCCGCCAGGGCCGGCCTTGTGTGTGTAAGGCATGGCCAGCCTACCATCTCACAGGTCTGGTTATGTGCCAGGGAACTACCTCATCTGGGCCAAGGGCACTTTATCAATTTGGAGTTCTGCAGAATGCAGTGCAGTTACAGGGTACAGCATGAGATACCTAAGCAGAGACACAGTCTTCACACACCACAGTTAGCCAGCACTAGCTAACACAAGTACATCTCAGAGCTTCTTGCTGCAGGATAGGGGCAGGGGAGCATTCCTCCAGCTATCTTTGGCAGTTGTGTTCGGGAGACCAGCTATGGGGTTGTGGCGCTTCTGTTTGTGTACCTTCAGCTCTCTTCGGTTGTTCTGTCTGTTTTTAGACCTGTACCGTTACTATATTTACCTTGTGAGTGATGATTTTTAATATGAGCAACATCATCTTTTTATTAAAGTAATGTCCTTCTGAATTTTGCCGGTTTGGTAGTTTTGTTTGTATCTAGTTACATAAACATAAGAAATTTAAAGTTAGTTTTATAATTGCACATAAATAAGCTACATGAAAATAAGTTGGCGTTGTTTCGCATGAAGATTTTTTCCCTTTCAAGGTAATCTATATACTACCCAGGTTCGAACCTTGCGGTAGACTATAAGCTTGGTGACCCCAAGTTAAGTGAATGTCGTAAGTGCATTAATAGTGTGATGATAACTTAGAGAAGAGCGCCTTCAGCTGACGTCAGGGTGGGGTGGGAAGGACAGTGGTCCCCTCAGCAAACAGCTTTTTCTCTTTCTTAGCCTGAAAGGAGAAGACCTCATAGAAATGACTTCTAGTGGCAGTTTTTATTTTTCTGGTTTAAATGTAGTATATACTGAATGTGGAGAATTTGAAAACATAGAAAGTATAAAAAAGACAATAAAAATCAGCATTGATCCTGCTGGTTAGGGATAACCCATTAAACATGGGGTATAGTCTCTTTATCTTTTTCACGTGTAAGTGTAACATTTTCACAAAATTGATACTATACTGTTTATTCGTACTGGCATTTTACATTCAACATATATGCATTTCCCCTTCGTTAAATGTTCTTTGAAAACATTTAAAATAGCTGCATAATAGTCTATCAGATGATATACCATAATTTATTTACCAGCACCTCAAGTTCGGGACAGTTAGCTTTGTTTTTAGGATTTCATCATTGTAAATAATACGATGGTAATGTCTGTACATAAATCTTAGGGTACGTCTCTGATTATTTCCTTAAGATAAGTTAGCAAAATAGTATTATTACTGGAACCAAAGGCTGTTGATAACTTTTAAGCAAAGAAGAGAGAAAGATAAAGTTAATGAAAGGGACTTTATTCCCGGTCTTAAATTGGAGGATCCCCTCCCCAAAAGCAAAGGACTGGGAGAGGACTCAGAAGTAAATGGTGTGGTTGCATCTGCTTGCCAGCGGGGGGAGCCCTGTTCTCAAGTCCTCTATAGCTACTATGTTTGAAGATGGATTGTCTTTGTCTTTAAGGCTGTGGGAAAGGCATCTTCTGCTTCTGGGTTTGGACTTAACGTAGGAATGTGAATGACCTTTTTCTTTTTATAATATTGTGTTAGGCCACATTTGTCCCTTGTATTCTAAACAGCCTGGGTTTTAGAGTCTAATAGACCTGGATTCTGCCCCAGAGCCACTCCTTACCAGCTGACTGACTTTGAGCAAATTACTTAACCCTTATGAACTGACACTTTTCTCAAATATAAATGAGGATAACCCTACTTCTTTCTTAGGGTTTTGTGAGGATCAAATGAAAATACATAGAAAGTTCTCGGCTTACGGTGTTCAGTAAAGGTTAGCTGTTTACTTCCTCCACCTCAATTTGTTATGTCTGTGAAGGAGATGAACCTGGAAAGATCTGGGACAATTCTGATTTCAGATATTCTGCCCTTTTGTCAGATTGCTATATAAGTTCTCTACCATATGTGATAATTTTTTGGTTTAGAAACCGCAGTTGCTATTGATGCTTCAACTTCTAAAAATGATTCAGGGCCATTCTCTGTAAAAGAGGCAAAATAGAACTACTGAAATAAACACAAAACAGGAGGCATGGTATTTTGGGGTAGAGGAGATCATTGTACCAGGAACTTTAGATTAAGAAATAGTTACTGCAGTTGAGCAGTTAGTTGTGCAAGTCATGGAGGTGGTAGCAGAAGGGGCAGTAGGAGCCAATGTGACGCGTCGTCTGAGTGTCTAGCAGAGATGGGCAACGCCCCTTACAAGGGCTTCATTTGGGAAGCCTCTTACTCACCTTCTCCAGTCCTCCCCCTTGTCATATATCTGCCCTGGGCCCCTCTGTAAAGCCTCCAGCACCTTAAACTCTCTCTGGGTGCTGCCTCCTCTCTGGGCTCTCTCTCTGTGGAGCTGTGTCTGTGGCTCTGATCTTGTCTTCATCATTCTCCTCCAAAGGATCCTTAAGTAAGAAAGGGTCTGATGGACTAATTCATGAGTTGACCAGAGTTCAACTACTTCCTTTTCCTCTTCACCTTGCTAAGTTCTTAGCCTTCAAATCTTAGCTTAAATGTCACTTCCTCAGGGAGGCAGACCTTGACTCTGACCCTGGCTGATGGCCCTTCCTGATTATTTGCCTCTGTGGCATTCCATATTTCCTCTTCTATTAATTTTATTTTATTTTATTTTATTTTTGGCCATGCTGTGTGGCATGTGGGATCCTAACTCCCTGACCAGGGATCAAACCCATGCCTCCTGCCCTGGAAGCACGGAGTCTTAACCACTGAACAGTGAGGAAAGTCCCTCAGTTACTTTTGTTGTTGTTGTTACTTTTTATATTTATAATTACTCATCTTTTTCCTCCTATACTTCATAAAGGATTATGTTTGTTTCCATCTCTGTTGGGTCCCTAGAGCCTAGTGCTGTGCCTGGCAATTGGTAGATGCTTAATGGATATTGATGCTGCCACTTGTACGTAAAATGGGTAGTAAATCATGACATTCATTCTGCCTTGTCACGGGTCCTTCCGAGTACCACATTCAATGCCGCTCCCAAGTGAGTGAAGCTGGCATCCAGGATGAAAACTCTTGCATTATGTGCTTAATGCGTTAATGAATTACTGGGTGACAGTGCTTTCACCTGGTGTCTCCGTACCACTACCAGGAGACAGGATTTGTTTATTGATGTGTGGATGGATTTTTTTTTCCTGAATTTTCTTTGTAAGGACATTGTGCACTGTAACTCTCGATGTCCCTCATGTTTCTCGAACTTTAATGTGCATAGGAATCCCTGTGTGTATGTCCTTCCAAAATGCAGATCCCAGGCCCCATTGCCAGGGATGGAGGAATGCTTTTCATAAATCTTTTTTTTCCCTGTTTTTATTAATAGACTTTATATTTTAAAACAATTTTAGAGTTATGGAAAAGTTGAGCAGATAGTACAGAGTTCCCATACACTCTCCACATACATAGTTTCCCGTTTTAATATCTTACGTGGTACATTTGTTATACTTAGTAAACTAATATTGATACAATATTATTAGCTGAAGTCCATAGTATATTCAAGTTTGCTTGTTTTTAACTAATGTCCTTTTTCTGTTCCGAGGTCTGATCCAGGATACCACATTACATTTAATTGTTAAATCTCCTTAGACCCCTCTGCTGTGGATAGTTTTTCAGACTGTGTTTAATTTTTGAAGATCTTTACTATTTTGAGGAGTACTTGTTTAGTTATATCGTAGGATGCCCCTTCTATTGGAATTTATTTCATGTTTTTCTCATGGTTAGCCTGGGGTTGTTAAGTTTCGGGAAGGAAGATCGCAGAGATAAAGTGACATTCCATTCCATGTTACAGAGGGTACCTACTGCAGCATGATTTATCACTGTGGATGTTGACCTTGATCACCTGGCTGAAGCAGTGTTTGTCAGGTTTCATCATTGTAAAGTTACTCATTTATTCCCCTTTTCATACTATCTTCTTTTCAAGGCAGTCACTAGTCATAGCTCACACTTAAGGAGTAGGGAGTTGTGCTCCTTCTGATGGACGCTTTTTAAATTTTAATAATTAAGTATTTATTTTTGTGTATTAGAAGAAAATCAGTGCATCAAATTAGTGGTATTTTAAGTGGGATCCCCAGAAAACTGTACCCGAGATGAAGGCTCCTGTGTGTTTGGAGGAGAGCACAGGATTGATATTTGTGGGGGCCGAAGGGAGAAGCCTATATCCATTAGCTACTGTCTCCATTTGGCAAAGGATTGCTCCATGGGGCATTAATTACCCCTGTATATGGTGGTGTTCTCAGTGGGTACTGAGAGGGCTCACATGGCAGCCCCCTGGGGCCGCAGCAGAGACTGGACACAGGTCAGAGCCCGGGCAAAACTGGTTACCTCAGGGGTGGCTAGAATAAGAAACAGGTAAGGCAGGAGGAGCTGAAATGATGCAGACTAGGTGCTTAATGCATGTGATTTTGTGGTGATTACTTCTCTTTTAAAAAAATTTTTTTTACTCACTGCTTTTTTTTATTATTATTATTATTTTTTATGTGGTAGGCAGGCCTCTCACTGTTGTGGCCTCTCCCATTGCGGGGCACAGGCTCTGGACGCGCAGGCTCAGTGGCCATGGCTCACGGACCCAGCCGCTCTGGGGCATGCGGGATCTTCCCGGACCAGGGCACAAACCTGCACAAACCTGCATCGGCAGGCGGACTCTCAACCACTGCGCCACCAGGGAAGCCCATACTCACTGCTTCTTGATTTTTCAGTCATGGCTCGAAAGTTTTGTGTGATACCAGCTTGAATTCACCTATGTTTTTTCTAGTACTTGTACAGTTTCTTTTCTTTTTTCTTTTTCAAACTTTTAAATCTTTGATCCATTTGGAATTAAATATATGGTGTGAGAGATGGATCCAATTTTAACCTTTTCCATCTGGTTTTTCAGTTATCCCAATACCCCTTATTAAAAATTTCATTTTCTGGGACTTCCTTGGTGGTGCAATGGGTAAGACTCCACACTCCCAAGGCAAGGTGTCCAGGTTCAATCCCTGGTCAGGGAACTAGATCCCACACGCATGCCGCAACTAAGAGTTCGCACGTGCCGCAACTAAGAGTTTGCACATGCCGCAACTGAGGAGCCCACGTGCCACAACTAAGGAGCCCATGTACTGCAACTAAGGAGCCAGTGAGCCACAACTAAGGAGCCCACGAGCCAGAACTAAGGAGCCCCCTGCTGCAACTAAGACCCGGCACAACCTAATTAATTAATTAATTATTTTAAAATTCCATTTTCTCCCAGTGTTTTGAGATTCTGTCCTTTGTCATATTTAATTAATTTGACCTATTTCTGGATTTTCTATTATGTTCCCTTGGTCTGCATTTATTCAAGTGTCTATACCTCACTTTTGATTAAAGAGGTTCTATAATGTGTTTTAATATTTAGTAGGGCTAATACTCTCTTACTGCTCTAGTGAGTTGATTTTAAAGAAGCAGATTAATTGATAGCACTCCTGTTAAACAGATATGACAGAAATCATCAATGACCAAACAGTGCTTTAATCCAAGGGAACAAATCCAGAATGGCATGAGTCAGGCATCTGTCTGCCCCTCAGGGAGAATTCTCTCTTATAACATGACATGTGTGGCTTTTGAATATGATCCAAGGAGGCGTCTGTGAGGCTGGAGGACACTTACAGGCAATGTGCCCCCTCGGGCTAGCATTGTCAGCACAGTCGAAGCACCCCTCGGTCACTCTCCCTCCAAAGTACTAATGAAACTGGTTTGTTTTGGAGGGTTTTGACCTGTAAAAAATACTCATTTATCAAACCATAGAAAGTCAGATTCAGAAACTTAGAAATTCTCTAAGTCCAGTGGTTTTTAACCCTCACTGGGCATCAGAAACTGTTGAAAAGGCCCTCTTCCCCACCCTCCGCCTGATGCCCGGGCCCTACCTTAGAGAGTCCATTAATCTGGGATGAGGTGTTTTGTTGTTTCATTTGAAATCTCTAGGTTATTTAAGTGTGCAGCCACAGTTAAGAACTGCTGACCTAGTCCTGAGTTTCAAGACTGGGGCTGGTTTTTTGGGAATGTAGTAAGTGCTCAGTAAGTGTTTGTTGACTGATGCGTGAGTCCCGTATTTCTCAGATGAGAAAATGGACACAGACTCCAGAGGCCACTTGCCTAGGTCTCACAGGCAGTGAGGTATTAGGAGCATGAAGCTCAGATTTCTTGTCTCGCAGTTCTGCTCTTATTTTTCACTCTTCCTCACCCATGGTTTCCTCTTTAGTTATAGGCAGAAGTAGGCAAGAGCATTTGCTCTCTTGATTTGTGGGTTCATTTTTAGGACCTCGACCCAAGTTCCTCCTATTCAGTACAGCAAAAATTTGGGAATGAGCCTGAGACTTTGTAGTGAGACAGCAGGACTATGCTGAAATTTCAGCCTGCATTCAGTGTCAGCCTACCTCTAGGTAGGGAGCAGGGGGAGACAGGAGAGGAGGAGCAGGGGCACCAGGGACTGCCATTCCTTGCATATCCGTGCTGTGTCAGGCTCTGTGCCTAGGAGTTTTCAGCTCCCTCATCTTTTGAAGGGAGCTCCACACCTCCAGCCATAAGGCGTGTTAGATTTTGGATTACAGTGCGTGATGACATTACTTCTGATTAATGGTTTGTTTGAATTCGGGCTTTATGGTTTTCTATTAGTCAACAGTAATGCCTAATCTCTATTTTCTCACACTCCACATTGCTTCATCCCCTAATTTGGTTAGTCTCCTGGGAAAAACTGAAATTTCAGAACTGCAGAAGTTGTAGAGACCAACTAGAGAAGACTTGAATTAAATTATGAGTGATTTATGTTAGAAAGTTGCCGTTTGGTTCAGTTTTAAATGCCTTAAGTTGTATTGGATTGGGGGGTTCTACTTCTGGCAGTGTTTTAGTCCTTTTAAGAGCAAGAAAAGGTGAAAAGTTAAAAAATAACATCACAACCAAAAGACATAGACTGGCTGAATGGATACAAAAACAAGACCTGTATATATGCTGTCTACAAGAGACCCACTTCAGACCTAGGG
Source organism: Kogia breviceps (assembly GCF_026419965.1). NCBI lineage: Eukaryota > Metazoa > Chordata > Mammalia > Artiodactyla > Physeteridae > Kogia > Kogia breviceps. Next base: position 5,145,664 of record NC_081312.1, on the reverse strand, counting down.
ACACATACAGACTGAAAGTGATGGGATGGAAAAAGATATTCCATACAAATGGAAATCAAAAGAAAGCTGGAGTAGCAATTCTCATATCAGACAAAATAGACTTTAAAATAAAGACTATTACAAGAGACAAAGAAGGACAATACATAATGATCAAGGGATCAATCCAAGAAGAAGATATAACAATTGTAAATATTTATGCACCCAACATAGGAGTGCCTCAATACATAAGGCAAATACTAACAGCCATAAAAGGGGAAATCGACAGTAACACAATCATAGTAGGGGACTTTAACACCCCACCTTCACCAATGGACAGATCATCCAAAATGAAAATAAATAAGGAAACACAAGCTTTAAATGATACATTAAACAAGATGGACTTAATTGATATGTATAGGACATTCCATCCAAAAACAACATAATACACATTCTTCTCAAGTGCTCATGGAACATGCTCCAGGATAGATCATATCTTGGGTCACAAATCAAGCCTTGGTAAATTTAAGAAAATTGAAATCGTATCAAGTATCTTTTCCGACCACGATGCTATGAGACTAGATATCAATTACAGGAAAAAAATCTATAAAAAAATAGAAACACATGGAGGCTAAACAGTACGCTACTTAATAACCAAGAGATCGCTGAAGAAATCAAAGAGGAAATTAAAAAATACCTAGAGGGCTTCCCTGATGGTGCAGTGGTTGAGAATCCGCCTGCTGATGCAGGGGACACGGGTTCGTGCTCTGGTCTGGGAAGATCCCACATGCTGCAGAGCAGCTGGGCCCGTGAACCATGGCTGCTGAGCCTGTGTGTCCGGAGCCTGTGCTCCGCAATGGGAGAGGCCACAACAGTGAGAGGCCTGTGTGTCCGGAGCCTGTGCTCCACAACAGGAGAGGCCTGTGTACCGCAAAAAAAAAAAAAAAAAAAAAAAAAAAAAAAAAAAACCTAGAAACATATGACAGTGAAAACACGACAACCCAAAACCTATGGGATGCAGCAAAAGCAGTTCTAAGAGGGAAGTTTATAGCAATACAAGCCTACCTTAAGAAACAAGAAACATCTCATATAAACAACCTAACCTTACACCTAAAGCAGTTATAGAAAGAAGAACAAAAAACCCCAAAGTTAGCAGAAGGAAAGAAATCATAAAGATCAGATCAGAAATAAATGAAAAAGAAATGATGGAAAGAATAGCAAAGATCAGTAAAACTAAAAGTTGGTTCTTTGAGAAGATAAAATTGATAAACCATTAGCCAGACTCATCAAGAAAAAAAGGGAGAAGACTCAAATCAATAGAATTAGAAATGAAAAAGGAGAAGTAACAACTGACACTGCAGAAATACAAAAGATCATGAGAGATTACTACAAGCAACTCTATGCCAATAAAATGGACAACCTGGAAGAGATGGACAATTTCTTAGAAATGCACAACCTTCCGAGATTGAACCAGGAAGAAATAGAAAATATGAACAGACCAGTCACAAGCACTGAAATTGAGACTGTGATTAAAAATCTTCCAACAAACAAAAGCCCAGGACCAGATGGTTTCACAGGCAAATTCTATCAAACAGTTTAAGAAGAGCTAACACCGATCCTTCTCAAACTCTTCCAAAAGATAGCAGAGGGAGGAACACTCCCAAACTCATTGTACAAGGCCACCATCACCCTGCTACCAAATCCAAAGATGTCACAAAGAAAACTACAGGCCAGTATCACTGATGAACATAGATGCAAAAATCCTCAACAAAATACTAGCAAACAGAATCCAACAGCACATTAAAAGGATCATACACCATGACCAAGTGGGGTTTATCCCAGGAATGCAAGGATTCTTCAATATACGCAAATCAATCAATGTGATACACCATATTAACAAACTGAAGGAGCAAAACCATATGATCATCTCAATAGATGCAGAGAAAGCTTTCGACAAAATTCAACACCCATTTATGATAAAGACCCTCCAGAAAGTAGGCATAGAGGGAACTTTCCTCAACATAATAAAGGCCATATTTGACAAACCCACAGCCAACATCATCCTCAATGGTGAAAAACTGAAACCATTTTCACTAAGATCAGGAACAAGACAAGGTTGCCCACTCTCACCACTATTATTCAACATAGTTTTGGAAGTTTTAGCCACAGCAGTCAGAGAAGAAAAAGAAACAGGAATCCAAATCGGAAAAGAAGAAGTAAAGCTGTCACTGTTTGCAGATGACATGATATTATACATAGAGAATCCTAAAGATGCTACCAGAAAACTACTAGAGCTAATCAATGAATTTGGTAAAGTAGCAGGATACAAAATTAATGCATAGAAATCTCTAGCATTCCTATACACTAATGATGAAAAATCTGAAAGTGAAATTACAAGAACACTCCCATTCACCATTGCAACAGAAAGAATAAAATTACTTGGAATAAACCTACCTAAGGAGACAAAAGACCTGTATGCAGAAAATTATAAGACAGTGTTGAAAGAAATGAAAGATGATACAAATAGATGGAGACATGTACCATGTTCTTGGATTGGAAGAATCAACATTGTGAAAATGACTCTACTACCTAAAGCAATCTACAGATTCAGTGCAATCCCTATCAAACTACCACTGGCATTTTTCACAGAACTAGAACAAAAAGTTTCACAATTTGTATGGAAACACAAAAGACCCCCAATAGCCAAAGCAATCTTGAGAAAGAAAAACGGAGCTGGAGGAATCAGGCTCCCTCACTTCAGACTACACTACAAAGCTACAGTGATCAAGACAGTATGGTACTGGCATAAAAACAGAAATACAGATCAATGGAACAGGATAGAAAGCCCAGAGATAAACCCATGCACATATGGTCACCTTATCTTTGATAAAGGAGGAAAGAATATACAGTGGGGAAAAGACAGCCTCTTCAATAAGTGGTGCTGGGAAAACTGGACAGGTACATGTAAAAGTGTGAAATTAGAACACTCCCTAAAACCATACACAAAAATGAACTCAAAATGGATTAAAGACCTAAATGTAAGGCCAAACACTATAAAACTCTTAGAGGAAAATATAGGCAGAACACTCTATGACACAAATCACAGCAAGATCCTTTTTGACCCACCTCCTAGAAAAATGGATGTAAAAACAACAATAAACAAATGGGACCTAATGAAACTTAAAAGCTTTTGCACAGCAAAGTAAACCATAAACAGACGAAAAGACAACCCTCTGAATGGGAGAAAATATTTGCAAATGAAGTAACTGATGAGGATTAGGCTGCAAAATTTACAAGCAGCTCATGCAGTGCAATACCAAAAAAACAAAACAACCCAATCCAAAAATGGGCAGAAGACCTAAATAGACATTTCTCCAAAGAAGATATACAGATTGCCAACAAACACATGAAAGAGTGCTTAACATCATTAATCATTAGAGAAATGCAAATCAAACCTACAATGAGAGGGCATCCCTGGTGGTGCAGTGGTTGAGAGTACACCTGCTGATGCAGGGGACCGCGGGTTCCTGCCCCGGTCCAGGAAGATCCCACATGCTGTGGATCAACTGAGCCCATGAGCCATGGCCGCTGAGCCTGCACATCTGGAGCCTGTGCTCTGCAACGGGAGAGGCCACAACAGTAAGAGGCCCGTGTACCGCAAAAAAAAAAAAAAAAAAAAAAAAACTACAATGAGATATCATCTCACACCGGTCAGAATGGCCATCATCAAAAAATCTGCAAACAATAAATGCTGGAGAGGGTGTGGAGAAAAGGGAACCCTCTTGCACTGTTGGTGGGAATGTAAATTGATACAGCCACTGTGGAGAACAGTATGGCGGTTCCTTAAAGAACTAAAAGTAGAACTACCGTATAACCCAGCGATCCCACTACTGGGCATATACCCTGAGAAAACCATAATTCAAAGAGTCATGTACCACAATGTTCATCGCAGCTCTATTTACAATAGCCAGGACATGGAAGCAACCTAAATGTCCATCATCAGATGAATGGATAAAGAAGATGTGGCACGTATATACAGTGGAATATTACTCAGCCACAAAAAGAAACGAAATTGAGTTATTTGTAGTGAGGTGGGTGGACCTAGAGTCTATCATACAGACTGAAGTAAGTCAGAAAGAGAAAAACAAATACCATACGCTAACACATATATATGGAATCTAAAAAAAAAAAATGGTCATGAAGAACCTAGGGGCAAGACGGGAATAAAGACACAGACCTACTAGAGAACGGACTTGAGGATATGGGGAGGCAGAAGGGTAAGCTGTGACAGAGTGAGAGAGCGGCGTGGACATAAATATACACTACCAAACATACAACAGATAGCTAGTGGGAAGCAGCCGCATAGCACAGGGAGATCAGCTCGGTGCTTTGTGACCACCTGGGAGGGTGGGAGGGTGGGAGATGCAAGAGGGAAGACATATGGGAACATATGTATATGTATAACTGATGCACTTTGTTATAAATCAGAAACTAATATACCATTGTAAAGCAATTATACTCCAATAAAGATGTTAAAATAAATAAATAAATAAATAAATAAATAAATAAATAAATACAAATAAATACCAAAGCGGGGGGAAATCAGTTTGAAGGCATAGGCGAGCTACAAGGCAGAAAGGGTTTGCAGAGCCAAGATTTGGAAGAGGGTTGTCAGGTAAGCCCGACATTGGGCATCATTTCTTCCCTTGACGCAGTTGTCATTGCTGAAATTGTCAACTGAGGAGCTGGTTAGAGCTTTCAGGAGATTCATGGGACAGAGGAGATTTTTTTAAAAATTGGTATTTGCACCCTTGCTAAGGAGGAGGAGCCCTAGTAAACTCCCCAGTTTTCATAAGGGCTCTGCTTAGAGGCAAGGGTGAACTAGGCATAGACTGGCCTTCTCACGAACTAGAGTACTGCTTTGAATCATCTCAATATCTAACTAGATTAAGGTGACCCAGAGTGGTTTGTACCCCTGACCTACCTACCTGCGCATTAGAAACAAAAGCAAATCCTCCTAGAGGAGCCACGAATTATCTATACAGTTTTTTAAAACTAATAAATTTATTTGTTTTTATTTTGGGCTATATTGGGTCTTCATTGCTGCGCATGGGCTTTCTCTAGTTGAAGCAAGCGGGGGCTACTCTTCGTTGTGGTGCGCAGGCCTCTTATTGTTGTGGCTTCTCTTGTTGCAGAGCAGGGGCTCTAGAGCGCAGGCTCAGTAGTTGTGGCGCACGGGCTTCATTGCTCCACGGTTGTGGGATCTTCCCGGGTCAGGGATCAGACCCGTGTCCCCTGCATTGGCAGGCGGATTCTTAACCACTGCGCCACCAGGGAAGCCCTGTACAGTTTTCATATACAGTGACTGGCACTCGATCAAAAATTGTCAGATATATGAGAAGATAAGACTTAACCAGAAACCAAGGGAAAACAGAGACAGTAAGGACAGACATAATAAAATGATCGACTTGGATTTTAAAAGAACTATGATTAGCATGTTTAAGGAAATAAATTGTGATTTACCTTTTCTTGTTCACCATGGCCATCTCAGCTTAGAGGCTGACTCAGACTCCAGACAAGCGTGTTTATAGTATTTCAGTGGAGGGCAAGTGTGCACAAGTGTGACTGCCACTTGTCCTTGGGCATATTTGCACGGTTCTAATCATCTTTGCTTACTCCCTGCTATGTAGCTTTGGGGTAGGGACAGAAGAGAAATTGGGATGATGATCACAGGCTTTTAGATCTTAGAACTAGAAGAGCCCCTGGAAGTCAATATATTGACCTTATTATTTTTATCTTTGAGAGACGTGTACATGGTGATTGGTTTAGGCAATGTAAACACATGTGGAAGTTATTTTACACAATAAAGGTGGTGTTAAATACTTAATGTAAACATAATTTCAGTAAATGTGAATACTTTTTTTTTTTTTGTCTGAGCCACATGGCTTGTGGGATCTTAGTTCCCCAACCAGGGATTGAACCCGGGCCCCAGCACTGAAAGCGCCAAGTTCTGACCACTGGACCTCCAGTGAATTCCCTAAATGTGAATACTTTAAAAATACTTCAGAATTTTAAATTTACTATAATAAATGTGAATTTTTTTAAAAAAAGTGTAGACTTCTCTGTATTATAAATACATGACTACTGCTTATTTATCTATTTTCACATGTCATACCTGCTTAAATTTTTACTTGAAAGATAGATATTGAGTACCTACCATATGCAAGGCAGTGGTACTAGGGACAGGGCAAGTGAAAGTTGGGCCTTCGGTAGCAGTTAGTATGTAGCCAAGAAGGGGAGCATGAGGCATCTGGGATGCAAGTGCCAGAAAAGAGGTATACGGACAACACAATTTTTTACATTTATTTTTTTGCATTTGCAGTGGGCTAGGCTAAGCTCTTTTATCTTCTGTTTTCGTTCTTTCACACTTCTTTTCACTGGTTCATTCTTTCGTCCAGTTGGCTTTTCAGTTGCTTGAAAGCAACAGTCTTCAGAAAGTCTCCCATTAATTTAGTTTAATGTCTCCGGTTCTTCAAGTTATTCATGATTTATCTCTAATTAGTGGCCCTTTAGAGGGCTTTCTTTTCACTGAGCTCTGACCCACTGAAGTCATTAGCAATTTAAAAATTTAAATTCTCTAACATTGGCCTGAACACAGAAAACTATTGGGCCTGGCACACGTTTGAAGCCCTTTATACAAAATAGAAACACCACACCTTGGAGCCTCGGTGCCTATAAACAGATGAAAATCAAATGTACCCATTGACGCTACGTTCTTCTACCAGCTGAGATTTCTAACTGATGAGCTTTAGGGACTTCCTTTCCTAGGAAGAAGGAAAATGCTCTCCTCGTTTTGTGTCCCTGTGCAAAATAGAAGTGTAAGCAGTCCACGGCGTCAGAGGAGAGTCCCAAATAGAAGAGCAGCGCTAGAAAGAGAGCCAACTGGTCCCTTCACGAGAGCAAAGAGTGATAAGCCTCAGAGTGCCCCCACCTGTGGGTGATGAGGCAGCGACTGTGAATCACGCAGGTGGATAATCGTCCGCGGAATCTCATCGAGCTCACTGATTCCTGGGCTGCGAGTAGAAGACACGGTTACCCACACATGTAGCTTATTCCTAAGAAGACAGAGCACAGGTACCTCAAGCTCAGTGTGTCTGAAACTAGACTCACTACCACTGTTGTATGAGCAATTGATTTTTGACAAAGATGCCAAGACAGTTCAATGGGGAAAATAGCCTTTTCAGCAAATGGTGGGACAACTGAATATCAACATACAAAAGAATGAAGTTGAACCTGCCTACCTCCATATACAAAAGAACTCAAGGTAGACAATGAACTTAAATGTGGAAGCTAAAACTTTAGTCTCTTATAGGAGAAAATATGAGTGGATCTTCATGGCCTTGGGTTAGGCAGTGATTTTTTAGACATAACACCAAAACACAGATGATATCAATAAAAGAAAAAAATAAAATAAATTGGATTTCATCTAAAGTAGAAACATGTGGGCTGCAAACTATACTGTCAAGAAAGTGAGAAGACAATTCAGAGAATGGGAGAAAGTATCTGAACGTTTTATATCTGATAAGGGACTTATATCTAAAATATACAAAGAACTCTTACAACTCAATAATAAAAAGAAAACTGACTTTAAAAATGGGTGAATGATTTAACTGGATGCTTCTCCAAAGAAGAAGTACAAATGGCCAATAAGCACATGAAAAGGTACTCAGCATCATTATACATGAGGAAGTACAAACCAAACCACAATCAGATACCACTTCGCACTCACTGGAATAAAAAGGACAGATAATAACAAATGTTGGTGAGGACGTGGATGCTTTTCACACAGTGGGTAAGTGGCTGTGTGCATAAATCTCATATTGGAACCCTCAGACATTGGCTGGGGAGAATGTAAAAGGGCACAGTGGCTTTGGAAAACAGTTTGGTAGTCCCTCAAAACATTAAACCGAGTTTCCATAGGTCTTAGCATTTCCCCTCTGAGGCATACACCCGAGAGAAATTAAACATACGTCCGTACAAAACTTATACATGAATGTTCATGGGAGCATTATTTATAGTAGCCAAACAGTGAAAATAACCCAAATGTCTAATAAATGGATAAATAAAATGTGGATTCTTCATACAGTGGGATATTATTCAGCAATAAAAAGGAATGAGGTACCCTTACTGATACAACATGGATGAACCTTGAAAACATTATGCTAAGAGAAAGAAGCCAATCACAAAAGACCACATATTGTTTGCTTCCATTTATATGAAATGTCAAGAAAAGGCAAATCCGTAGAGACGGGAAGTAGATTAGTAGGTGCTGAGGTTAAGGAGTGGGAATGGGGAGGGGCTGCTGAGGGGCGTAAGGTTTCTTTGGGGGGCGATGAAAACATTCTCAAATGAGATTGCAGTGACTGTCATGCCACCTTGTGCATATACTAAAAAATCATTGAATTGTGTACTTTAAATGGGCGGGTTTTATGGAATAAAAAACCTCTTTCTAAATAAATCTGTTAAAAACAAAATAACTGAACGCACTGCTCTCCTTCCCAGACTTTTCTGCTTCCAAAATCCTCATTCTCGGTGAGCTGCACACTGTGGTCCAAAGTAGAAACCTGGAGGCTAGGTGGAGTCAGATCCAAGTGGATGCATCATTATCGTTATCACGTCGTCTTCCTTAAACTCTCTTCTGTCCCCTTTTCTTCGGAGCTGTGATACTGATACACATAGGTCTTCATCATTCTTAAAACGCCATAATTATATTCCACTTTTGTTCTCTACCTCTTAAACTGTCTCCTCTGTATTTTGTTAAATTGTCAATACTCAAATCTGAGTTAATAGTCTCTTCCTAAGGTTCTTCAGGATATTTCTGTGTCTTTCTGGATAAAGTCATGACTCCTTATCTTAGTTTATAAAGTATTGCATGAACTGGCCTCTCTCTCCCTCTTCAGAGTAATTTCCTCTGTTTTCCATGTTACAAGGAGCCTACCCTCACGTGTTCTTTCATATGACAGTCCTCCTGATTATAATGCCAAGTTCAGGTGGTCAGCAGCCCCACGTGGCTACCGTGCTGGGCAGCACAGATTACAGAACTTCCATTATTGCATCAGAAGCACTCAGTAAATACTTCTTGAATGTAATCATAGCCATTATCTATGGTAGGCATTTACCCAGGTTCTGCTTTTATACTTTTGTGTGTGTGTGTGTGGTACGCGGGCCTCTCACTGCTGTGGCCTCTGCCATTGAGGAGCACAGGCTCCGGACGCGCAGGCGCAGCGGCCACGGCTCACGGGCCCAGCCGCTCCGCGGCACGTGGGATCCTCCCGGACCGGGGCACGAACCCGTTTCCCCTGCATCGGCAGGCGGACTCCCAGGGAAGCCCTGCTTTTATACTTTTCGTGGTAAGGTGTTCCCTGGGTTGTTACGTTACTAACCTGGCCCTGGGTATCTCTTCCTTCTTCTTCTTACATTCAGCTGGTGTTTGCTTCTCTAAAATGTCTACTAGTTGATCCAAGCACTGCATCATCCAAAACAGCACCCAGGTTATTAGACTATGGCAGTCATTTCCTCGACTTTGCCCCAGATTAAACACATTGCTCACTTGAGCTTTGTATAACAGGCTCTAGTTTGTCAGTGGTTCTTACAAAGTGTTGACTCCAGTTAAGATGTGGATATGGAGTGACTGGTGCAGAATTCAGGGCTTTATCAGCTCGCTTTCTGATATGTACATTTCAAGTTGCGCAGCCCTAATTGTTATGTTTCAGCATTGGGCACAAAGTTCAGCGAGTAGGCAGTAGCTGGCTGAAAGAATTATTCATTGAATGTATGTTGAATAAGCTTAAGACTTTTAAAGGTTTTTGGAGGGAATGTTTTCTGTCACCGAGTTTGTGATGGAGTAAATTCTAATCAGTCTTGTCTGAAATTATTTATTGCCTCACTGCTATTAAGGCACCTCTTTTTTAAAAAATAAATTTATTTATTTAATTTATTGTTTATTGGGGGGCCGTGTTGGGTCTTTGTTGCTGCGCGCGGGTTTTCTCTAGTTGTGGCGAGCAGGGGCTACTCTTTTTTGCGTTGCGTGTGCTTCTCATTGCAGTGGCTTCTTGTTGCAGAGCACGGGCTCTAGGCGTGGTGTGGGCTTCAGTAGTTGTAGAGCGTGGGCTCAGTAGTTGTGGCACGTGGGCTCTAGAGTGCAGGCTCAATAGCTGTGGTGCACAGGCTTAGTTGCTCCGCGGCATGTGGGATCTTCCCAGACCAGGGCTCGAACCCGTGTCCCCTGCATTGGCAGGCAGACTCCCAACCACTGTGCCACCAGGGAAGCCTCTCTTCTTTTTTTAAACCATAAGAATATTTGATCATTATAGAAAAATTTGAAGACAACGGATCAGCAAAAAAGGAAAAGTAGTTGTCATCACATCATCCATTGAGAGTCACTGTTAACTTTCTGCTGTGTATCCTTTTCCACCGGGCGCACATTAAAAAAAATGTATATATTGTGGATTCGTACTATGCATACAGCTTTGTAATCTTTTTTATTTACCAGTACATCATGTTTGATGACATATTTGTGTTATGAAGTGTTCTAGAGCTAACCTTCTTCAACATCTTATTATGAAGATTTTCAGAATTAGAAAAATCACATTATCCAATAAATATCTATGCTCCCACCACCATTTCACTATATATGCTTTGTCACTTCTCAATCCATATACCCATCCTTCTATCCTTCTGTCAATTCATGTTATTTTTTTTGATGACTTTAAACGTTTTAACAGCTCACTAGTATTTCATTAACTGGAAGTAGCTAGATTATCTAACCAATCCTCATTGCTGTATATTTAGGTTATTTTCAGTTTATATTATGCTTGTTCTCTCATTGTTGAGTTTTGAGATTTTGTTACCCAGTGTGGGTACGAGCATTTATCAGATCTGTGACTTCTCCCAGTCTGTAGCTTTGCCCTTTCATTTTCTTACCAGTCTCTTAAAGCACATATATCTTTAATTTTGATCAAGTCCAGCTTTACCAATACTTTCTTCTATGGCTTGTTCTTTGCCTAGCTCAAGATCAGAGAGATTTTCTCTTATGTTTTCTTCTAGTGGTTTATAGTTTTATACTTAGTCTGTGATCCGTTTTATATGGTATGAAGTAAGGGTCTCAGTTCATTTTTATCATGTGGATCTTCAATTGTTTTGGCACCATTTGTTGGAAGGACTATCCTTTCCCCATTGAGTTGTCATAGCACCTTTGTTGAAAGTCACTTGACTATCTACTCATTCATTTTTAACTTGCTACAGCATATAATAAATCTCTCATTTCTGTTCTATTCTTTTTTTACCTCTGTTCCTGATGGCTTCACTCACCACGCATTTTGGAAACAGTGTACTTCCCATGGTGCCTCTCATCTTGATTGTTGATGCTGGGTGGCAGAGATCTGAGGGTATTGTGAAGAATTGGGAAGAAAAAAAAAAATTCCCATAATCATCATAGTAAGTCTTTCCATTTGTATAGTACCTGATACTATACAAAAAGCTTTTACATAATGATCACAGCATCCCAAGGGGTAGGTGAATATTATACTCATTTTATAGGTGAAAAACTGAGAACTTGTCCAGCGTCACACAGTTTGTCATTAGCAGACTTGATACTAGAGGGAAAGAACTCTTTTGTTGAACTTTTACTAAGTGCAAACTACTTTCACGTTTACTGTCGCATTTTATCCACATAATAGTCTTATAAATTGGTACAATCCCATTTTGTAGGTGAGGAGACGGAGGATCAGAGGGGTTAAAAGTGAAGTGTTCAAGCTTAACGTCTGGAAATTGACCGAACTGATATTTGATTCCAGCTGTTTGGCTCCGAAACTCAGCGCTGCTGCACTCTGTTGCCTCTCAATTCATCCGTTCCTTCATTCATTCAGCAGTGTCCCAGGCCCAGGGTCTCAGGCTCCCCAGCTTTTGCTCTGTTTCTAATTTGAGATATTGCCTATCACGTGAATTCTGTTGGAATAGAGAGCACGTTCACATAGTACACTCATCTGCACGTTGGGACGGCATATACAAAGTAGTGTTGTTGTTTTTATAAAAAACATACCTGTTCATTGTAAAAATTCAGCAGTGCGGGAAAATACAAACAATAAAGTACAGATGACCAGGGCATATTCCATCTCCTGTAGATAAACAGTTGTTAGCATTTTGGCTAACATGCTTCTGAACATCTCTTTATGCACATATATACACAGATAAAAGCATAGTAATAATGAAACAGCTCTGCTGAAGAGCTGTCTCATAGTGGCTCCGTGTGCACTGCATCATTTGACGCTCACCAAAACCCTGTGAGATGACCGTGTTACCCCACTTTACTCAGAAGGAGACTGATGTTGACAGCAGTGCAGTAATTTGCTCCTCAGTGGTGAGCTCTGTGATCTAAAGACCTAGTCTGTAACTACCGCGCCGTGTTGTATGTGAGGTACAGGCCGACCTGGCTTCACTGCGCTTCGCAGGTACTGCGTTTTTGTATTACAGGTGGAAGTTTCGTGGCAACCCTGCGTCCTGCAAGTCTGTGGGCACCATTTTTCCAACAACATTTGCTCACTCACTTCGTGTCTCTGTGCCACATTTTGGTAATTCTCGCAATATTTCAAACTTTATTATTATTATTTTATTTGTTTTGTAATCTGTGATCAGTGATCTTTGATGGTCCTACTACGACTTGCGGAAGGGTCAGATGATGGTTAGCTTTTTTTAGTAATAAAGTATTTTTTTACTAAGATATGTACATTTTTGACATAATGCTATTGTACACTTAATAGGCTGTAGTGTAAATAGAACTTTTATATTCACTGGGAAACCAAAAGATTTGTGTAATTCATTTTATTGCATTATTGTGGTGATCTGGAGCTGAACCCGCAATATCTCTGTGGTGTGCCTGTATATGATGGGGCATAAGTGAGAATACACTATAGGCCTTTCTATAACTTGTTTTATTGTTTGATTTCTGGAAGTGTTTATCATACAATAATTCACAGTTTGTAATAATCCTCTAATGTTTTTACTCAACAGTAGTAATGTCTAGGCAGTTAATGTAGGTCTATATTTATAATGACTCTTTGCATACGTACTTTATTTGAGCACTCCCTTGTTGAGGATATTTAGTTTATTTCCAGTTTTTTGCTATTTTAAATTATGCAAGAATTAACGTCTTCGTGCCCTTTGGGTTTTAACTTGTCCTGTAGTGATTAAGAGGACAGAATCCCCCCAAGTTGAGAATCACTGGTGTTAGAGCAGTTAGTAATTCTCCAACTTGACCATGCATCAGACTCCCCTGGAGAGCTTGTTAAAAAATACAGCTTGCTGGGTTCCATTCTCCCAAAGTCTCTGATTCACTTAGTCTGGGGACAGGGCTGAGAATTTCCTCTTTGACAAGCTCCCAAGTGATGCTCACACAGCTGGCGAAGGACCCCACTTTTGAGAGACACTGATGTAAAGAAAAAGCACTTAAATTGGAAATCAGAAGACTTCAGTTCTAATTCCAGCTCTGGTAGGGGTTCTGTGACCCTAAACAGGGTGCTGTGTTTTTCTCTTTCCTTGGTCAAAGTGAGAGGATCGGACTGACATTTTTCTTAGGCCACTTATCATTATCAATGAAAACTATGAAATCCTTCAAAATCCATGTTCTTCTGATGTCATACAGTGGCTCGCAAGGTTTGGTTCATTCAGGACCTGTGTCCTTTCTGCCCTCTTTCTCTTTCTTTTATTCAGTATTTACTGTGAGCCCATGGAAGGTAGTATCATAGGAGAGTTGAATGGTTTGAGAGTGAGGCTTAGAAAATGATCAGGGCTCATTTTTTTCATGTTAGCAAGAATACATCTTTTAAAAAAGAACTGCAGTTCCAAATTTAGTCAGCTACCTAACAAATCCCAGCTTAGCACCAGCCATCCACAGCAAGGTCTTCATAATCAGTTTGTCCTCATACCTGTTAATTTAAACGCCAGGGTTATACGCTGGGTGTCAGAGCTTTTTGTGAGAAGGAATATAAACACTATTGTAAGATTCATGCAAGTGGAACTTTTTGGGAAACTAAGAAGCAGTGCTATTTTGGATGAGGAAAAACACTACCCTGTATATTTTAGTAGGAAATCAGAAATAGAGAAAGCCTGATAATCAGAAATAAAATATGAGAAAGAAAAACTCGCTTTTAGAGGGAAAAAAATACATTTATCTAAAGCAGGACTTTTCAGATTACACCTCTCTTAGGCACACATTCATGCAATTTCTTTGTCATTGTCTCTGCTCTCAGAACATGTGTGAAATGAAGGTTTTCCTCTTCAGTGCTTGCAGATTAGGAAGAGCTTGCATGGCCTGGATCGGTGCCTGGGCTTCAGACCCTAGGGAGGGCTGCTGGCTTTGAGGGCAGCATAGGTGCCTTCAGACCTGTGTGGTTTGACTTTACATGTGTGCATTTCTACCCCTCCTTTACTGCCCTGCCTTCAAAATCAAATGTCTTCATCCCCGCCTTGCCAGTAGGTGCCAGGAATTCCCACAGTGTTCATTCATTTGGTCGTTGCTATGATGTGAATGTTCGTGTCCCCCCCCAAGTTCACGTGTTGTAATCCCTATGTGATGGTGTTAGGAGGTGGGGCCTTTGGGTGACCGTGTGACGAGGGTGGAGCCCTCAGAAGCGGGGTTAGTGCTCTTGTGAGAGAGACCCCGCAGGGCTCCCTGGTTCTTCCCACCAAGTAAGGACACAGTGAGAGGTCTGTGACCTGGAAGAGGGTCCTCGCCTGACCACGCCGGCGCCCTGATCTCGGACCTCCAGCCCCCAGAACTGTAAGCAAGAAATTGTTTATAAGCCACGCGGTCCGTTACGCCGCAACCCCAGCGGACTAAGGCAGTCTCCATTTCTGAAGGCTCCCACTGGACTAGTCCCCGGAAATTCCCTTCCTTAGTTAGCCTCTTAAGAGACACTTAACATGCCAAAGCCTTTGGAATCCATTCATTCTTTCAGTTCTTTAGAGCATTTACTTAATTAATCTGTTTGTTTATTCATTCTAATTTCCTAGCCTCTGTGGAAAATACAGATATGAACAAGACATTCTCTGATTCATTAGATTTCTTCTTTGACTTCATATTATTGTGCACTTAGTGTGGGTTGGGTTTCTATGTGCCTCTCCGTGGTGGGTTTGGTTTGTGACTTCCAAGCACTGTTATATTGGAAAGGAAGGAGTGATGGGGTGGTTTTGTGAAGTTAGGAAATTGGAGTTAATTATGGTAACTGACTCAGAATAGCCAGAGGCTGGGGGAGGGGGCTCTGTGAATCAGTACCTATGAATCAGATGTTCCCTTTTTGTCTTTAAGAGACTCAGAAGTGTGATAGTTGGAGAGAATTCAGAGAAGCACTGAAGGCTGGAAATTCTGGAAAATAGGGCCCCCCAAATTTCAGATGATTTGACCTAGGAAGACAAAGCAATAATTTAGAATTGACTTCAATTATTTGAAGGATTTCTTTTACAAATTAAGAGGATATAAATGAGGCAGAAGCAAAAAGTGGACCAGATAGGAAAGAACTTCTTATCCTTTCCAACCAGTTCATTGGCATGGATAATAAGCTAGGTTTAGATATTTTAGGAAAATTACCTAAAACTTGGAGAAAAGGCAAATTGATTATTATGGGCCCTTCCAGTGTCACTCAAGAGCATTGTCTAGCAAGCCTGTCTAAGGGGTATCTGATATTCTTGGAATTGACTTACTTTTGTAAAGTTAGATTTTAACTTGTGAAAAATTGATAAGTGACAGGTGATCTTTTTCTGTCCAGTAGAGATCGAGATGATTTCTGTTTAGTAGAAGAGATAACCTCAAAAGTTATAGTTTAATTGCTCGTTAGGATGTTAACCAGTTTTGTATCTAATTTGGCAAGATTATTACAGCATTCTTTTTTTTCCACCGAGTTTATGTTTCTTTCACCACCTTTGAACCAGCTTTGCCATCCTGCAAAGGACTTACTTAATACATGCATACTATATATTTGTGTGAGAGTTATGTTTTTAGCTTTTTGAAAATTGTACTTTGACAGAAATGAGTGCTTGTGGAGGATATAAGCATCTTAGGTAGCTTACCCAGGAGTGGGGTTTGACTAATTTGACTTCTATATGCTCTCACCCCTGAATTCCCACAATTTTGGATATTTATCTGAATTCTCTTGGTCACTTGGGTAGTAAATTGCATTTATGGATCATCTAATTATCTGACCTGAATGAATACTTAAAATTCCTGCTTTATCAAGATCTCAGAGAGCACAAAGTAGAAAAAGATCATTTCTTTTGTTGTTAAGAATAGCACTATTGGGGCTTCCCTGGTGGCGCCATGGTTGAGAATCTGCCTGCTGATGCAGGGGACTCGGGTTCGAGCCCTGGTCCTGGAAGATCCCACATGCCGTGGAGCAACTGAGTCCATGCACCACAACTACTGAGCCTGTGCTCTAGAGCCTGTGAGCCACAACTACTGAGCCTGCGTGCCACAACTACTGAAGCCTATGCGCCTAGAGCCTGTGCTCTGCAACAAGAGAAGCCACCACAATGAGACTCCCATGCCCCGCAACGAAGAGCAGCCCCCACTCTCCACAACTAGAGAAAGCCCGTGCACAGCAATGAAGACCCAATGCAGCCAAAAATAAATAAATAAATAAATAAATTAAATGTATAAGAAAATAAAAAAAGAATAACACTATTATTTATTTATGTAGAACTCACAGTTACAAAACACTGGCGCACCTACTGTTGTATCTGACCCTCTCTCCTTCTTTGTGAGGGAGCAGGACAGGAATTAGGGTCCCCATTTGATAGGTAGCTAAGCTGAGCCTCTGGTAAAGCACCCTTGCCGAGGGCACCCTGCTGGTGAGGAGTGGAGCTGGGAGCCCAGCCCAGCCCTCACACCCCAGGCTCATCTGCAGCCGCACGGGGGAGCCAGCGTTCACGAGGGTCTTGATAAGAAGAGTGAGCTGAAGTAGGGAGAAACCGAAGCAACCTGAATGCCCATCGGCAGACGCGTGGATAAGGAAGATGTGGTACATAGGTACATGGAATATTATGGAATATGTATATTATGGAATATGTACCACATGGAATATGTGGTACATAGGAATATTACTCAGCCATGAAAAGGAACGAAATGGGGTCATTGGTAGAGACGTGGATGGACCTAGAGACGGTCATACAGAGTGAAGTAAGTCAGAGAGAGAAAAACAAATGTATATTAACGCATACATGTGGAACCTAGAAAAATGGTACAGATGAACTGGTTTGCAAGGGAGAAATAGAGACACAGACGTAGAGAACAAACGTATGGACACCAAGGGGGGAAGCGGCAGCGGGGGGGGGGTGTGATGAATTGGGAGGTTGGGATTGACACGTATACACTAATATGTATTAAATGGATAACTAATAAGAACCTGCTGTATTTTTTTAAAAATTTTCAAAAAAGCCACAATTATAAAATCCTACACCACGGCTCCAGACTCCTTGCATACTGATTTACCAGTGCCGACTCTCATACTGTAGTTTTGTTCGTCTGTGTGCTCTGTTCCTAACTGTTGGAGAGACCTGAAATGTGTCTGAATCTTCCTTCACCCTCCCTCCCCTCTCAGGGATAGAGCATTGCTGGACACACAGCAGGTGCCCGGGAAACAGTTCTTGATTGAATGTAGGAATTTGTTTTACATGCTTTTATATCTTGATTCTCCCTTTATTCCTGGTAAGAGTCTCTTGGCAAATTTCTGTCTATCTGGGTGACATCGGAGCAGCTGCACTTGCTCATTCAAAAGGATAATCTGCCCTTTTATTTGATGCTTGCACTGGAAAGAAGACTGCTGACTGAACCCAATTTCATCTTTTTGTGAAATCTTCCCTAAATCTGCAAACTGCTGATTCGTTAATTCAGCAGATATTTATTGACTAGTTCTGTGTTCCAGGCCCTGGGGTAGAACTGTAAAGACTAGGCAGGGCCTCCTCTCATGGGGCTCCCACTTCCTTTGGCTAATGGTCCTGGTGGTGTCTTAGTATTTCTTTTTTTTTTTTTTTTTTGGCATGCAGGATCTTAGTTCCCCGACCGGGGATCGAACCTGCAGTGGAAGTGTTAGCTGCTGGACTGCCAGGGAAGTCCAGTGTCTTGGTATTTCTGTTGAAATATTTTCAGTCTTTGCCCTGTTTTATGAAACACGACATGAAACAACTGAGTTGTGAAAAAGACTCTCTAAAACATGCCGCCAACCCATCAACTTGTCTCTCCTGTGCTGCTGCCCCTGGAGTCCACAGCCCACCATCTCTCACCTGCACAGCTGCAGCAGCTTCTCCCACTTCCATTTCCTTCTAAAAATGAAAGTCAGGTCATGGTACTCCATTGCTTAAAGCTCTCTAGCGGCTTCCCTGCTGATAAAGCCCTGTTTTCCACTCTGTCTCCATCCCCTTCTACTCTCTCGTTCTCTGTTCCAGCCACACGGTGTGACAGGGCAGAAGCCAAGCTAGTTTCCTCCTCCCTCGGGCCTCTGTGCCAGCCGTGCTGTCCGCCCACACAGACCTTCCCCTGGTATTTGCACAACTGTCCCTGCTTCTCATTCACATCTCAGCTTAAATATCCCTACCTGAGAGGGGCCTTTCCTGTTACCTCTTTTAAGTTCAGTAGCTCCTCCCCCATCACTCTGGTACTTTGCCCTATTTTATCATCTTTTTCTTATTTTTTATCTTACTTCCTTCATTAGAATATGAAACTGAGGGCTTTAGCTTTTCACACAGAAATTTGTTGAGGGAATGCAAGGATAGTTTTCAATAACCCGGTACAGATACTTAGAGAGTGCTTATTGGGTGAGAGGGATTGATGTAGACAGGAATGAAGAAGTAATTACCAGTAAACTCCTACTGTGAACAGTGGTAGACTGAAAAATGAATTGTGATTGTTTGCTTAATCGTAGAATGATGTTTTTCGATAGCTTTTACTTTAAATAGAATTCTCAAAATGGAGGTAAGGGATGTCTTTAAAACTTTTGTTTTGAAGTTAAATGTCACTGTAGGAGTTCAGGTGACATGTAATTTGTGGGGAGGAGTTATTGGAGCGGGACTCGCACATTCCCTGTGCTTTCAACGAGGTGAGGGTTTTGTGTGGTTTTAAATTATTGAAAGGTTAATTCAACTGGAATAAAAGCATGTTCGGTGCATTCAGCACGTCTCTGACAAAGAAATCTATGCCTAAGATTGTGCTCTGCCTTGTGAAGGCTTAGAAAGGACTGAAAACAAAGGTCACTGCTAGTGGGCTCCCCACCAATTCAAAATAGGAGAGTTCAGAGATGGTGGCTCCGTATTGTGATGGATTTCTCTGGAAGCTGTATTTGCATAGCAAGCATGTTGTTTCACCTGGAATGTCTGTACATTTCTCTGTTTTTAATATTTATTTATTTGGCCGCACCGGGTCTTAGTTGCGGCGCGTGGGGTCTTTAGTTGCGGCACGCGGGATCTAGCTCCCCAGCCAGGGATCGAACCTGGGCCCCCTGCATTGGGAGCGTGGAGTCTTCGGCACTGGACTGCCAGGGAGGTCCCTGTCCATACATTTCTGACGGAGGTTATAAGGAGCTAAACCCCTCAGGTCTCCTGTCACCAGCCCCCTCAGCCACTGTCCCCAGTGACTCTCACCTGGTCCGAGGCCTAAGACACGTGATGGACAGAGATTACTCCTCAGTACAAGACTCTTGTACAGTATGTGAGATTTTTAAAATAATAGCTGTTGATTATCATAGGAATTGCTGAGTTTTAGAGCTTATTGTAGGCTGGCTTTGGTCAGGAGGGAGGGGGCTCGATGGGATTTTGCGACATGCAGCAACACTAGCTACCGTGGCGCGCGGTTAACGTGTGCCAGCCCGTCCTCTCCCCGGCGTCCCCCGCACACGCTGTCATCCCCGTTCTCAGATTAGAGACTGAGGCTTAGATGGGAGAGGGTGTTCCCAAGGCTTCTCAGGCAGGTAGTAGTAGAACTGGGCTCAGAACCCCTCTCTCCGTGACCTCTGTGGGGAGGAGGCGGGGGGACCCCTGTGTCCGGGCCCCGGGTTGGCGGGCTGGGAAGTGGGTGGAGGCGGGAAGGCCCGGCTGGGGTGCTGAGACTCCATTCTGCAAGCAGCGAGGGGGAGTCGCGGGTTTTCGCTGGGCGGCGCTGGGGTGGGTGGCTGTGCGGGAAGGGGTCAGACGGCAGGGCGGTCAGGAGCTGGGGCGCGACCGGGAAGGCCGCTGAGCACACTCGGGCATCTCTTGCTACGCTCGCCTCCCTGCTCGGTGGGACGTCTGCGGCCAGGTGAGGACCGAGTCGGATTTTCAGTCTTGTCTGTAGCTTTATGTTCCCTTTATGTTCCCTTCTGCTTGGTCTGTATGCAGCACGGCCGCAAGTGTACAGGCCCGTGCGTGTCAGAGCGTTCCCGCTCACGTGATGGGAATGCTAGTCTCCGCTCAGATGCCCTGCCTTTGTTTTGTTGCACGTGCGTCATGGCTGTGCAAACCTGAAAACCTAACAACCTAAAACAGTGGCAGAGGAACCACTGGCTGTGATGCCTCAAACCCATGGAACCTCAGGGCCTGAAACTCATAGATCGTCAGTCTCTAGAGGAGCTATGAGGAGGATTCAGTGCCAACAATTAAATCATAACTTCCCTTTCTTGGGAAATGGACCATTTCACGTGGAAAGCCACGTAGCTGGCAAGCCGGGCATGTGCACATTAAGCTAGGGAAGGGCCCCAGGTTCAAACATCCTTCTCGTGTGGCTTTCCGAGATGGTCCCAGGCCTGGGACACCTCCTGTCACCCCCCGTGCTTCCGCTCCGTTATCCCTATGCCTGTTTCCCTGCGGAAGCCTCGGGCAGCCAGCACGGCCAGTACAGGCAGCAGGCCAGTACTGGGGCCTGATGGGACAGCCGGGCGCAGCCAGGAGGCTTCTGTGCATAGGATGAGACCGGGAAGAGGAAGTGAGTCCAGAGTGACAAGGGTGAGCGTGATGACGCGTAGCTCAGAGAGCCCCCAGACGGTCAGCACCGATGGGGCTGCCAGGGCATCTAGGCCTGGTGTTTCTAGGCTGACTCTGGGCCTGACCCTGGTGGAGGGAGGGGAAAGCCCGGTAGCAGGTAGTCTGGGGCTCTTCCATTTTTATCAGTTTTGTGTTCATATCAGTTTCATATTCCAAGTAAGTGGCATTTAAAAAAACAAAAGCCTGGGCTTCCCTGGTGGCACAGCGGTTGGGAGTCCGCCTGCCGATGCAGGGGACATGGGTTCGTGCCCCGGTCCGGGAAGATCCCACGTGCCGTGGAGCGGCTGGGCCCGTGAACCATGTCCGCTGGGCCTGCGCGTCCGGAGCCTGTGCTCCGCAGCGGGAAAAGCCACAGCAGTGGGAGGCCCGTGTACCGCAAAAAAAAAAAAAAAAAAAGCCTAAAACATTACTGTCTGGTTATTCCTTGGTGTTACAAAGGGAACTTAAGTCCCAGAGTAGGAGCATGCTTTGTCTGAGCCTTTCATATACCAATGGGTGGATGGCCTGGGATAACACCTTTTTAAAGCATTGTGTGGTCACAGAAGTGCCACTTGGAGAGGAGTGGTGTGGTCAGGAGTCCCTGTTCGCGACCCTTTGGTGTCACCAGTTGTCAGGTGGTCAGGTGCGACTGCCCAGCCTTTGAAGCACTCTCCTTCCCAGTCTGGTCCGAAGGCCATGTCAGCTCAGGTTTTCCTACTTCCTGGGGCAGCTGAACCACTTTTTCAGCCCTTAGCGGTCTCTTGTCTGGCTATGAAATCTGGGGATTAGCCAGGGCCAGCTGGATGAAAGAACCGCAAAGGTTTGCCATGTCCCAGCCCTGTCTCAGGGCCACAGCTGCGGAATAAGTCCTCTTAGGGAGGTAGCCTGAGGCAGTTGGATCTGTGGCGTTGGAACCCCAAGCGGGCACAGGGGTTAAAAACGTTGGCATTAAACCTAACCAGGTGCAGGAGGGACTTCCCTGGTGGTCCTCTGGTTAAGACTCCACGCTCCCGATGCAGGGGACCTGGGTTTGATCCCTGGTCAGGGAACTAGATCCTGCATGCATGCCACAACTAAAAATCCCTCATGCTGCAACTAAGACCCGGCACAGCCAAATAAATAAATAAATAAACCTACCCGGGTACAAGTCATTGCTCCGCCACTTTATAGCAATATGATCTTGGGCGAGTTACTTAACCACTGTGGCCTCTGCTCTCTTATTAGTAAATTGGGGAATCTCATAAAATTATGTCTCAAATACACTTGGTGCTAGGATATGGCCATTTTTCACCATTTCTATCAACTCTACTAGGACCTTAAAAGAATTGCCCTGAAAGGTATAACCAGCTCTCCAAGAGGATATTCTCGAGTCACTGGTGGAAACCAGGCGTGAAGTCCAAAGGTTCTCTAACCCACCAGGCCTCATCACCACGCTGGACCTTCCTGGTGGCCACGGTAGAGCACATCTGGCAGTTCCAACCATGCCACATCTCTGGGAGCTAAGGCCCCGCTGCTCCCCCCATACCTTGCAGAGAGTACCAGGAATGTAGGTTTTGACATTTAGACCAACCAACAGATCCGTCAAGTCATTGTGGGGTGTCTGCTGTTTACTACCCTGCCCTCAAGGGTGGGAAGGATGGGTAGTGGGTGCTCGGCCTGCTGTCTCCTTCCCCTCGAGAAGCTTGCCCCTACCCTATCCACCTGTGACTCTAACCAGGTAGTTTAATAAATTAAAACATCATATCATTTGATTTGATATGGGTAAATTGTTCTTCCTAAGACTTGGGTAAACTCTACTGCTTTTTTTTTTTTTAAGGACTTAGGACAATGATTTTATCTGCCTATCCATTTATCCATTTATATTCCTGTCCTGAGAATCATAGGACAGAAATACCTTGCCCCTCTTCCCCCTGGGGAAAAAAAAATTACATGAGCTCCTAGGGAACAGACAGAACTTCAGTGACAGGGTGGCCTTACATAAAGAAGAGCCATCCAGCTGTCAGCACTGTCGGCGAGAGACCACCTTGTGAAGTAATGAAGACCATGAAGAACACCGTCTATAACTTTACATGCTTGTAAAGAACTTTCACAAGTCCTGCCTTGTAGGGTCCTTGCCCCCGTCCTGTGACAGAGGCCCGGGCAGGATCCGCGTTCTTCCAGTTTTACATACAGGGAGTCTCAGGCTACCAGTGATCGCAGAGTTAGTAAGTGGCAGATCTGGGACTTAAACTTGGGTTATTTAGTGACTCTGCCTCTCCTGCGTTTTCTGATCTATCACAATGCTGCCAAGAAGCTGCCGTCACTAGGGGGTCTCGGCAGAGGCTGTCCGGAATACCGTGGAAGGCATCTGGGTTGGCTTAGTTGACGATTGCTGTGTGGTTTGAGGGACAGAGAATTCCCCAGAGTGTCCTGCTCACCAGTCAGCCGCCTCAGTTGTCCGTCATCACTTCATTTCTCTAAAGAGGAGCACAGCGCCTTCATCCTGAGCACCTGTGTGAATGCACACACGGCGCTAGCTTGCTTTTTCTCCCTGATGGAGAGCTGCGGGGGTTCGCTCTGCAAACCTTCACTGGGTCACTCCTCCCTGTCAAGCTCTCTACCAGGACCTGGGAATACAAACATGAACCTCACACAGACCTCCCTCAAGGGCCTCATAGACGTGGCGTGGGCAGGAGGCTGCGGCGCAGCGCAGTTGACGGCAGAGAGAGCAGCTGACTGTCCTGCGGGTGGTTCCGGCTCCTGGGGAAGGAGCAGCCGAGGGAACAATGGGGGCCACGGTGGAAGGCTGCAGGCCATGTGGGCAGCGAGAGATAATCTGGGCTAGTTGGCCTGGGGGCCAGAGGACAGAGGGCCTGGTGTATTTTGGGAACTGGGAGTGTCCAGCTGAATTTGGGGGTTTGTGAAAAGTTCTAATGGAAGAAAGTTGGAGAAATAAGACTTCATGTGTTGTGCTGAGACATTTTTTACTTAATCCCGTGACCACCGAGGAACTGAGGGTTAAAATAGGCGGACATCAAAATCAGACTAAGAGGGCTTCCCTGGTGGCGCAGTGGTTGAGAATCCGCCTGCTGATGCAGGGGACACGGGTTCGCGCCCTGGTCCGGGAAGATCCCACGTGCCGCGGAGCGGCTGGGCCCGTGAGCCACGGCCGCTGAGCCTGCACAGCCGGAGCCTGTGCTCCACAACGGGACAGGCCACGGCAGTGAGAGGCCCGCGTACCAGAAAAAAAAAAAAAAAGGATTTGCAACCCAGATGCTGACAGTTCTCCTTAATGGCAACTTTCAGAGCACAGCCTCAGCCCACTTGCCAAATCTCACCAGCTCGGGCTTCACAAACGGGGAAACATTCCTCTTTTTTTGGCTGACGTCTCGTTTCCTTTTCCTTAACTTCTGTTCTGAAATTATTACAGCAGTTTTTATACTTCAAGGAATTGGAGCCTGGTACATATTAGGTACTCAATAAATGAATAATCAGATAAATGAGGTCACGCATCCTGGTTGACCTACAAGGTGATGTTGTTCGTGGTAAAGTGCTGGGCATAAAATGTGAATTCTGTCATTCCAGAGCAGCTTGTGCATTGGTGCTAAAATAACGTTTGAGAGTGGAAGGGTAAAGTACAGAATTCTGAAGAGTTTCCGGTAACCCGCAGCCCGGGATCAGTCTCCTCTGCGTTCGCTGCCCGCGGTGGTCATTGTACATGACCCTGAGCACGGCGGTGGCCGCGGGGGGGTGAGGTGACCCCGCAGAGCGCGGGGGAACAGATTGCGCTCTCGTGCCTTTACGCTCTTGCCCCCCACCCCATCCCCCGTACTGTTCGTTGGGGGCGTGTGTTGTGTGATTTCCCCAGGATCCCAGGCGCGCCTGGGGTTCCACTTCTTGCCCGGGACTGACCCAGCTCCCGGCGCGGAGCCTCAGCGTTCGCTGCGTTAATCAGACTTGCTGGAACGATCACGTGGTCCTCTAGCTGCCTGCCTGTCAGCTGCCGCTCGTCAGCAGCTGGCTGAGCTGGAGGCTGCAGGCCCGTCTGCAGAAAGCCTTCTACTTCAGAGTATGGGGGGTTGGGGGGTGCAGACCCCGCCTCTTTCTTCTGCACTTTGCACCATCTGATTGACTAAATGGTTGTCCTCCGAACCAGAAAGGCTACCAGGCAGTATAAGGAGATTGTCTCTGACTAGGTCATGTTTGCATTTGAAGAATTCAGGTATGTTCTGGCTTTTCTACATCAGTCTGCCCCTGTGTTTTTGTTCTCGCTGGGTTTTTGCTGTGTAATGACAGTTTAGGCTCTGGCTGGTTCTCACAAAAGAAGGGTTCTTTTCTGTGGCGGGGTTTCTCCCGGTCACGGGGGTGGGAGGCGCGGAGGTGGTACCGGTCCAGACTGTTGACTGCAGGACAGATGCAGCGTGGGTAATTGGGTTGATCGTGTGTGGATGTGCCGAGGACCCCACCTTGTGCCTCATCTGAGCTGTGCTGTTGCTGGTGTAGAGGTATGAATACAGAATAGGAGCTGCTTATCCAGAAGGAGTCTCTTGCTGCCTTTTGTTTTTCTTCCTTTGTCAAACTCACGGAGCCTGACTGCTCTTTTAAAAAACGCTAATTGTAGCGGTGAAGGTGAAAATCCTGCAAGTCTGTCTGCTTAGTCAAGATTTGATCTGGGCTCTGATTTTGCTCGTTGTGCATAGTGATCTGGTGGCTGGGCAGTTTTCTGGGAAGGACCCTCGTGATGTTTTGTTAACAGGGTCCTTCTTTGCTTTCCTCGGCTTTTCAGCTGCTGTGATTATCAACGCTCCAGATTAGTCTTGTGTGGATCTTACGCCTTCTCGTTCCTCCGTCTCTCCTCCCTGGGTGTGAATGTGGGGAGGGGCGCTCCAGAAGAGACGGTCTCTAAGAAATGAAAATAAAGGAGGGCGGGTGGGAGGGTTACCGCTCGTTCTTGTGCACGGCTCCACCTCTTCGGAGCATACGGAAGACAGCGTGTCTGTTTCTAACCTCTGACAGCTTCTCATTTCTCAGACGGAATTTCTGTGTATTTTAGAACTGAACGTAAATACCATATTGACGGGCGAAGAAGTGATTGTGTGGGAACCTCCACAGGCCTTTCTCGTTCCCTCCAAATGTTGCTGCGATAGGCATTAAAATGATAATAGAATTACCACCTTTCATTACTTGTAAGAGGAAACTAGAGACCTTTTGATCAAAATCAAGGGAGAGGATGAGAGCATTATCAGCTTTCCACAAGGAAAAGCGGGGCTACGGAGGTTGTGCCCGCCCTTTCTATAAACTTGGGGCTTTGGATCCAGGAAGTTACCCTTTGTTTAAGAGCGTGCCTCTGCATTATTTCTAATGGACTGGGTTTGTGAAAAGAACATTCTTTCCACGTGGCAACATGCTCTGATGACATGGGGTGACAGTGTGACCAGAACTTACAGTTTTAGGATAGCTCCACTAGATAACTCACAAGAATTTATTTAATGCCTGACGTGTAACAGTAGATAGGTCCTTAGGGAATGAATTGGGAATCCTGAGTTCTAATCCGAGTTTCAAAATTGGCTTTCCTGATCCTTGTGAGAGTTACGGAAGAGGTTTGTAAATCATAGAAAGTAGTACAGTGGTGAGGCTCATACTTTATTGCTAGCGTTTGTTTGAGATGGAGTAAGTCTTGGCTTCTGTCTTGAACAAGCTTGGAGCCTTTCGTTGCATTTTGTAGTCAGCGGGGAGGGATGCGTATCAACAAACCCACCCCCACCGTGGCAGCTCCTAGTCCAGGTGCCGAGAGCTGGGTCTGCTGAGGTGGAAGGGGGTAGAGTTGAAGGCCACTGCTCTGCTGAGCTGAGAAAGTGGGAAAGTAGAGCAGAAAGGGGAAGTCTGTTACCCTTCAAGTTTCTGCCTGAAGAATTTCGCTGACTATGATTGCATTTTATGACGGCTGCACGGGTCCAGACGGGTGGCTTTCTTCTTTAGTCGTGGGGCTTATGCGCATGGGGGCCAGGTGATTGTGGTGGGGCAACACGGCGGCTTGAGAGGAGCTTAGCTTTTTCGTTTAGGTCAGGTTGGTCCTGAAGCTATAGCACGCAGCAGAATCAGCCGGAGCGCTCATGAAAACCCACCCCCAGAGTGTCAGATCTAGCAGGTCTGGGATGGGGCTTCAGGATCTGTGGGTCCGATAAGTTCCCAGGTTTCCTGATGCTGCAGTTCTGGGGACCAGACTTTGAGAACCATTGGCTTGGGGAAAGCAGACGTTGTTGTTGTCGTTGAGGTGGGAAGTCTGTGGCAGAGGCAAGGAGGGAGGTACAGGGAGGAGCCAGAAGCTGCAGTTCAGGTACAGGCACGTGGGCCACGGCGGGGGTGCAGGCGTGAGGGGGGCACGCTCACGGGGCGGCGGTGGAAGGGAACACTGGGGCAAGAGCCGGGGGGCTTGCTTTGTTATCCTCGTTCGGCCGTGTACCCCCTGTGGGCTTGGCCAGCCTCTGCATCGTTCTTAAGTCTCAGTTTTCTCAACTGAAAATTGGGATAGTCGTTCTTGCCAAGGAAGTCTATAATACTGTTAGAATTAAATGAGATAACACAAACTTACTTAATACGTTATAGCACTCTTTCCACATGGGTATAAAGGGAGGAGAGGACCCTGGGGGTCTCCATCAGGTCATCTGTGGACACAGGCCTCCGAACACACACCCAACTCCAAGAGCGCAGGGGCCACGTTCGTTTTAAAAGGAAGTCTGGTTGACAGACACGCTTACCTGCCGTTACTCCCTGTTGGACTCTTGAGTTCCAGTGTGGTCTGTCAATCCTGTCTGTTCTTAACTTTGTCTCCTTAGTGCCTAAAACTGCTTGACACACAGTAAGGCCTTAGTAAGTGGCGGACGCAGTTCATTTTCACGAGGACTTAATAAGGAAGAAAAAGCAAGCAAGCTCTCTGGCTAGCTCGGCGCAGGCCTGGGATGGTACCATGGTGCCCGCTGAGTGCGCTGGTTCAGAAGAGCATGTCGAAAAGCTGACATCTGACCTCCTGAGAAAAATGTGAAGTGTCCTCCGCACACCCCCGTTGCAGGAGTGCCAGAGAACTGCGACCACGTTTCACAAGGAATCTCCGCGATGCTCTCGCTCTAGGATGGGCTGCTGATTGTCATGACTTGCGGGGGCCCAGGGCCCAAGCCTAGAGAGCTGCAGGGTCCTGAGCACTTGCGAGGCCGGGCCAGCATTTTCCAGCTGGTTAGGGGGTTTCTGCCTTCCACTGACTGCAAGACTGTGTTGTCCTAACACCAGGCCAGCTGTTCTAGCTGGCTGTGCTGGGACACACACTGCATTTGTGGTTTTGCTTTAAAAAAAAAAAAACTTCTTAGGCGAGGTGTGTGCTGAACTGAGAGTTTTAAGTCAACATTTACCTGTTACTGCACACCACAGAGGCTATCCTCTGAGCCCTGCTGGAGACAGCTTTGTGGAATACTGTCTAGTTTTTCTTCCACCACTTGCCCCAGAATAATGGCTGCCTCCCCTTACCGACCCTGGAATAAAGAGTTTGAAATGTGATTTTCGGCTTCATAATCCCTCAAGTGAGAATGGAACCCAAATCAGAAACTGCTGTTTCTCAGAATTCCTGCCACTTACCCTGATTTATTTCCGGAAGGAATGTGGTGTACCAGCTCCAGGATTTAAAATCCACAGTTGCAATGTGTCAGTCACATAAAAATGAGAAGTTACTACTTTGGGTCTGTTTTGTTTTATTTTACTTTTAAGTAAAACATTATTATGGAAGGATTGGATTCAAATTCAAACTGGCTCTTTATTAATTTAACTTTATGTCTCGTCTTGGGAAGTGTTGGCACTTTTCTTGCCCTCTCCCTGGAGTATTGAGAGGAGTTAAAATGAGTGGCCTCGGGGGAGACCTGAAGTTCGCAAACAAGGAGAGCCCCGCCACCCCGTTCCGGTGTCTGGAGCCCAGGCCAGCTTAGCCCCTCTCGTTCCCCAGGGCCCTGTAATCCCTTGAAGAAACAGATATTTAGGTACAGTGACTTTCACACTGTGGTGAGGAAATAAATCTCAGATCAACAGGAGATGGAAAAACTGGGCTGGGCAGGGAAAGGGAAGGTACAGAAACTTGATCACTGAGTACCTACTGTGTACCAGACACTGCTAGCTGCTTTGCCCCCTGGTAACTTTAACCCACATAAAAATGAAAACAGAGGCTCAGAGACATGGGACTGTCCCAAAACCTCCAATCCATAAATAATGTTAAGTGAGTGAAGGAAATGAGAACAGAGGCTCAAAGGGGTGAGGTAATTTCCCTGAAGTCACCCCGCAGTTATGGGGATCTGGCCAATTTCAGTTCAGTCGTTCTTTCTCTGATACTCTGGGCCTACAATGCCATCCTATGAATTGACCTTGTGTCTTCCAGCCAGCACAGCCTTTCTGAGTGTCTCCTCTGAGCCCAGAGCCTGTTGTAGCTCCAGGCACTTGGCTCACCTCCCTGACTGTGGGAAAAGCCCGGGAATAGAAGAGGAATATTCTGCCCCCAAGGGTAGAAGAGGCTGACCCCTCCTCCTAGCTCCCACGGCTCCGGCTCCGAGTGATGTAGCTGTGTATCAATAGTACTTACTATAGTGCCGTTGTGTAACAATCAGTGTCTTTCACATCCTTCTGCCCTACTAAAGTATGAGCTCTCGGAGGCCAGGAGGCATAACTTAGTGATCTTACCTCACTACCAACGATTAGCCTAGTATCGGCTCTAGGAGGGATTGGTAAATGTCTGACTATTAAATGTCTACACTACCGATATTGTGGGCATTAGAATAACTTTGAGTAAGTCACAGTCCCTAACTTTGGGGAGCGGACAGTCACGCTGTCTGACCCCCCAGGGCTATTAGTGTACACAGCCACGTGGGTCTTTAGTAGGGGGTGGTAGGGGCACCTGGTTGGAGTACATGGGCGGAGGGTGGAGGGTGGAGGGAGAGAAAAGTAGAGCAGCAGAGAGGGAAGGCCAGACAAGTTTCACTGACTTGACAGTCTCGCCGAATGTCTGTCTAGCCACAAGCAAAACTTATTTTGCGAAACAGGTAATTTAGCTGTAGGATGGCCATGCAGATAGATTTAAAAATACCAGTCTATTCTCCATGATTAAGTAAGTGTTACAGTTGTTGAGTTTCACTCAAAGCGAAGCAGTGTTGTGGAATCAGACTCCCCTGCAGTTCATACAATGTAAATTTAAAAGCTGGGACCTTGCAGAAGTCACGTTATCTCTCTTAACCTCACTTAGAGGAAAGGGGCTATTTTGAGGATAACATACAGGAAAGAAGTGTATAAATTATAAAACTTTGCTATAAATGTTTGCATTTTATATTTTGGAATCAGTTCATGGTTAACCAGTTCAGGTGTTGCTTTACAAAACAATTTTTGTTTCCATCTCCCATTTCTCTTTGCTTAGCATTCTGGTCTCTTATATAGAAAACAAAGCAAAACTGAACTAAGGGGAAAGAATTTTAACTGGACTCATTACCTAGAGGAATAAGCCCCGGAATACGACACCAGCGTGGGGCTGTGTAACTCTTGCTAGTTACTTAGGAAGGTTGCAGAAGAGTCCCCGAACTGGGTAGGTGTGTCCTTTTGGAGGTGGGAGGTCCTTTTTGCTATTAGGATAGCCCTTCATCCAGCAAAGCACTTCCTGAACATCAGGAGAAAATGCAAATACGTGTCATCTTTGGTCCTGCCCTCAGGGAATTACTATCCCACGCCAAAAGCATGGCGTGGGGGCTTCCCTGGTGGTGCTGTGGTTGAGAGTCCGCCTGCCGATGCAGGGGACACGGGTTCGTGCCCCGGTCCGGGAGGATCCCACGTGCCGCGGAGCGGCTGGGCCCGTGAGCCATGGTCACTGAGGCCGCGCGTCCGGAGCCTGCGCTCCGCAATGGGAGAGGCCGCAACAGTGAGAGGCCCGCGTACCGCAAAAAAAAAACCAAAAAAAAAGCATGGCGTGGGGGTGGCCAAAGACAAAGGAATCCAGGGAAAACCAGGAGAAGTTCCACAGGGGTCCGGATAAGGTGCTTGGGCTGGGAGGATCTGGTTTTGCTGTTGTGGAAGTTAGGGAGACTTGCAGGCCGGGCCGGGCCGTCTCTTGGAGCGCGTCTTAGAGAAGCATAGGATTTGGGTGGGTGACAATAAAGGGAAGGGCTGTTGGCAGCAGTGCGGGAGCTGAGGCCCGGGAGCCGGGAGCCGGGAGCCAGGGGCGGTGCGCTCTTAGCCACGTTTTGGCTGGTAAAACCTGAGGAGAAGGGATTTTTTTCTCACTCTTTTCAGGGTAACCCAGCCTGGTTGTCTCTTCCTCATGATGGTCACTGCTCTCTGCCCTGAAGGCCCCTATTTTGCAGAGGTACACATTTTTCACCTTCAGGGAATGTGTAGTATTGGTGGGAAATGCATGTTTTGCAGTGCTGGCTTGTTACTTCGCACGGTTACCCAAGTTCTCCGTGGTTTCGCCTGCCTGTCTGTAAGATGGGGACATTACTTACCTCCCAGAGCTACTGTGTTGATTAAATGAGATTACTTATATAAAGCATCTGGCAGGGCTCCTGGCACTTAGTAGAGATACTCAATAAATTAATCCCTTTAATTTACCTTAAGCAGCAGAGCATTTAATTCAGACCCTCATCCTGGATCAGAAATTACGCAGGAGCCAGGCGGGAGGCCCGACACACTCTTACGGATGGGGAGCGCCTCTGATCTCCCCGTTTCCTTGGCGTTCGGACTCAGAGTGCCAGCAGTCAGCCCGCGGAAGAGAATCCTGTTTGCTGCCGAAATGTTCATGACACGGTGAACTGGCCGTGGTGTGACTAATCAGCTGAGAACCTGGATCTCGGCTTGGTTGGCGCACAGATTCACTGGGCTGAGAGATTAATTAAGTTCCCTGAAGTTGACATAACTGGGACTCTGCCGCTTTCTGCCTAATCATGATAACATAGCCAGAGCCCACCATCAAGTGTCAGCGTGGTCCCAGTGCCTCCCTAGTTAGTCCGCGGCCCGTTCCTCATTGTTCTGTATTCCTCGGGGTCATCTCTCTTTATCTCCAGAGACTGACATGAGCGGTAGGTGTCTGTTGGACTGGCATGGGCCGCGTCGGACAGCTTCGGTGTGTGAGCCCTCCTCTCGGGGACGCAGAGTGAATTACGGGTGGGAGCTCTGCGGAGAGCACCGTGGCGGCCAACAGGAGCTGTTGTGGATGCGGCGCGGTACACCCTGGGGCAGCCCTGCTGGGCCTCAGGAGAAGCCGCCGTGAAGACCTTAACTTGGGGATCCCCCCACAGCGGTTCCCTACTGGGAGGGTGCGCTGAAACCTGCCGCAGGTGCCCAGGTCGCACCTGCAACCTACCGGGTCCAGGTATCCAGAGGTGGAGTCCAGGCGTGTCCACTTGTTTTCGAGGCTCCACTGATGACACACCTCCCTAGTTGGGGTTTGTGGGGAGAGCCTGAGCTTGGGAACCTGAAAACCGTAGGTTCTAATGATACTATGTTACCTTAGATACGCCACTTAACTTCACTGGGATGTAGTTGGTCCACCTGGAAAATACAGATAATAATTTATGTGGTTCAGAGAGAACAAGATGACGGCCATGCGGGAGCAGGGGAAAGTCGGGAGCCCTGGATAATGAAAGGCGCCGTCACACGTGCTTTCCAGTTCAGCTGGCGCCCCCCGCGGCAGAGTGAACCCAGGTGTGTTGAGCGTGTGGAGCTCGTACAGACACAGCACTGGGTCGAGAACTGACGGCCTGCTGATGTGTGGTCTGTTGGGTTTAGTAGCTGGTCACGTGGCTCTCAGGAGTTCATCCCGAGCCCAGTTACAGGTCAGTCGGATTGCTTTCACTCCAGTCAGCCACCTCAGGGCCTGCCCGACGCCAGGACGGATCTCGCTGTGTGTCTTTGAGACTAGCTTGGCCTCCGTCTAACTCAGCACGAGGGCTGGAGGAGAGGGAAGGCAGCCTGCGTTTATTTGTGGAGGCACTGGAGAAAACTGAGAACCGGGAGCCCTTCCATCCCTGAGATCACCCCTACGCCCCTGGAGCACAGGGTCATAGGAAAGGGAACACGGAGCAGCAAGGTGGGTGTCCCTCCGGGGCTCCCTCCAGGGTATTCAGAAGCTCTGTCCTTCCTGTTTCACTGTGTGCCGTGGATCAGAAGCTGTGTATTGAGTCAAGATAGAGCCTTCTCAGGAGAGACGGGGAGATGGGTAAAACTATGTGGTTGGATATACTTTTATGAACAGGACATCAAACCAACTGTATGATTTAAAGAAGTGTTTGTACTCAGCGATGAAATTCCTTTTCCTGGAGAGAGGATGCTTTCATAGTCAAATGAACCTTGGAGCACTTCCAAAGCCAGAGTGAAGACTCTGTTATTCACCAACTTACTGAAGAGTTGAGGGCATTAGAGCTTCCTAAGGTGGAGGAAGGCAGATATGTTTTGCTACAGTTGATAAAACTGTTTGTTTTCCTGGTCTTGGTTGGGGCATTATGGTAATCAGGTTCCCGAAGTGTGAATCAGCTCCCCCGCCCTGACTGAAAACTTAAATACAGCCTGCCTCACAGAAAGGTGGGCCGTGCAGGGGACAGGTCCTAGTGTTGGGGGGATGGCCCTTTACCGAGTCGCAGTATAACTCTGCCCACCGCCAGTCCAGCTCCTCTTTGTCTTCTGCAAATGAAGCCCTTTGTGGCCTGACATTGCATGCTCCCTCTTAAAGCTTAACTCCCAGGAACCCTCCCTCCGCTCCAAAAAGCGGATTTAGTCGCAGATCTGCACGTGCCACTTTGCTCCCCCGTCTCTAAACTGAAACCACAGAACGCGGTTCAAGAATTCCGCGAGAGGCAGAGTGACAGCTAAGGAAAGAGTTTATGAGTAAGTATAGGACGCGTGTGAGGGACGCAGGCGGGCAGGCAAGGGAGTGCCGCCCCCAGAACTGGGTGGGCTACAGTTTATGATCAAGGGAAAGTGGGCGGCGGAGAAGACCACGCTCTTCCTCACTCTTAAGCAGATGTCAAGCTTTCATCATCCGCTCCTCCTCCTCCCCCACGTCAGGCGGGGGAGTTCGCTCGTCCCTACACGGTCAAACTGGGACTGTCGTGGAGCAATGGAAGTGAGCAAAAAGGCGGCGACACACTGAAATACAGTAAACCGTCTCAGGTTTCAGTATCATGTCACCTTTTCCTTGCATTTTTGTTTTTCGTGTGTGTAGAGGAGCATGTCCTAGGAATCATTAACTTACTGACGTCACTGGGCAGGATGTGGGCCTCATTCCACCATTGTTTTATTGTTTGGGGGTAGCCCGTCTCTTGCTTCTATTGCATGGTTTTGTTGCTAAACAAGCCTGTTGGGTTTTGTGGTTAAGCAAACCTGCTTTCTTGACTGATCATTAACTTACAGGATTCGCCCATACCTTTTTCTTTACTTAGGATTCCCTAGTGCAATTAACTATTTAATCACCTGCTTTGTTCCTTTACTCTTTTCCTGTCAAAACCATTGTTTTCTTCCCATGAAACCCTTCAAACCCCAGGGCTGCCCGCACTACCTTCAGGAGCCTTTCTGACCTCTGTCGCCCAAACCCGTTTCTCTTTTTACTGAACTCCCATAGGGCACTCAAGCTGTGTAACACACATGATCTAATATTTCAAGTTTCTCAGTCTTATTTTCCTGACTAGACTGAGGGATGCTTGAAGGCGGAAGCAGTGTTTGATGCATCTTCATCCCATCTGTGTCACGCCTGAGCAGAGCTGGTTGCAGCCTGGCTTCTCAGCACTTTTTATTTGCTCATTTTTATTACTTATTTAAAACCCTCTGCCATATGCCAGTCATTGTTGTAGGCCCTAGAAGGGGAACCGGCAGGAAAAAGGACAATTTGCTGCCTCTCTGACGTCTGTTCATTACTGAGCACGAAGGCACAGTTGGGGTTTTGAGAGAGGTGCTGATTCTGGGGAGTGAGGCCTGCTGTGCACGGGCAGGGTTGGTCCGGGCAGTAGATCAGCAGGAAGGCCTGAAAGGGCCACGTGGTAGCTTTTCACAGCTGTAGGGACTTAGAAAAGGTATGAGCTGGTAAAAATGCATGTGAAGTTAAAAAGTCGTTACATATTTAAATGGAAAGTTTTTCTGGTTCTTCTAGATTCAGATGCAAACAAGATACTACGTGTGCATGTGTACCCGCCATATTCCACTTTTGTTATCGTCTCTAATTTTCCCAACAGTCCTGTGAGCTAGGCATTATTATTACCATTTTATCTAAGAGGCACCTAAGGTTCAGAGAGGTTAGGTCACTTCCTCAGAGTTACACATCTGCTTAATTGGTAAAGCTGGAAATTGGATGAAGGTCTTCTAACTAAAAAGTCAATGCTTGTTTTTATCATTCTGACCCTAATTTTGTAAAACAGAGTCTGTGAGGTATTCTGGCACTATTTGTTTTATATAATGTTTCATTGGATAAGTGAATATATCACATTTATTGAGCCCTGACTGTGTTAATTGTAACCTGCTAAGCACTTTATAGGCGTGAACACATGTACTACTGTCCTCATAGGAATCCTGTGAGACAGCTGCTGTTATTGTCATATCTGTTTCACAACTTGTCCAGCGTCACACAGAGCCGGCACTTGAACCCAGGGCCATTTGACTCTGAGGCCTGTGCTTTTGACTGCTGTCTTAGTCATACAAGGGGCTTCATGGGGAGCAAAGTTCTGTGGTCAGCTGTTGGAGAAAAATTGCACACCCCATGCCCTGGAGAGTAGCACGAAGGCTCTGAGAAGTCCTGTAGCGGCGGGTGTGTGTAGATGTGTGAATTTTGCCCCGAGTTTCCCATGTGTGTTTGATGAAGGAACTTTTATTGCCTAACACTTAATTTGTAGTTTTAACTCTGGAAAATGCTGCTGTAGCGGAAGGAGACTCTGAGCCCGGGAATTAGAAGAGGTGGGGAGAAGAGAATATTCAGAGCGAAATACATAAATGGAAGAAGATAATAAATAGAGCCTGTGATTTGAAGTCTCATTTAGGAGTGAGTTCAGGCTTCTGCTCTTACTGGCTGTGTAATTTGGGGCAAATCATTTATTCTTTTTGGGTCTCACTTGCCTTATCTGTAAAATATTGTTGTGAAAAAAAGTGTGATTATATACGCAAAAGTGCTTTGTTAACATTAAAACGCGTAGTTCTTTTTTTCAGTTTTTATTTGCCAGTTCATTTAGTGCCCTAGTACCTAACACGGCATCTACTAGCTATTTGAAGGACAATTAAAAGTTGTTCCATGGGGCTTCCCTGGTGGCGCAGTGGTTGAGAGTCCGCCTGCCGATGCAGGGGACGCGGGTTCGTGCCTCGGTCCGGGAAGATCCCACGTGCCGCGGAGCGACTTGGACCGTGAACCATGGCCGCTGAGCCTGCGCGTCCGGAGCCTGTGCTCCGCAACGGGAGAGGCCACAGCAGTGAGAGGAGTTGTTCGATGAATGAATGAATTTTGTCTTATGTGTCTCTGAGTTCTGTAGCTGACATGTTACAACTGAAAAGTTTTTTAAAATGTTCCTTGAATTTTCTTTCTAGATTGTGTTTTTGCTAGGTTTTATGTTTTTGGAGTTTAATGAAGTCACTCAATTGGAAAATCAAGAACGATGTTTCTGTCATTCACGTTGTTGTACCCCAATTTGGACTGCCAAGGCAGTTTATTTTGTGTGTTTCTGACATGTCCCTGGCAGCAAGAAATT
Source organism: Kogia breviceps (assembly GCF_026419965.1). Lineage (NCBI taxonomy): Eukaryota > Metazoa > Chordata > Mammalia > Artiodactyla > Physeteridae > Kogia > Kogia breviceps. The sequence continues at coordinate 5,108,942 of NC_081312.1, read as the reverse complement.
TTTGGACAGTTCCAAATGGTAAATTTCATTCAACAGTGTGCACGTGTTAGCTTTTTTTTTCTTTAATAAATTTATTTATTTATTTTTGGCTGTGTTGGGTTTTCATCGCTGTGCGCAGGCTTTCTCTAGTTGCAGCGAGCTGGGGATACTCTTCGTTGCGGTGCGCGGGCTTCTCATTGCGGTGGCTTCTCTAGTTGCGGAGCGCGGGCTTCAGTAGTTGTGGCTCGTAGGCTCTAGAGCGCAGGCTCAGTAGTTGTGGCGCACGGGCTTAGTTGCTCCGCGGCATGTGGGATCTTCCCAGACCAGGGCTCAAACCCGTGTCCCCTGCATTGGCAGGCGGATTCTTAACCACTACGCCACCATGGAAGCCCCTTTTTTTTTTTAAACAATGCTCATTCTCTCAGATGTGCCCATCTGTGGTGGTTTTTTTTTGTTTTTAAGGAATTTCTAACATATCACCCTCTTGATGGAATTACTCTTGGTGTTTCCATGATGAAGTCTAGCTCTTTTCGAGGACTGTGAGAAGGAGAAGCATGCTGCGGTTTTGCTCACCAGTACAGATCCTAGTGATGGGGAGCGTTAAGATGCCAGGGCATTCTTTACCCACTTCATATCGGTCGTTTGTTTTTTAGCGCCTGGCCAAAGAGACAGATGAGCTTGAGGTTATTGCAATAAGTAAGACGTTGCACAAAGATCAAGAAATTTTTTAAAAGAGAGAGGCAGTCACAATATTTTTTAGCACACCTGTTTGTTTGCTGGAATAGCGCTTATTGCTAGAAAGATCCTGTGTTTTGCCCAGCAGCCGTTTTGGAGAGGAGGGGTTAAGTAGAGGGGAACTAGCTTTCCGTTCCCTGGTAACTTGAGCTGGTCATGCAGTTTGTGTGGGCCTGACACCTCACCGCCACTCTGGGGTGGCACACAACCCAGACCTGGCGCGGCCAAAACTCAATCCCCTGACTGTGGTGATTGGCTTAGGTGCAGGCATGTCATCTAAGAGTCCTCCATGAGACCCTTGATGGTCTAGAGCTGTTAGGAAACATGCCGGTTTTCTCTGTCAGGATCATGAAAGCCTCAAATCTTTGGTAACCTTCTTTTTTTTTTTTTTTTTTTTTTTTGCGGTACGCAGGCCTCTCACCGCTGTGGCCTCTACCGTTGCGGAGCACAGGCTCCGGACGCGCAGGCCCAGCGGCCATGGCTCATGGGCCCAGCCACTCTGCGGCATGTGGGATCTTCCCGGACCGGGGCACGAACCCGTGTCTCCTGCATCAGCAGGCGGACTCTCAACCACTGCGCCACCAGGGAAGCCCACTGGTAACCTTCTTAACCACCATGTGGGGAAAGATGGATGGTCTGCTAATGAAGCCAGAGAGAGAAGTAGGGTTCAGCAAAGGCCAAAGAAACTGAATTCTCCTGGCATCGCTGAGCTTGTGTGTCCCGCTTTCCGCCCTGCTTAATCCAGGCTTATTCATGAGCCCACTTTTTTGTACTGTATGAACTAATAAATTCCATTTTTTCCCATTAATATCTGTCACTTACAACCTAAAGAATCCCAAATAATACAAAACCATGCAAGATAAATAAAAACAGACCAAAAACTGTATCAGTTTTACCTCCAGAGGAGATGACTGTCCCACTAATCTCCAAAATTGTCAGACCGTATTTACAGTGTTGTATTCCATCTGGGTGTTTAACAGAGGACTGTGGTCTAGGACACTGATATGGATGGAATTGTGTCCCCCTGAATTCATAGGTTGAAGCTCTAATCGCTAGTGTGACTGTATTTGGAGATAGGGCCTTTAAGGAGGTACTGAAGGTTAAATGCGGTCGTAAGGGTGGAGCCCTAACCCAGTATGACTTGTGTCCATATAAGAAGAGGCAGAGTCACCAGGAGAGCTCGCACACAGAGGAAGGCTGTGTGAGGACCCAAGGAAAGGCGACATCTATTGTACAAGTCAGGTGAGAGACCTCTAGAGAAACCAACCCTGCTGACACCTTGATTTGGACTTGCAGCCTCCAGAACTGTGAGAAAGTGAATTGCCGCTTCTAAGCTCCCACTCTGGGGTATTTTGTTACAGCCACCCAAGTTGACTAATACAGGCTCATTCATTCATTCATTTATCTTTTTTTTTCTTTTTAACATCTTTATTGGAGTATAATTGCTTTACAGTGGTGTGTTAGCTGATTCACTGCTATACATATACATATGTCCCCATATCTCCTCCCTCTTGCGTCTCCCTCCCACCCTCCCTCTCCCACCCCTCTAGGTGGTCACAAAGCACCGATCTGATCTCCCTGTGCTACGCGGCTGCTTCCCACTAGCTATCTATTTTACATTTGGTAGTGTGTGTATGTCCATGCCACTCTCTCACGTCGTCCCAGCTTACCCTTCCCGGGTCCTCAAGTCTATTCTCTACGTCTGCATCTTTATTCCTGTCCTGCCCCTAGGTTCTTCAGAACCTTTTTTTTTAGATTCCATATATATGTGTTAGCATACGGTATTTATTTTTCTCTTCCTGACTTACTTCACTCTGTATGACAGTCTCCAAGTCCATCCACCTCACTACAAATAACTCAATTTTGTTTCTTTTTATGGCTGAGTAATATTCCATTGTGTATATGTGCCACATCTTCTTTATCCATTCATCTGTCTGTCGACGGACTTTTACATTGCTTCCATGTCCTGGCTATTATAAATAGAGCTGCAATGACAGTTGTGGTGCATGACTCTTTATGAATTATGGTTTTCTCGTGGTATATGCCCCGTAGTGGGATTGCTGGGTCATATGGTAGTTCTGTTTTTAGTATTTTGAGGAACGTCCATGCTATTCTCCATAGTGGCTATATCTATTTACATTCCCACCAACAGTGCAAGAGGGCTCCCTTTTCTCCACACCTTCTCTAGCATTTTTTTTTTAAATTTTTATTTATTTATTTATTTTTGACTGTGTTGGGTCTTCGTTTCTGTGCTAGGGCTTTCTCTAGTTGCAGCGAGCGGGGGCCACTCTTCATTGCGGTGCGTGGGCCTCTCACTGTCGCAGCCTCTCTTGTTGCGGAGCACAAGCTCCAGACACGCAGGCTCAGTAGTTGTGGGTCACGGGCCTAGTTGCTCCGCGGCATGTGGGATCCTTCCAGACCAGGGCTCGAACCCATGTCCCCTGCATTGGCAGGCAGATCCTCAACCACTGCGCCACCAGGGAAGGTCCCCCAGGATTTATTGTTTGTAGATTTTTTGATGACGGCCATTCTGACTGGTGTGAGGTGATACCTCATTGTAGTTTTGATTTGCATTTCTCTAATTATTAGTGATGTTGGGCATCCTTTCATGTTTGTTGACAATCTCAATATCTTCTTTGGAGAAATGTCTGCTTAGATCTTCCTCCCATTTTTGGATTGGGTTGTTTGTATTTTTGTTATTGAGCTGCATGTGCTGCTTGTAGATTTTGGAGATTAATCCTTTGTCAGTTGCTTCATTTGCAAAATTTTTCTCCCATTCAGATGGTTGTCTTTTTGTCTTGTTTATGGTTTCCTTTGCTGTGCAAAAGCTTTTAAGTTTCATTAGGTCCCATTTGTTTATTTTTGTTTTTATTTCCATTTCTCTAGGAGGTGGGTCAAAAAGGATTTTGCTGTGATTTATGTCACAGAGTGTTCTGCCTATGTTTTCCTCTAAGAGTTTTACAGTGTCTGGCCTTACATTTAGGTCTTTAATCCATTTTGACTTTATTTTTGTGTATGGTATTAGGGAGTGTTCTAATTTCATTCTTTTACATATAGCCGTCCAGGTTTTCCAGCACCACTTATTGAAGAGGCTGTCTTTTCTCCACTGTATATTCTTGCCTCCTTTATCAAAAATAAGGTGACCATATGTGTGTGGGTTTATCTCTGGACTTTCTATCCTGTTCCATTGATCTATATTTCTGTTTTTGTGCCTGTACCATACTGTCTTGATTACTGTAGCTTTGTAGTGTAGTCTGAAGTTCAGGAGCCTTATTCCTCCAGCTCTGTTTTTCTTTCTCAAGATTGCTTTGGCTGTTCAGGGTCTTTTGTGTTTCCATACAAATTGTGAAATTTTTTGCTCTAGTTCTGTGAAAAATGCCATTAGTAGTTTGATAGGGATTGCATTGAATCTGTAGATTGCTTTGGGTAGTATAGTCATTTTCACAATGTTGATTCTTCCACTCCAAGAACATGGTATATCTCTCCATCTGTTTGTATCGTCTTTAATTTCCCTCATCAGTGTCTCATAGTTTTCTGCATACAGGTCTTTTGTTTCCTTAGGTAGGTTTATTCCTAGGTATTTTATTCTTTTTGTTGCAGTGGTAAATGGGAGTGTTTCCTTAATTTCTCTTCCAGATTTTTCATCATTAGTGTATAGGAATGCAAGCGCTTTCTGTGCATTAATTTTGTATCCTGCTACTTTACTGAATTCATTGATTATCTCTAGTAGTTTTCTGGTAGCATCTTTAGGATTCTCTATGTATAGTTTCATGTCATCTGCAAACAGTGACAGCTTTACTTCTTCTTTTCCGATTTGGATTCCTTTTTTTTCTCGGGTTGCTGTGGCGAAAATGTCCAAAACTATGTTGAATAATAGTGGTGAGAGTGGACAACCTTGTCTGGTTCCTTTTATCTTAGTGGAAATGGTTTCAGTTTTTCACCATTGGGAAGGATGTTGGCTGTGGGTTTGTCATATATGGCCTTTCTTAGTTGAGGTAAGTTCCCTCTATGCCTACTTTCTGGAGGGTTTTTATCATAAATGGGTGTTGAATTTTGTCGTAAGCTTTCTCTGCATCTATTGAGATGATCATATGGTTTTTCTCCTTCATTTTTTTAATGTGGTTTATCACTTTGATTGATTTGCGTATATTGAAGAATCCTTGCATTCCTGGGATAAACCCCACTTGGTCATGGTGTATGATCCTTTTAATGTGCTGTTGGATTCTGTTTGCTAGTATTTTGTTGAGGATTTTTGCATCTATGTTCATCAGTGATATTGGCCTGTAGTTTTCTTTCTTTGTGACATCTTTGTCTGGTTTTGGTATCAGGGTGATGTTGGCCTCGTAGAATGAGTTTGGGAGTGTTCCTCCCTCTGCTATCTTTTGGAAGAGTTTGAGAAGGATCGGTGTTAGCTCTTCTCTAAATGTTTGATAGAATTCGCCTGTGAAGCCATCTGGTCCTGGGCTTTTGTTTGTTGTAAGATTTTTAATCACAGTCTCAATTTCAGTGCTTGTGACTGGTCTGTTTATATTTCTATTTCTTCCTGGTTCAGTCTCAGAAGGTTTTGCTTTTCTAATAAATTGTCCATCTCTTCCAGGTTGTCCATTTTATTGGCATAGAGTCACTTGTAGTCATCTCTCATGATCCTTTGTATTTCTGCAGTGTCAGTTGTTACTTCTCCTTTTTCATTTCTAATTCTATTGATTTGAGTCTTCTCCCTTTTTTTCTTGATGAGTCTGGCTAATGGTTTATCAGTTTTGTTTGCCTTCTCAAGAACCAGCTTTTAGTTTTATTGATCTTTGCTATTGTTTCCTTCATTTCTTTTTCATTTATTTCTGATCTGATCTTTATGATTTCTTTCCTTCTTCTAACTTTGGGGGTTTTTTGTTCTTCTTTCTGTAATTGCTTTAGGTTTAATGTTAGGTTGTTTAATTGAGATTTTTCTTGTTTCTTGAGGTAGGATTGTAATGCTGTAAACTTCCATCTTAGAACTGCTTTTGCTGCATCCCATAGGTTTTGGGTCATCGTGTTTTCATTGTCATTTGTTTCTAGGTATGTTTTGATTTCCTCTTTGATTTCTTCAGTGATCTTTTGGTTATTAAGTAGTGTATTGTTTAGCCTCCATGTGTTTGTATTTTTTACAGATTTTTTCGTGTAAGTAATATCTAGTCTCATAGCCTGTGGTCTGAAAAGATACTTGATACGATTTCAGTTTTCTTAAATTTACCAAGACTGGATTTGTGACCCAAGATATGGTCTATCCTGGAGAATGTTCCATGAGCACTTGAGAAGAAAGTGTATTCTGTTGTTTTTGGATGGAATGTCCTATAAATATCAATTAAGTCCATCTTGTTTAATGTATTATTTACAACTTGTGTTTCCTTATTTATTTTCATTTTGGATGATCTGTCCATTGGTGAAAGTGGGGTGTTAAAGTCCCCTACTATGATTGTGTTACTGTCGATTTCCCCTTTTCTGGCTGTTAGCATTTGCCTTATGTATTGAGATGCTCCTATATTGGGTGCATAAATATTTACAATTGTTATATCTTCTTCTTGGATTGATCCCTTGATCATTATGTAGTGTTCTTTGTCTCTTGTAATAGTCTTTATTTCAATGTCTATTTTGTCTGATGTGAGAATTGCTACTCCAGCTTTCTTTTGATTTCCATTTGTATGGAATACCTTTTTCCATCCCCCCACTTTCAGTCTGTATGTGTCCCTAGGTCTGAAGTGGGTCTCTTGTAGACAGCATATATATGGGTCTTGTTTTTGTATCTATTCGGCCAGTCTGTGTCTTTTGGTTGGAGCATTTAGTCCATTTACATTTAAGGTAATTGTCAATATGAATGTTCCGCTTACCATTTTCTTAATTGTTTTGTGTTTGTTATTGTAGATCTTTTCCTTCTCTTGTGTTTCCTGCCTAGAGAAGTTCCTTTAGCATTTGTTGTAAAGCTGGTTTGGTGGTGCTGAATTCTCTTAGCTTTTGCTTGTCTGTAAAGGTTTTAATTTCTCCAGCTAATCTCAGTGAGCTCCTTGCTGGGTAGAGTAATCTTGGTTGTAGTTTTCTCCCTTTCATCACTTTAAATATGCCCTGCCACTCACTTCTGACTTGCAGAGTTTCTGCTGAAAGATCAGTTGTTAACGTTATGGGGATTCCCTTGTGTGTTATTTGTTGCTTTTCCCTTGCTGCTTTTAATATTTTTTCTTTGTATTTAATTTTTGATAGTTTGATTAGTTTGTGTCTTGGCGTGTTTTTCCTTGGATTTTTTCTTATAGGACTCTCTGTGCTTCCTGGACTTGATTGACTATTTCCTTTCCCATATTAGGGAAGTTTTCGACTATAATCTCTTCAAATATTTTCTCAGTCCCTTTCTTTTTCTCTTCTTTTTCTGGGGACCCCTATTATTTGAATGTTGGTACGTTTAATATTGTCCCAGAGGTCTGTGAGACTGTCCTCAATTCTTTTCATTCTTTTTCCTTTATTCTGCTCTGCAGTAGTTATTTCCACTATTTTATCTTCCAGGTCCCTTCTCTGTTCTTCTGCCTGAGTTATTCTGCTATTGATTCCTTCTGGAGAACTTTTAATTTTATTTATTGTGTTGTTCATCATTATTTGTTTGCTCTTTAGTTCTTCTAGGTCCTTGTTAAATGTTTGTTGTATTTTCTTCATTCTATTTCCAAGATTTTGGATATCTTTACTGTCATTACTCTGAATTCTTTTTCAGATAGACTGCCTATTTCCTCTTCATTTGTTTGGTCTGGTGGGTTTTTACCTTGCTCCTTCATCTGCTGTGCGTTTCTCTGTCTTCTCACTTTGCTTAAGTTACTCTGTTTGGGGTCTCCTTTTCGCAGGCTGCGTGTTCGTAGTTCCCGTTGTTTTTGGTGTTTGTCCCCAGTGGTTAAGCCTGGTTCAGTGGGTTGTGTAGGCTTCCTCGTGGAGGGGACTGGTGCCTGTGTTCTGGTAGATGAGGCTGGATCTTGTCTTTCCGGTGGGCAGGACCGTGTCTGGTGGTGTGTTTTGGGGTGTCTGTGACCTTATTATGATTTTAGGCAGCCTCTGCTAATGGATGGGGTTGTATTCCTGTCTTGCTAGTTGTTTGGCATGGGTGTCCAGCGCTGTAGCTTGCTGGTCATTGGGTGGAGCTGGGTCTTAGCATCGAGATGGAGATCTCTGGGACAGCTTTCGCCATTTGATATTACGTGAAGCTGGGAGGTCTCTGGTGGACCAATGTCCTGCACTCGGCTCTCCCACCTCAGAGGCACAGGCGTGACACCCAGACAGAGCACGAAGACCCTGTCAGCCACGTGGCTTTAGGCCAGAGCGCCCTGGGGTCAAGATTGCCACATTCAAAACTCAGTTTGGCCTTCTCTGGCTCTGTGGTCTCAGGTGAATTTCCTCATCCACGGGGTCCTAAAGTACAGCAACTGTTCCCTGTGACTGTGAAACTAAAGGGCCGGAGTGGTGGGCTGAACTCTGAGGGGAAAAAAAAATGCAAGAAAACCCAGAAGATGGACAGCCAGTGGTAGAAACCTGAAGAAGGAAGACTAGGTAGGGTAAAGCTCATGCTGCACAGCAACGGCGGAAGCGAGAGGAGCCCGTGTAGGACTTCTTAAAGTGGAGCTTTAAATAGAGTGAATAACCTCGGGTGCACAGTATAGATAAGAGAACTAGGTTTAAACCACATGCAAGAAAGTTCTAAATAAATGACAACTTGAGTCCATCCCTCCGCGCTTAGGGGGTCCTAAGTAATTTCCTTTCCTGGACTCTCCAGCATCTTAACCCACTCTTTTCCCTTGGCTTGTGTGTCCCAGTGGTGGCTTCGAGCCGGTCCTGGCTGGTGTCTGTCCCTCTGCTTGCTGGCTTCTGGCACATGGACAGCTTGGCCAGCGGCTCAGTACATGGTGATGGTGTTACCAGCACCTTGCTCCCTCCGTGGTTTCTTACAAGCTCCTCTCGTTTCCCTCTTTCTCTCTCCTCCCTGTTCTTGTCCACTGTTATCAGTCGCCGTATTTTTCTCTTGTGAACTTCTCCTTGCTCCTGGTTCGTAACGTGCCGTGTGGGGTTACTCCCGCCCCCGCCTCCTCTCCCTCTGGTCCACATGCAGGCTTCGCCTTCTCCGCTGTACTTGGATGGCTTCTGTGTCTCACTGTTTTTCCCATATTTTGACTTCAAGCTTCAGGGCAGAGACAGGATTGCGTGTGGCTGCACTCTTGCTCCTCAGGAAACTCGCCTGAGGACAAAACAAGACAGAACAAAACCAAACCTGACTCCTACACAGTGGATGCACTTCCCTCTCAAGAAGTTAAACCTTTTTTTTTTTTTTTTGTGGTATGCGGGCCTCTCACTGTTGTGGCCTCTCCCATTGCGGAGCACAGGCTCCGGACGCGCAGGCCCAGCGGCCATGGCTCACGGGCTCAGCCGCTCCGCAGAATGTGGGATCCCCCCGGACCAGGGCACGAACCCGTGTCTCCCGCATCGGCAGGCGGACTCTCAACCACTGCGCCACCAGGGAAGCCCAGAAGTTAAACCTTTTTATGAATCTTTCTGTGCTTTTGCTTTTACATTTTCCCACCTGCACCAAAGAGTTTATACATCAATCAGTCAGACCTTCCCTGGGCTGTTAGGGACCAAGAAGAAGGGCTTCTCCCAGGCGCTTCTTCGCTTAACTTTTGCTGCCTGTGTGTTTAATTTGTTTGGTCCCTAAGTAGCTCTGAGAACTTTTGTAAAAGTCACTCAACTGTCCTATGTCTCAGTTTCTTCCTCTTTCAAATGAATATGACACTGTAAGCGTGGAGGAGCTGATGAATACATAAAATATCACGCTCAAGATTCATGGTGCCGTTCCTACATTCATAACATAAGAATATATAATATGTGGTGATATGTGTTTGTCATTGGATATGAACATGACTGTTCTTGACAGCAATGGTCCCCCTTCTGTGGTTCCCTGAATTCCAAGACCAGGAACGCAGTCAGTATTAATTAAATAAAGGAGGAAGTTATGCCTGGTAGCATGGAGAGGGTGCATTTGAAAGGACATTGAACTTGTTTTCAGAACTCCTAGGGGTAAGATTGTGCCCCTCGAAGCTGTTAGGTGTAGGGCAAGTCCTTCACACACACTTTTAACGCCTTGCTTTTAATATGGTGATTGATAACCTCCGTGTCTACCTCACAGAATAGCTTGGATAATTAGATGATATAATGTATCTCAAAGTACTTTACGTTTGCCTCACCCTTTACGGTTTACCAAGGCAGAATGTTGGCAGAGGGCGGGATGGGGCCGTGTGCTGTGGTACTAGGACCGGGGTTCAGGGTAACCTGCCACGTACAAGTTAAGCGGCCTTGAACCACTCTCTGAGCTTCAGTTCTCTCGTATTTAAAATGGAAGTAATGATAATAAATGTGAAGAGCCCAACATGCAGTAGGTGCTCAGTAAAATGTCTAGATTATTATTAGACGTATATCCTGGATGTGACATTTTCACCTCCATATTGCCAAGTGGATTTCACCAATGGATTTGGACCCCATAAATAAATTTGTCTGTCTTAGTGTATTTTCCCAGGTATTTTTGCCAAACTGTTTTTTATTTGTGTGAAAATACTAGTATCTGACTTAGGAAATCCTCTCTGAAAGTTTTGCTTTCGATTTACAAAGAATAGGACGATTCTAAGGTGGGAATCAATTAAGCAGTGATAGAGTGAATAGAAACACAGAATAGTGGCTCGTGTGCCACATTTTCTAGAGCAGCCCTGACCAACAGAATAGAACACAAGCCACAGATGCGAGCCGTATGCCTCATTTTAAATATTTGATAGCCCTATTAAGTAAGAAGAACAGATACAATTAATTTTAGTAATATATTTATTTTAAAAACTGTGTCTAAAATATAATTTCAACGTGTAATCAACATAAAAATGATTAATGAGCTATATTAGATGACTTTGGGTACTAAGTCTTTGAAGTCTGGTATGTCCTCTACACTAGCAGAACCTCTCTACTCGACTGGCGACATTTCTAGTGCTCCTGGTCACGCGGCTCGAGGCACGGCACTGGACAGTGCAGCTCCCCTGTCCCCATGAACTGAGAAGGAAAAGCAGCTCAGACGGAGATCTCTTTTACATTGTTGCATTTAGCAAACACACTTGAAAGTGCTGAGCTAAATAGAATTTGCAGATTTGTGCAGTATTCCTTGCTCTGTATTAGGTTGCACTGATATTGGAGGCCTCCAGATACTCCTCGTTGCTCCTAATTTCTCTGCTCCTGACACGAGCCCCATGGGCATGCTGCTGCCTTTAACCCCCTCGTCTGTGGGCGCAGTGGTCCCTGAGCAGGCGAACGTACCATGACGGGGCTTCAGCAGCAGCCCCCGGGCTGGGGGCAGTTCATAAGCTCCCGGCGGTGGGAAGGTCTCTTTTTGGAGATTTGGAGCACCTTTGAAACATGAATGGAAGGTATTAACACAATCCCTGAAAAAGTCCAACATGCTTAAATCAGAGCATTATGTGCAATTTCAGGGGGGTTATGGATCCCTGAAGCCAGTGTGCGCACCTCCGGTGTAGAGCAGGGTGTGTCGCCTGTGCCCGTTTGTGAGGGAGGGAAGGGGCTGGTGGCTCACCACACACTTGACTGTGTGTGGGGGTGGGTGGGAAAGAACAGACACGGAACTAGCACCAGCAGTTACCCCTGGACGGAGCTTTTTATTTAAAAAAAAATTTTTATGACATGCAACATTGCCTAAACACAGAGATTTTGCTTCAACACACAAACAAACACAACAACACCCCTCCGCCCAGAATCCCATGTTAGAACTGTCTGGAAAGCGTCAACCAAAACCATAGGAAAATAGACGTGGGCTGAGCACTCTCAGGCTGCCAGGTGCTGGGGAAGATAGAGTGGAGCCTGGTGGCTGCCCTCCCAGAGCCCCCAGTGGCAGACAGACCCAGAAACAGACCTTGTAGTGGGGGCCAAGCATGTCCTAGGCAAACCTGGGGGAGAGAGTAATTAAATGCATTGGGCCCCTCTGGGTGAGTCCTGAGTTCCCCCAGAGACAGAGCCTAGAGGGAGCCCTCTCACATCAGCGGGGTGACCAGAGAGGCCGCTGGTGGGAGACGGCCTGGGCTGTGCTGGGGATAAGCTCCCCAGCCTTGAAGCTTGGGCCGGCGTTACGCCACTTCCGCAGGAGATGGGTCTTCTTCGGGGGGTTTTGTGTGAGGACCTGACATTGTCAGATTTGCATTTTATCCAGTTACTCTTGGAACTGACTATGTGGAAGATGGGTTTGAAGGAGCTATAGCTAGAGGCAGGGCAGCCGGTTAGGGAGCTGAGTGAGTCCAGGTGAGAACTGCTGACGTTTAATCTGGGTTGCCAGTTCTTGGCAAATAATTGGATGAGGGATAGGAAAGAAATTCCAGATTGCCTGCCAAATAAATTGTGGTAGCATTAATTAAAGTAGAATCTGTTAGAGGAAAAGCTGGGCATAGAGACGATGAAAGAGTAGCTAATTCCAGCCAGTGTGCTGATACCATCCAATGGGGGTGAGCCTCCTGCCTGGGGTTGATGGAGTTAGAGCTGCCTGTGAACTCTGGGTGGGGGAAGGGCTGTGAAACGAGGGCGACCCCTGAGAGGCAGGAGCCGGCAGGAGCCAGCTCTGAGAGGATCTGAGCATCTCTCTCCTCGTAGGGACATGAGACCCAGAGAGGGGCCTCACTTGGCCAAGGCTGCTGGGGGACTGACAGGAGACCTGACGGGCAACCCAGGACCAGCTGCCCAAGTCACGTGCCTCCCGGGCCAGGACTCTTTCCTCTGTGCCCCAAAATGAGCATCTCCTAAGTTTAAGGTGTTAGGGAACACGCTGGCCCGTGGGCTCCGCCTGGCATCCACCGTGTTTGCAGAGCAGGGAGGACCAGCGAAAGTTCTGACAGTCACCACCCCAGGTGCCAGGCTGGGAGAGGTGGTTTCTAAAATAAAAACAGCTGGTCACTTTTGTACTTGCTTTATAGAATACCCATGGCTTCCAGGTCTGCTGTCTCCTCATCAGGCCTAGGCAGAATAAGGACCAGTCACCTCGTCTTACAGGTGATGAAATAGGCCAAGGGTAGAGAGGTAAAGAGATTTGCCAGGAGTCCCGCTGCTACTACAGGACAGAGCTTGGGCTGGTCTAGGTCTTCCGGTGCCAAGGTCAGGCCATTTCACCATAATGTACTGTACTTCCCAAGTCAGCCTTCCTCCATCCAGTAATCCTCCATTTATACAACAGCCCGAATCCAGTCCTGGGGCAGGGCCAGGGGCTGCAGGGATGGCTAAAACACTATCCCTGCCCGATGGCTCAGTTGGGTGGTGGCCTCCCAGAGGACACAGTGCCGCAGTAGATACAGGTGGACGGATGGAGCAGAGTGCGTCGGCCCTCCATGCTCCCCTGCCGGGTTCTCAGGTAGGTCTGTTCTGAATCAGTTTGGGTAGGACCTTAGGCAGCCATTTCCTGGCTGTGAGCTCAAGGTTGAAAAAGAGACTCTGGTATTGGTGGAAAAGAGAGGCTGGCTCTTACTAACATTTTAGACCTAGGATGCTCTGTGAAGATCTGGAGATTGTGACCTCCTTTAAGGGCCTGACAGATGGAGCAGCTGGGTCGAATAGATGGCTTCAAGGCGACGGGTTTGAGGAGCTTCTGCTGAAGTGCTGGGTGAGCGGGCATCCGGAAGAGGCAGAGTTCTGTGGGCTTATGTGCCTGTTGTCATCCTGCAAAGATTTTAGTGGCATGTGTCAAAAACAGATACATTAGTTCATAGATTTCAGGCCAGCCTGATATAGGGTCTTTTTAAATCTTTAAATCACGAACTCTGTTATTAGCTAGATCTAGACTGGTGAAACTGGAGTGGAATTCAGCAGAAGTTGAAGACAGTCCCCCAAACCAGGAAGTGACTGTCAGATGGGTGGTGGTCGCTTAGAGGACGCCCACCCAGGGTTGTATGGAATGAGATCCCACCTCTCTGCTAAAAAGATCATATTGTAATGTAAGTTAGCAAGAATGGCGTTACAGGGGTAACTTTGATTCATCTTGGTGATGGGGGAAAAGGTAATTCTTGCAAACGTGGATACTTCACAGTAATAACTTGCAATGCAATTTTCTGTAGAACTTTTCCTGACACACCGGGTAAGCTGCACTTCCTTAGTTGAGAACTGCTGCTAAAGACCCCTGTGCCCACGTAAACGGGCATCCATATGCGTGGCCTTTCGTGTATTAATTAAGCGGAGTGCTAAGCTCCACTCCCCTCTGACAAGCTTCTCTGACAAGTGAAACGTTTTACTTTTCAAGAATCTTCATTCATTGTTGTATTTAATCTTCACCAGCAGCATGGTGATGAAGAAACAGACTCAGACCAGTTGAGACTTAAAATAGTTTGAGACAGTGTTGGCTGTGTGCAGGTGGCCTCCTAGTCCCGTCCCTCATTTTAAAGATGAGGAGATTATGGCCCTGAAAGGTAACCCGTTTCCCTGAGACCCAGACCAGGTGTAGCTTGTCTCCCAGCTCGTCCCATCACACCTGCCCCGTGTGTCCGCGAGGCCACGAGGCCCAGTCAGGGCATCTGTCACAGGAGAAATGTTAGCGTGGGCAGGAGCCAAAGCATCATCAGCAGAGCTGCCTGAAACAGCAGCCAGGATGTTTGGACAAAGATTTTTTTTTAAGGATTCATTTTTTTGAAAATTAATTCATTAACGAAGTAATTATATTTCCTGTCAGCGCAGGCTAAGGCACTCAGCCATACCAGCTGCTTCCCCCATAACAGTTTTTGTTGGCCACACTTAAAAGCAGTATCATTGGCTTCAGGAATAGAGAAGTTTAAAATAGCATAGACTTCGTTTTCAGAGCAGGGAGGGCTCTCAAAGGTGACCTTGTGGTTCTGTCACTGTGCTCCCAGGCAGTGATGCCCAGAGAAGCCCGGGGCGGGGGGGGGGTGTGCTCCCTGAAGTTAGACACCTGATCTCGAAGCAGGGAGCAGCCCAGGCCTGCGGTGCCTCCCTGCTCGGGGCCTCGGTTCACCAGGAGGCGTGCGTGCTTGCCGTCACAGGGAGCCCTTTCAGAGACACCTGTCCCACCTCTGTGGGCCACAGGGGGGCCGAGAAACTCGCAGCTGGTGCAGGGCTGGGGTGCAGCGCCTGTCGACTGCCCGAGAGGGTGCTGACCGTCGAGTCCTTCCTCTCTCTGCAAAGCTCAGGGACCCTGGGTACAGCATTTCGCCCTTCTGGGCTTCAGAGAATGTGAGTATATTTTTATCTTCACCTCTCCCACCTCGCTGATGAGGCTGTTGTGATGACTGAGAGTGTGAAACCCACTTCTTTAAGTGCACACCACTATAGAAATGTTAAAGGGGGTTCGAAGAGTCAGCAATAGACTGCCAGCTGCCTGCTTCTTCCTTTGCTTTCTTCTTTCTCCTCCTCTCTCCTCCTTCTCTCTCACTGCTCCAGGTCTGTGCTGCTCTGATACGAGGGCTCAGCTCTGTCCTCCAGCGTCAGTCACGCTCCTGCCCCAGCCCATTGTCCTTCGTGCTTTCCCTCTGCTGCTCAGGTGTAGAGCTGTGCAGGCTATGACCAGGGACACCTGTCTGAAGTGCTCGGTCATGGGAGACCGGTGTTCGGGTCCCGACCCTTCCACCAGCTTGCTGTGGCCTTTTGGACGAGTTGCTTCTCCTCTGCAGGACTGTCTCCTTTACAGCAGGCCTGCTCAGCGTTGGCATAGTCGACATCGGGGGCCAGGAAACCCTTTGTCGGGGAGGCTGCCCTGTGCATTGTATTAATAGGGTATCTACAGCATCCCTGGTCTTACCTGCCAGGTGCCCGTAACCTCCCTGGTTGGGAGCCACTGCTTTATGGTACAGTAAGGGTAATAGTAAAATCATGGCCCACTTTTGCAGATTATCTCGTGCATCACATAAAATAAAGAGAGTGAGGTATTGTCTCAAATCTAGTACCGTCTTCTGCTGGCTTAATACCCTGTTCATGCCATATCTTCACAATCATCGTTTCTAACTGCCCAGCCTGGGAATGGCCTCCTGAGCCCTCCCATCACCCTGTACTTTCCCATCGTGGTGCTTGCAGCAGCATGTTATATCTGACTGTCTGGACCGCAGGGGTATGTTTTATTTTACTTTATAGCCATGAAGTTTCACACGGTGCATGACATTTAATAGGTGCCCGGCACATGCTTGTAAATGAATAAATCTCTCCCTGAAGTACAGTGCTTCTCACTTTTCCTATCCGTCATCTCCTTTGATCCGCACCAGAACTCTGTCCGCTAGAAAGGACTGGGGTTGTTTCTTCCCGTTTGTAACTGAGCACACATGGGAAAGGAAGAGGTGGGACCGTCAACCTCGGCCCTGTGGTGACTTCCTGCTGTCCCGCACGCTGCGTGGGGAGCTTGGGGAAGGAAGGGGCTAGCAATAAACTGAAGCGTTAGCTGTTTTTCTGCTGTGTCCCGCCCTGGGCATATGAGTTAACACCGAATCGTTCAGTGGTGTTTGTTCTCCTTGTTTGCCTGTGTTTATGGTTAATCGGTGGAATGAATTATGGGATGAATCAGTGAGTTCCCGGAATGCTCTGGTGCCACTGTGGGCGCTGATGATGTTACATAGTCTTGACAACGTTTTCCTCCGGCCATAGCCTGCATCTCGTGAAAACCAGGTCTACTTCCAGCCTAATGAGAGTAGTAGGTCACCCAGAAGCAGCTCAGAGCAGAACTAAAATCTTCAGAAGAGCCCTGTCTGATTTGTTATGATTTCTTCCCCCATCTTGTCATCGGAAAAAAGTGTTGAAATTTCAAATGTAGGATTCCTTCCTCTTTAAAGGCCTCTGAGACAGTGAACCTGCAAGACTGAAAACCCAAAGGGTCAGAAAACCCCGGGAGACACTGTATACAAGAGGAGGCATCCGGTTACTGAGTCTTCAGCAAATACAGTGTTGATTAATAATTTTGACAAGCAGTAAAAAGGAGTCCCGGACTAAGCATCAGGAGAATTGGTTTACGAATTCAGTGCTGCAGCCACTGTTTTGATGCCTTGGGCAGATCTCTTTCACATGACCTGAGCCTCTTCCTGAGGCCATTAAACGGAAAGACAGAAACAAGTCATTTGTTCAAAATAGAGTTGTTGGGCCACCTTTGGCAACTATGCAAAATCAGAGGCAAACGAGTCATTCAATCCAGTCTCCTATAAAGCAGATGTCCGTTACACTTAAAATTGATTGGATGGCCCACGTCAAACCAAAACAGTTTTTCCTGTGGCTTCCCCCTCTGAAAGCAGGAAGCATATCTTGTCCGTCTCTGGGCTCCCAGTACGTAGCACAGTGCCTGGTTTAGCCACTGGTCCTAATCATCTCCCTAAAGATCCCATAAAAGAAGTACTCCGTCTTTCCGGTGAGCTCCACTTCATAGGTCCAGAGCTAGTGTTCACATTTTCCTTTCATCTCTCCAGGCTAGGCAGCCCCAATTTTCTCTGCCAGTCCTCATGTGTTATGATTTCTGTTTACCTCACTATCTTTGTCACCCTCTCAGAATGTTTCCAGGTGGCTATTGCCTTTCATATTGCAATATCAAAAACTGATCTCAACATTCCATGCATGGTCCACCCTGGAGAGGGCATGGGTTACATACTCCACAGCCTGTGGCACAAAGATAAATGAATCAAGTAGCTAATCACTGTTCCCGATTCAGATTCTGAGTTCTGATGTTGAGACACGTGTGAGATACCAACAAGCTTGCCTTGTGATTTTGCAAGGTGACTTAGAGACATGTTGGACACTTGGGTGGAAAATCCGGAAATAGGTCCATACAGATTTGTAAGTTGATGTTTGACAAAGGTGCAAAGGCAATTCAATGGAGAAAGCATTGTCTTTTCAACAAATGGAGTTGGAACAATTAGATATTAATCTGCCAAAAAATGAACTTTGATCTAATCCCCACACGTTATACAGAAGTTACCTCAAGATGGATGCTAAATCTAAATGTAAAATACAAAACCGTAAAAATTCTGGAAGAAATCTTGAGACAACCTTCATGACCTAGGGTTAGGCAAAGTGTTTGAGACATGACAGCAAAAGCAACCATCCGTAAAAGAAAAAAAAAGAGAGATGAATTGGACTTAATCAAATTAAAATAATTTTGACAAGGCAAGAGACAGACTTGGAAAAAATAATTGCTCATCCCGAAGGACTTGTCTTTGGAATGTGTCGAGAACTCTCAAAGCTTAACAGTAATAAAACAGCCTGATATTTTTTAAATGGGCAAAAGACTTGAATAGACATTTCACCAAAGACGATATACAGATGGCAGACGAGTACATGAAAAGATACACAGCATCATTAGTCATTAGAGAAATGCAAATTAAAATTACAGTGAGATACTACAACGCACTTACTAGAATGACTGAAATAAAGAAAATATTGACAATGCCAAATGCTGGTGGGGATGCATCTCTCCTACATCACCGGTGGGAACAGAAATGGTACAGCTACTCTGGAAAACAGTTTGGCAGTTTCTTATAAAGTTAAACATATAACCCAGTAATCTCAATCCTGGATGTTTATCTTATAGAAGTGAAAACTTACATTCACATAAAAACCTGTGTGTGTGTGTGTATGTGTGTGTGTGAGAGAGAGAGAGAGAGAGAGGTGTGTGTGTGTGTGTGTGTGTGTGTGTGTGTGTGTGTGTGTGTGTGAGAGAGAGAGAGACTGTTTACAGTGGCTCTATTTATAACGGCCAAAAACTGTAAACAACTCAGATGTGCTTCAGCTTACTGGATAAACAATTCGTGGTATATCCGTATAATGGAGTACTGCTCTGCAAAACAAGAAAAAAGAAAAGAACCAAATTATTTAATAAACACAGTAACTTGGATGAACCTCAGAGGCATTATGCTGAGTGAAGGAAGCGTCCTCAAAGGTTGACATACCGTAGAGTTCCATTGTATCCCAGTCTATGAAAGAAAACTGTAGATCTGGAGAACAGATCAGGGAGAGCAAGGCGGAGGGCGGGCGGGAGGGGGGAACGTGTGACCACTAAGGGACAATGGGGGAGGTTTAGGGGGTGATGGAACTGTATCCTCTGATTGCGGTGGTGGTTACTCAGATCCATATGGGTGTTAAATTCACTGAAATGAAATAAAATCAAAACCAAGCCAAACCAAAAGTTCTGAGGAACAAACAAAAAGCTCCAGTAGCTTGGATGATAAAAAATGGTTTCTCATGATTGTGTTCCTTTGGATTTATTTGATTGATAGTTAACCAAAACTAGCTAATGTGTCCTCCTATCTTCAGGTGATCATTAAAACCATCGGAAATCACTGAAAGGAGGCAGAAGGCTTGGAAACATTAAAGTACTCAACATATAGCTTGAGATGTGAATTGTTCTTGGGTTAGGTTCGTAGGCTTCCCTTGAAGCCTGAGCATAATTCAAGTTCATAGGCATTGCCTTGAAGCCAAAGAGCACATAGACTGCAACTGCTGGATTCTGGGGAGGTCTTCTTAGTCAGAAGTCCCCTTGATTCATTTTATGTTCTCTATGTTCTAGAAGGCTGAGATAACTTGAGAGTTGTCACCCTACGTGAGGTCCTTTCGACTGGGTGTTGTTTCTGATGTGAGCCAGGACGGTTTTCTGCAGCAATCTCAAAGTCCCACTAATTCATAACCCATTTGGAAGCATTATATTTGCCACATTTGGGGTTAGTTTTTAATCATAGCTTTATTCAGACATAATTTACATACCATAAAGTTCACCCACTTCAAGTGTACTGTTCAGGGTTTTAGCACAGTTTTGCCACTGTCACCACAGTGAATTTTGGAACATTACTGTCACCCCACAAGGAGACTCTGTACCCATTAGCAGTCCTTTCCCCTTTCCCCTGGCAACCACCAGTCTACTTCTGTCTCTGTGGATTTGCCTGTTCTGGGCATTTCATATAAATGGGATTGTACGATGTGTGGTTCTTCGTGGTGGGCATCTCTCCCTTAGCCTGATGTTTTCAGGGTGCCTGAGTGTCACATCGGCATCCCTTTTTGAGATGCTGAGCTGCACGGGTCCCTCTACAAAGCAGGGCTCATCTTAGTCCATCCCCGCAGTATACCTGACGCAGGTGTAATGGAAACAGCGCTGGACCATGATAAATGAAAACTGTGACCCCTTATTCCCTCCAAACATTTTCTCCAGCATGAACAATGGTTCTCTTTGGGGAGAGAGGACCAGAGGAGAGGAGAGGAGGGTGGCCTTCATTTACTTTCCATATCTTTCTGTAGTTTGAGTTTTCTAACTTTAAACAAATAAAACTTTAAAGCAAGGAATAGCTGAGTGGAGAGCTAATGTCTCCCACTTTGTTTACTTTGTATCTCTCTGTTTTAAGAAAGATCTAATAAGTCATATGTTTCTAAAATTTCACTGGGATGGTTTATTTAACTATTTCTCCTCATAATTTTTTGGTTACTTTACATAGTTGAAGCCATATTACATATGTATGTGCTCATGATTTTTTTTTGTATTTAATATTCCTCTGGATCCTTAATCATGTTTTTCTCCTTAATTGTATTTGTGTGGTATTAAAATTGCTAATGATGTTCTCTTTATATTTGCCTTATAACTTTTCCATTTATTTATTTTCAATCTTGAAGTATCCTTTTGTTTCAACTGTCTTGTGTTGACTCCATAACTCTGGTTCTTATTTTTTATGAAATCCAACAAATCCCCATCTGTTGACCAGTGATTTTAACCCATTTATGGTAGGTCATGACTCTTACGTTAGCACAGCCATCTTCAAACTGGGGCACATTCATTCCTGGGGGTGTGTTAAGACTTCCTGGGGCTACACTGGCAAAGATAGCTTGAACGGAATAAGTTTCCTGAGTTCCCAGTTCTGTGTGCTTGTGGTTTGCTGGCTCCCCTTCCTCTCGTGATTCCTCTTTTCTCACTGTGTGGAAGAGAGGCGTATCGCCTGCCCTTTCCAAATCTTACGAAGATTCATTAATGGCCTCAGGAGATGATAACCTTCAGTAGACCAAAGAGAGGAATAATTTGAGAACGCATTGGCCCTGAAGGAGAGTCTCCTGAGAGCAGAGCAAAGAGAGCATCTATAGAAAACACCAGGGGCTTCCCTGATGGCCCAGTGGTTAAGAATCTGCCTGACAGTGCAGGGGACACGGGTTCAAGCCCTGGTCCGGGGAGAGCCCACACGCTGCGGAGCAACTAAGCCCGTGCACCACAACTACTGAGCCTGTGCTCTAGAGCCTGTGCGCCACAACTGCTGAAGCCTGCAAGCCACAACTACTGGAGCCCACACGCTTTCGGACCCGCGTGCCGCAACTACTTGAGCTCGCGTGCTGCAACTACTGAAGCCCATGTGCCTAGAGCCTGTGCTCCACAGCAAGAGAAACCACCGCAATGAGAAGCCCGCGCAGCGCAATGAAGAGTAGCCCCCGCTCACCACAACTAGAGAAACCCGCGTGCAGTAATGAAGACCCCATGCAGCCAAAAAAAACATAAGTTTTTTAAAAAAAGAAAATACCGAAGAGGGCAGCTCTTATTTCATCTAGGCTGCCACCTCGTGCAAAGTGCCGTGCCTTATATGTGTAGCTCTCTGTTCTAAAATTAAGAATTCTCTCACTGTGATGTGTATAAGCATGTTAGAGTTCAAAAGTTAGTCAAGGACGGGACTTCCCTGGTGGCGCAGTGGTTAAGAATCCGCCTGCCAATGCAGGAGACACGGGTTCGAGCTCTGGTCCAGAAAGATCCCACATGCTGCGGAGCAACTAAGCCTGTGGGCCACAACTACTGAGTCTGCACTCTAGAGCCCACGATCCACAACTACTGAGCCTGCGTGCCACAACTACTGAAGCTCACACACCTAGAGCTCATGCTCCGCAACAAGAGAAGCCACAGCAATGAGAAGCCCGCGCACCACAACAAAGAGTAGCCCCCGCTCGCTGCAACTACAGAAAGCCTGCGCGCAGCAACAAAGACCTGACACAACAAAAAAATAAACAAATAAATTTACTAATTTTTTTTTTTTTAAAGTTAGTCAAGGGCTTCCCTGGTGGCGCAGTGGTTGAGAATCCGCCTGCCGATGCAGGGGACACAGATTCGAGCCCCTGTCCAGGAAGATCCCACATGCCGTGGAGCATGTAAGCCCGTGTGCCACAGCTACTCAGCATGTGCGCCACAGCTGCTGAGCCCGCGCGCCACAACTACTGAAGCCCGCGTGCCTAGAGCCTGTGCTCCTCAACAAGAGAAGCCACCGCAATAGAAGCCCACACACTGCAACGAAGAGTAACCCCTGCTCGCGGCAATTAGAGGAAGCCCGCGCACAGCAACAAAGACCCAACTCAGCCAAAAAAATAATAATAATTAATTAATTTTTTTTTTAATGTCAAACTTTTTCTGATAGAAAGTAAAACTGACTTGGCCGAATGGTTTGATAGAGCAAACAAGTTCTACCAGTTAACTTTTATGGCAGACCTTTTTCATAAATTGAAAGAACTTACGCTTACATCTTAAATTGCATTTATAAATTTAACGTATTTAGTGTACATATACCATATATGATGTTTCTAAATATAAAATCCTTCGCAACCATCTACACTTCCTGTGAAAAATTATACATGTCGCCTTAAAAATATGCAGCAGGATATATAATTTTCTAAATATTTCTAGAAGGTACATAAGCAGAAAAATTGGGTGACCAGAGTAATACACTCATTTCTGCTGTCTTACTCTATATTTCTATTTTTAAGGCTTTTTCTACTTGTTTTTTTCCTCCTGCCCTGCCTTCTAGTGTATTATGCATATTGAACTTTCTTAAACTGAATTGAAAGCTGTAAATTCTATTTTTATTCTCCTGGTTGCCGCTCCTAACTTACTGTGACCCATGCTTGCTCCTCTTTCATTATCATTATTGTTTTAAGCCTTGTCAGTGTCTGCGCTTCCCTCAGTCTTTAATGTTCTCTGACCTCCCTCTGTTCCTCATAGGCAATACTCCCCCACCCCCCCGCAACACACACACACACACACACACACACAACACACACACACACACACACAAGTTGGTTTATCTGGAATTTTTGTTCAAAATTATAGATACAGTTTCTTAAAAAATGGTTACTGGGGCTTCCCTGGTGGCGCAGTGGTTGAGAATCCGCCTGCCAATGCAGGGGACACGGGTTCGTGCCCCGGTCCGGGAAGATCCCACATGCCGCGGAGCAGCCGGGCCCGTGAGCCGTGGCCGCTGAGCCTGTGCGTCCGGAGCCTGTGCTCCGCAAAGGGAGAGGCCACAACAGTGAGAGGCCCGCGTACCACAAAAAAAATAAAATAAATTAAAAAAAAATGGTTACTGATTATCATTGCTTATTCAAACATAATTAAACCTCAGGCTATAAGAACCTTCACTAGATTTTTGCCCCCTCCCCCGCAATTTTTCTAACTATTTTTAAAAGCCATTTTAATCATTCTGCAGTCTGCAATTCACTGATATTTAGTACATTCACAATGCTGTGCAACCGTCACTACTATTTAGTTTCAAAGCCTTTTTATCACTTCAAAAGGAAACTCCATACTCATTAAGTAATCTCTTCCCATCCCTCCCTCCCCTCCCCTCCATATTAATTATATTTTTAATGGTTTTTTTTTTTTTTTGATGTCTTGACATCTTTGGGGGGCCTTGCTGGCTGGGGAGAGACTGCCCCTCCCAGGGCTGGCTAATTCCTCTAGACAGTAAATTTGTTGGTG
Organism: Kogia breviceps; assembly: GCF_026419965.1. Classification (NCBI taxonomy): domain Eukaryota; kingdom Metazoa; phylum Chordata; class Mammalia; order Artiodactyla; family Physeteridae; genus Kogia; species Kogia breviceps. The sequence continues at coordinate 5,085,472 of NC_081312.1, read as the reverse complement.
GGCCCACCTTTCATGTGCAGACCAACCAGTCTGGAGTCCATACCCTCAGCCACCTCCTTTATCGAACTCACACACCAGGCCAGTATTTCCCCTGCCCTAAATCAAGCCTGGGCCAGGTGCCAGACAGCTGGGGACGGCCCCTGTGCCCCACAGCTGCTGGGATTATTCAAACCAGCCACTCCTAATCTGTTTACCCTGCTCTGCTCTTCCCACGGAAACTCCAAGAAGGGCTGTGGCCTCTGTCTTCCCCTTGCCCCTTCCTGCCTCCTGACCAACACTGGTGCTTTCGCAATTCCAAGCCTCTTGTTTCAAGGGGAACTGTGAGTAACGTTAAACTTTTCTTTGAACAGCATTGTCGTCACTCAGTCACCTTTATAAATGAAGATCCAGACACAGACGACCCCCCCGCCCCGTGACGGTACTAATCTGTGTTCTGTCTCTGTGAATTTATCTCTGTGAATTCTGGATATCGCATATAAATGGAATCATACAGTATGTGGCCTTTCATGTCTGGCTTCTTTCCTTCGCATAATGATGTCAAGGTTAATCCATGCTGTAGCGTGTGTCAGTACCTGCCTCCTTTTTATGGATGAATAGTATTCAATTATATGCTCCCATTTTTTATATTTTGTTATTTCTTCCTTCGTAAATTTTCTTTGATGCCAGAATATATCCAGTAAAAGTTCTTCAAAATAAGGTCTGTACCTGGTAAACTTTCTAAGATCTTATATACCTGAAAGTACATCCCCCCCACACACATTTAAATAATGGTTTAGCTAGGTATGAAATGTGAGTATCAAAGTTTTTCGTCCAGTATTCTGAAGTTAATATCCTGTTGTCTTACTGCAGCTAGGATATAGAAGTCTGGTCAGATTTTTGTTCTTTTATTGGTCACCTGATTTTACTTGGAGAAGTTTTAAGAATTTTCTCTCTGTCTGATTTTTTTTTTTTTTTTTTTTTTTTTTTTTTTTTTTTTGCGGTATGCGGGCCTCTCACTGTTGTGGCCTCTCCCGTTGCAGAGCACAGGCTCCGGACGCGCAGGCCTAGCAGCCATGGCTCACGGGCTTAGTTGCTCCGCGGCATGTGGGATCTTCCCGGACCAGGGCACGAACCCGTGTCTCCTGCATCGGCAGGCGGATTCTCAACCACTGCGCCACCAGGGAAGCCCTGATTTTTTTTAATTATTAATTTTGTTTTATTTCTTTTTGGCTGCATTGGGACTTCGTTCCTGCACATGGGCCTTCTCTAGTTGTGGCAAGCCGGAGCTACTCTTTGTCGCGGTGCACAGGCTTCTCATTGTGGTGGCTTCTCTTGTTGCAAAGCACGGGCTCTAGGCATGTGGGCTTCAGTAGTTGTGGCACGTGGGCTTCAGTAGTTGTGGCTCGTGGGCTCCAGAGCACAGGCTCAGTAGTTGTGGTGCATGGGCTTAGTTGCTCCGCAGCATGTGGGATCTTCCCGGACCAGGGCTCGAACCTGTGTCCCCTGCATTGGCAGGTGGATTCTCAACCACTGCGCCAGCAGGGAAGTCCTCGTTGTCTGATGTTTTTGAATATTATTATGATCCGTGTGTGTGCACGTGTGCACTTACATTTTTTACTCATCAATTCTGTTTGTCACCCTGTGAGCCTTTTCAGTCTGAGGTCTTACATCTTTCTTGAATTCTGAAAAATTCTGCCATTATTTCTGCAAATATTTCATCTCTTTGCTTTTCTTTCCTTCTCAGATGCCCTTTTCACAGAAACTGGTACTTTTCTCCTGTCCTCCTCTTTTTCACTTTCTGATGTGTCTAGGTCAGTTCTTTGACCTGATTTTGTGTTTTTCATCTCTCTCAGTTCTTCTGCTGAGGCTATCCATTGAGTTCTTTATTTCAACAACTATATTTTTTATACTAAAATATTGCTTGGTTCTTCTTTCTCACTGCTTATTCCCACATCATTATTATATCTTTCCTTATATCTCTAATAACTTTTATCATGCTTATTAAATTTTCAAATTCCGTTTCCCATGGTATAGGTTTTCTAAAGGGGAAACTCCTGTGTGTTTCATGTACTGTTACACTGCTCTACTACAACACTGCTTCACTTCCTACTTTATTTTTTTTTATGTTTTAGTTTTATTGAAGTATAGTTGATTTACATTGTGTTAGTTTCTGGTGTAAAGCAAAGTGATTCAGTTTTGTTTTGTTTTTCTTTTTCAGATTCTTTTCCATTGTAATTTATTACAAGTTATTGAATGTAGTTCCCTGTGCTATATAGTAGGACCTTGTTGTTTATCTATTTTATGTACAGTAGTTTATATCTGCTAACCCCAAACTCCTAATTTATCCCTTACTCCTTTTCCCATTTGGTAACCATAAGTTTATTTTCTATGTCTGTGAGTCTGTTTCTGTGTCGTAAATAAGTTCACTTGTGTCATATTTTAGATTCCACATATAAGTGATATCATATGGTGTTTGTCTGACTTACTTCACATAGTATGTTAATCTCCAGGTCCATCCTTGTTGCTGCAAATGGCTTTATTTCATTTTTTATGGCTGAGTAATATTCCATTGTGTATATGTACCACATCGTCTTTATCCATTCCTCTGTCGATGGACACTTAGGTTGCTTCCATGCCTTGGCTATTGTAAATAGTGCCACCATGAACATTGGGGTGCGTGTATCTTTTCAAATTATGGTTTTCTCTGGATAAATGCCCGGGAGTGGGATTGCTGGATCATATGGTAACTCTGTTTTTAGTCTTTTAAGGGACCTCCATTCTGTTCTCCATAGTGGCCGCACCAATTTGCATTCCCATCAACAGTGTAGGAGGGTTCGCTTTCTCTGCAGCATTTATTATTTGTAGACCAGCACTGCTTCACTTCTGACACCAGATGTGTGGGGTTTTCACACATCAGGCAGTTCTGCAGTACCAGCTGGGTGTTCTAAGTTTAACTCAGTTCTGGTGCCGTTTACCTGGAGATAGAGCATGGGATCCCACACATTAAGGGCTCTGTCCCACAGGGCTGTCTGTCCCCCTCCTTCAAATGCCAATCACAGATCCAGGTTACTACCTGGGCTTCAGACCAACTGGCTGTTAATTGGAGGCTCCCACACCCCCTTCCTTTGATTCAGTTAATTTGCTAGAAGAGCTTACAGAACTCAGGAAACCAGATTATTACGAAGGATATTAAAGGATACAAATGAACAGCTAGAGGAAAAGATATAAAAGGCAGGGTCCAGAAGGGTCCTGAGCGCAGGGGCTTCTGTTCTCATGTTTAGGTTGTGCCACCCTCCCAGCTTGTGGATACATTCTCTTCACCAACCTGGAAGCTCTCCAAACCCTGTCCTTTGGGGATTTTATGGAGGCTTCATTAAATAGGTGTGATTCAGTAAATCATTAGCCGTTGGTGACTGAACTCAACCCAGGAAGTCCCCTACATACAGATGAGTTCCATTCCGAGGGCGCATTCGTAAGTCCAGTTTGTTCTTAAGTCCAAAAGTTAGTCTAGGCACCCAACTAACACAATCGGCTATATAGTATGGTACTGCATTAGGTTTATAATACTTTTCACACAAATAATACATAAAAAACAAACACAATAAAACCTTTTTATTCTTATAGTACAGTACCTTGAAAAGTACAGCAGTCCAGCACAACAGCTGGCACACAGGGGCTGGCATCGAGTGAACAGGCAAGAAGAGTTACTGGCTGGAGGAGGGAGTGGAGGTGAGAGATGGTAGAGCTGAAGGATCGTCAGCAACAGGAGACGGAGGGCGAGCTGCAATGCCACTCACACCTGACGTCGATGGAATGCATGTTTGCATCTTTGAAAGTTCACAACTTGAAGGTTCGCATGTAGGGGACTTACTGTATCAGCCTCTCTGCCCTCCTTGGAAGTTGAGGTCAAGGCTGTGGGTTGAAAGTTACAACCCTCTAGTCACATGGTTGGTTCTCCAGGCAACCAGCCCTCATCCTTAGGGGCTTTCCAAAAGTCACCTCATTAACATTAAATTCAAGGGTGGTTGAAAGGGGCTTGTTATCAGTAACAAAAGACATCAGTTTCTCTGTTATCACACAAAACTATTTCAGGAAATGAAGACCAAAGGCCAAGTATTATAACAAAGGATGCTTCCATTCCTCTTATACTTTGGAAATTCCAAGGGTTTTGGGAGCTATGAGCCAGAAACAGGGACAAAGACCAGATATATATTTCTTATTACATATCACAGTTTTCTTCATTAGTTGCCTTTCTTTTAAGTCTTTTTTTTTTTATAGTGCTTACACTTCTCAGAGATATTATCATTTTCCCGCGTGAGTTCATCATTGTTTCCTTGGAACATTCAGTTGTCTCTGCTAGTCATGTTGATTTATGCTGCAGATGAGTTTGGCGGGGAGCTTAATTGGGATGGAAGTTCCTTGGGGCAGGGTACCATGGTATTATGGACAAGGCTCAACCATTCCCTTGCCAGATGCTGAGATTTGAAAAACAAGGCCATATCTGTAACCCTCTCTGTACCACTAATAATTCCTGTACTTTTTGAGTCCCAGTCTCTGCAGCAGAATAGCTTAACATTCTGAACACCCAGTATGTACCAAGAATTGTGCTGGGTACAGGTGGTTATAAAAGATGAATAAAACATGGTAGCCCTTACCTAAAGGACAGTGATCTGACAACTAAATTGATAATGCTGTAAAATGCTGAAGAAACACAGCAGCAGGAATAATTTTCTCTGGGGGCCTGTAGGGCATTAGACACCTCACTGAAGAGGCGATACGTAAGTTGGGTCTTGAAGGACACATCCAAGTTTGACTACAGTTGGTCATGAACCTTGCTAGTAGGTTTTCATAACATGTCAGTGATGTTAACTAATTCTGTGTAGCCATTTCTCTGTCCTCTTTTTCTCTACTCCTAGAACACAAGGACCTCTGCCCAGAACACTCTGCCTCTTTTTAACACAAATTCCCATGAAAAGCCAGTATTACACAAGCATAATTTTTTTCTGTATTTCTTAGTCAAAGACCCTTTTATGCTCAAATATACCACTGAAGCAGAGTAGAAGAGTGGTTAGTCTGTTTAGAGAAAAGGAAACCAAAATCCACAAAAGGTGACTTCCCCACGCCACACAGCAACTAGATCTTAACTAGATCTCCTAAGTAAGGTGTCTTGTAGGGTAGCTTCCTGATTCATTTTCAACCATTCTGCTTCCTTTTGGGATCTAGCCACATGGAAAACATCTCTTGCAAGTCAATATAATTGCTGTTTATTGAGCATGATCAAGGGCCAAATGCTTTAGCATTTAACATCCTGTGTGAGATTTGGTGCCCTTCTCTTTCATTCGTTCATTCATACATTCATTCATGCAATTAACATCTACCCTGTACCTGCTATATCCTAAACAGTATACTAGGTGCTGAGATCAATTCATAGGAATACATTATAGGGTGCTACCTTAAATGACATTTCTTAACTCTCTCACTAAATTGCTCTTCAAGTGTCTACAGCCCCTATCCTATTTTTCCAGTACTTTCTATTTCCCTGACACAGTTGATTTAGGAATTGGTGCTGTACCTGCAGCCCAGTTATTAATATAACCAGTCCTTTCATTGAACAGATGAGGAAGCCAGGGTCGAAAGTGAGGAAGTGAATGCCCAAGGACATACAGCATGCCAATAATAAAGCATGGGCTAGAATCCATGTCTCATAACACCCTGTTCATAAATCTTTCCACATTTCTTGCCCCATCTTATAATCCTACTCAAGTGCTGTATTAAGCCAGATGGTAGAGTTTTTTAAAATGCCCCCAAAAGATTCACTTTTACCTGTTACCTACTTATTGAAACCAAGAAAAAACAGTGGTAACATGTTTAGAGGACAGAGGAAATGAAGGATGGAAGTGAAAGGCACATTTCTCACAGTGAGGATATTTACACTCAAACTAATATCTTTAGGAAATGCTCAGGAAATGAAAAAGAATACCCTTTGGTACTTTAATAATCATAATCAACTTCTGCTTCTGGCCATGACAGAGTATTTGTAATAGACTTGTCATCTTGACAAAAACAACTGTGAAACTGAACAAAATATACAAAATTCCTAAATATATGAAGGATATTGAAACTCAGACAAAATATTAAATTCTTGCTGTTTTCAGGCATTAAACAGACAGCACAGTACTCTGATCTTTGAGTGGAGAAGCGCACAAGATAAGCCCCACAACGGCTCTAGCTTTCTACCTGGAGTCCCTTTCTGATCTTGGCACAGAATGGCGGAACCCAAGCTAAAAGTTGATCTTAGTGAGTGGAAGAGTCAGTTGTTGGAATTCCAAGCTACTGAAATAGCTGGATGTTGCAGGGCAAGGAAATCGGGAAGAGGAAGCCATGTTGAGCTTTGTGTAGGGAATTCACTTCGGGTTGTTGGCTAAGGGCTGGCTGTGAATGAGTAGAGTGGCACTCTCCGTGAGACCTAGCACAGATTGTCTTCTGTAGGGCTAAGAGCTGGATGATGATGCCAAAGGTCATGCAGTGCTGGGAAATGCTGGAGATCCCTGTCCACCTGAAGGAAGAGACCTCACTGAGCACCTAGGCATTCATTTGAGACCCCAGAACAGCTACACCTTAGGAGTAAGGACTATGGCCTTGAGTAAGGGACATACCCTAGGGCTAAATCAAAATGGAAGTAGAACTTAAGAAAGAATTAATCCAAGCTTGTTAACACTAAAAGGACCTGCCAATAATTTACCTAACTGCCAGGACAAACTCAATACCTTTAAAGGAAGACAGCATAGCCGAGACTCTGCAGTGTATTATAACTGCAGTGTATCATAACGGAAGAAAAATTATATAGAGAGGATTATATGAATGACAGCTGACTTCTCATCAGATACCATGGATGCCAGAAGACAGTAGAACAACATTTTTAAGGTGCTGAAAGGGAAAGAAAAAAAATCTCAGAATTCTCTATTCAGAAAAAAAAGTGCCTTTAAGTATGTAAGCAAAATGAAGATATTTTTCAGATAAAAGAAGAGTAAGAGAATTTATTGCCAGCATACCTGGCAATGCTAATGGCAGTTCCTCAGGCTGAAGAAAAAGGATACCAGGCAACTCATGTTTAGGAAGGGATGAAGAATACTGGGAAGGATAAATATATATGGGTAAATAGAAAAGACTTTTTTCCATAATTAAAAAATACAAACACACATACAACATTCTATTGAGAATATATAATGCATAGGACTACTATACTATTAAGGATGGGAGTGGGTTTATGCAGTTATAAAGTTCTTAACATTTTACATGAAGTGTACAATATTAATTCTAAGTATACTGTACGAAGTTAAGAATCTATATTTTAATCCCTAGAAAGATGCCTGAAAAGTAATGTAAAGAGGAATAGCTAAAAAGTCAATAGAAAAATTAAAATGGAATTCTAAAGGATATTTAGTTTACCCAGAAGAATGCAGGAAAGGCGCAACAGGGGAACCAAAAACAAATGAGATAAACAGAAAAGTAGCAAAATGGTAGATCTCTACCCAATCATATCAATAAACTAAATGTAAATGGACTAAATATTCCAATTACAAGGTAGAGATAGGGCTTCCCTGGTGGTGCAGTGGTTAAGAATCCACCTGCCGATGCAGGGGACACAGGTTCGAGCCCTGGTCCGAGAAGATCCCACATGCCGCGGAGCAACTAAGCCTGTGCACCACAACTGCTGAGCCTGCGCTCTAGAGCCCATGAGCCACAACTACTGAGCCCATGAGCCACAACTACTGAAGTCCGCGCATCTAGAGCCCATGCTCTGCAACAAGAGAAGCCACTGCAATAAGAAGCCCACACACCACAATGAAGAGTAGCCCCGCTCACCACAACTAGAGAAAGCTCGTGCACAGCAGCGAAGACCCAACACAGCCAAAAGTAAATAAAATAAAATAAAATAAATAAAATCTATCTTTAAAAAAAAAAGTAGGGATGGATATGTTCATTAGCTTACTTGTGGTGATTATTTCATAACATATATGTATATAATGAGCCAGGGAGTACAGGTAGCCTCTAGAATCTGAAAAAAAGGCCAGGAAATTCTTCTCCTTTAGCGCCTCCAGAAGAGACTGTATCATTTCCAACACCTTGATTTGAGCCCAGTGAGGCCATGAGATCTATGTCAGATGGCTGGCCTACTATTATCTTACAAAACTAAGGTAATAAATTTGTGTTGTTATAAGCCATAAGTTTGTGGTAATTTGTTATAGCATCAGTGGAAAACCAGTAAGGATGGAAGAAGATATACTAGGTAAATAGTAAGCATGAGAAAGTTCCAATGGCTACATTAATATTAGATAAAGTAACCTTAAAGACAAAGAGTGTTACCAGCAATAAAGAGGGGCATTTCAAACTGATCAAAGGGTCAGTTCATCTGGAAGATAGAATAGTCTTAAAAATATATGTACCTAAAAAAAATTTTTTTTTAAATATATATATATATATCTAACAAGAGCTTCAAAATACATGAAATAAAAATTAATAGAAATACAAATCCACGATCATGTTTGGAGATTTTAACACCTTTGTCTCAGCAATTGATAACAACAATTAGACAAAAATAAGTCAACAATGACAGCAAACCAATAAAGACATAAGATCCAAACCACAGTTTTGTTTTGTTTTGTTTTTTTAATTCATTTATGGCTGCATTGGGTCTTCATTGCTGCATGCAGCCTTTCTCTAATTGTAGTGAGCAGGGGCTACTCTTCGTTGCTGTGCGCGGGCTTCTCATTGTGGTGGCTTCTCGTTGCGGAGCACGGGCTCTAGGTGCATGGGCTTCAGTAGTTGTGGCATGTGGGCTCAGTAGTTGTGGCTCGCGGGCTCTAGAGCGCAGGCTCAGCAGTTGTGGCACACAGGCTTAGTTGCTCCGCAGCATGTGGGATCTTCCCGGACCAGGGCTCGAACCCATGTCTCCTGCATTGGCAGGCAAATTCTTAACCACTGTGCCACCATGGAAGCCCCCGAACCACACTTTTAACCATCTTGACTTAATTGACATTTTTAGAAAACTACACCCAATTTCAGAACACATCTTTTCTTGTGCATGTAGTACGTTCACCAAGATGGACTACCTGCTGGACCATCAAACAAGTCTCAGTAAATTTAAAAGGACTGCAGTCATACCAGGAAAAACAAAAGAAAAAATTCTACGAAGTATGTTCTTTGACCACAGTAGAAGTAAATTAGAAATAAATAATAACAGAGGTAAGATAACACCAAATATTTGGAAATTAAACAAAATATTTCTCAATAATCTATGGATAAAAGAAGTCACAGGGAGAAATAGAAAATATTTTGAACTAAGAGAAAATGAAAACCACAATATGTCAAAGTTTGTGGTTTGCAACCTGAAGCTGTGCTTAAAGGGAGATGCGTATCTTTGAAATCCTTTGAAAATGCACTTTCAGCCTTCAGCTCTCACTGCCTGTGCTTTCAGCTCTCTAGTTAGAAGTGATCTTTCTTTTGTACCGTTCTCGGGGTAGCTGTTTTCCACTATATCAGTAATAACATCTTAAGATATCAATTTGCTAACCTGTTAGTCTCTTCCTTTCTAAACCGCAAAAGCCCTTTAAGGACAAGTAACTGCTGTTCCCGTCAATGTTTTGTCTCTAGTTTCTAGCACAGTGCATGACACTTTGTGGGTCCTCAGTCAATTTTGAATGAAAGATTGGGAATGAACCTTATCTTCATGAGAACCCTGTGGAGACAAGCAAACTAAGAATTATTAGCCCCATTTTACAGCTGAGGAAACAGAAGCCCAGGTTCCCTTAATGAGCTGGTGACAAAGCCAGGTTTCCATCATTCCTCCGAAATTTTCGCTTCGGGTCCTAAGTTGCTGACAGAAAAGTCACTGTTAGTGAGAAGCGTCTCCCCAACAGAAGTGTAGAGTTTATACCAGAGTAAAACTGAAGCCTTTACCACCTATAACCTCATCATGTCGTCTTTTATTCTCTGGAGGATGCGCCAGGGCACCTTTCCGTCAAGGCCTGTAGGAAGCCCTCGGCGCTGGGCCTCGGCGTCCTGACCAGTGAGGGAGTCTGGGCCTTGACCTTTCACACGCCCTGCCTGCCTGCAACCTCATCCCGGCCCTGCAGAAAGCGCTGGAGCTTGAGGCCGCAGCCTGGCGCTTTCCGACAGCCCACGCTGGTGGGTCTGTGCACCACGAGCTCTGCTTCTCTATTTTCTACCTAGGTTTCAGTTCTCAACTGGGGTTTGTTTCTCCTTTGCCTCTGGTTCAGCTTCCTTTTCCTGTTTGGTTTTAAGTAGAGTCTAAAAATCAAGTTGCTGCCTTCTGTGCCCTCTGATCAGCTGGCCTGGTGGAATACAGGACTTACCTCCTCGGGTTCCCTGGGCTACAGACGTGCAGCCATGGCCACAGTGTGAGTACGGGGACCAGAGGGGACAGAGGGACGTCAGAGGAGACCGAGAATCACGGGGACTGTAGAGGTCTCCCCAGATCCCCTGGCTGTACTGATGGGGAGACCAAGGACCAGAGGGCAGAGGACTCTCTCACGGTCACATAGCAGGTTATGACAGAGCCTGCCCACTGCATCTGCTGGCCTGTCCACTACACCGGCCTGTGATGCCTGGCCTTTTTTTTTTTTTTTTTTTTTTTAATGCGGTACGCGGGCCTCTCACTGCTGTGGCCTCTCCCCGTTGCGGAGCACAGGCTCCGGACGCGCAGGCTCGGCGGCCACGGCTCACGGGCCCAGCCGCTCCGCGGCACGTGGGATCTTCCCGGACCGGGGCACGAACCCGTGTCCCCTGCATCGGCAGGCGGACTCTCAACCACTGCGCCACCAGGGAAGCCCGCCTGTCATCTTTAATGGCTTTTTTGTGTGTGTCAGAATCACTTCCTCAGAAGTCAGATGCCTGCCTCGGATGGTAGAGGGGGCTCTGAACTGTCTGAGGGGACTGGGGCTTGGCTGAGAGGTGCTGTGGACAGGTCCTGGCTCTTCTCTCGGAATGGCCTGAAAGCATCAGGGGGTTTTCTCTGAATACTGGGCACAGAAGGAGGAGCTGGGGTGCCTTTTGTACAAGTTGAGACCTCATGGGCTGTCACAGCAGAACCCTGACCATCTGCTTGAGAGACTTGGGACTGACTTTAGACCGTAGATCACTTAGGCTGCTGTGGTTTAGCACATGTGTGGGCACCAGCCGGTCTGTGTCCTGAACTGGTCATTGTGAGCGCCCTTTCCAAAGATGAGATTACGATTCAGACATGACCTCCCCCCTGCCCTGCATGCGACCCCATAAAATATTGTGGATCATAGGACAGAGCTTTATCCTCTGGGATGTAGGGCATTGACTTGATCGACTCACTGCAGCTTTGCGTCTTGGCATAAATTATAATCCCTCCCCTCAAAAACTACTTCACAATTCCCAAACTGCTGTTTCACCGGTTTTCTTGATTCTTTCAACCGTGTTGGGTGGTTAGCTCACGAAGGGGTCATCACTGCTGTTCTGTGGGCGAGGAGGCCTGGCCTCTGATCGGCTGTGGCCCTTGCTCAGTGTTGCATGGCTGGTTGAGGAGGGCCTGGAAGGAGAACCACCCAGAGCAGCTGCGTCCACAGCGTTTCTCCCAGGATGCAACACAGGGTCTCTAGAAGCATTTTGCAGGGAGTTATGACAGTTGACACACAGTAAGTGGGGCCTGTCCGATGCTTCTGGTCAGCAGGGCAGCTCTGGAGAGGGTGGCGCTCTCGCGCCGTGGCACGGCCTTGGGCAGGCTGCGGGAGCCCCTTCCTCCAGGCGTTGGCAGCTCTCACGGCCAGGGCCGCAGTTGGCCTTTCCTGCTCCTTTGCAGCCAGTTTTCTATCATCCTTGAGCTCTAGAGGACTTGTGGGTGGAGCTGCGGCAAACAAGACTTTCCATTTCAAAGGCTTGTTAGCTTCCAAAGTGGGCAGGCACCAAAGTCATTACCAGCCGAAAACTACACTGAAAAGCTGAGTCTACGCTATCCTGTCAACTACTGATTGCAGAATATAGTATCAGGAGTAAACCAGGAGGAAGCAAAGCAGTTCTTAAAAATCTTTTAAAGTTGTAGAAATCTTAGGAGTTTCCATCTTGGAAGCAGGTTGAGACCATCTACAGTAGATCACCTGGGTGAGTGGTGCTTCGGGCGTCTTACCCCCCGCTTCAACCAGATCCACTCTCTTTTATCTTTTTAAAGTATTCCTCAGTATTTCTTTGAGGAAAAGAAGTTGTATTGTTGCTGGTGATGATGATTTTGAAATCTGAAAACTACTTATTTAGTCCAGCTCTGAGGTATACACAGTTGGGGAAATTGAGGCCCAGAGCTGGGGCAGAACTTGTTCTTTGGTGAGTGAGTCAGTGGTCCAGCCAAACCAAAACCCAGGTTTTCTGCCCCCACCCTCCCCATACCAGGCTGCCTGCGCTCCCGGTGCCAGTGGGACCACACGTACAGCAGCTGTGAGAGCCGTGGATGGCTTGCTTTCCACACGCTGACATAACAAGAGGTGCGATCGCTGGATTCCTAGGCCACCGTGGTTCCTGCGGTGGGGATGGAAAAGGCCTTCCCATCGCGAAAGCGGGTCAGTCCCAGTTCCGGCCATCCATCAGTCAAGAAACATTTTCTGAGCCCTTAACCCTGGGCTGGGACCAGGGAGTTCTGTTGAGCACGTGCCAGCGTACAGCACGCTCTCTCTGGCATGATTTCATTTAATGCCTACAGCCATCCTGAAGGTGGCAAGTATTGCTTTTACTGTTCCCCCTTCATAGCGGAAGAAACCAGGGTAGAGAGGCAGTGAGTAACTTGCCCGGGAAGTGAGAGACCCAGGCTGGAGTGGGTCTCCTGATGCAGACGCTCTGCACTCCTGCTCCTGAACTGGAGGGGCCGCGGCTTGGAGCCTGGTCGAGTGGGAAGGCGGCGTTCTCAGGAATGAAGGGATCACAGGCCCTTAGTCCCATGCAGTGTAGACCATGGTGAGTGTAGACGGGAGGAGCAGCAAGACTTGAGGAGTTGGGGGCTGTCAGGAAGCACTTCAGGGAGAAAGTGGGGTCTCAGGTAGACTCGAAGGAAAGGGGTGAGTTTTATTTTATTATTATTATTATTATTATTATTATTATTATTATTATTTTGGCTGCCCTGGGTCTTAATTGCAGCATGAGGGATCTTCGTTGTGCCATGTGGGATCTTTTTAGTTGCAGCATGCCGGCTCTTAGTTGTGGCATGCATGCGGGATCCAGTTCCCCGAGCGGGGGTGGAACCCAGGCCCCCTGCATTGGGAGTGCAGAGTCTTACCCACTGGACCACCAAGGAAGTCCCAGGGATGAGTTTTAAAAGGGACCGAGGGGCTGCTCTTGGTGCCAGGGAGACAGCGGGAACAAGACAGATGTCCTGAGACTGTACTAGGGGCAGTAGGGAGAGGGCGCACGGTCGAAAACTCGTGGAGAAGTGCAAAGACCAGCTAGGGCGATGGCAGAGGCAGGGCCCCGCCCACGCCCGCTGCGGCCTTCACCTCCAGACCTTGGCGAGGGCACGAGGCAGCCACGCAAAACCTGAGCGTGAAAACAGGAGGAGGGGCCACACGGGGAGGGGCAGCGAGGGGAAAGACCCTGAGACGGGAACGGTTTGGTGCATTCAAAGGTCAGGAAAAGAACGGGGAGGCTGAAGCAACGTGAGGGGAGAGTGAAGGGAGGGGGGGCGGAGGGGCAGCCAGGCCTCATCACTCAGAGCCCGGGAGCCCAGAAGGAGTTCAGGCTGCGTTTGTCGTGTCATGAGAAGTTTTTGGAGGGGCTTGTGCAAGGGGAAAGACATCCGATAGAGCTTCAAGAAAAGTCACTCTGGCCACCGAGAGGATAAGGGTCTGTAGCGCGACAAGAATGGAGGCAGGAAGGCGTCCGGGAGGCTGCTGCCGTCACTCAGGTGACAGGCCACGGTTGGGACCAGCGATGGAGCCAGTGGCGTAGCGGGAGAGTGGCCAGATTCGGGAGGTGCTGTGGAGCTCTAGCCTCTGGGACTGCCCGCCGGATCCAGGCTGGTGTGAAGGAGGGAAGTGAATCAAACCCAACTCGGGCGGGTGCGCGGAAGGCCGGGTGCAAGCCTGCGTACTGGCTGGGTCGGTGGGGGTTAAGCCGGTGCGGCACGGCTTCCCAGGGAGCGTTGGCTACACAAGGCTGCACGAAGCGGGAACTGAGCGCGTCACAGCAGCGGGAGGACCGCGCGCGTCAGCGATGCGTCTGACCCTTCGTAGTGCATCCGGGTCATTCCAGCCCCTTCCCTCATCTCCCTCTTGTTCTTAACTGTGCTTGCTTGGTCGTTTTTCTAATGCACTTGTCACCTTCTGACATATTACATGACTTTTTGATTTGTTGTTTGTCATCTGTCTCCGCCCCACAAGGATGTAAGTTCAAAAGTGGAGGGATTTTTATGTTTTGCTGACTAGTGTTTCCTCAGTGCCTAAAACAGTGCCCAGCAATACACATTTAGTAACTTGCTGGAATTAATTAACTACTTTCGTTATGATACTGGAGGTGGCCGGGCCACCAAAGCTGCCAGTGGAGCTCCGCAGTGTGGCCCGTTGGAGAAGCGGCCAGGAGAGCGGATGGTCGTGTGTGCTCAGCTCGCGATGGATCCAGGGCTCCCTGTGCGACCGGTCAGTAGTCGGCTGCCTGGGCACAGCAGTCTCCACTTATTCCCCAGCCCTTCAGAGCTTGAATATGCAAACGTGGAAGAAGTCGCACGGCCTAGCCACCCCACGGTGCCCCCCAGCCCACACCCTTGCCTCTGCTACAGGGTTTGGAAGACCGTCTCTAAGGGCAGCTGGTGTTTCCTTTGACGTCTTGTCCTCACAGGCGAGTCTGAGTCCCGGAAGCTCACGACCAGGCAAGCCCTCAGAGATCGTGCTGTCCGTGTGCTGTCCCGGGATGTGTAGCCCAGTCCTTCGTAGAGCGTCTTGAAACTTCGCTGTCTTCTTCTATTCAAAGGATCCCATGTGTCTCCAGTGGAGAAACACTCCCATAATGACTCTCAGTTATTCTCATGGGAGTGTGTTGTGTTCCCTGGGCTTCCTGAGGCAGGAGATGGTTGAGAGCTAGTCTAGACTTTGACACCTGAACCCTTCAAAGAGAAAAGTAGCAGCAGTACCCTTTTTTGAGTGTTACATGCCAAGCACTGTGCTAATTCTGTTGATATGATTCGACATGTGTCGTACTTAACCCTCATCCTCGGAGGTGTTACGTTGCTGCTCCCATCTCACTGGGAGAACAGGGGTCAGCAAAGTTAGCTTACTTGCTCCAGGTCACACTGGTATCACTTGGCAGAGCTGGGCTTTGAAGCCAGGTCTCTTGTGTTTTCAAAAGCTAAGCTTAGCTATTGCCTCTCGAAGGAACTTGCCCAGAATGACAGTCAGAGTTAGAATCAAGGCTCCTAATCTCTGTCTTTCTTTGTAGTCTCCGATTTTCCACTGTTAATACCACGGGAGACGAGAGACCTCCTCAGCCCTCCTGTAGCGCCCACGCTTCTCTCCGTCAGTCATCTGTTTATTCACCACCTCCCCTCCCCGCCTAGAGCTGTTCATGGGCAGGGTCTGCGTCCACCCCGGTGGCCGGGGGATGGCACACACTTACTCTGATGCGAATCTGAGCCGAACTGCCCTGCCAATAATCAGGGGTGTCAGCCGGGGCTCAGCCAGGTCTCATTCCCAGGCAGTTAATTTACCCTCGGAGATGCACGTACTGCCCCAGTCCTTGGCCCAGCCAGATCTCTACAACTGTCCGAAGGCTGTGTTGAAACCTGTTCCACTCCCACAAGTGATCAGAGGCACAGACTCTGGGGACACAGGCGTAGAGTGGAATTTAAGTATGTTTGAAGTTGGAGCAGTCCTCATGTCCACATGGCCTGTCAGATGGCTCCCCAAGGGAAGGGCTGCGTCGTGGCCTCGAGAGAAAGTGTGGGAAGGGCTTGAGACAGGTTCGGTCTAAGGATGTCAGGCTCTCTCAGCAGTTGGTTGGAGTGTTTGTTCCAGATTCCACTAGACTTCACAGAGAAGTGGAGCCAGCTGTCCAGGCATCCGGGACACTGGCAGCAGAGTGGAGGAAAGGCAAACAGTCTTGACTACACAGGATACTGCAGTCTGGCTCTCCCAGCCAACTTGGGTAGAAGAAAAGCTATTTGGGTTTGATACCAGATTTATTCTTCATTTACCCAAAGCCTTTCTTTAATTCTGACACTCACAAAATGGGGCTTAGTCACCATTTGAGATTAAGCATGCTATTCCGTGCAGATCTAATTTACTGTTTTCATTACCGTAATGCAGCGGTTCTCAAAATGTGATCAGAAGACCTACCCTTTGAGGGGTCTGTGAGTCAAAACTATATTTGTAATAATACTGAGACATTATTTGCCTTTTTCACTCTCAGGAGTGCAAAGTGGAATTTTCCAGAGGCTACATGACATGTGTTGACATTGTCATGGTGACAGCCAGGGAAGTATATGCTTGGGTTTTTAATAATTCTTAGTTTTAATTTCAAATATGGTAAATACAGATAGACTTAATCTCCATAAACAGAAGCTTTTCGGCACCCTCAATAATTTTTTAAAATTTATTTTATTGAAGTATAGTTGATTTACAATGTTGTGTTAATTTCTGCTATACAGCAAAGTGATTCAGTTATACACGTATATACATTCTTTTTCATATTCTTCTCCATTGTGGTTTATCACAGGTTATTGAATATAGTTCCCTGTGCTCTACACGAGGACCTTGTCGTTTATCCATCTCATGCATGCTAGTTTGCACCTGCTCATCCCAAACTCCCACTCCATCCCTCTCCCAGCCCCACCCCCTTTGGCAACCACCAGTCTGTTCTCTCTGTCTGTGAGTCTGTTTCTGTCTTGTGGATGAGTTCATCTGTGTCATATTTTAGATTCCACGTATAAGTGATATGGTATTTGTCTCTTTCTTTCTGACTTACTTCACTTAGTAGGATAATCTCTAGGTCCGTCTATGTTGCTGCAAATGGCACTGTTTCACTCTTTTTTGTGGCTGAGTAATATTCCATTGTATATAGATAGCTACCACATCTTGTTTATCCATTCCTCTGTTGATGGACATGCAGGTTGCTTCCATGTCTTGCCTATTGTAAATAGTGCTGCTGTGAACATAGGGGTGCTTGTATCTTTTTGCATTATAGTTTTGTCGAGATACATGCCCAGGAGTGGGATTGCAGGATCATATGGTAATTCTATTTTTAGTTTTTTGAGGAACCTCCATACTGTTTTCCATAGAGGCTGCACCAATTTACATTCCCGCCAGCAGTGTAGGAGGGTTCCCTTTTCTCCACACCCTCCCCAGCATTTGTTATTTGTAGACTTTTTAATGATGGCCATTCTGACTGGTATAAGGTGGTACCTCATTGTAGTTTTGATTTGCATTTCTTTAATAATTAGCTGCCATCTTCAATCATTTATACAGGCGTACAGGGGTCCCGAGACCAAAAAAGTTTGAGAACCACTTCTGTAAAATAGTCCGTTACGTGACTGTACCATGAAAGGCATGGACAGAATTGGTAAGCGCCCGGCTCAGGATGTTGGCTCCCGCTGGTCGAGAGGAGGGCACGGGCATGCAGGGGCCTCTCGAGCTGAGCAGCTTTTTTCTGAGATGACATCACATTTCCTGGCCTGAGTGGTGGGCTCATGGGAACCTACTTCTCACAGGCGTGAACTGTTTCAGAATAACATTTTAAGCTTAGAACAAAACACCAAACCTGTAGGCATGAACTGTTTCAGAATAAACATTTTAAGTTTAGATGAAAACACCAAGCCTGTTTCAGGCCTGTTTCCATTAAGAGGAAAAAAGGTCACCCTCTAGGGGATTTACTCCTTACCAAGAAGAAAGGTACCTTTCCATTGGAGAGATCTGGCGTCTGAATGCGCTGCCCGGTGTGACGTGATAGAATAAATGCCCACTACCACCTGTGTTGTGTGCTTCCTATTTACCCTGAAGTTAGTCATGAGGAAACAATCCAGGATGGGGACGGCCTCCGACACAATTGGCCTGATCTCCTCACACACACAAAAATCAATATCAGTGAAAAACAGGAAAAAAAATATGGCCTAACATTCTAGCTTAAAAGAGAGTAAGCAGGGGGCTTCCCTGGTGGTGCAGTGGTTGAGAATCCGCCTGCCGATACAGGGGACACGGGTTCGTGCCCCGGTCTGGGAAGATCCCACATGCCGCGGAGCGGCTGGGCTCGTGGGCCGTGGCTGCTGGGCCTGCGCGTCTGGAGCCTGTGCTCCGCGACGGGAGAGGCCACAGCAGTGAGAGGCCCGCGTACTGCAAAAAAAAAAAAAAAAAGAGAGTAAGCAGACAACACAACCAAATGTAATGCATGAGCGGATCCTAGACCCATAAAAAATCAAAACATTTTGGGGAAACTTGGGTAACTTTTAATATGGGCTCTGTATTGGATCTATTAGTAAATTACTAATTTTCTTAGATGTAATAATGGTGTTTAAGTTATATATTAGAACGTCCTTATTTTAAAGAAGTGTAAAAACCTTAGGATTGATGTATCATGGTATCTGGAACTGTCAAATGGTTCAGGAAAAAAATGACATAAAAAAGAGAAAACTTGTATGTGGTAACAATGCTTTACTCAGGAGGCAGAGAAGCCCTGTCGTGTAGCAGAAAGGGGTCTGCAGTCTAGTCCCGGCCTCCCCCATATTAGCTGTGGGACATTGGTAAACTTGCCCCCTTCGCTTGGCCTGACGCCTCCATCTAAAGAGTTCCTTCCGAATGTTCCTCGGCTCCAACAGGGCTGTGTTTCCATCCCTGTTCCTTGGTCCCTGGATTGGGATGCAGTGCCAGCACGCCTGGTGCGGGCTTCCTGGCCCCCCTGGGATGCGTGCGTGTTGAGAAGTAACGGGCGGCCCGGGGTGATGGCCAGGAGCACCGCGCACTCCGCCCGAGACACACGCACCCCCACCCTGCGCCAGACGCACCAGGCTCCCCTTCTGCGGGCGCTCTGCACCCCTGGAGTGCCACGGGCTGTGCGCCTGCGCCTCCCCTCGATGGCGCAGACCATGGCTTCTGTTCGACACACGGTCTGCTTTCTAAGTACCAGGCGTGGGGATATATTTGGTACGTAGTCAGTACTCAGTGAAAAGGGTGTGTTCTCGGTGTATTTGTTAAATTAATGTGGGAAGAGAAAGCAGTGGTGGCCCGATCTCAGGTGGGTCGTGAGCCCCTCCCCACCCCACCCCAGAGAATCCTCGAAGGCTGAGAAGTATGACGCCTGGCAGAGCTAGGCACACTCCGAAGCAAGCGTGTATTCCGAGCGAATTACTGAGCAAGCCAGCAGGTCCCGGGTATTGGAGCTACAGAGATGAACAACGTCTTTAAACTAACCACAACACACCTGCCTCGTGGGGGAGAGAACATCAGCCCCCCTTCAGGACAGTGGCAGTGAATGGATAGGTGTTTCCTGAAGGCAGTGGCACTGAGCTGAGAAAGGTGAGGTGCAAACTGTGGATGTGGGGAAGAGAAGTCGTCTTGAACAAGGGACCTACTGGCTCAAGTAAACAGCACATCTGCATGAGGTAAGACTTGAGGGGAAGCCGGTGTGAGGCGCCTCCTGTATCCACACTGGAGCTGCCCTTACCCCTTATTCTTTTAACCTCTGAGGAGAGAACTAAGGTCAGAGGCTCCTGAGTGTGACCTGGAGAGCCACCTTGGGCATTCAGGTAGCACGCAGGCTGTCGGGTCCTGCCTTTGCCGAGAGCCCCCGGGTGGAGGCTTGCCTGCTGGGGGCACAGGCTGTGCGTTGGGGGCGTCTCCCACGCCGGGCCTCCGAGCCCTGCTTTGCCCACTTACTCTCCTGAGTGCCTGCTCCCGGGAGGGTGATGGCCCACCCCACGGAGAGGATGCTGGGTAGCTTTTCTTCCTGTCGGCTTACTGTACCTGCCACTGTTCTGCAGGTCTGTCTGGCCAGGTATCATATTTCTCAGCTTGATGGAAGAGAAAACGAGAGCTAGAGAGGTAGCAGCTGGGAGCAGGGAGTGGTGCCAGCTCATATCAACTTACATCAGCCAAACGCACCTTCGGTGGGTGTTTGTTAGGTACTTAATCCCGTGATAGTTACTGTGGGGAGGGAGAGGGAGGTCCCAGCAGGGTAACCACTCGCTCTGCTCTGCCTGGGACCATCCCGGTCTTAGCGCTGAGCGTCCTGCCCCACCTCCCGGGAAACGCGTCAGTCCCAGGCAAACCTGGGTTCCTGGTCCTGCTGGGGCCACAAGATCAGCCCTCAGGACAGAGTGTGGTGAATCGCTCTGTCTGAAGGGAGTGACCGAGCCGGGCATTGGGTTGAGCCAGTGCTGGCGGGGAGGCTGAGGTGTGATCCAGGCGACAGAGTGCGCTCCTAGGCCGACCCGCCAGGGGACCCCGAGAGGGCAGCCTGCACCTCCCCAGAGCAGTGGGTCTGTGTCTGCAGCTGGCCTCCTGGGAGCCTCACTCTCAGCACTGCGGTCTCCTGCCTCTCAGATCCCAGGCCGCGGTGATCCGACGGTGCCCTGTAACCGAGGCTTTTATTCGGCAGCTTCTCTCTCTGAGGATCAGCGGGGTCGGATTGTAGACGGAATGTCCCCATGGGCACGCGGTCATAAATGCGCTTATTCACAGTTAGAGAGTCTCGTATTCGACAGTTTGTGGTGTCTGCAACGCACAAGGGACCAGATTTACGAAGGGGAAAGCAGTAGAGCCCCTGCCTTCAGGAGCGCACCGTCTGATGGGGCAGACGGATGCTGATGCAGATATGGAGAAGCAGGACAGACGGGTAAGAGCTTTGGTGAGAGGCAGAGGTGAGCACAGCGCTGCAGGGGCCGCTTCTTCTTACAGGTCCAAGTGCTGCACAGGCTCCAAGCTCAACCCTGGACTTAGTTTCCCAGTGAGCCTCTCTTCGTTGGCCCTGTTGCTCTCTGTTCCCCTTTTGGCTTTGCACCTTTTTGCCCTTACATTATGAAATTCCACTCTGTCCTTCAAATTTTTGTAGTAAATGCCTGGAAAAGCCCCGAAAGGTATTTGTAGAGTGGAAAGGATTCCACATTCACCGTGCACAGGCAAGAGCATGGCCAGGGTGGGGTGTCACCGCAAGCCCAAGAGAGGTTCGGGGACCTCATTCCCGGTCATGTAGGGAGCGGTGGGGTGGGAGTCCAACGGCTGGTGGGACGTGGAAGCTGCGCTTTTCCAGAAGGAATAGACAGAAGCAGAGGTGGAGACTGACTTCAGGCTACCTTCACTGTGTTTTCCCGTGTATTAGTTTTATCCACAAGCGCATCAGTGGTTTCTGATGTCAAGTCCAGGAATATCTGTGAGTACGTTTCACAGTTGTATGCAGAAAGTTTGGGGTGTGCTTGCTCTTCTTCTCTTTATTTTTTTATTTATTTTATTTTTTTATTTTTTTTAATTTTTTTGTGTGTGTGGTACGCGGGCCTCTCACTGTTGTGGCCTCTCCCGTTGCGGAGCACAGGCTCCGGATGCGCAGGCTCAGCAGCCATGGCTCATGGGCCCAGCCGCTCCACGGCATGTGGGATCTTCCCGGACCGGGGCACGAACCCGTGTCCCCGCATCGGCAGGCGGACTCTCAACCACTGCGCCACCAGGGAAGCCCTGCTCTTCTTCTTTTTAAGTGAGAGGTTTCAACGGGGATTCAGTAGTGGTCTCCGACGTATGGCCTAGAAGAGTTAACTGCTGAACCAGTGACAAGACACAGACTGCTGGCCCGGGCCTGGGCTTATGGGCAGAGCTCAGCACCAACACATGACTGTCTGAGGGGGGCCCTGAGGTCAGACTAGCCTTGTACAGATGAAGCTGAGGCCCGGAGGATGCCGTCTTCCTCCTCTAAGGTCCTGACAAAAGAGCTGTCCCAGCTTTGTTAGTTTATGTCTCACCTGCCACTGGCAAGGAAGTTACCGGCTTGAATTTTTTTGCCGGGCCCACAAATACCCATACAAAAGCCCAAAATGAGACTGGAATTGGACTGCTAGCTCTGAAAGAGCCTTCTCTTGAGAGAGCAACTCTGCTTGTACCTGCAGCTCAGAGCAGCCTGTTAGGTCCCAGGGGTCAAAAGTCCATCAGCCTGGCAGTTCAGCACCATGTGGAACAAACCAAACGGCATATTGGACTGATTCCCACTAGTCAGTGGTGGTTTGCTCACGTGAAGGCAGCCTGTCCGAGATGAGCCCTCTGGAGGACCGGCTTTGGTGCAAGTTGTATGGGGCCAGAGCTGGCGGGGGCGGGGGGGGTGGGTGGGTAGCAATAGTCTTTTTCAATTTAGTAAAGGGAATTTTGTATGTATGTGTTTAAAAAATAGTTCAGTCGTTCTAATATTTGTCTACCAAATTAACTTTCCTCAGAAAACTGATTTAGACAAATGAAGTGTCTGGTGCCTGTGAAATCCGCATGTAGTATAGAGTTTGCGTATTCATATCCCGATGGAGGTGTCGAGAAGACGGTAAACGTACGGAGCTCAGAGGCAATGTCTAGGCTGGAGAGCAATCGAGTTTATGAAAACAAAACGACACAAGAAAAAATTTTCATAACTAGCTGTGATGGATATTAACTAGACTTACTGTGGTGATCAGTTTGCAGTATATATAAATATTGAATCATTGTGTTATACACCTGAAACTAATATAATGTTACATGTCAATTATATCTCAGTAAAAATAAAAAATAATAAAATGCTGACTCCTGCAAAACAAAACAAAAATCCCAAAGGGGTAATAAGACGAATCTTAAGTAAACAAGTATTTTCTTGCATTTAGGGTTTGTTAGTGGTAATAAAATAAGCAGAGATAGACAAGCACTAGTCAAATGGGAACAAAAATAGGGATTTTTGATTAACCACAAGTTCAGTTTGAACCTAAACTGCTAACACACACACACACACACACACACACACACACACACACACACACACACACACACACACACACACACACACACACACACACACACACACACGGAGCCTGTGGCTATTATTACAATTTAAAAAAACAGTGGTTGATGTTGAAGCACCTAGCAGGAGCAAGCACAGTGGTGGGTCCGTTGCTGTATCATGTCCGGTAAACAGCCCCGAGAGGTGTGTGTGGTGCCCCAGGTAGGCTCTGCACGCAGTGCGCTGTCCTTGCCTCTCTGGCTGCTGGCCGCCCCCGCCCAGAATCCCACATCCCTTTCCTGAACCCGTCTGGGGTTGAGAGCTCTTCAGCTTTAAACCCACACCGCAGTTTCTTCAGAAAATCTCCCCTGTTTCCCCAGTCCCTCCAGGCTGAGTAACGTGTGTAATTATTTGTCTTACTTCCTGAGTAGCCGTGAGCAGAGACTGTCATATGCATCTCTGCATCACTAAATGTTTTTTGACTCACTGGCATCTGTGCTTGTCAGACGAAGACAAGAATATCATACCCAGAGAACATGTGACAGGTGGGGACCCACTGGAGCAGAGCAACTGGGGTGGCACGGGGGCCTGTAACTGCATTGTGTGAATGGTGGATGGCAGGGCCAAGGCGTTCCTTCAGTTGTCCACTAGACTGGCAGAGCTGTCCAGAATACCTTTGTACCTCTGGAGGGCAGGGAATGGGCTGACCCTCAGGACGAGGACAACTCAAACCATTCCACAGCAAACAGACTGCTTTAGAGAGCAGAGTTCCCCGTCGCCGGCAGTTCCATTCCGAGGCTCGGCGCGCCCTTCGGGCTGCTTTAGGAGGCATGCTGTGTTGAGCAGGAGCGGGACTAGGTCCTCTCCAGAGCACCCTTCACAGGGAGCAGTCATCAGGCCCCCGCTCGCTGCCAGGTTCTGGAGATAGTGGAGAATGAGACCCCTGTGTCCCTGCCCTCGGGGCGCCTGCACCGTGCAGGCTGCGTTACTGTGGGTCTTCCAAAAGCAGACACCAAGACCCCCCCAGGACGGTTAGATACCAGAGATTTATCAGAAGGTCAGTGAAGGATGGAGGGAGCAGAGAGGCCCAGAGAGCCTCAGGCCAAGGTGCAGGTCTGACGTCTGCAGAAGGAGAAGGGGCAAGAAGGACTGAGTAGGAAGCATCTCAGCCCACGGCACAGTTCTGAGAAAATGTGGGCCTGGCTGATGAGGTTTCCTCTGGGGAGGAGCCCTGCGTGGGCCAGCCATCCCTGCCACCATTGAGTCATTGGCAGAGAGTGGCCCGGAGAACGTGGCCTCTCTGCAGACGTGCTGAGCGTCCAGAGGGCAGCAGCCGGGACCACTGGTCAGCTCTGCTCCAGAACAGGCTCGCGTGAAGGTAATCAGCAGGGCCACCACTCTGTGGCCTTCACACAGGGACTCTCCCACACGGTTCCTTCCTGCTTTGCTCCCCCAGAGGCATCTCAGGGCTTCTGTGTCACCTGCCAGTAAGCGCCACGCCTGGGATTTTGACTCAGATCCCTCTGACTTACTCGAGTCTGTGCTTTGTTAGCTAACACAGTGCCGCGTCCCGGGATCTCTCCCAGCTCCTGAGCCAACATTCAGAGCACACAGCTACTTGCCCACTGTCACCATGAGCGCCTGAGTGTGTGAGTAGCAGTGAGTGACACAGCTTCGCTCAGAACTTGATTAGTAATTATTTTATATCGGTGTGGGACCCTGACTTGGTCTGAACCAAGGTCTGTCTAATTCTGTGTACACTTTACTCTGATTCCTACCTTAGACTTCATGAGGACAGGGCCCCAAAGACTCAGCTAGGGGAGCGGCAGCTCCTCCTAATATTCTCGTAGAAGATGCATGGTTTCGGGCTCCAGAGCTCAGAGAAGGCAAAGCATAGTGCTGTGTTTGGTTTTCTCTTTGTTTGTTTGTTTGTTTGTTTGCGGTACGCGGGCCTCTCGCTGTTGTGGCCTCTCCCGTCGCGGAGCACAGGCTCCGGACGCGCAGGCTCAGCGGCCATGGCTCACGGGCCCAGCCGCTCCGCGGCACGTGGGATCTTCCCGGACCGGGGCACGAACCCGTGTCCCCTGCATTGGCAGGCGGACTCCCAACCACTGCGCCACCGGGGAAGCCCTGGTTTTCTTTTGTTTTTCTTTTTTCTCCCCGCCAGTACGATACGGCTATCTTCTGGAAAAGCCCATGCCTGCTCGGCTCATCACTGATTTCCCCTTAATTATCTGCATAATGAATTATGAGAAAAGAGATGTAGCGCAATTGCCCAACGAAACCCATATAATTCATTCCCAGTCCATGTGTCCACAGAAAGAGCCTCAGCACAGGGCTTGGACGGCTGACGTCCAGTGCACCCCAGACCCCTGCGCCCAGGGCAGAGCCGAGGGGCCAGCAGGAGGATTGAGACGGGGCAACGCGGGCCTTTGGAGTGGGTCTGGGAGCGCTGGCACGTGATCTCATTCTCTGCACAGCCATCACGTGTACGTAGGGAAGTGAGGGAATACGTACGGACAGGTTTGTGTGTGCACATACCCAGAATTGTTGTTAAGACGGTAATCGTCTGTACGTGGCTCCTCCACCGTCCTGGAGTCGTAGGGGAGCTGGGTCCCGGGGAAGCTCGGCCCGCGAGAGCCCTCAGGCAGGCTGCCTAGGCCAAGTTGAGGTTTCCAGGTCCCTGAGGGCCAGTCTCCTAAAAAGCGTCATTTTGTCACCTGGTAACCACTGGGACTGGGGAGAGAGCACTTCTCTGAATACCTGTTTCCCTGCGCTCTTCGATACGCTGAAGGGAACGGACTGTGACTTTCTCCTGGCTGCCTGGTCTCGTCATCATCATCATCACAATTACACACGCTTTCACTTCTTTATAAATTGGCGCCGACTTGCTGGGCCGTAACTTTCCCTTTCTAATTCTTCAGCCTCCCTTTCCGCTAACAGCCACTCCTCGCTGCCGTTGGTGTGCCTACCTTTGACAACCACGTCTTACCTTTTTAATTGGGGGATTCTAATATACGAGAGACTGAGAAAGTAAATGTTTAAGATTCTTAGGCTTATATGTAAATGAAGAGGCAGTGGGCTCTGGGGAACTTGCCCTGCGTGCTGTGGCAGGAGTCGCCCCGTGCTGACCTCAGTGATGACTGTCTTCTCTCTCCGGGTGCTTCTTTTGCTTCTTCCCTGGGGTTCTGTCATATGCTGAACAGGGGAATTTGCTTGGAAATGTCTTCATTGAAGCAGGGTGAGCCATCTATTTATTTTGATTTTCATCACTCTGTTCTTTAGAAGATCACCTAATCATGTCATTGTCTACACAGCTTGTGTGAAGCCACACTATCGTACTATCATAAACTGAGCATCTTGTTGGATGTTGTGGAGAATATTATCTATGTCATGTATTCTAGAGTCAGACAGAACTGGTTGGAAATCCCAGATAAAATCGCTGAGTACCTATGTGAATTTGTATAAATCTTTCCAAGTCTCTGAGCCACTTTTGTCATTTACAAAACGGGGGAAATAAATGGCTGCTTTGTAAGTTGCGAAGCTTACCTGCTTTAGTGCGTTGTCTTGTTTAACACCATGCCTGCAATATTGTGGGCAGTGGGCAAATTATAGCTGTAATTCCTTTCTAACTCAAGCACCTTTTCCCCTGAAAGTGAAGCGGGGAGTCTCTTCCATGCTATCAAAAACTTTGGCGTAGAACCTCCTGTCCGCTCCCCCTGGTCTTTGGAGAGTCAAAACTTATCACCTCACAGAGCGGCCCTTCCACAGACAGTTGGAAGCTCTGGCAACTAGGAAGTTCCTTTGTGTCAAGCGACGGTTGGCCTCTGTTTGAGAAAAGGACAAAGCCAGCATCCATCCCTTGGAACTGAGGCTGACGCTTAACGTCTTCTCTTGGTCTGCAGCGAACAGAGTATCTGCCAAGCCCGGGCTTCCGTGATGGTCTACGATGACACCAGTAAGAAGTGGGTACCAATCAAACCTGGCCAGCAGGGATTCAGCCGGATCAACATCTACCACAACACTGCCAGCAACACCTTCAGAGTCGTTGGGGTCAAGCTTCAGGATCAGCAGGTGAGTGCTGGGGTGACCGGCCATCCCCACACACACCTCACACACATACACACACCTCACACACATACGCACACCTCACACACATACGCACACCTCACACACACACTTCACACAGATACACACACACCACACACACTTCACACACCACACACACACCCCCACACAATTCACATACACACCTCACACAGATGCACACCTCACGCACACACACCATGCACACACCACACACACACCACACACTTCACACACCACACACACACCTCACACAATTCACACACACACCTCATACACACATACACCCCTCACACACACATACACAATTCACACACACACCTCATACACACACACAAACCTCACATACACCTCACACACACAAAACCTCACACACTTCACACACACACCTCACACATACGCACACCACACACACACCTCACACACACTTCATACACACCTCACACACACACCCCTCATACACACACACAAAACCTCAGACACACCTCACTTCACACACACACACACACACACACACACACACACACACAGGTGAAGAATGGTCAGAGAACAGCAAGGTCACGATTTAGAGTCAAAGGTCTGGGTTCAGAGTCTGGCTCTGTATTCTCATACCTGAAGGTGTAAGACCTTGAGCAAACTATCTTTTCCAAACTTCATTTTTCACAGCTGTCTTACACAGGCAGTAATCCACACCCTGCCTACCTCACTGTGCTATTGTCATATTAGAATATAAATAAAATAATAGATGTGAAACAGCTTTGAAAAATATATTGTACGAATGTATCAGTATTATTCTCTGCCTGTGTACCCATAAGTAATATAGCTGTCAAGATTTTTGGTCCACCAACCCCCTAAGTCTTACTTTGGGGGGAATATCAAGATGATTTAAAGAATCTGGGATCATTCATCTCCGTAATAGTGCATCCTGGACAAATCAGATGAGATAGTTTATGAGTGTGCCAGTAAATACAAGGTAAGTCCACCTGTGTCCGGGGTAGACATGTACACATAACTCAGACAGAATGGTCTGATGTGTCGTGGACTGAAATAGAGACGTGGAGAAAGGGCTCGTGTGGCTTCACCACGGTGACTTTATTAGGGCTTCAGGCTCTCCCTCCAGCTCTCTTCTTAGAGATGGACAAGGACATTTTTCAGCAGTACAATCAACAGATCTGTAGTTTCACATTTATGAACACCTCTGCCTTAACTAGGCAGCCTTTGTCCGTCGGCCCTTGGCTGAATTGAGCCACAGGTTTGCTGCTGTCTTTGCAAGATCATCGTGTTCGCAAATAGAAAAGAGAGAACAGAAACTGAGGACTCTGATTTTAGTGTGTTGCCTATTGAATGGGTTTCTGCTTTTGCCAAAATAGTCCTATTAAATTCTAGATTCTTGTGGCTACAAGAGACCTCTTCACTTCAGAACCCCTGATCAAAGGTGATCTCTCTGACCTGGGACTCTGGCTACCTTCAGGGGCACCCCTGTCCCGTGTTGATGAGCCTCATGGATAGGCAGGTTATTCTAAAAAGCTTCTAGAAGCTGCTTTCTTGTTCTTCTAGTTCACTGATTCTGGCTGTGCCTTTTAGAGGCACACTGCACCATATGCTGCAGGATTTATAACACCTTTAACCCCAACTATAGCGACAACCAAAAACATCTCACACATTTCCCTGACAGCCAGGGCACTTCCACCCTGGCACTCGCCTTTGACATAAGGCCCATTATCTCATGCAGTTCCTGAATCGTAGTGGGTGTTCCCTAAGTGGCTGCTTTTATTATGACAAGTTTTCCATTCTCTTCGTGCCTCTTGGTTGCCATGCAGGGCACACTAGGAAGGTACCGTGGTGCGTGGGAACCAACGTGAGCCTTGTTCTCGGAAGCCTCAGCTTCTTTCAGAGGAAAGCACGTGTTGGGGCTCATTTGGGCGGGACCGGCAGCAGGTCTCAGTGGTCTCCTGGGCAAACTCGGAGAGACTCCGTCTGATTTCCCGTCCGTATGGGTTACAAGGTCAGACATCTTAGGAGAGACAGAGATGCCTGTTCTCATAACCAGAGGGGGATATCTACATGTTCAGTGCTCTCTCTGGCTTACAGAGCACTCTTCATGTTTATTATCTCAGTCCCCCAGTAACCCCATGAGGATAATGGTGTAAGAATTCTCTCCCCCGTTTTGCTAAATAGGTAGACATAAAACCAGGTGATCATTTGTGGGGAAAAGGACTGGTAAGTTATAGTATCATTAGCCAAGGTCTAACCTGAATCTCACACTAAAGGTGAAGAAACCAAAAGAGGTTTAGTTGAGAATGAGTTATGGCCACTGAAAATGTTAGTGACTCTCAGTCTGAATTCATAGAAGTAGAGGTCCAGAAGGAGGGATATTATAGTCCTGCTCTGCTCTGCACTGGTTGTACTTTACCGTGAATGTTGGGACCAAATCTGAGTGCCGTAAATGGAATCTGTAAGGAGGAGGGCGTCCAAACTGGTGAGAGGTCTGAAAGCAGCATTAGTATGTGGAACAGTGGAAGAAGTAGCAAGAGATATTTACTTGGAGGAGAGAAAAGCTGAAGGGGGCATGGCCACAGTCTTCAAATCTCTGAAGAGCTCCTTCTCCATGTGGAGGAGAAATCTTACCTCTTCTGTGAAGCCCTGAGAACAGAACTAGGAGTACTGCGTGTTTACTACGATGAAGACGATTTAAACTCCATAAAAGGAAGAGCTTTCTTATAAGCACACTATGGAAGACGGACTGTATTGCTTTGTGAGCCCACGAGCCAGTGGGCCATTTGGTAAGCATCCTGGGAAGAATGTCCCATCACTGGGTAGACATTTGGATGAGACCACAGAGGCCTTTGCCAACCTGTAGATCCTGTGAGTTTTAGACCCGGGTGAACATGTGGGTCCGGAAGACCATTCCCCACCATCAGCTTCTTTTTCTGTAAAGGGCTCTTGACTGTTCTTACTCAGAAGCCTCAGAAACCTGTTAGACGGTATTTGGAGTTACAAGGTCTTCCTTGAAGAGAAACGGAAAACACTCCCACTTGTTCCTACGTGCCCCCAAATGAACCATGTGCAAACATTGTTAATTGCGGGCTCTTACACAAGAAGTGTGACCTTTCAAAATAAGTTTTACTACAGTGAGGTATCACCTCACACTGGTCACAATGGCCATAATCAAAAAATCTACAAACAGTAAATGCTGGAGAGGGTGTGGAGAAAAGGGAACCCTCTTGCACTGTTGGTGGGAATGTAAATTGATACAGCCACTATGGAGAACAGTATGGAGGTTCCTTACAAAACTAAAAATAGAGCTACCATATGACCCAGCAATCCCACTACGGGGCATATACCCTGAGAAAACCATAATTCAAAAAGAGTTATGTACCACAACGTTCGTTGCAGCACTATTTACAATAGCCAGAACATGGAAGCAACCTAAGTGTCCATCGACAGATGAATGGATAAAGAAGATAAGGCACGTAGATACAATGGAATATTACTCAGCCATGAAAAGAAATGAAATTGAGTTATTTGTAGTGAGGTGGATGGACCTAGAGACTGTCATACAGAGTGAAGTAAGTCAGAAAGAGAAAAACAAATACCATGCTCTAACACATATATATGGAATCTAAAAAAAAAAAAAAAAAAAAAGTTTCTGAAGAACGTAGGGGCAGGACAGGAATAAAGATGCAAATGTTGGGGCTTCTCTGGTGGCGCAGTGGTTGAGAGTCCGCCTGCCGATGCAGGGGACACGGGTTCATGCCGCGGTCCGGGAAGATCCCACATGTCGCGGAGCGGCTGGGCCTGTGAGCCATGGCCGCTGAACCTGCGCGTCCGGAGCCTGTGCTCCACAACGGGAGAGGCCACAGCGGTGAGAGGCCCTCATACCTTAAAAAAAAAAAAATGCAAATGTAGAGAATGGACTTGAGGACATGGGGAGGGGAAAGGGTAAGCTGGGACGAAGTGAGAGAGTGGCATGGACATATATACACTACCAAATGTAAAATAGATAGATAGCTAGTGGGAAGCAGCCACATAGCACAGGGAGATCAGCTTGGTGCTTTGTGTCCACCTAGAGGGGTGGGATAGGGAGGGTGGGAGGGAGACGCAAGAGGGAAAAGATACAGGGATATATGTATACATATAGCTGATTTACTTTGTTATACAGCAGCAACTAACCCAACATTGTAAAGCAATTATACTCCAATAAAGATGTTAAAAAATAAAATAAAATAAAATAAGTTTTATCCTTCAGCACTTGTCTAGATTAGTCCTACCAAAGCTTGGAGAATTAGTTTTAATATAAAGCTGATAAGGACACAGGTTGAAAGTAATAGAGTGGAAAAAGATGAACCTTAACAGACACTAAGCAAAGAAAATGGTGTGACCATATTAATATTGCACAAAGTAGACTTTAAGGCAGGAATTATTAGTGAAGATAAAGGACCTTTTTAATGATAAAAGAGTCAATTGAAAAGGATGACATAACAATCCTAAATTTGTAGGCATCTAATATATGTTCAAAATATGTAAAGCAAAAATGGACAGATCTAAAGGGAGAAATAAAGGAATCCAGAAGCCTGGTCAGAGATTCTAATCATACCTGCAAGAGACTGACTCAACCAGCAGACAAAAATAAGTAGATGTAGAAAATTTGAAGATCATTATTAACCAACTTGACCTAATTTACATTTATAGAAACTACAGGCAGCCACAGTAGAATAAACAGTCTTCTCAAGTGTATATTGAGCATTTACCAGAACAGACTACATGCTAGGCCACAAAGACAATCTCAACAAATTTTAAAGGATTAAAATCATACAGAGTTTTTCTTTGATCACAGAGGAATTAAGCTAGAAATCAGTAATAGAAGGATAACTAGAAAATCTTCAAATGTTTCATTCTTTTTTTTTTTTTGCGGTATGCGGGCCTTTGACCGTTGTGGCCTCTCCCATTGCAGAGCACAGGCTCCGGACGCGCAGGCCCAGCGGCCACGGCTCACAGGCCCAGCTGCTCCGCGGCATGTGGGATCTTCCTGGACCGGGGCACGAACCCACGTCCCCTGCATCGGCAGGCGGACTCTCAACCACTGCGCCACCAGGGAAGCCCTCAAATGTTTAGAAATTAAGCAATATACTACTAAATAATCCATAGGACCAAAAAGAAAAAAAATCACAATGTAAACTAGAAAATATTTTGAACAGAACAATAGTGAAACTGCGGTGTAGCAAAATTTGTGGGCTGCAACTAAAGCACAGCATATAGAGAAATGTATAGCTGGAAATGCATAGTTTAGAAAATGAATGATTGAAAGTCAGTGACCTAAGCTTCTATCTCAAGAACCTAGAAAAAAACAAAAATTAAAGCAACGAAAGTAGAAGGAAAAATTAAAAGCAAAACCAAAAATCTAATGAAATAGAAAGCAGATACACAATAGAGAAAAGCAAAATGTTTTCGTTTTTTTTTTTGAAAAAAACGAGTCTAGATAGACTCACATATATATGGTCACTTGATTTATGACAAAGCCCCGTTGCACTCAGTGGGCTAAAGATGGTCTTTTCAACAAATGATACCAGAGCAATCAGATATCAATATGAAAAAAAAACTTTACCCCTAGTTCACGCTATACCCCCCAATTAATTAAAAATCAACCTAAATATGCAAAGTAAATCAATAAAGTGTCTAGAAGAAAAATGTCTTCATTATATTGAGGGGAAAATACAGGAAAATATCTTTATGACCTTGAACGGGACACAAAAAGCATTAACTGTAAAAGAAAAAAAATTAAGTTGGACTTCTTTAAATTTAAGGACTTTTCTTTGTTAAAAGGCCCCATTAAGAGAGTGAAAAGGCAAGCTACACACAGGGAGAATGTATATACATACACACACACATACATATGTACATACATACATATGGTCAGGGAGAAAGGGAGAGAGAGAAATGAATATGACAAAGGATTCATATGAAGAATATATACAGAACTCCTGCCAATCAAAAAGAAAAAGACAGACAACCTCTTAAAAATGAGCAAAATGACTGGATCAGGAGTTTCACAGAAGAGAAAAGAGCAGTGGAACAGAAGACATGGCCAGTGAGCACATGAAAGTTGCTCTACATCATTATTCATAAGGGAAATACAAACGAAAACTGCAATCAGAGTACTGCACGCACACCAGGAAGGCTACAATTGAAAGGACTAAAGGCTACAATTGAAAGGGTACCAAATGCTGGTGAGGACTCAGCAGCTGG
Organism: Kogia breviceps; assembly: GCF_026419965.1. Lineage (NCBI taxonomy): Eukaryota > Metazoa > Chordata > Mammalia > Artiodactyla > Physeteridae > Kogia > Kogia breviceps. Next base: position 5,052,220 of record NC_081312.1, on the reverse strand, counting down.
AGTTCCCATTCTTGCCGGTGGAGGCTTCAGTCAGTACAGCCTGCTTGAAAAATGGTTGGCCAGAGCCTAGTAAAACTCAATATACACCTACCCTATAACCTACTCTTGGGTACCTACCCAAGAGAAATGAGTGTCTGTGTCCGCTGAAAGACCTATATGAAAATATTCACAGCAGTTTTATTCCTAATGCCCAACAGTTAGAAACTATGAGAATGTCCATCAACAGGAGAATGGATAAGTTATTTATGGTATATCAAAAAATAGAATGTTACGTAGCAATCAAGAAGAAACTATATATTTATAAATGCAGTGACACAGATGAATCTCATAGATATTATATTGAGTGAAAGAACGCAGAAACAAAAGTGTACATACCACATGAATCCATTTCCGTGCAGTTCAAGAACAGGCGAAGGTAACTGATGGTGGTACTCAGAAACGTGGACATCTCTGGGGAGGAGTGTATTAAATGAAGCTGATCCACGCCCCTAAGTGGACTTGTAGTAATGCACATGCTCTAAGGAGAGTAAACAAAGGAACGGAACCATTGAGTAGGTACAGAGATTTTTAACTATCAGCCCGTAAGTTCTGTCTGTCAGTTAATGAACACTGACCACCTCTCGAGATGGTCAAGTGACAAATAGGCCATGTGTCATCTGCACAAGTGTCCAAAACACATTGCATGGACTCTCCTTTTGTAGAAGGCAGTTTAGGAGTTTCAGAGTCGATCTTTTCAAATAAAAAATGTAAGTGTTTAAGTGGTCACGTCCATTGATCCAGAAATTCTGCTCACAGGAATGTTCAGTCCAGCATTATTTATAAGATTTTCATTTTACATATGAAGAAGCTAATGCCAGTAACTTTTCCAAGTTTATTCAGCTGCAAAGTAATAAGGCCAGAATTTTAATCCTGAACCGTTTGACTCAAAACCCTCTGCTCAGTCCTTGTACCTAGTACGGTAGTTGTGTTCAGAGCAGTTGTAGACCCTCGTGGGCTATGTCTGGATAGCAGACGTAGCACTCGGTGAGCAGCCTTTATAACTCTATGCTCTAGGTGTAGATGGATCAGAAATGATAACCCAAGAGCTGCAGTCGGAGGAGAGGCCAGCCATGTGCAGCAAAGAACCCAGAGAACTTCTGGAACAGCTTCATCACACTCTCCCAATCCAATATCCGAAAACCTCTAAAAGTAGAGAATTGATTTCTGAGGCTTTAGAGGTTAGAGCTAGGACCAGAGAAGGAATTATGGGAAGACAGATTGCAGCTCATTATGCTGGCAGCCAGAAGCAGCACAAAGTCCTCGGCTACAGGCGTGGATTCTAAATTCACTTCTACCATTACTTACCTTGTAACCTTGGACAAATCACTTATTCTCCCTGGGCCTCAGTTTTCCCAACTGTAAAAAGGGAGGATTGAGTTAGACCTTCTCTCTGGTCTCTGAATTCCTTACGCCACACTGTTCCTAGATTCTGGATAGGCATCCACCTCCCGCATTTCCCGCTCCCTCTAAGTCCCCCTCCAAGAACATAGCCAACCAGAGATTTCAGATCTTAGGGTTCTAAATCTCACTTCCCCAGATCATCCCCTCAAGTACCTGGAGAGAGTATGTGATACACTGAAGAGTCTTCTTTTATCTTGCTTCAGTATCCCTCAACCATTCTTTTTTTTTTTTTTTTTTTTTTTTTTTTTGCGGTACGCGGGCCTCTCACTGTTGTGGCCTCTCCCGTTGCGGAGCACAGGCTCCGGACACGCAGGCTCAGCGGCCACGGCTCACGGGCCCAGCCGCTCCGCGACATGTGGGATCCTCCCAGACCGGGGCACGAACCCGCGTCCCCTGCATCGGCAGGCGGACTCTCAACCACTGCGCCACCAGGGAAGCCCCAACCATTCTTGATATGATGTGGTTTCCAGACCTTCTTCCATTTGAAACACATCCCCCTGGCTTGCTCTAGTTTGTTAATGTCCACTAAAGGGCAGCACCAAAACCACACAAACACAGACCTTCTTGTACAGACTTAACCACGGCAGAGAGGAAGAGGGTCTTATCTCCTCATTCTGGTCTCTGTACCGCTATTATTGTGCCCTCTCATCTGAAGAGCTGTGTTAACCACAAGTCACTGTGCTGCTTATCATGCATGTAGCCGCAAAACCTCCAGCCCTTCTTCTGACGATCTAGAGCTAAACCCAGAGAGAGAACCACCGAGGAACCTGGGTATAGATGTTGGCCAAAACTTCAGTGTCAGTATGTAACAACTAAGTTAAGAGACTGTTGTATTTCTTCAGCTAATTTAGTACATGTGCTTCTCTCCCTCCGTCTCTCTCACTTGCTCGCTCTTTTTTCACTATAGGACAATCCAGACCTACCTTCCACCTGGCTGAGACTTGGGAAAAAGCTCCTGTGGCTACTGCCCATATTTGCTATCCTCTGGCCTTACTTTATCCAACAGCACAGCAGGATGGAGCAGTAAAGCAGAGTTCTCATCTTAGTGCCCCAGCCAGCACACATGGTGTCTTGGTCATGTCCCTTTGCATCTCCGAATCTTCTCCTGAGCTCTCCTTCCTGACTGGGGGGACAATAGACTGATTTATCTCCAATTCAGGTCACAAAACGCTAGAGCCTCAAAGCCAGAGGAGATCCGAGAAATCATCTTGAACCTCTCCTAAAGCAGAATCTTTCCATTGTATCACTGATAGCAGGCCATCCAGCCTTACCTACACTCTGCTTGCATATTTCCATCTCCGAGGACCTTAGTATTTCTCAGTTAACACTTGCTGACAACCTGTGTGCTAGCAGCTGTGTTAAGTGGTTTCATATGCATAATTTCTCCCCCACCCTTCCCTACCCCCTCATCCACCACCTCTGGCAACCATCAATCTGTTCTCTGTATCCATGAGCTTTTTTTTTTTTTTTTTTTTTTTGAGATTCCACATATAAGATAGATCATACGGTTTTTGTCTTTCTCTGTCTAACTTCTTTCCCTTAGCATAATGCCCTTGAGATCCATCCATATTGTCACAAATGACTAGATTTCATTCTTTTTTATGGCTGAGTAATATTCCATTGTGTATATACCATAGTTTCTTAATCTGTTCATACATCAATGGACAGTTAGGTTATTTCCATATCTTGGCTATTTAAATAATGCTACTGTGAACATGGGGGTGCATATATGTTTCTGATTTAGTGTTTATATTTTCTTCAGGTAAATACCCAAAAGTGGAATTGCAGGATCATGTGATAATTCTATTTTTAACCTTAAGGAACCTCTATACTGTTTTCTGTAGTGGCTGCACCAATTTGCATTCCCATTGACAGTGTACAAGGGTTCCTTTTTCTTCATATCCTTGCCATCACTTTATTTCTTGTCTTTTTGAAAACAGCCATTCTGACATGTGTGAGATGATAGCTCCTTGTGGTTTTGATTTGCGTTTCCCTGATCATTAATAATTTTGAGCATCTTTTCTTGTATCTGTTAGCCATCTGTATGTCTTCTTTAGATAAATATCTATTCAGATCTGCCCATTTCTTAATTGGATTGGTTTTTTTTTTGCTATTGAGCAATACAGGTCCTTTATATATTTTAGATATTAGTCCCTTATCAGATATACGTTTTACAAACACTGTCTCCCATTCAGTAGATTGCCTTTTCATTCTGTTGATGGCTTCCTTTGCTACACAGAAGCTTTTTAGTTTGATGTAGTCCCACTTGTTTATTTTCACTTTTGTCGCTTTTGTTTTTGGTATCAGATTCAAAAAGTCTTCACCAAGGCCTATGTCAAGGAGTTTACCACTTATATTTTCTTCTAGGGGCTTTATAGGTTCAGGTCACACGTATGTGGAGATTAAACAACATGCTACGGAAGTGGGTTGAAGGAGAAATCAAAAGAGAAATTTTAAAAGTACCTGGAGACAAATGAAAATGCAAGTATAACATAACAATTTGTGGGATGCAGCAAAAGCAGTTCTGCATTCTACTGCTAAGTTCATAGCAGTCAGTGCCTACCTCAAGAAACAAAAGTCACAAACAACCTAACTTTACACCCCAGGGAGCTGGAAAAAGATGAACAAAAGAAGCCCAAAGTTAGTAGAAGGAAGGAAATGACAAAGATGAGAGCAGAAATCAATGAAATAGGACTTCCCTGGTGGCGCAGTGGTTAAGAATCCGCCTGCCAGTGCAGGGGACACGGGTTCGAGCCCTGATCCGGGAAGATCCCACATGCCGTGGAGCAACAAAGCCTGTGCGCCACAACTACTGAGCCTGAGCTCTAGAGCCCGTGAGCCACAACTGCTGAGCCCACGTGCCCCAACTACTGAAGCCCGCACGCGTAGTGCCCGCGCCCCGCCACAAGAGAAGCCACCACAGTGAGAAGCCTGCACACTGCAATGAAGAGTAGCCCCGCTCGCCACAACTAGAGAAAGCCCACGCGCAGCAGCGAAGACCCAGCGCAGCCAAGAAAGAAAGGAAGGAAGGAGGGAGGGGAGGGAGGAAGGAAGGAAGTGATCATTTTTAAAAAGAAGAAGAAATCAATGAAATAGAGACAAAAAAGACAATAGAGAAGATCAAGGAAAGTAAGAGCTGATTCTTTGAAAATGTAAACAAAACTGACAAGCCTTCAGCCAGACTCACCAAGGAAAAGAGAGCAGACTCTGCTCATGTTAGAATGTCCACACCACCCAAAGCCATCAACAGATTCAACGCAATCCCTGTCAAAATGCCACAGAACTGGAACAATAGTCCTAAAATTTGTATGGAACCACAAAAGACCCCAAATGGCGAAAGCAATCTTGAGACAGAACAAAGCTGGAGACGTCACACTCCCTCATTTCAAACTATATTACTGTAATTTTAGTATAGTAATTAAAAAGTATAGTAAATAAAAAGCATAATATTGGCATAAAAACAGACACAAGAATCAACAACAGAATAGAGAACCCAGTAATAAAGCCATGCAGATATGGTTTTATTAATTTATGACAAAGGAGTCAGGAGCATATAGTGGGGAAAGGACAGTCTCTTCAATAAATGGTGTTGAGAAAACTGAATAGCCACGTGCAAAAGAATGGATAGTTGTCCTTTTAACTAATAACCCATTTATTAATGCATTCTAAGTATTAGACACTATGCAGAGGGCTATGGGAGGCATAAATATGAATGAGAAAAGACTCTTGCCCTTAAGGATCTTTATGTCTAGAAGTCTCCATAAGATAATGTGTCACAGTGTGACCTTTGCAATAACCCCGTTAGGCCAGTAGAGCCAGGATCGTTATCCCCATTTTATAACTGGCGAAACCGAGACCCAGAGAAGTGCGGTGCCGCCTAGGGTGACATGGCTGGGAGGCAGGGCCAGGACCAGGACCCAGGGAACCCGACTCCCAGCTTAGGGCTCTCACGTGGAGGTCACGACCACACTCTTTGTTAGTTAAATGAAATAGCTGGTTTTCAAACCCTCGCCCGTTGTATAGATCGCGTTGAAAAGCTGCCTGGTCGTGCTTTCCCCTTCTTCTGACCCCGTCCCCGTCCCCCTGTCCTCCTGTAGCCCCAGGAGACACAATATCCCTGCCCCACACGGCTCCCTCCAGCTCACTTACCTTTTATTTATTTACACGTATTTCTCTCTCTTTTGCCTTTCAGGTTGTGATCAATTATTCAATCGTGAAAGGGCTGAAGTACAATCAGGCAACGCCAACCTTCCACCAGTGGCGAGATGCCCGCCAGGTCTATGGTTTAAACTTTGCAAGTAAGGAAGAGGCGACCACGTTCTCCAATGCCATGCTGTTTGCCCTGAACATCATGAATTCCCAAGAAGGAGGTAAGCGGGGCTCTGTCTTGGCCTGGTGCCTAGACCCTCTCTTGTTCTACCTGTGCCCTCCTACAGTTCTGGCTGCCTGGGTGTCCTCGCCCTGCAGCTGCGCGGAGCTGATGCTTTCTGGGTTCTCAGAGAAACCCACTGCCTAACTCTAGATTTAAAGCTATGTTAGCAATTTGAAGGAGGAGAGAATGGCATTTACACCTTTTTTGCCCTTGGTGACACACAGGTTTGTGCTGTGTTCCTAAAGCCGCGTATCCAGGTGCGTTTTACATTTGTCATCCTAATTCGATATTCTAGACACATGTTTGGCAGAGATCGGCGGGAACAAGCAGAAATGTATTCTTGTATTCAATTATGCATATGTTTAGCACACTTGTACTAAACATTTACTGGGTGTTAGAAACTGACTAGACCTAGAATAGGTAAGAAATGGGTAGATGGGGTCCTTTCCCTCAAGGCACTTGGTGTCTTGGGGTAGACTGATTCATGAACTGCCGACTGTAACGTATTGTGGTAAGTGTGCTGATGAGGCACGAGTAGGGCAGGGACTTCGGGAACACAGAAGGGGGAATAAGGGACTGCCCATCTGGGCTGCCAAGGGGGGCTTTGAGCGGGCGGTGACATTTGAGCTGGAGTTTTGAACGGCAAAGAGGTGGGAGTGGGCACCCCAGGCAGCGGGAACAGCAAATGCGAAGGCACAGGGGCCTGAAAGCCCAGCACACGCTGGGCAAGAGAGCAGTGCAGTGTCCCTGCAGACTGCGGTGCCGGTAGGAAAGAGATTGCATTTGGAATTAGAAGGGTGGCACGGATTGCACAGTGAAAGAAAGGCTCCAAATTGGAGGACTTGGGGTGTCGACGGTGGGCTGGGGGCGGCGAGTGGTGCTAGCAGAAGCTTCTGTGCAGGGCAGGTAAAGCAAAGGAGCAAGAACACACGTGGCTGTTCTCGGAAATCTGTAGTGTTCGCTTCAGAGGGAGGTCGGAGGCCTTCCAGGATGTTGGCGTCTTGGTGGCCCCAGAGACAGTCTTGCACTTTGCTGGAGTTCTTACCTTGGTAGGGCATGGTGGTAGTGAGGACCTGGGCCCCGGGGTGCCCTGCTGGCCTTGAGGCCTGGTCATTTTTCTAGGCTTCGGTTTCTGTAGCCGTAAGATGGGTGGCCTGTGGCTGTCTCTACGTTTGAGTGAAGGTGAGTGCATGCCAGCGGGCTGCCCGACACACGTTCATCGCCCGGTGTCAGCGTTTGTGGCCATGTCGCTCCTCCTGCTGCCAGAACTGGGGTGGGGAGGGGGGGGACATGGTACTTGGAACCTGGAGCGGGGTGGCTTTTACATATCTATTGTGCCTGGCAGGTTGGAGCTTTGGGACCCAATTGAAACCCTAGGAGAGTTTTTTTAAGAAAATAAAGAACACGTTTTGAGTATGCTTCCCGCAGGTCGTGCATAGAACCGGTACTTGTAGAGTTCTGTCCCCACTGTGAAAAGGCCCCAAGGTTTGTGGATTTTCTGCTGAGAACTGGGGGTGCACAGTGAGGAACCGCAGCGGTGTGAGTGATGAGTGCAGGGCCTGCCTGCAACATCATAGGCACCAAATAACCGCTTAGTCAGCCGTCTTTTTTTCCACCCAAGAGCCTTGAGCTTCGTGGTAGAGTGAGCCGAGTTTAAGGTTTCCGATCCGAGCTGCCTCACTTGCCCCGGGATGTGGGAGTTAAGCTTTATTTTATCTGTACGTACAGATACATTAAGGAGGAGAAAGCAAAGGTTTTAATTTATTCAGATGACTGACGCAGAGCAACTACTAGTTATTTTTTTAACTTAACCATAGAATCACAAGGAAATCAGCTATTCCGACCCTCATCTGCAGATAAGAATCGTGTGACCTAGTATGAAGAAATAACTTCCCGCTGCCGGGTAGTGACTCAGATTCAGAACCCCGACCTCCTGCGTCTCCTCCGGGTTGAACGGGCGTCTTTGTTGGGGTGGGGGGTGGATGTGCGCTCACGAGGTGACAGTGGCCCGACTTGAAACTCATCATGAACAGTAGTCGCCCATCCCGGTTCCACGGCCTTTGGTGGAGGGGGGACCTGGGCCCACCGAGGAGGAAGCGTTTTCTTCACCTGGGGTGTAGCCCACTGTACCGAACAGAAACCTGAAGTGTGAGCTCGATGAGCTTGTACAGATGCACATGCAGAACCCTTGCCAGGCCCTGACAGGGACCAATTCCCTCCACCCCCTCCCGGGAAAACCAGGATGTCAAGTTCCGTGACAACAGAGCACTCTTACCTGTGTTCGAACTTCGTGTAAGTGGATCGTATGGTGTGTACTTCGGGGCCTGATTTCTGTCCCTTGACATTACGTCTGAGAGAGCCGCCCCTGGACCTGTGTGTCTCTGCAGCCGGCTCTGTCACTGTGGAGTGCCTCTCCGCAGTACACCTGTGCCACCCTGACCTGCAGTTCAGGCCGCAGAGCACGGGCAGGGCACAGGCGGCCTCTCCGCCAGCTACCACAGGAGGCCTGTGCTGCAGGATAATTGTGAGGCTTCTAGCAAATCCCTTCTGTGTTGGCAAATGGTGTTCTACCCTCCTTGGCGGGAGGCGGTTTGCGGTTTGCGGTGCAGTGGACCCTTGAACCGACACGGCTTTGAACCAGGTGGTCCACTGACAGTGGTTTCTTTTCCACGAATGCGTCTCCGGCCCTACACGATCCGCAGTTGGTCGCATCTGCGGGTGCGGAGCCGTGGACGTGGAGGCCAGCTGTGCAGTTACACGCAGGTTTTCACCCACGCAGACTCAGAGCCCGACCGCCACGTTGTTCAGGCGTCCGGTGTAGTGAGAAAAGCGTGTGTTCGGAGGCAGTGAGATCTTACATTAAGTCTCTGCGCTGCCGCCTGTGGCCTTGGGGTAATAAACCCTACTTCCTAGGGGTGTCATGAAGGTTAAACTTGAATGTTTACAGAGTACTTAGTGTACGGCGCCTGGTATGTGATAGAGCGTGAATAATAGCGGTTCTTTCCCCTTTGGTCCTGTTGAATTTGCGTATCTTCTGTAGGCTTCAGCATCCTTACTTGTAAAATGGTGTCGTAAGTCCCACTTACAGAGCTGTGGAGAGGATTCAGTGGCCTGGCACGGGGCCTGGCACCTCGTAAACGCCCGCCTCTGCCCCTTCCTCTCCTCAGCGGCGTGTCCTGTTCTGTGCTAGGTACCTGGGGCTTGGGCCTTCGGATCGTGGGCCTCCTGACACTCAGGGTCTCGTCAGCATTTCCCACCTCCCCCTCATGCGTGAGCGACACTGGTGTGGCCTCCTGGGGTCCAGCAAACCTGGCGGACGCGAGATGCTTAGATACACACCTGAAAGCAAAGCAGAGCAGATCCTGGCCGCCCAGTCTTCACACCCCTTTCTCCCACCTGACTCTCACCACAGCCCTGGGAAGGGAGTCCCCACACAACTCTGCTGGGTTAGGAGGCTGGGGCTCAAGAGGGGAAGGGGCTTCCCTGGATGTACACCCAGGACTTGACCCGCTCTTGCAGTTTGCACCCTCTGTGTGCTGAGGACAGGTCACGACTCGGTTGTTTCTTTGTTCCTTCCTGCCTGTCACCCTGGTGAAGCCCATCGTTCAGCCAGAGTTCTTGACGTCACCCTGGAGAAAGAACGGGCGCAACAGAGTAATATTTTCGCTGCCTAACTTCTACGTGGAAGAGAGAGTAGAGTCAGAGAGACTCTTGAGAGATCTGTCCGGCTGACACTGCTCCTTGGTACCCACAAAACCTGTCTCTTATGCCAGTGAGTTTTGGATACTCAATCTTCAACTTCAGGCCCGACCTAGGGAACCTAAAGCCAATTTAGCAAGTCAGATCAATAAATTAAATAACGGTCCTGTTGCCTGGTGCTTTCAGGTCCCTGGGTGGGGACAGGAGTGCAGAGCTGGTTCAGGGTTCTCTTGGGACCCACAAGGCTCTGGGTTCAGGGGTTATCTCGGTGGATAGGGACAGTCAGCCACTGGGTGCTTGGGGCTTTTTCGGTAGAAATTGGCACCTGGAGGTAGTTTGGGGGGTGGGGAGGAGCTGTCTGTCTCCTAATGCACAGCCGTCTTCTGAGTGAAGGAGGAGGAGTGCCGATGTTGGCGGAAACGGGGCCTCCCTGTGGGCGCCTCTCCGTGACGAGGTGTGACGGCCACGGGTGGTGTATGTGCTTAGGGGACTCAGAGTGGGGCTTCTGCGGTCTAGTTGGATGGCAGAGATGATGACTGTAGTAATAATGACATCTAGGCTTCCTCTTCAAAGCCCAGGAGTTTTGTTTCTTACCAGCATCGTCTCCCACGTGCCCCTTCCCTGCCCTTCTTGAGGGAAGGCTCCCACTAACCAGGCAGCCCCACAGGTAGGCCTTAGCTGGCTAAGGAAGGACTTCTTATACTAAAGAGCCTATAATTTGGCTTTTATTTCCCACAGATTGTCAGGCCGGCTGCTGTTAGACACATTTTTTCAGATGGGGTTAAAAGAGGTGACATGTCTGCCAGAACCTTCCAGTGGAGCTGAGACTCAATTTTAGGGCTTCTGGTTTGAAATCCAGTGTTTTTTCTACAACACTGCACTGCCTCAGTAGGTCAGAGGGGAGGGTCAACCGGCCTTGGGCCCAGCCTGAGCCCACAGCTCCGGGTGGTCTTCTTGCTTTGGGGATCACAGGGGCTTGGTCAGGGCAGTGAGCATGGCTCATGGCATGTTACAGCTGCTACAGGAAAAGGACCGAGGACGCGGGCCTCGGTGCCGGCAGGTCTGCACCGCCTCAACTCGCACAGCACCGACGCACGTACCTGGATGCCGCGGCTGCCGTCCTCAGTGCGTGCGCGCACACCACCGTCCGGTCGAGCCGCCAGCCGTCAGGCAGGGCAGCGGTGTTCACAGGCTATGCCTGGCCACCCGGCCCAGCTCAGCTTCCCTCCCCGCTGCAGTTCGTTCTCTTAGCAGACTTCAGTTCACAGCCTAGTGGCCTTATAAAGGCAACTGCTTCTACCTGCTTCCATGTGAGCCTGCTTCTGACCTTAAACAGGTCATTTCTCTGGGGGCCCCCTTTCCCTGTTTCTGAAGGGAGGGATACAGACTCGATCAAGCTCTCTACAGGTCCTTCTAGCCCTAATGGTTTAGACTTTATGTATATTGTCTGGACAGAGTGAATGCTGGTTCACTGCTTGCAGATGCGTGGTCACTGTGGCCAATGCTAGAAGCAGGAAAAACGCTGTGAAGAAACTGGACGGAAGAATGTCCTTCTTTACTTCCCGAAGGACCTAGCACAACCGGGAGGCGGCGTCCCTCATCATCCACAGTCCTTGTTTATAACTGAAAAATAGAAAATACAGACAAGCAAACAATAAATTACCTCTGATCCTAAAACCCAGAGATGACTGCTCTTAACACTTCTATAGCCTTCCAGAGTTTGCTGTGCTCACGTACGACTGAAGAGCTATTCCCCAGAAATAGTCTGTATGTACTGTCTTGTAAGGTTTTCTCACTTGGCACTATGGCATGCATGTCCTTCTATGCCAAGGAAGTCGGATCTCCTCACCACTTGAGTGGCCAGAGTGTTGCACTGAGTAGTACCATATAGAGATGTTACTACAATTTAACCAGCCTTCGGCTTGTAAGTAAGTTGGCCCCATTTTTCACTACTACATTCACGTAACACAGGGCTGGCTCTCTTGTATGTTTATATGTTAATTTTTGTATGTATGCTTTGCGTCTTACGTTCATCTTTACACACTTGTCCAACTCTATCTTGGGATATTTCTGAGTCAAACAAATACATACACTTCTAAAGCTTTGACGTATCTTGCTGAACACACCTTCCGGAATGAGAGTACTAATTTGTACTGTGTCCAGCCCAGTTGATGGTCACCCACTGCTGAGCCTGCACCAGGACCGGGCCTTAGTGCTCCTATAACCTTAGCAAACACAAGAGAAGGGAAAACGTATCATTTTAATTTGCTTTTGTGTTTACTAGTATGATGATCATTTTTCATATGCTAATTTGAGATTTCATTTTTCCCATTATTTTCAGCAGTAGCTTTAATTAAGTGCAGTACAACACGGAAGGCTGCAAACCTCCTGCGCCTTTAGTCACGTCTGCATGATTTCCCACTCCCAAGGCAGGTGCGTCCTCTGATGACCAAGAGATCTTTTATTTCCTCTGGCAAATAAGTGGAGGCAGTCTGCTCTCATGTAGTGTGTTTCAGGCTCACGACAGATACTAAATACACCTCCGTCACCCGGTTGCTGAGAAGTAGTGTTACCTCCTCTGTATCTTAGGAGTCGTTGTTATTCATGCTCGTCTGCAGAGACGTAGAAGAAAACATTCACTTTCGTTCTCTTTCATTCCCTGGAACTTTACTTCTGCTGGAGGAACTTCTTTCTGTTTAGAATCTAGAATCATGTCAGTGGGTCAAAGAGATTCCTTGGCTGTTCCTTCATCTGGCTTCTTAAAGCAGGGAGGGGGGCTAGGAGTTAGAAGACCTAGCTGTTTCAAGCTCTCAGGTGTCTGGGTGCCCGTTTGAGAAAGCGTTTCCCTGGATGATTCACTCGGTAACAAGAAAAAGAAAAATGGCTCTTTTGTTGGAAAAGCAAATGTGTAGATAAGTAATTCCCTCATTGACCTATATTTAGAAATAAAGATGGGAAGGATCTTAGAGATACTTAGCCAAGTTTTGTTTTTTTTTTTTTTTTTTTCAAAAAAACTGGGGTTTTTTTGTTTTGCTGCTTGGAGCTACTTCTCTGGTTGCAGGGGAAGGACGGAGGGGAGCTGGCCTCCCCGAGGGCTCTGTGGCCGCTCCGGAGAGCACAGACCTCGGCGGGTCGTGCCAAAACCCGGCCTGTGTACCTGCTGCCGCGCCCCACGGCCTCCCGTCTCGGGCAGCTACAGCCAGCACCCTCGGCCCCGCACATACCCTCTGCCGGATACTTACGTGTTTTACTCACAACACCTCTGTGGCGTCTGCTTCCCCGCTACCTCACTGGTTCTACTGGTGGTAGGACCGGTGCAGCCTTAGTCACCAGCCGTTCTCCAGGAGCAGAGCCGGAGAGGCACACAGGGAGCTCGGGAAACGCGTGTGACAAGCAGCAGCCTTTTTGACCTTCTGAATCTCAGGAGCCCAGGTTCTGTTCTTCTGGGCTCAGGCTCAGGAGGTCTGGCTCTGGCCCCACCCGGCTCCGCTCCTCGCAGGCGCCCCTGAGCGGGGCCGTGACCTCCGTGGGCCGCAGTGTCCTCGTCTGAACCGTGCAGCGCTGCTTGTCCTCCAACGTCCCTCCAGGCCAGAGGCCCTCAGAGCCCTTTGTGTGTGGTGCCCTGTCAGCTCCGGGGAGGAAGAGGCCATGGTGGCCGGTAGGTTAGCAGGCCTGGGTGCTGCTCGCCTACATGCAGCCTGGGCAAATCACCTCCTTTTTCTGCGCCTCGGTTTCTCCATCTGTAAGATGGGCGGATTCTGAGGCGTTCAGCGCAGCACGGCGCGTGAAAGGCTGTGATGGCGACCAGCCGAGCCCCGTCCGACTAAGGAAGGGGAGCCCCCAGCACACTGTCTGGGTTCCCGGGGAAACTCCGCCGTCGGTGGGAAGAGCCTGGCCTGGAGGTCGGGCATCTGATTGTTGGCCAACTCGGCCGGCGCCATGCCTGTGGCTTCAGGCGTGTCTCCTCTGCTGTGCGGGCGTCGGTGCTTGGGCTGGACTAGTCAGGTGGTTCCAACAGGGACAGTGTGGGAGCGGAGAGGAGGCGCTTGTCCACCTCTGGCCGGTGGACAGAGGGCCAGGAGCGCTGGACACATCACAGTGTGCTGGGCAGCCCCACGCGATCACGTATCGTCCTGCGTGTCCCACCAAACACGTGGAGGCGAGGAACTTAATTATCTGAGCCAGAACTTTACTGTGTTGCAAGAATAAGCACTCCTTTTTTTTAAAATTAAGTTATTTATTTATGTTTGGCTGCGTCGGGTCTTCATTGCTGCACTCTCTCAAGTTGCAGCGAGCGGGGGCTAACTCTGTCGAGGGGTGCGGGCTTCTCATCACGGTGGCTTCTCTTGTTGTGGAGCACGGGCTCTAGGTGTACGGACTTCTGTAGTCGTGGCACGTGGGCTCAGTAGCCGTGGCTCGCAGGCTCTAGGGCACAGGCTCAGTAGGTGTGGTGCACGGGCTTAGTTGCTCCATGGCATGTGGGATCTTCCCGGACCAGGGCTCGAACCCATGTCCCCTGCGTTGGCAGGCGAGTTCTTAACCACTGCGCCACCGGGGAAGCCCCTCCTTTTTTTTTTTAATAGCAGTTTTAGTATGTGCTGAATTTTCTAGGAATGCAGCCACCACGTGCTTCAGAAGAAAATTGTGCTTTAGTTTGTTTGTAACTTTACCAAAGAATTGTTTTCTCTTTTGGAAAACCTTATCTCCAGCGTTATCGCTGGTGAGATACACACACAGCACCGCATTACTGAAACCGCTTGCGTCAGCAGTGGTCACGGTGTGTCTGGGGGTGGTGCCAGCGTCTGACTGAGGATGTCTCCCTCCTACTGTAGTTGTCCGAGCTTTTACGTGGTGCAGTGTTGTCGTATGATTGGTTACTTCTCTCTCTTTTCTCCTGTTATTTTTTTCTAATTTATGCAGGTAGGTTATATAATCTTTGAATTTCACTTCAGTGTAATACAGGGAGTGTTATAAAATGTTTGTAATAAAAAGGGGCCATCGAGTCTGAAAGGAAGGGCTAGAAGTTCTGTAAAAACGAGACGAGTTCCACCTTCGTCCCATCTGTTATCTCCTTGGATCGTCACCTAACAGTGCCGGCTGGATGAGGGAGGCTGGGATCGGAACACGGTTCCTCTTCTCCTCCAGAGACAAGCAGGAGAGGCAGCAGAGCCCCCGGGAGGCGGGGGGTGGGCGGGGAATGTACATTTTGGAGCCAGGGTACCGCGATGTGAAGGAGAGCCACGCGTTCCTCCCGCCTCTCCTCCGAGCACGCCTCCGCTCCGGCGTCGCGTCCCTCCGACAGCGCACCAAGCGGTCCAGACGCTGCCTGCCCGCAGGCGGCACCCAGAGGCTACGGGCTCAGCCCCCAGAGACCACCCCCACCCCTTTCCGGAGCCAGTCACCTGTGCTTCTGAGCAACAGGCCATGAGTCAGAGGGGCCTGTGACCTCCTCGGGTTCAATTAATTTGCTAGAGTAGCTTGCAGAACTCAGAGAAATGTCTGACTTACTAGATTACCGACCAGTGTATTAGAAAAGGATGGAACTCTGGAGCGGCCAGATGGACGAGACGCACAGGGCTTGTGGGACGGGCCCAGAGCTTCGGTGCCCTCTCTGGGCAGCACCCTCCCCAGTCTCTACATGTTCAGCAACCCAAGATCTCTGAACCCCATCCTTTTGGGGTTTTTATGGGGGTTTCATTGCATAGGCCATAGGCGATTGAACCTCATCTCTAACCAGTCTGCCCTCCATAGAGGTCAAGGGTGTGGAGACTGAAAGTTCCAGCCCTCTAACCAAAAGTCACTGCATTAACATCAGCTCAGGCGTGGTTGAAAGGGCCTGTTAGGAGTAACAGAATACACCCGTCTCGCCTCCATGCTCTGAAGCTGTTTCAGGAAGTGAGAAGAAGACTAAACGTTACCACGGAAGATGCCCCTTGGGCTCCTGTTTAGGAAATTACAAGGGTTTTAGGAGCTATGTGCCGGGAGCAGTGTACGGAGACCAAACATACATTTCTTATTATAAATCACCGTATCCCCGTGGGTTCAAACTCTTCTGCTACTCACAAGCAGTGTGACGCTGACAAGTCACTCCTTCTGTGAAATGGGTACAGTAATACCGTTGATGACTGGAGGATTGATTACCCGACACAACTCCTGTGTGACACCTGCGCCTGCAGGTGTCCAGTTAATACAGTTTGTTTCCTCCGGGCTCCCGCACTCTCCCCAACAGACACTGCTGCTCCTTGTCAACAGAGAAGCGCTCTTTCGTTAAACTAGGCTCTCTCAGAACTTCCCGAAGTCACTGTCTGGTTGTCTTTCCTTGTTCCTGAAGGGTCGGGCCCCGGTGGCACCGATGCGAGGCCCCAGGCCGATGGGCTCCAGCCATCTGGTGGGAGTGGGCTTTTGAGGATAACCTTCCCCCTCCAGGCCCGCACTGGTGTGGAGGACAGATGGTGGAGGCCCGGCCAGCACTGATGTGGGACCAGAGAAGGGCTTAGACATCAGGAAGCTGGCCTTCCGTTTTGCAGCTGGGACCCAGTGAGGGGAGGGACTTGTGCAGGTTGCACAGGACATTGGGGCGGAGCTGGCACCTGCGCCCACGGCCCCTCCCGCTGTCCCACATCACGCCCACTCCTTCCTAAAAAAGGATTTTCCCTGGGACCCGGACCCGGGGTGGGGCTAGCAAGAGAGCTGAGAAGCCTGGAAGGCGGGGCTTGGGCGGGCTTGAGAGCGTGGCTCTGTCCGCCTTCTCTCCAGTGACATCCAGTCCAACCCTCCTAGTGGGCAGAGCCATGCCATCCCGTAGCTCACTCTCCCACGGCTTCGCCTCCTTACTGTCAACTCACAGCACAGTGGGAAGACCCCAAACCAAAGCTGAGGGTCCCCTCCTCCATTCCCGCTGAGACCCCAAGAAACTCTTCAGATCAGAAGATGCGGCAACCCTCAACTCATCCCAGAGTCATAGACGCTCCCAGTAGGTCACCAGCGGTGATGAGGGGAGGGGGCCGATGTCATGTGCACGTGACCGAGCCTGAGTGTGCCAGGAAGAGTGGAAGAGGCGGCCCAGAGGGCCCCCCCCACGGCATGTTGGGCCTTCCTCACAGACCGCCAGGGCTTGGGGCCCAAGAATGCTTCAAGCAGGAGACCATTACAGCCAGCACTGGAGGCGGGAGCCCGTTTCCCCAGGACCTTGGGGCTCCTGGAGCCCCCGGAGGGGTGCTGGGAGGACCTGTGTCCCAGCGTCTGGGCTTCTAGGGCAGGACCGTGAAGCTGCATCCACAGGGGAGAGGCCAGGAGCAGCCCTGCTGCTGTCCTTGGGCAGGACTCCTCCCAGCCTCAGCTTCTTCACCTGTAAAATGGGGTGGTCAGGCCTACCTCAGGCGAGATCATGGGTGTACAGCAAAGCATGGGCTGGTGGCAGGAGTTCTGAAGACTGGCTGGCTTGTCACGAGCAGGAGGTAACACCTCAGAGCATCTAGGCTCCACGTGGGAGTATGGCTTTCCTTTAAAGGCCTTGGGCTCAGGATTAGATGCAGGAATGCCTCAGACTGTTAAAGCCTGCTGTTGGCGCTGGGCAGGGAGGGGAACAGGAGCTTGCCTGGTCAAAGGCAACTTTGCTTACAGTTGGGGGGTTGAATGCAGCGAATTTCAAACTGTCTATGTTGTGGAGTTCCAGGGGTTCACCAGGCATGTCCTACCCTCACCCTGATAACAACCAGCGTAGCTCCACTTTATCTTTTGGGACTCTGCAAACAAGGAGCACCTGGTAGCTTGGTGCAAGTCCACACGGGGTGAGTTAAAGCACGTCTCTCAGAACATAGCGGTGTGGACTTTTGTTACCTGGTTTGCTTGTGGTAACATCATTCGTTGGTACATCTCAAGCTGGTGCTGGTGATAGATGTTCCCCCAGTCTTTCCAATGTCCTTAACCGCTGCAGCGTCAGCTCCCACGGGAGGGTGCCCAGGGCAGGGGCCTCTCCTGAAGAGTGAGGTCCAGAGCCGTTTCCTCTCACTGCCCCACCTCCCGGCTTCGTAGAGCCGGGGCTGGATTCTGCTTTTCATAAACCTCTTTTCTTCTTAAAACTACCTGCTTTTTTCTCTTAAGGAAAAAAGCTGTCTTCACCTCCCTCCTGCGGAGGCCGTGGGCACTTTCTACCCCCGACAAAGGGTCATTGAGGACACCCGCTCCCTGAGGCTCCGCGTCCTCTCCTGCCTGCCCCCTGGTGGCCGCTGCACACCAGACACCAGGGACGTCCTACCACCCGCACCCACGGTGACTCACCAGGGCACCTTCCCCAGACCCCACCCAGCGTGCCCTCCTGTCCCCACTCTTACAAGCCCCACTGTTTCTGCGGGACCCTGGCTCTGCAGACGAAGCCATTTCCGGCCACCGTGGCAGGATGCCCCACTCCTTCCCCACGCTCCCACGGTGCTTCATTCATGCCTCCATCGTGGGGGCTAATGCCACCTGGCATGTCGTATTGTCCTCAGCATGTGAGTTTGGTCAGGCTGGGAAGTCAGAAAGTGTCCTGTTTGTCTCTGGACCCTCAAAAACCAGCACACTGTCTAACTGACAAGCTCTGGCTGCATCCATATGGGTGAGGGGAGGCAAACCAAGACCCGAGGACTTGCCGGTCTTGAGACCTCCAGGCCCATATTGCGATTGCACTGGATGGTCCATCCTGACGTGGGCGTGCACTGGGCCCGACCCCAGACCCCTGCCTCACGTGTGTTGTCCTCGCGCTTTGTGCTTGTGCTGCGAGCTGCAAGGCACCCTCCCCTCCCCTCCCCTCCCCTTCCCTCCAGGGGCCTCCTCCTGCCTCTCAACACATGGTCATCCACCTGGTTTGAGCTCGCTATTTGCTCCTCTAGACTGTGAGCCCGTCGAGGGCAGGAGCCCCAACGAAGGACCAACACGTCCCAGGTGTTTGGACAGTAGGTGAGCTCGCTGGTGCGGTCACACATCTGTCTGTCTGTCCCTCACGTGGCCTGGTGCTCCTGCCGTCACTCCATCCTCTACAGACCAAGACGACGTTCCTGGACCAGCACCACTTGTGGAACTGGGCGCAAGGCGAGGGGTGCTATCTGTGATTGAGGGACATGGCACATAGAATTGTCTCACACAGAAATCGCACCCGTCACCTTGGCCCGCCTAGCAGCACCCTGAACCGAGGAATACGCCTTCCCCAGCCAGCAGCCGTGTTCTCACCGACCTCCAGCTCTTTGTCGCCCTGTACGGGGTACGTGTGTATCGGACGTGGAGTCAGGCAGGTCTGGGTTCGGGCACTGCTTGTGCCAAGGGTGTGCCCTCGAGCAAGTCACTTCACATTTCTGAGACTCAGTTTCTCCATCTGTACAATGGGTTTACTATACCTACCTCACAGGGTTGTTGTGAGGATAACATGAGATGATGTTTGTGCAAGTTTTTTGTCACCTGTAAATTACTGTAACAATTGGAAGGGGTTTTTTTGTTTTTGGGGGTTTTTTTTTTAGTATTTGAAAAGTTAACTAACTAACATATCAACTCCTGTGGTGATGCCTTGGGAGACACAGGGAGGCCGGGCCGCTTGGGCTGGGATGGTGAGTTCAAGTCAAAGGTCCAAGGAGAGGTTGTACCTGGCCCTTAGGGTCGCCCTCTGCACCTTGGCAGTACTTTGTAGCCCCTTGGGGCCCCTCATTTCTGAGTTATCCCAGCAGCAGCCTGCTGCCATCATGGTCTTCCTTTAAAGCACTGCTGGTTTGTGTGTAGCTGCCATCCCGGAGAAGGAGGGCCTTCTTCCACCAGGACCAGGCTCATCTCCCTGACGCTAATGGGAGGATTTCGTTGGGGCTTTTCGTTTTCCTTGGATCTGGCCTGGGCACCACCACATGCTCAGTCGGGGCTTGAGCTCGTGAATGGTCCATTATGGATGCCCACCTCGCCGGTGCCCACCAGGCACATCTCGGCTTAGGTCGTGGTGAGCAGCCTGTGGCCAGCACGGCTCCTGACAGACGACACAGACTCTGGGGGCAGAGGACAACGTGCCAGGCCCGTGCTCCAGGCCCTGACACACAAGAGCCTGTGAAACCTTGAGCAAGCCGTTGCATCACCCCGAGCCTGTTTCCTCACCTTTAAAGGTGGTTATAATAACCACCTACAAAGCTGCTGTGAGACTCCGATGGTAACGTAAGTGGGAGTGTGACTTGCAAGCCGTAAAGCGCCCTCAGAGTGCAAACTGTCCTGCTTTGCCCCTGGAGCACCCCATCCCAGGACCCTGTCTGAGGTCTCAGCCCTCAGAGACGTCCAGAGCCCTCCCTGGTGTGGGAAGAGACAGTGACATGCCCGCGGGCCGGCCCACATGCTCCTCAAGGAAAGGAACGCGTCTTTTGTTATACCTGTCCCACCTGGGCTCGTCGGCTCCCCTGGCATCCTCCTGAGACTGTCAGGGACAGGCTAGGAATTCCTGTCCCCACCTTAAGGCTGAAGAAACAAAGGCTCACAGCAGTGATTCGCCAAAGGCCACACTAGTGAGTGACAGAGCCCAAGTCTCCGATTCAGAGTCCAGGCCCTTGCGCAGGGAGCCAGATGGCCTGTCAGAGAGACCCCAGTCAGCTTGTGGCCTCCACACTTTCTAAATCATAACCCAGCTTGATCATGGGTTGATTATTTGGGGCATTTAACCTGGCCCATCTTTATAACGAAATGCCTACTTCTTCTGAAATAAGTCAAAAATTAATGAGCATCCATTTTCTTTTTTCTCAGTTAGCATACTTAATATCTTTCCTAACGGATGATAATTTCCAGGTCAGCCTTCTGCCAACTTGTCTCATTAGGATAAGAGCCAGCTCAAATATTTTAGTAAGTGACCATCCCAGGGACGCAGAAACCCAGGTGCTGGACTTGGATGCAACTTGCAGCTTCTCGAGTGGACAGGGTGTGAGCGCTTGAGACCCTGCCCCCAACCTGCTTGTCAGCTGCCTGCCTTCATTCATCATTTATTCATTCAGCAAACGCCTGGGCGTTCGCAGTGGACACCTACTTGATTTACCTGCTTCTGCCCGTAGTCTGCCCTCCACACACAAGCAGATTGATCTTTCCACGTCTAGGTCAAGCCAGGTCAGCCCTTGCTCAGCACTCTCCAGCGACTTAGAGTCGTACCCAGAATCAAATCCAAACCCTGGCCGAGGCGTGCGTGGACCTCCCTGGTCCTGGCTGCCTTTTGCTCCTTCACTCCCGCACCACTCTCTGCCTCGCCCACTTACTTCCGATCACAGCGGCCTCCTGGTCGCCCCCCGACTGTGCCACGCGCCCCCTTCACCGCGGTGTCCCTTCTGCCTGGAACGCTCTTCCCTCCGAGTAACCCGTGGCTCACGTGACACCTCGTCAGCGAGGCAGGACCCACACACCTGCCCCTTCAGCTCTTCCTGCTGTGTCCCTCCTGTTACATTGCTACCGTGTTGCCTGCCTTTCCTCTCGAGAACCAAGGGCCCAGGAGAGCGGTTTGTGTCCACGGCTGTATCCCCGGTGCCGCGCACAGTGACGTTTGTGTGATGGATGAAGGACCAGGCATATCCCGGGCCTGTTCTGTTCTATGCACCAGCACACAGAGAGGACCAAGACGCAGTTCCCGCGTCCGCAGAGCTCGGTCAGGCAGAGAAGAGGGACTTGACAGCACCGTGTGACCAGTGTGGGACAGAGAGAAGTAAGTCCAGGGCCTCGGAAGCCTGAGATGCAGGGACAGGGCTCCAGGAAAGCCTCTGCAGTGGGCATGCTGGATCTGGGCCTTCAAGGATGGATAGAAGTTTGCCAGTTAGAGAAGAGAGAGGGCAGTCGGGTGAGGAAGCTGCGTGTGCAGAGGCACAGAGACGTGTTTGAGCCTTTCTCGGGGGCACTCCCTACCCTGGATGGGTGTGGGGGAATCGGTGAGGCTGACGGAACAGTCAGGGCCAGGTCTTGAAGGGCCTAGACCTTCCCCTCGAGCCCCAGGCCTTCATGGCCTCCTCTCCCTGCCAGACAGATCTTCAGAGGTGAAAAATTACATCCTGATATCCCGCCCTGGCGCCGTGGCTCTCGCCAGGGCTTAGAGGGAGGGTCCTTGCCGAGTCCCAGCTGCCTGGGACTTCCTGAGAGCCCGGTGCTCTGCCTCTGTGGCTCCTGGGCAGCTCTTGGCCACAGCCCGTGGCTTCTAAGTGGACTCAGCAATGGTTTGCCCCGGCTGGCCAGCCCCAGTCCCCACTGTCCGTGGATAGCACCCCGCCTGTCTCCCAGCTTTGGAGGGACACGGCACGCTGTCTGCGGTGGCAGACGGGTGGGACTGAAAGGGTCCTGGCCTCACCCATCTTTACCACCGATTGGGGGTAATTCATGCCTCTGAAGCTCCATTTCTGAGCTGTCGCGTGGGGTTGTGACAACAGCCTGTCAGGCGGCTTCGAGAAGTAGCCACGGCGATGCGGAGGCATAAACGTAGGGCATGTCTCTTCTCAGGGTGCTCTCAGTCCAGCAGGGGCGCGCGCAGGCGCGGCACAGCTCTGCTAAAAGGCAGCCCGGGGCCTGGCGGGCGGGGCGCCACCAAGTCCCTGAGCAGGCCTCGTGGGGCAGAGGCGGGAACGTGCCACGTCTCGGGCAGAGGAAGCGCCAGGGAAAGGCGGGAAAGAAAGAAACATCTCCGGAGGACGCAGGCGACCTACCGAAGAACAGAGAGGTTAGAGCACCCGGGGCGAGGCTCAGGGCGCGAGTCGCAGGGCCCTGGATGCCGGTCGGGACCCCGCCGTCCTGGGCCTGGTGTGCGGCGGAGCCACGGGAGACCCCCAGTCTCCAGAGTCCTTGCAAGTCCTGGGCCATACTGTAAAGACTCATGCAGATTTTATGTTCTTCTCCATGGCGTATCTGTGCCACCTTCCCTATTTGGAATTTCCCATTCCGTAAAACTGATGCTCCAGAAGGGTGGTCTGTGCCCTCTGGTTTCTGCACATACCGCAGAGCACCCCAGGCTGTGGAAGGGTCTGCCCAAGGCACAGGGGCCTCTCCAGTTGAGGCGTGGAGGGCGGAGAGTGGCCTGGTGTCAGCAGCAGGGTGCAGGGGCAGCCCTACCGTTGTGACCTCAGTGACTTCAGGCACAGCTGGAGATCAACCAAGCCACACATAACGGGCAGGACGTTCTTACATGAGCTCATCTAGAAAACCGAGAGTAAATCCTTGCTGAAGAAACAGATACATTTAATTAAGCCAGTTCATAGGTCCGTAGTGTAAAAAAGGACTTTACAAGCCATATCAGCCAAGACGCTCGGTTTACACACAGAGAAACTAGCTCGGGAAGTCCGGCACCGGCAGCAGTAGGGCTCAAATCCAGCTGTTTGCCTGACTGTGTTTCGGTAGCTCCTGATTCCCTTTGCAAACGCTGCTGTTGAAATGTCGTCACACGCTTCTGGAGCATCTGGCGGCTGGAGGTGGAGCAGGCAGCTTAGTCGGGTCCGAGCCCTGCCGCCTGCAGGCTGTGAACTCTGCGGATCTCATCCACTGCGCCTTCGGCAGTTGGAGGTAATGGAGACACTAAAGCCCAAAGAGAATTAACACTCGGCTCTGCTGACCTGCATCCTAGCTTCGGTTACCACTTCACCGTCCGTTTCCCCAGCGGCTCACACCTAACACATAGTGCTCTTCTAAGTCCAAGTGGTCCACGGCTGGTGGGGTGGGCCCGGAGTTGGATTTCTGACCCCTGGATACCAAGGAGAGAAACTGCTCCTCAAGACCTCCCCTTTGGGGCGTTCTCTCAACATGACCCATCGCAGAGCTGACCTCTGAAGAGGCAGGAAGCTGATGGGGACAGAACACGGGCTCGGAAGCTGCAGGAGCTCGTTCTTCTGACTCTGTCACTTGTTTGACGTAGACAAGCTTTTAATCTCTCTGGGTGTCCCTGGCTTGCTGAGGTGATGATAATTCCACTCCTGGGATGTGTCATGAGAATTTCATAGATGCAGGTATGAAATGTTAGTCACTCAGGATTTCCTAAGAGGAGGAGGCACTGGCAGAGGGCTGAGTCGTGCTGTGTCAGACTCTAGGCTGACACTGACGCGTTAAAGATCCACACCCCAAGATAAGCAGCGCTCTCGTTGTGTTTCAGACCAGAAGACAGAGTGAAAGAGCTTCAGCAATATGCCCAAGGTCAAAGAGTGACAGAGCCAGGACTCCAATTTAGCTCCAAGTGGCTTCAAGTCCATGCACTCCGTAAACGGGGAGTGCTGCTCTCAGCACCGGATGCCTCCTCCGGCTCAGCCCCGCAGGTGGGAAATGAGGTCCCAAAGAGGGAACGCGACCAAGCTACCCAAGGCCCCAAAGCCCAGCGGAGCCGATGTGTTAATCATGCGGGGAGAGATTTGGACAGGCGAGGCCGTGTGAGCCCCGAGTCAGGGAGGAAGTGGAGTGGGGCAGGAGGTGCCCCCGCTAGGCAGCAAGTCTGCGGGATCCCAGATTCCTCTGAAGTCCTTCCTGGTACCTTACAGATCCGTACGTGTTTGCACTTTAGCTCAGGGCAGAGTAAAGAGGGAGACGTCGGCATCACAAGGGAAGATGGTAAGGGAGGTGGGGCCTGACCCAAGTAGGTCACTGGTAGGGAAAGAGGAGCTGGAGGAGGTGGCTGGGGGCCGGGAAGCATTTCCCAAGGGACCCATGGGAATGATGTTTCCCACGTGGGGACCAGCACAGCGGCGCTGTGCTTTCCGATGTTTCCTGTGAAAGCGGGGCTCAAGGGGAAGAGTCAGAGACAGAGAGAGAGCAGGAGGCAACCTAGGAGTCAGGGAAGGCTCCACGGGGTCGGCGACCCACTTGACTGGGCTTTACGGGCCCTGGGGCTTTGCCAGCTGGGGAGGTGCAGAGGCGCCTTGACGGCGGAAGGAGCGGCCACTGCACCCACGGGTACGAGGACAGAAAGGGGTCCAGGGTGGTGGAAGGGGCTGAAGGATTGACTTCCCGCGGGCCTGGAAGCCGGTTGGGCTGGAAAGCAGGCAGGAGGGGCAGGGATTGGCTGAGAGAAGCAGCAAGGAGAGGGGAGGAAATCCAAGCAACGGCCGGATGGCGCTCGGGAAGAGCGGGCGGCCAAGGTCACCAGTGCCCGGGACTCTTCCTTCGGTGGGTCACCTGTTCCCTCCCACAGCCCACGGGGGCAAGAGGAGACCGAGCCACGACGGGAGGCTCCTTCTGGAAGACGCCTGGCGTCACCGGGGCCCATGGGCCGGCCCCACGAGGGGTGTGGACCCTCCTCCGGGGCCCCCAGAGCTTTCTGGAATCGGGTAGGCGGGCGGGTTCTGATAGGTTAGCTGGGAAGCCTCATTAAACATTGAAGCGGCGAAGCCCATTTGACGGCTGCCCGGCATATCGGTTTCCCAGTGCCCAAGCCAGGCGGCTGAGGAAGGAGCGGTAAGTGGGCAGGATGCGAGCAGCGCGCCTCCGGACCGCGCCCCGGGGCCCGCCCGCAATGGTCAGCAGGGAGTGGACCTTCCACTGCTCCCGCTTCTGTCCCTGCGACTGCGCCGTGCTTTGCAGAGTGAGCTGTAGGTGACGGGGGCCCCCTCCTCCCTGCTCCCCCCGGGCCTCCCCTTTCCTCCCAGGTGCCGGGGGAGGCGGGGCCGGAGCTCTGGGTCTTGCGACGACCTCCGAGTCACTGACAGTCGGAGGGTCGAGGTGCTGTTCTGACCGAGGCCTTGCAGGAAGGGCGGGCAGGGCACGCGGGCTGGGCCGCGGCCAGTGTGGCTCCGGTCCCGGCGGCCCCGTCCGCTGGGGGTGCCTGTGGCCTTGGGAGATCGCTCACCCTTTCCAAGCCTCAGTTTCCCCGTCTATGACGTAGGTCTGACAGGCTCTGCCCTGGATAACTGAGCAGATTAATCACAAAAATGACGCAAAGGTGCTTTGTCACACAGACAGTAAGTGTGTGACAGGTTTCATTGCACTTTATTCTATTTGAGATCATTTTCCAGGGGTGTGATGTGTTCTGAAAGGCGCTTCTTAAGAAAGGGAGAAAACATCTTTTACTGGGACGATGACCGGCCCGAGGGCCGCAGCCTGAGCGGGACGACGCAGGCCGGGTGGCAGTACCTGGCCTGGGAGCCGGGAGGCTGGGGTTCGAGCCCCGTTTACCCCTGTTTGGATGTTTCCTTGGGCAAGTCCCTCCCTTCGCCCGGCCTCAGGATCCCTCGACGCCAGGAGAGGGGACCCTGCTTGCTAGCACCCAGGGTGGCACACGGGCCTCCTGCTGTCATTGTCAGAGCGAAAGGGCCTTTCCTCTCTGGCGTACCATGCTGGTGCTTGATTGCAAGGCTGGTAGGTGCTTCTCACTGTGTGGCCTTGGGCAGTTCGCCCCTCTCCGAAGTGCAGCCTCTGCATCTGCACATGCCGACCTGGGGCTGCAGGTCATTTCGACACTGGCCTCTTAGACACAGCTTTAACCACTGGTCACCCCGGGGTTGAGCCATAACTGGCGGGCCCAGGGATGAGGGTGTATTACAGGATTGCAGTGGGTGATAAGTCAGCTGGCCCTGGCGATCTGAGTAAATAAAGCAAAACAAGCGGCCTCACGTATCAGCCACTGTGAGAGCCTAAACTCACTCACAAGGACCGGCAGGAAAGGCACTAGAAGGTTCACACGGGGTAACTTTAGGCAACAGGCAGACTGGCAGGGCGCTGGCCGTCGGGGTTTGTCTGCTGCTGAGCCAAGCTCAGCGGGTGGGATAAGCACCCCTGCCTGGGCTCCTAAGCACGGAGGTGGTGAGGCAGCCGTCTGTCTGACCGGAGCCGAGCATCAGCACATGTTGGTGTGGACAGAGCCCTGGGCTGGGAGACGCTTGTCCTGGGCGCTGGTCCCAGCCCTGCCACCGATTCCTGGGTGGCCTTGGCAGGGTGGCTCTGCAGACCGTGGCCAGGCCAGAGCTTAGGCCCAGATCACAGGCTCCGTTCCCGTGTGTGTGTTTGCCTGCTTGGCAGCAGAGGCACCTAGACACGAGAAGTGGGGGGGGGGGCTGCACCCCGTCTCAGAGTGTGGCTCTGAGCTGGTCCAAAATGGAGGCACCTCTGGAGAGAGGAGAAGGAGTCGGCCAGAGAGACGGCAGGGGGGAAGGGGGCTCGAAAGGGCTTGGGGCTCTGCCCAGCCTGGGCCAGGTGGCTGTCACTTGCTGGCCAGAAATTCCATCAGGCATCACTGAGCAGGTGCTGGATCCTTGGTTTCCGGTGCTGCTGGGATCTCAGGTTCCATCTTTTCAGGAGGCCCAGGGGATGCCTTTCCTGTAGAGACTGCCTGGAAACCTGGCCTGTCCCTTCTGTCCCAGAGGAGCTGGGGGCTGGTGTCCCAGGGCCTCATAAATGTTAATGGGCAGCAGGAGGACGGCCTTTCTCATGAGAAGGTGTCCGCAGCGCTTATCTGCCTCCCTCAGCTGTGTAACTTGAAGTGCAGTACCTGGGGCAGGAGCCGTACGGCCTCTGCCTGCCCTGCACAGCCAGACGCAGAGGAGAGTCACAGTGGAGCGCGTAGCCCCTCCGTGGGGACTCTTAGTCTTTCGTTTCTTTATTATAAGGCGATGCGTCCTGCTTGTGCAGAATTTGGAAGTTCAAAAAGAGGGGAGAAATCCACAATCCAGAGGTAGCCACTGTGACCATTTTGGTGTATTTCCTTCTTTGTCCTTTTAAGTTGCAGAGATTCAGAACTAGGAGATCCTTGGTTCCATCCTTCTCACTCTATAGGAAACTGAGGCCAGGAGCGGGGAGGGGCTTAACTACGTAGTGGCCGAGATCCAGCAAGAACCTGGGTCTCCCTGGCCCCAGCGTCCCTCCAGAGGGGATCTGGACAAACTGAAACAGTCCAGGGAGGCGAGCCAGGAACGGGGAGGGGCTGGAAGACGGGAATGAGGGCGCCGGGAGGGCCGGGGGGGGAGCATGGGCACCGCTGCCCACTGTCCGGGCCCCGTCTGGTCCCGACCGGCACCCGTGGGAGCCGTGCCAGCAGGACGGGCGTCAGCCCGCGGGGAAGCAGAGCCCGGGTAGGCTCTGGAGTCTCTCCTCACTGCGGCCCTTCAGGCTCTGCACAGCTGACAGCCTGGGACGCAGGTCTTTCTCCTGCGTCAGGAGCATTCATTTGCGCTCACTTCACCCAAGCGCTACGTGGGCAGGGCACCTACGCGGGGTCAGGCAGGATGGCGGCAGGCAGGCCGAACCACAGCCTCCCCCTCCAGAGGCCAGTGGTGCTGAGAGTCTGCGGGGGCTGCACTTCGGCCGGGAAAGGGCGCCCGGGCTCCCTCGGCCCCGACCCGGCTGCCGCTGCCGGCCTCCTGCCCTTCTCTGCCCCTGTCCTCCCATCCGGTCTCCCCCAGCCTTCCTTCCCCAGGAGGCGGAGCAGTTCAAGGACATGTGTCCAAGGGAGCTGCAGTCCCTTGACGTCCTGTGCTCGCTGGCTTTCTTAGGGTGAAGTGCGGGTGGTACCAAGGCTCCTGGGATGAGGGAGAGGATTAAGTGAGTGATGTTTGCGAGTCTGGCGCAGGACCTAGCGCGCAGCACGGCGGCTGCCCGATAACTTGAGTTCCCTCTTCCCACATCCCGTCCCCTCGAGTTTGCCCAGTGCCACCACCGCTGGTGACCACGGTGTCTCCCTGCTCGCGTATCTCCCGCTTGTGGGGTGCGCCCCCAGCTCGGCCGCGGCCTGTCTCCAGCGTGAGGGGAAAGCTCTAGAATGTGCCACCTGCACAGCCTCGGCCACAGACAGTTTGCCCGGGGCCCGATCATTCATTCATTCAACAGATGTTTGTCGAGTGTTGACCAGATGCCAAGACGTACGTTAAGTGCTGGGCACGTGGAGAACAGGACAGTCACGCGCCTGGAGGTTAAGTCGGACGGCTGTGCGCCCGGGTCCTGGCACGTACAGGCGCGTGTAATAGGTCCTAGGGGACGGGGAGCCTGGGCTCGCAGAGGCCCCGTGAGCAGGTGCCCCCTGCACAGCAGAGCATGGCCTGGGCCCCGCCCGTCCCCTGCAGCCTCTCAGCAAGGCTGGGGCCGGGCCGGGGGTCAGCCGCTTTGGGTCCCTTCTCCCGGAAGCCTGACCCTGTGCAGCCAGGTTTTCCTCCATCAGCTCTCCCCGGCCCCCTGCTGCTAAATGAGGGCAGCGTTCCCGGGGACGACCGCACCTCACGCCGGAATCTACGTCACAGATGGAGGCCGTGGAAGCCTTCGGGGCGCGGTACCCGGACCGGGCGCTCTCACCCCACCTGGGAACAGCCCTGTACCCTGTGGAGGGCGCGGGGTCGTTCACGCCCTGCTCGCCCCTGAGGCCCCAGGTCTGACCTCAGTCCTCCCGGCCCCCCGGTCACTCAGTGACTTGCCCTAGGGCCCTCGGCTGCCAGCCACCCTCTCTGGCAGCCTCCCCGCCCCCTCCCGGGCGGGCTCGTGACCTGGGTCTGGCCAGCCTCACCCTCCCCTCTGGTGTTGTCTCTCCTTTCCATCCCCCCACCTCACGACCCCCAAGCGTAAAAGGGCCTCCTCTGAGACACCAGCGTGTTTGTAGGAGTGGGTGTTTGATGGGACTCCGACCTGAAGCTGGAACGTGGGCCTCAGGGGACAAGGAGTCACTCCTTCCCCAAGAAGCATCATGTCAGATCGACTCAGAGCAGACGAGCCTGCCTGTCCCTTCCCCAGGCTCCTCTCTGTGGTCAGACAGGGGCTCCGTCAGGCACGGGCCACCCTCCGCCTTGGCCTGCCACCAGGGCGTGCGCTCCGATGCTGTGGGCTGGACCCACAAGACACCAGAAGCTCACGGGCACCCTGCTTTTCCCGATGTTGGGTCCATGTTCCACGTTAAATTTTCCTCTTTGTCACGTGTCTGTAGTGCAGATTGGGCTCTTTATTGTGACTTTGCAAAGCTTGTGTGAAGTGAGTGAGAGAGCTCTTAGGTGGAGCTCCCAGACTTGGCAGGCTTGTGACACCGAGCCCCGTGGCCTTGGGCAGCCCCCCCACCACCACCTCTCGAAGCCACCAGCACCCCTGCCCTGGGCGGCGGTGGGGGCCCCTGGTGCCTGCGGGGAGTAGTTAGCCTGGGAACTGGGCCTCAGTCGGCCTCCTCTCTGAACTGGCACAGACTCGGGGAGCCCTGTGTTTCTGTGGCTCACTTCTAGGGAGGTCTTATTTTCCTCTGAGCGAGTTCAGTCCCATTCCTTCACCTGCGCTTTTTTCCCTGGGCTTGGTGATCACACGTTCCCTCAGACCTTCCCGACTCCACTTGATAAAATACGCCGAGTACCTGATGTGAGCCGGCCCTGAGCAGAGAGTGACGAGTGACGGGCGTGGTCTCTGCCCTCCAATCACTGTAACATCAGAAGGTGGTGTGGGAGAGGCCAGGCTGTGGAGGCCGGAGGATGTAGGCAGGCTTCCTGGAAGAGGCAGCTGTGCAGCTG
Organism: Kogia breviceps; assembly: GCF_026419965.1. Taxonomy (NCBI): domain Eukaryota; kingdom Metazoa; phylum Chordata; class Mammalia; order Artiodactyla; family Physeteridae; genus Kogia; species Kogia breviceps. The sequence goes on along the minus strand of NC_081312.1, from coordinate 5,022,310 downwards.
GGCCTTGAAGACTTGGTAGGTGCGGAAGGTGTCCCGGGTGGACGGGGGCCACACAGAGACGGGGAGGTGGGAAGCACAGCAGGTGATCCAGGCTTAGTGAGCCGGTGCAGAAGGCCTGCTGGGGGGTGAGTCCAGGAGAAGCGGCTGTGGGGTTGGGCTGGACTCTTAACTCCCCTGAACCTGGGCTTGACCCCATAAGGGTCAGGCTTGTGTTTTCCAGAGATCACGTGGTCCGCGGTGTCAGTGTGGCAGCTGGATGGGGAGAAAGGGGTTGTGGGTAGAGGCAGAGGTCCCTTTGGTTGACTAAGGCACGGGTCCAGGAGAGATGCTGAGGCAGCCACGTGAGCAGGGAGAGGCAGGTGGATTCTGCTGGGGTCTCAGACGCAGCAGCAGAGGACTTGGTAGCTGAGGAGATTGGGCGGGGGGTGGCCTGCCGTCCTCACCTGCATCCTGGAGGTGGGGGCACAGATGGCCTGCGGTGACTCGGGCACGGGACCCTCCGCGTGTTTGGCTTCTGATTGCACGGCTCGGAGAATCATGGCAAGTAACTTGGGACGCGGGACAGACGGGAGTGATGACCAGCCGCCCTGAGAGCTCAACACAAGAAGCATCTACGGGTGGGCTCTGCCCGGGTGTCCCAAAGGCCCTGGACCGTTCTGCAGGGCAGAGCCTCCTCCCCGTTCTCCTCCCGCCTCTGCCAAGTGGGGCACCGTGGCCAGTGGGCGGAACGGGCCAGGAGGAAGGAGGCACGCCCCGCGCGACCCTGGACAGACCCCTCCCCTCTGGGACAGAGGGCCTGTGCTTCCTAATGCTAAGGACCCTCGTAGCTCAGAACATGCCCGCGTTTTCTGAGGTTAAGAAGAATGGGAGGCCTTACACAACCAGTGTTGTCTCTTCCCGCTCCGTAGTGTCTGAAGTTCTAGCCGTCTCATCTTGAGATGCCTCACGCGCAGGGACTGGAGCCCCCTGGGAGCAGCGAGGGCTCCACTCGGTCCTCCCACCCTAAGGAGGACCAGGCGGGCCGGCTGAGGGTGTCAGGAGGCAGTCCAGGCCGGCGGGCGGAACAAGGGGCACAGGCACAGCACCTCCGCAGGTCACGCCATGGTAGCTGGCTGCCAGCAGGGGTCCTGACAGCTGGCGGGGCCCGGTCAGAGCGAGGGTGGGCTCCCGTCCTCAGACCGGGGGCCAGGCGGTGGCTCCGGGGCAGGGGCTTGGGCCCGGAAGAGGGGCAGATCCGGACGCGGGCATGGGCCCAGCAGCCGAGGCCAGGTCTTGGAACGAGGCCAGGAGTCCAGCTGTCAGGCCTGAGCCCCAAATGCTGGGCTGAGTGGGTGGCACTGTCCGCCGCGTGGACACCAGGCGGAGCCTGGGCGCCGTCTGAGGGCTGCAGCCCCTCACCCGCGACTCTTGTCCACACTCTTCATCCTACGGGCCGGTCTCAGCCGACACCACGGTGCGATTGAATTTAAGAAAGAGTGGCGTTTTGCGGGTAGTCTGAGCCTGGTTCTCCTGCTTACAGGTGTGTCGCTTACCCTTTCTGGGCTGTTCCCTCACCTGTTGTTACAAGCCTTCCCGGGAGATGTCCAGTAGGATTGTGAGAATTAAAGTAACTGTAAATTCAGAAAAGTGCCTTGACTCTACTGTAAAGCAGCATTCTCATATTCTTGCTCTGGTTTCCTGAGAACAAGGAGGGGAGGAGCCCTAAGGCTTGGGCCTCACGGAGTAGGAGAGAAAAGAGATCCCCTCCACCGTGGCTTTTTTTTTTTAATTAGGAATGTGTTTTCTTTATTAAACTTGAAAATTTTTCTAATGTCTATACTGGACATATTTACAGAAAAACCAATTTTTAGAAAGAGCAAAGTTATTTTATGTTAAATAAATGAAGCAGAAAAAGCATGTTTAGAGACGGGAAAAGAAAACCAGTATTTATTTCACACCTACGATGTGCCAGGCCACCAGATATTTCTGTAGTCACCTCTGTAAAGAGTACGCAGGCATCTTCTCTCCTGCCCGGCCCCTGAGTTCGGCAGTTGGCATTGAGCAAGGCAGGGCCACCCAGGGGAGAAATTTATCCTCAGGTGCTGGGAGGCCCTCCTCCCACCAAGCGGCTGGCCCAGTGCCACCATCTGAATCCTCCTCTTTCCCCGGCGAAAGCGTCCACACAGGGGTCCGCAAGTGGCAAAGCAAGGCTCCCTGAGAGCTGAAGCCCATACTGGGGCCAAGGACTGGACACTGCCGAATGTGGAGGCAAACTTCTGGCTTGGAAAGGACCGTCAGGCATAGAAAAGTAGAGAAGGATTCAACCCGTGTTGTCACACCTGGGGGTGGAAATGGGGCCTTCCTGGGTGGGTAGATGTGGGACCTCGGTGCAGGAAGGAGCCTGCTCCCTTGGGAGGTGAGGCTTGCATCGCAGGGATCATGCTAGGAGAGCCGGCCTGGAGGGCACCTGTGCTGGGCGGGAGCTTGCCCCAGAATCAGATGGCCTGTTTCAGCTCTGAGATTCTGTTACCCTGTGTGCCGCCGTGCCCCTGACCCAGGGGACACCCTGCTAATGTCTCAGCTGTTTGAAGCACCCGTGGGAGAGGCCTCCTGCCCAACGTGGATTCTGTCGCGCGCTGAGCGTCGCTGGCACCTCATCCTAGAGAGGAGGCAGTGCCCCTTGCCCATCTAGGCAGCGGGCGTGAGGCCAGCTTGCCCAGAGTCCCTCCCCCATTGCCGTGACTCTGCAGTTCCCCAGTGACACCTGAGCTGGCAAAGAGAAGGAACAATCGGCTCCTTCTCAGAGTGGAGCGAAAGCCTGATTTTCCTGAGAATGTAACACAGCACCAGCCCCGGTCTGAACGGGAGGTACACTCGGCAGGCCTCGCCCGCTCTGGGGCCCTGCCTTCAGGGTCAAAAAGGGCAAGAGTGTGGCCTGGAAGGCTCCACAGCTGCTCTCGCCTCTTCTGCCCACCCCACACCTCCAGACTCCTAGATGCAGGCAGGAGGGCGCCACGTCGCGGTGAGGGGCACGGGCTGCGGCCCAGGCCCGGTGCTGAGACCCCGGCTCTGACACGTGCCTGCTGTAAGGGTCATTCACCTGCTCAGAAGGCGGAATAAAAGGGATCTGCTGGGTTCGGTGATTCCAAACTTTAGTTAGAACAGCTTTGTGGGACGCGGAGAGGCCGGAGCCAGACGTTGAGGGTCGAGGACACAGTGGCAAGTGAGGAAGTAGCAACAGCAAGTGCGGCTTGAGAGGGAGGCCAGAGGGGCCGGGCGAGGAGGGACGATTCTGAGTCGTGTGAAATGGCACCCCCTTTACGGGTGCCAAGGCAAGAGCCGCAAGAAAGGGGGGAGGAGGGGCGACTGAGAGGGTGAGGTGGGACAGGGTGTTGCAGGGCTGAGAACCAACTGTGGAGACCATCTCCGGTGGGACCAGAGGGCAGAGGCAGGGAGAGTCCCGGGGGTCCTTTCTTCTCTGCTAACCGCTGCGCTCTTGTGCTTCTCTGCCCCACAGGCTCCTCCAGCCAGCGTCAGGTGCAGAATGGCCCGTCTCCTGATGAGATGGACATCCAGAGAAGGTAACCCCCCAGCAGCAAGGGCCAGCCGGGAGGACACACCTGTGGCTGCAGCCGGGACTCCCAGAGAGACACGGGGGCGGGGGAACAGGCCTGACCGGAAAGGAAGGGGAGCCAGCTCGTTGCTGCTTCGCCAGTGACCGTGAGAGGGTGTGGTTTCACAGGGGGAGAGCTCGCCGGCGCCGCAGCCTCGTGATCGGCCTGGCAGTGTCCTGTGTCGTTCAGTTATTGAGCACAGCCCTCCCGGGGGTATTAGGAGGTAGTCATCTGGGGATTCAGTAACGTGACCAAGGCTGTACTGCCGGAGATGGGCGGACGCGACCCGCCAGGCCTGTGCGACTGAGGCCCGTCCTTGACCCCGTCCTGTGCTCCGTCCGAAGGCCTTGTGAGCCCTGGTCCTGCCACTCTCTCACCGGGTGCCCTGGGTGGGTGCCACGGTCGCTCTAGAGGATCTTAACCCCCTGCCCGCTCACCTCCCGGCGGAGGTTAAAGCAGGCAGAGGCCGTGAGAGCACTTTGTGCGCTGCAGCCGCGCTTGGGCAGCTGCCTGCCGAGGACGCAGCAGCAGTGGGATTTGGGCCATAGGGTGACGCCCTGCCCCCCGGCCCCCTCCAGGGAGCTTCTTAAGTGCTAGAACTGGGAGGAAGGGCCAGTGCCATTGTCCTGAAGTTACAAAAGAGGTCGTGGTGGCCAAGGAGGGAGCAGCCTCCCCAGGTCACGTTGCCAGGTAAGGCAGCGCCAGGGCTTGAGCCTGGTCTGTGCCACCTGGGTGGGGACGCCGCGTCTCTGAGGGGCTGGGAGTCCCGGCTCTGTGGGAGCCGTGCTGCAGAGGCAGGCCTGGGGCCTGCATCCTCACCCAGGTCAGCAGGAGAGGGCGTGCCTCCACGGACCTGTGTGAGACTCAGGGAGAGCCCGGGGCCTGGAGCTGGGGAGGCCGACATCCCCACCCTCACCTGGCTGTGAGACTCTCTCAGGGGTTCTCTTCTCGAGCCTCTCCCCTGCTCTGAGCGCCTTCTGGCCGCCACGGTGTACTTTGTGACCTTGGGCCAGTTACTGCTCTAGGCCTCAGCTTCCTGTTTGAAGGTAACAGTGTTAACGAAGGAAAGATGGGAATATGCTTCCCAGACTCAGGTTGGAGAGGTTCCTTTTTTTTTTTTTTTTTCCAGCTTTTTAACAATTTATTTAAAATTTTAAGAATCGTCAGATTTACCATTTTAGCCATTTTTACGTGTACAGATCAGTGGTGTTAAGGACATCGACATGGCTGGGCAGCCAGCGTCAGTCATCACCCATCCTCAGAGTGTTTACATCGAAAATGAAACACGGTCCCCGTTTAACACTAACATCCCACTCTCCCTCCCCTCCGCCCCTGGCAAGCACTCTGTACTCCGGTCTTCGTGAATTTGAGCCCTCTCAGGACCTCATGTGAGGGAAATCATACAGTATTTGTCCTTTTGTGACAAGCTTTTTTTTTACCTGTGGTAAAATGCACATGACATAAAACTTACCATCGTAACCATTTTTAAAGTGTACAGTTGCGTGGTATTAAATACATTCACACGTTGTGCAGCCGTCACCACCATCCATCTCCGTAACTCTTTCATCCCATAAAACGGAAACTCTATACCCAATAAACATTAACTCCCCCCTGCCCCCTCCCGTAGCCCCTGGCAGCCACCATCCTACTTTCCACCTTTATGAATTTGACTGCTCTGTGTACCTAATATAAACAGAATCGTACAATAAGCGTTTTTGTGGCTGGTTAATTTCACTGAGTATAATGTCTTCAGGATGCATCCAGCCTGGAGCATATGTCAGAATTTTCTAACTTAAAAAAAAAATTTTTTTTCTTCCTCTTTAAAGTGCATAATATTCCATCGTACGTATAGACCACATTTTTCCTATATTATTTTTCTTGCTTTGACATTTTGGCTACTGTAAATAATGCTGCTATGAACACGATTGTCCGGTGGATGAAGGCGGCAGCCTGGCAGCAAGTGGCCAAGACCAGTTCCCCTGACCTCAGAGGTTCCTTTTTATTAATTCCACTGGCCTGTCTTCTAGCCTCTCAGAAGTATAACATATTGCAGTTTACAAGGGGCTTTTACACACCTTGTTTCATTTTAATCCTCACATTAGCACTCAGGGGTTGTTACCACCCGTACTGTTTCTCACATGAGCCAACTGAGGCTCGGAGGACAGACATGACTTGCCCAAAGTAAGCAAAACTTAGAAGCAGAACCAGAACCGGCCCCAGCTCAGCCCTGTGCCAGGTCCCAGGGCTGCCTCCCCGCAGAGAAGGGCCTGGGTCCTAAACGCACCCTGCAGGTGCGCTCTCAGCACCGGTGAAACACCACACGCTTTACCTAACACCACCCCCCAAGTCCAGTGTTCCGGGCCACTGGCCGCAGAGGACCGTTGAGTTTTGTCTGCAGTCGACTGTGCACAGACCGAGCAACCGTGGGAGGTCAGACTGCGCAGCAGGGATCCCACTCCACCTGCATCCCCCGCAGTCACCACGGAGGGGGGCCCAGAAGGAGGGGAATCGCGTGGTGCCCAGCGGCGAGGTGGGGACTCTTTAGTGTCAAAAGGGTCTTTTTCATTATTTTTTAGATCTCGGGCATAATCCTCACAAGAAAGAACCCCATGAAACAGGTGTTCTTATGCTTATTTATGGCGAGGGATCTGAGGCCCAGGAAAGGGAACTGACTTGCCTGTAATCACAAACCAGTGAATCCCAGAACAGGAACCAGAAAGCTGTCTACCTCTAAATGACCTTGCGGTAAACTCCGGGTCCCACTTGACCTTCCTCCAAGGTGAAAGCAGCCGGGCAGCCCCGCGTAGCTATTCCACACAAAGCCCGTTACTGAGCAGCTGCCGCACACACAGCAGGCCCCAGCCCCAGGCGTCAGTGCGCTGTAAACCAGCGGAGCAGACGCGTGGCCCACAGCCTCTCGCCCCGGGGGCGCCCTCCCGCGTCAGAGCGCTGCTCCGCCCCGCGCCCCGTTACGGGCCTTCAGAGATGGCTCTCAGCAGTTGAAGCCCCGCTGCCGCCCGGGCCCACATGACTCCTCAAGCCCCTCCTGCCCCAGCATCTCAGCCCCAGTTTCTCTGGATGTGTTTGTGGGTCAGTGTCTTCACTCGTCCAACCTTGAAGAGCAGCCCAGGGCCACTCATGCGAGGAGCTGGGAGGTTAGTCCCCACGGAGGTACGCCCTGCACTACAGCGCAGCCTCCCAAATGGCCCTCCAGATGGAGGCCAGGCCGCAGCTGGATCAGTGGGACAAGGAGGAGGACGGGCAGCCTTAGTGTCCGCTTCTCTCACAGCCAACAATGCCTGACAGTTGTTCCAGGAAACTGAGCCGGGTGCAGTAAGAATGGGTGCCCCTGAGGTCAAGTCTGTTGTGGCCATAGCCCCCCAAAAGCCAGGCAAGCTTGTCCAGCCTAGGGGAGAGCTTGGTCCGCCCAGGTGTCTTAAAACTCAGCGGGCTGGGCTTCCCTGGTGGCGCAGTGGTTGAGAGTCCACCTGCCGATGCAGGGGACGCGGGTTCGTGCCCCGGTCCGGGAAGATCCCACGTGCCGCGGAGCAGCTGGGCCCATGAGCCACGGCCGCTGAGCCTGCAAAAAAAAAAAAAAAAAAAAAAACTCAGCGGGCTGCCAGAGCTCCCCTGTGTAGGCCACGGAGCCAGGGCCTACAACTCTGCCTCTGTAAGCGGGGCAGCAAGCCCAGCAGCCGGAGCCTAGGGTGGGAGGAGGCGAGCTCACTGCTGAGCCCCCCGGGGGCGCCAGCGCCGGCGAAGCCCGCCTCTGCAGCCCGCGCTCGGACGTGGAGCCCCGCTGTCTCGCTCCGGGAGGTCAGACCCACCCTGCTGTGTTTGCTTTTCAGACAAGTGATGGAGCAGCAGCGCCAGGAATCTCTAGAGAGAAGGGCCTCAGCCACAGGTGAGAGCTTCCCCAGCCTGTGCCCGGCGGCGGCCCCGTCGCCGGCTGCCGCCAGGGACACACCGGGAGTGCTGTGACCCGCTGCCGGTCGCACAGGCCTCAGCGCGACAGCCACTCCCGGTGAACGTGGGGAGACGAGGGAACGAGCCAGGGCGCGCGGATGAGCTCAGCTTGGTCCAGCCCTGCCCACCAGCCTCTGGTCCTGCCCCGACTCACCCCCTGGGTAGAGCGTGTCTCAGGCCCTGTACTGAGGACACAGCGGTGGACGAGGCAGGTGCACCCCCTGCCCCAGGGAGCTGAGTGGCCAGTCAAGGACACAAACTAATGACCCTGGATCACCACGGGGCACATGCAGTTACCGAGTCAGTGCAGGGGTGGAGGCACATGGAGGGGGCCCCAGCTGCCCTGGGGGTCAGAGAAGACCCCAGGGGAGGGGTGGCTTCAGCCCTGAACGGTGACTGGAACTCAGCACAGTAAAGCCAGAGGGGTTTTCTGGAAAAGCGTAATGTTGATTAGTAAGTATGGGACTGCATAACTTACAGAGTACTTTCACGTCCTTCGTGTCACTTCACTCTCTCGAGCCCTGTGAAGCAAGCAGGTGAATGTTTTCCTGTCTTACTGCTGAGGACACCAGGCCCCAGCTGGCTGCAGAAGCCCCCACTCGGGGGGATGCTGTCTGGCACCGCCCCTTCTCAGCTGGGCCGCCGCACCCCTCGGGCTCCTGCCCCGCTCTGCCTCACCCCTGCGTCACTAATGCGGGTCTCACCCTGTCCCCGGCTCGCCCTTGTCCATCACTCCTGAACCACCTGGGTCCTTGGCACAGGCTCCAGGTGCACAGGCCCAGTCCCCGCAGGCCCGCGGCCCTGCACACTCCCTCCCAGCGGCCCCTTCAGCTCCTGCAGGGCCTCCTCCCCCCTCGCACTCACTCACCCTTCACCAAACGTCACTCCTGCTCCTGTGTCCTGTCCCAGCGCAGCCATCACTTCCCTAAGGAAGCCTTCCACGGACTTCTGGTCAGGTTGGAGCGCCTCCTCATAGGCCACGGTGGCACTGCGCGCCTGCTCTCGGTGGCACTTGTCACCCTGCCGCAGTGACAGTTCTGCATTCATCTGTGTGATTGGTTTGCTGCTACCAGGCCATGAGCACCGTGAGCAGGGAGCCTGTGGCCGTCTGTCCCCCGCGCCCTGCACGGGGCCAGGCCTGCAGCAGAGGCTCGGGCGGTGGACGGTGGTCGGGGGACAGGGGACTGCCCGGCACGCAGCAGTGCCCCTGGCCAGATGCCCTGGTCTGCCCTGCGACCCACAGCTGCCTGCTGCCGGCCCCAGAGGCCAAGGGGCGGTCATAGTTGTGTCTTGGGGACTAACAATTGCTGGTGCCTAGGGGGGTGCTAGGCACTGAGGAGAAACAGAGAAGGAAAAAAAGACACAATTCGTGCCACCAGAGAGCTTCTTGTCCCACTGGAGGACCGCAGTTGAGCAAGAGAAAGTTAGCGGAGCTCAAGGGCTGTTAAGCAAGCATGTGACGCTGGGTCCAGCCCGGCGCCCGAATGTAGGGAGAGACTGGAACAACGCCAGGTGTATGCTGCGGGGGCTTCCTGGAAGAGGCCACCTCGAGCTGTTCCTCGTCCCTCGGGGGAGTAGGCTGCCCTCTGTCCCTGCTCCCGGGGAGGCGCCCGCTGGGGGCTGGGCACTCACTGAGCCCACTGTTGTTTCAGGACCCACCCTCCCGGCGGGGCACCCCTCCGCTGCAGCCGGCGCCCCCCTCTCGTGTAGCGGGCCTCCACCCCCACCCCCACCCCCTGTCCCGCCTCCACCCACAGGGGCCGCCCCACCTCCCCCGCCCCCCTTGCCAGCCGGAGGAGCCCAGGGCGCCAGCCACGACGAGGGCTCCGTGTCCGGCCTGGCCGCCGCCCTGGCTGGGGCCAAGCTGAGAAGAGTCCCGCGGGTAAGTGTCCCGGGCTCCGGCAGGCGGGCGGGCAGGGAGGACCGGGCTGGGGGATGGGTTTCTAGCTGGTGGAGGGGCGAAGCCTTTCCGGCCGGGGCAGGGGAGCGCAGCGCCGCCCTCCCCAGCCAGACGGCACCTCCCACCTCCTCGGTCACAGTTACCCGGTTAGTGAGACCGCTGGGACAGGGCTGCGTGTGAGCCATAAGGTGCCTCAGTTACATAACCTGCTGCTGGTCCTTTACAAGCGAGGTAGGAGATCTCTGCCCTCGTAGATGAGGAAACCGAGGTGCAGGCATGAACAGCTTGTTCAAGGCACACAGGTCATCAGTTGCACTTTGGACTCAGGCCCTGGGTCTCCTACCTTTAAGTCCACCACCTCCCTCGGGCTCAGCTGCTATCCCAGCCTTCCGCAGTGTCCTGGGAGGTGGGGCTTCTAGAAGGCCGTTAGTGTGGCTGTGGGATTAGGAGCACGTGGGATACGGAACTGTGCCTCCTCCCGCCTCAAGCCACGCTGGCCTTGGCCAGGGTGCTGACCATGAGCCAGCGAACCCGGGGCGTACCTGCAAACTGTGACCCTGCAGTCCTGGTCGCTCTCTGGACTCCAGCTCTGCCACCAGCAGGTGGGGTTGGGGGACTAGATGGCCTCGGCCTCTTCCAGCACTGCCATCACACCTGGGCCCGTCTCGCCTCGAGTGACGTCCTGCCACGGACGCCAGAGCGAAGCGCTTCATCCTCTCCCCTTAGCCAGAAGATGCATCCGGAGGCTCCAGTCCCAGCGGGACCTCGAAGTCTGACGCCAACCGGGCGAGCAGCGGGGGAGGAGGCGGCGGCCTCATGGAAGAAATGAACAAGCTGCTGGCCAAGAGGTGAGTGTGTAGACTTCCCCAAAACCCAGCCACGTGTCAGGAGCTCCTCCTGTTCCTCAGTGGAAAGGAGAAGCCTCGCCTGGCCCCAGGACCCGTTGTCCCCTGGGTTCAGCCAAGCAGGGGGGACTGTTCGTCGAGTTTTCCCTTCTCCCGTGGCCAGTCTGAGACATCAAGCCAAAAGGAGTCCTCTAAACTCTAAATCCTTCATTTCAGTTTAACAAGTATTCGTTGAGACATCTGCCACATATCAGCCTTGTCCCGAGCAGAGAGAAATTTGGAGATCATTTCAGAGATAAATTCCGAGGGAAAAGAGGAGTATTCCCAGCGGTGAATGTATGATGAAGGGACCCGTCTTGCGGGGGCCCTTGTGGAGGACTCAGGAGAAGGGGTGCCGAGGTGGCGGGAGCCCAGAGGACGTTACCCCTCAGGGACGGAGCAGCAGTTCCCTCCCCATCGTGCTCGGCTCTGCGGCCTCCGCCTGCATCCTCACCAGCACATGTGCCTCCAGCTTGCCCACGGCCATCAGCCTGTCACTACGGCTCTTGGCTGTTCCCCAGCTGAATTGCAGGCAGAGGGAGCGATCAGACAGCTCCCTCTCGGAAGGGTCGCAGAAGCTTGGGTCTCACTTGTGAACGTTGTGTGGCAGCGGGAGTGCCCTGCTCGGGCCCCCGGGGCCGTGGCTCAGCCGGGCACCAGAGGACCCGGGAGTGGGCCTCACCTGTCGCACTCTCCTTGTCCAAGAAAAGCAGCGGCGGGGGCCTTGCCCCCCCATGACCCCTCCTGCCTTCTCTCAGTCTCCAGGCTCTTCCTGCTGCCTCGATGGCGGCTGACCCCGGGCGAGCGCTTTCTGTGCCGGGTCTTCAGTAAACCCACACGGCCCTGCGAGGGCACGGGGGAGACAGGGGCCCCCAGAGTGCAGGTAGCTGGCCTGGCACATCTCGGCGGGGCCGGCCCAGGGCCGTGTGCCCAGCAAGGGAGGGCACGGGGAGGGGAGCAGCCAGGTGGGCCCACGTGCGGTGACTAGAGGTGAGCCGGTGACCGCAGCTGAACAGTGCAGAGCAGCTCCAGGGAGCCAGGGTGCCTCACGGAGGAGGTTCCGCGTGTCCTCCGGGCCGGGGCAGCAGAGGAGGAGCAGAGGTGGGTGCGGTGGGCGGAGTTACACTACCTGGAGAGGCTGAGACACCCCCGCCAGAGCCCAGGACCTGGGGGAGGTGGACCAGAACGCAGGCTAGAGGGGAGGGCCTAGTGTGCACATGCGTCAGAGTCCATTCCAGAGGGGCCTTGCATAAAAGTAGAAGATTCTTTAAAAAAGGTGTTCACACTCTCCCCAAGTCCAACACCAATGCGTTCCCAGTAACTGCTTGGCCTAGATGGTTCAGACCAAACGGAGAGGAAGTTTCTGAGAACAGGAAAAGGCCGGTGTGCCAAGAGCCAGTGAGACACCAGAAGCTGGTGGCAGAGCCGGGCCCACCGAGAGCACTCACCCTGCACGGCCGGCAAGGGGCAGTCACTCTGCTCTTTGAAGCCCGCCTCGGCGCAGGATGCTGGGTGGAGCCTACAGGGAGATGCACTCAAGGGCTGCTTTTTTTTTAAAAGAAGTTCTCTGCTTCCACTTTGTACAGACAGCTAATTCTCTATCTTAATCAGCTCGTGATGCTGTAAAAAAAAAATCATGATGCATGTCTTATAAACAGAAGTTCATTTCTCACAGTTCTAGAGAAGTCCAAGACTACGGCACTGACAAATGCAGTGTCTGGTGAGAGCCCCACTGCCTGGTTCATAAATGGCCATCTCTTTGCTGTGTCCTCACATGGTGAAAGGAGCAGAGAGCTCTCGGGTTTCTTTTATTTATTTATTTTTGGGGGGCTAGGGTCTTGCTAAAGCCCTTTTTCTGGTTGTTGTTAAATTGGGGTATAGTTGTTTTGCGATGTTGTGTTAGTTTCTACTGCACAGCAAGGCGCAGTTTCCAGTGCCGTACAGCAGGTTCTTATTATCTGTTTTCTACATATTAGTGTACACGTGTCATTCCCAGTCTCCCAATTCATCCCACCCCCTCTTCTCCCCTGGGTGTCCATACGTTTGTTCTCTACGTCTGTGTCTCTATTTCTGCCTTGCAAACGGGTTCGTCTGTACCACTTTTCTAGATTACACATGTACGTGTTAATATACGGTATTTGTTTTTCTCTTCCTGACTTACTAGTCTCTAGGTCCATCCACGTTCCTACAGATGACCCCGTTTCGTTCCTTTTTATTAGGGCTTCTTTTTCTTCTCTGTCAAACAAGCACAGTAGCAGAGCTTAGCTGATCAAAGGTCCCTGCGGAGTTGCCGCCTCCTCGGGTGCTGAGGTCTGTCCCGGCAGTGGGCCAGGCGGGGCACCCGTGCCGCTGCGAGCTGCTCGACGCCGAGCGTGTCCACAGACACTCAGCCCGGGGAATCTTCACAGGCCCGGAGGGGCCTGGCCTGCTGGGTATCCTTAAAAGGTTAAGCGCAGGCTCTGCGCAGGAGCAGAGTGTCTCAGGCTCGGTGGCGGTAGCGGGCCAGGCGGGAGCTGGCGGTGCCTGCACGCAGCGCTGGGAGTGAAGGCGGGCCAGACAGCCCAGAAGCAGAGTGTGGAGCCAGAGCTGAGCCCCGGCGCACTGTCACGAGGAAGAAGTCGGGGAGGGGTCCCGGGTTTCTGGGCAGTGCCATAGGTGGGCGGACCTGTCCTTCCCGGGATGAGAAGATGAGGAGGGAGCGCCCTGTGGCCGGTCCCTAGACAGGGACAGCCAGCCGGTGGCCCTCACCCCCGCCAGGCCAGCTTCCCTCTTGACGGACAGCTCACCTCATGAGCTCTGAGAGCTTTGTGTTCTGGCGGCTCCACCGAGTTGAGAACCCCCAGGGCCGGATCTTTGGAGAGTAGGAAGGGCTATGTGTGTAGATTTGGGAATTAGCCAGAGGTAGGCCACCACTGAGGCCGGAAAAGAGCAGCGAGTTTTCAGAGCGTCTGAGAAGGGGGCTCCTCCCTGCGGGGAGGTGCGCGCCGTGACTAGAGGGCGTCTGTCGGGTTCTCTCCTTCCTGAGCGCATGCTACTCTTTGTGGTGTCCAGGTCCGGGAGGACATGGCTGCTGAGCTCTGAGGTAGGAGGAGCTTTAGGGTGATAGGGAAAGGCTTCCTCCAACCATCCCGCAGGCGGCCTGCAGACGGGATGCCCCCAGCCTGACCTGTGGCACGGGCAGCTCTCCTGCCCTTTGTGGCCAGGCCTTGAGTGTCCTGGGAGAACAGCGGCCACCCGGCCGAGCCCAGGTGCCCGGGGACCTGGACAGGGAGCGGACCAACCTCCTTAGCCTTCAGGTGCTGTAGACAGAGATGGGGTGCCCCCCACCCGCCCAGCCAGACCAGTTTTGTGTCCAGGGTCCTGGGACCAGCAGAGAAGGCCTCGACACTCACCCGGGCATCGCCACAGGCCAGATGGGTGCCTGGACAAGTCACCTCCTTCACACGAAACGGGTCAGACCCCAGCAAGGAGTCCCTGAGGACCAAGCTGTGTCTGCACAGAGGCTGCGTCTGCTCAGTGTGGAAACCTTCAGGGCTGATTGTATCTTCTCCCCCCTTGTGTTAGGAGAAAAGCAGCCTCCCAGACAGACAAGCCGGCTGATAAAAAGGAAGACGAAAGCCAAACGGTAAGCACACCCCGTGGCCAGCCCACCCCGGCTTCCCCAGAGGTGTGAGCCGACCAGGCCTGCGGGACACCATGTTTGGACATACACTTGGTAGATACTTTGCCGGGCGATTTGTAGGAGGGCAGGGGGACAGGGGGACAGGAGGGGGTGGTGCAGGGGGACAGGGCCTGTGGGCGCTCACATCCGTCCCCGCTGCACCGGGTGGCAGGCCTGTGCTCACTGAGCATCTAGCAGACACTGCTCTGCTTTGGAGCTCGCAGCCTCGCAGGGAAGGCAGGCAAGAGGCAGAGAAGCAGGACCCGCCTGGGAGCGCCTTGAGGGAAAGGCCTGGGGGCTGGGGAGCTCAGAGGGGCCAGCAGACAGATCTCCTCAAGGGACTCGGGGGTTGGAGAGGACAATCGCAGTAGCCAATGTCTGCTTGGAGACCAGGGCGGTTCTTCAAATTCTTTCTGTTCTGGAAAGGCTTCCCTTGAGTCCATCGATTCCAGCGGGAGCCGCAGGTGAGCTGGGCAGAGGAACCCGGCGCTCTGGCTCTTGTCCTGAGGGGGTCCTGGAGCCAAGTCTATCCACACCGATTCCAAGCTCCCGCCGCCACTTAGGGTGGCTGACACTCTTTCCCTCTGTGTCAAGCTTTCCCTGTGAAAATAGACTCCTACTGAAACGGCTAAGTTTAGGCCTTAGCTACAGATGGCATACAGGTTGCATCTCGGTGGCAGGAGACAGAGGAAACATTACAACCACCGGGCGCCAGGGTATCGTGCCACCCCCGTCAGCAGGGCGAGGCTTACCGGGTGTGACCCCAGGCCTCCAGCCCGGCCAGCGGTCCTCCCTTCCCCCGATCCCCCCCGCCTGGCACATACAGTCCCCTCGGCCCCAGCAGCTAACTCCTCGGCCTGCACTTCTCTGCGTAAACAGTACTCCCTGAGAAACAGGCTCCCGACCTCCAGGCTAGTAAGGCTCTCTGCTCCTTGGGCCCCGGGCCCCTCTCCCCACCATGCGTCTCCTCTGCCCTTAGCACACACATTTTTGCTTGTTCAGACTCGCTCTTTCCTGCTGGATCGTGAGCCGTGTGAGGACCAGGCGTGCATATTCCACTGTCCCCACGCCTTGCACAGAGTATGGAGTTCATCCAGCTAACTCCCCACTAATTTCTCAAACTGCAGAGGCCTTTCTGGCCAGGAGCCCAGGAATAATTACAGGCCTCCAAAGGCAGCGGCCGGTTCCCGCCATCACAGCTCCAGCCCCCGTACCCAACCTCCCTACTCCCTGGTCTCCAGAAAGAGTGGATTTCAAATCCCAGGGACCCAGGAGAAATCTTTGACCCCGAGGGTAGAGTTTTCTTCCTCTGACTCCCCTTTTTCTTTTCTTGCCTTTCCTTTTTTAAGAAGCCTCCTGGTCACTGGGAGTTCTGTCTGCCTTGGTCCCCCGCAGTCAGGAGGCCCTGCCCGCCCGGGAGCAGCCTCTTCCAGGGCAGGGCTAGGGCAGTTCCACACACCAGAGCAGGAGCCGTGTGGACGGAGACACTGGAGACTGGCTTTTCTTCCTTTTTTTTCTCTTTTTTTTTTTGTTTCTTGGCCACGCTGTGCAGTTGGTGGGATCTGAGTTCCCCGCCCGGGGATTGAACCCGGGCCCTCAGCAGTGAGAGCACCGAGTCCCAACCACTGGACCGCCAGGAATTCCCTGACTTTTCTTTTTTATACTTTTCAGTGTTTTCCAGATCCTCTTCTTTGAACATGTACTAGGTTTATAGTTAATGAGAAACAAATAAGCATTAGTTAAAGAAGGAAAACGCCCCAAACGTGGAGGCAGATGGCCCAGGCGGGTGCTCTGCCACGTGCTGGCCACAGGCCAATTATGTCACCTCTAAGGACGTGTTCCGTGGCATGAAAACACAGCCCCCAGGCGCTGGGCCGGCAGCCTCGGGGCTCTACAGCTGGGGCAGGGCTGTAGGCACAGAGCCCCGTGCGCTGGGAGGGAGGATTCTTATCAACTGGTTTTGAAATAATAATAGGATGACACTAAAAACAACTTTCTGATGTTTTTCAGTTACTCGATAACTCCACCCATAATGACTTTCATTCTTGCCTGTTTCCTCTGGGCCCTGGTCCCCACGCATATGTGTTGATTTATATAATTTCATTTATTCCACTCTCTCTTTAAACGAGAGCCCTCACGAGACTTGTCCTGGGACCCACGCCTAGCGCATTCTTTTGCCCCTGGACCGGCAACTCCCGGGTCCATTCAGTCACCGCGCAGATGCAGGGTTGGGGGGCTCCTGGCAGGTCTGTTCGGTGCCGGGTCTGCTCTCGGCTCGCGCTAGGTGCCGCGGGCATGGTGGGTCCTGATTGGAGCGCCGAGCCTGCAGTCCCGGCCCTGGACTCCAGGGGCGCACGAGAGCCCTCACCCCAGGGCTCGGATGGGCCAGATGGGAAGCAGAGATGGCGTGGGCAGCGGCAGAAAGCGGTTCTTGGCTTTGGTCAGCATTATCCTAGCTCCGTCTCGCCAGGTCTGCCGGCTGTCTCTGGTCCAAAGCTCCGGGTAGCAGCTGTATGTGTTTTGCTTGAGAAAAATGGAGGAATTATGATTACTTAATAAGTGTCATTTTCCTAAGAGTGTAGAATCTTTCTAAAATATTTGTGATAATAAACGTTAGCTTGTATTACTGCTGCATTACTCACCTCCGTTACAAGTGTCGCCACAGACTTATTCCACGGGCAGAGCTGACACGCGCGGGCCGCCTTCTTGGGGTCCTGCTGGGAGCCAGGCGCCGGGGGTCCTGGATGGATAGGACACGGCCTCTGTGCTCAAGGGAGGGCAGAGACGGAGCACCAGGGCCCAGAGCCCTGCGAGAGCTCCCAGGACAGGCGGCATTTGCCCCGAGCTCTGAGAGGAGTGGGCGTGCAGGACAGAGACGTGCAGCAGCCGTGTCTGGGGGTTGGTGGGGCACACGGGCAGGCGGCTGGAGGCTCGGGGCTCCGCCTAGCCCACTGGTCAGCAACATTGATGAACTTGTAGGGTGGTTGGGCTAAAGATTAACCTTTAGAGCATTCTGAATTTTTTTTTTTTTAATTTTTGGCTGTGTTGGGCCTTTTTTGCTGCATGCGGGCTTTCTCTAGTTGCGGCGAGCGGGGGCTACTCTTCGTTGCGGTGCGCGGGCTTCTCACTGCAGTGGCTTCTCTTGTTGCGGAGCGTGGACTCTAGGCACACGGGCTTCAGTTGTTGTGGCGCACAGACTCAGTAGTTGTGGCTCATGGGCTCTAGAGTGCAGGTTCAGTAGTTGTGGCACACGGGCTTAGTTGCTCCGCGGCATGTGGGATCTTCCCGGACCAGGGCTCGAACCCGTGTCCCCTGCATTGGCAGGCGGATTCTTAACCACTGTGCCACCAGGGAAGACCCTACATTCTAAATTCTTAACGCTTCCTCGTCTCCTGTGAACTAGAGAAGTGAAATGCCCGGGTCTCTAGGACTCAGGCTGTGTCCGTGCCCAGCCTTGACCAGCAGGGCTGACCGGAAGCGGGCTCCTCCCAGGGCTGCGGAAGGGTCCTGGTGGACACGGGGTGGCAGCGCCTCGTGAGGGACAGTGAGTCTGTGGGTAGCGCCAGGCCCGGGGTCCAGGCCACGTCCACTGTGTCTCCCTGCTGCCTTCTCCTTCCCTGACTTCCGTGGAGTGGACCACCTCCCCACCACGACCTGGGGTTTTCATTGGTGAATTGTATATGTTGTTTCACTGATTATAAAACTAATGTATGTTCATTGGCTAATTTGGAAAACAGGTTTTCTGGTTGACCTGGCCCAAAGGTCCCCCACCCAGCCGGCCTTCTTTCTCTTCCATTTCAGGAAGAGCCGAGCACCTCTCCATCTCCGGGGAGCCGAGCAGCCAGCCAGCCCCCCAACTCCTCAGGTAAGGCGCACTGCCCTGCCGGCAGCAGCACGGGGTCTTAGCACAGGAGGGGCTCTTACAGGAAGACGATCTGATCCTAGGGCCTCACGTTACGGTGAGCAGAGAGGCAGCGCTGGTGGGGGGCTCCCCGCCGTCTTCGCAGCCTGCACGCTGAGCCTGAGCGGGGGCAGCCTGGAGGAGAGACCGCCCAGTCTAAGCCTCGTGTCTCCCAGCCGGCCTGCCGGCACCTACCGAGTGCTCTGGGAGACTGTGCCCTGGGCTCAGCCTCCCGGCCTTGGGCCGTGCTCCGAAGAGGAGCGTGTAAACGTCACGTTCCTGCTCCCTGCAAAACGCCAGCGTGACCCGCGTTGCAGGGATTACGAGTGAGTCTTGCTCACTGAGAAGTCAGCCAGACAAGGCGGTCCTGAACCCTGCTCAGAAATCCCCCGGTCTGAGCTCTGGAACGGGGGGATGCGGTTCGAAGAGTGCCTTGAGGCTCTACGGTGGGAAGAAGCCACTGTACTCAGTCGCTCGTCCAACATTTCAGTGTCTGCTCTGAGCCAGGCCTGTGCTCCCGAGCACGTGGTGCAGTGCAGGGTTGGGAGAGACGGAGGGGAAATAGCGCCCCCCCACCCCCCGCCAGCCAGTGGAGGGAGGCTCTTGCCAGCTGTTGGCTGCTCGCTGGGGCGCGGCTCTGCCCCACACGGGCCTAGCGTCCTGACTCTGTTGGCGCGCCTGCCTCCCGTGCGAGGCTGTGGTCTGTGTCCTCTGCTTCTCAGGCGGTGCCACCGCAGTTCTTGGTGAGCGACCGTGTGAACACCTCACATCCCGGTGGATGGGTTACGTGTTTCCCAGTCTAGGAGGTTGAGGCTCAGTGTGTTTAAGTGGTTTCCTCCAGGCCGCATGCCTGGACCCTGGGCGTGGTCCCAGCTCTCGTACCTGCCCTGCAGGCCAGCGTGGGTCCATGGCCGGCACAGTCTCCAGGCCGGCCCCCTGCTGCCCCAGGGCTTTTTCCCTCTGCCTCTCTGCGCATCCTGCAAAGTCAGTGAATTCTGTCCAGCTCAACAAATCTCTTGAAGTAAAGGGAAATGTAGTTTAACACCACTTAAAAGAGAAAAAGGAAAGACAAGTCAGCTTTCAAGCCCAGGTTGGGAAAGAACCAGCTGCAGTGTCGCTGGGAAACCAAGGAGTCAGGGGACAGGGGCTGCACGTGGGTCGTGGGCCTGGCCCCTGAAAGCGAACGTGGACCCCGGGCTGCCCTGAGAGTGTCCTGGTGGGGGGCCCTCCTGTGCCCTGCTCGGCCCACTGCTGGAGTCACAGGTCGCCTCTAGAAGTCGTAGCTAAGAGGTTCCCTGACCAGTTGGCTCACATTCCAAGGAGAGACCCAGTCATGGTGAGGGAACTCGAAGCCAGGCCACAAGTCAAGGTCAACCGAGTCGAGGGAACCAGAGGCTCATGTCCTGAGACGGGGAGACGCCAGGTGACAGCAGGGCCATCTACACCCTGCCAGGGCCGCCTGGGCCAAAGGGGGCTGGAATAAGGAACCAGGTCTCAGCCGTGACGGGGGAGCACGGGTGGGGCCTCCTGCCCGGGACGCTGCGGGCTGGGGGGCCACTGAGCGCCCTCCCAGCGCCCTCTGAGGCGCTTCATCCATGACGTGAACCGACAGAGGCTGGCCGGAAGCCCTGGGAGCGGAGCAGCTCGGCGGAGAAGCCCGTGTCCTCCTTGCTGTCCAGGTGAGCTGCCCCGGGAAGGCTGGCCCTGCGCCCGGGTCAGTGGGCCCAGGCGGGCGACAGCGCCAGCTCACCTCTCTGTTCCATTCCGTTCCACCGTGCAGAACCCCGTCTGTGGCCAAGAGCCCCGAAGCTAAGAGCCCCCTTCAGTCGCAGCCTCACTCTAGGTACCAAGCCGCCCCGCCTCTGGGGCCTCCTTTGCCCCTTGCCCGTGACTAACACCCCGGATCCCACCGTGTCCCGTCACCTAACAGTCGGCTCTGGGAAAGGGTGCTCTGTGCTTTGCCAGCTGCTTCCGGTCTTTTCCTAGACAGAGGGCCCGAAGCCGGGGGAGGGGGGTGACTGTCCAGAGAGGCAGCAAGGTGGAGCCAGGGTCACATCCCTGCTCTGGCCTCGCTAACCGTGACACCGGGCAAGCCAGGGGACCTCTCGGCGCCTCCACTCCTCCCCCACGCCTCGAGGAGGTCTCTTCATCCCTCGCACAGGGTGGCCATGTGTGGACAGCAGCTGGACACGGGGAGTCTTCAGCAGCCCTGGCTGCATCCCACAGCTCAAACTCCCGGGGGCTGGCCCAGTGCCCCACCTCCTCACCTTCCTCTGCCTTTTCCCCAGAGATACGCTGACCATATTTCCCAAACCAAAAGCTGATGTGGTAACGGGATGGGTTGTTTGAAACTGAGGTCGCCCAAAAAATCGGAGAGACAGTCACACGGTAACTGTGGGCCAAGTGTGGCCTGAATTTGCAGGCTTCTAGAATCTGTACTAAGAAATACCTTCAGGGCCCATCACAAATTGAAGGCGAGCAGCCCAAACCCCAGAGCAGGTGGGGTTTGCGCCTGGTCTTGCCGAATCAAACAAGGTGACCAGAGGGAGCTCCAGCCGGCCCAGCAGGAATGGCGGTGACAGATGCAGGTGAACGGGGATGAGGGGTCTCGGCGGCAGCCGGGGTTTGTGGGGGGCCTTTGTCAGCCAGGCTCTGAGCTGGGCCCTGCAGGTCCCTGCCTGCGAGGAGCTCACGTTCCTGTTGCAAAGGCCTGTAAATAAGACAACTGTGAGTTCTGAGAGGTGCTCTGGGGAAGACATAGAGGACTGCGTGGTGGACGGTGCCGGGGACAGGGGTGCTTTAGCGAGTGGGCCTCTCAGATGTGGCCTTTGAGTTGACCCAGATGAGAGGGAGCCTGCCCCGTGGAGATTGTGGGGCCGGCCCTCCAGGCTGAAGGAGTGGTAAGTGCTAAGGCCCTGAGCCTGCCACCAGTCTGGCAAGTCCAAGGAGCAGAAAGCAGGCCACTGTGGCTGGCAAGTGGTCGGACGTGGGAGAGCAGAGGGAGGCACACTTAGAGGGGCAGGAAGGAGCTGCACGGTGAGAAGTGCGGACTGTGCTGTGCGTGTGGGCCCCAGTCTCCGAGCTCTGAGCAAAGGGCGCCGCAATGGACTCGCTCTCTGGGCACCTCGCTCTGCCTGTGAAGCGAGAGGTGGAGCGGAGCCGGGCGGGAGCCAGAGCAGCCGGGAAGGCGAGGCGGCCGGGGCTGACCTGCAGCTCCCAGCAGAGCCAGCTGCTTCCTGGTCGTGGAATAAGGACGGGCGGCCGAGTTCTGAGTGGCCAGGCGTCCCTCACAGGGCAAGAGCGTTGTCTAGGGCATTCCCACGCGTAAGGCGTATCTCCGGCTCCGAGCCAGAGCGCTTGTCCAGACTCACAGACGGGGCGGGTGCCGCAGGGCTCCCAGCTGTCGGGCTCACCATCGGGGGGGACTGTCCAGGTCTGCAGATGGGGGGACCGAGGCCCAGAGAGGTGAAGCGGTTTGTCCAGTTGACCGGAAAATTGCTCTCGGAACAGGGACTTGAAACTACAGGATGGGTGTGACAGATCCAGGGATCTCAGGCCGGACCTCTTTCCACATCAGGACCCAAAGTTACTTACAGACTCAGGACCACATTTATTGAGTCTCTTTGTGGAATTCATCCAAGAGGGGTGCAGGAGCACTTTCTTTTTCTTTTCCTTTTTTTTTTTTTTTTTTTTTTTTTGCGATACGCGGGCCTCTCACTGTTGTGGCCTCTCCCGCCGCGGAGCACAGGCTCCGGACGCGCAGGCGCAGCGGCCACGGCTCACGGGCCCAGCCGCTCCGCGGCATGTGGGATCTTCCCGGACCGGGGCACGAACCCGTGTCCCCTGCATCGGCAGGCGGACTCCCAACCGCTGCGCCACCAGGGAAGCCCGCCTTTTCCTTTTTAACCCAGGTTTGTGCGCTGGACCACTAAGATTTTATTTACATAGCATTCAGTGGGTTTTTTTAAAATCCCGTTTTATTGAGATATAATTGACATCTAGTGTTGTGTAAGTTCAAGGTGTACCACACTGTGATTTGATATATGTGTGCATTGTAAAATGGTTACCACAGTCAGGTAAGTTAACTCGTCCATAACCTCACACAGTTACCTTTTTTTGTACGTGTGTGGTGAGAACTTTCAGATCTACTTTCTTCGCTCCTTTCAAGCATATGATACAGTATCGTTAACTATAGTTACTGTGCTGTAAGTTAAACCCCCAAGAGGGAACCCATCTTATTAGCGGAAGTGTGTGCCCTTGGACCACCTCCACCAATTGCCGCCACCCGCCAGCCCCTGGCAGCGACGAGTCTATGCTCTGTTTCAGAGTTTGGCTTGTCTAGATTTTACATATAAGTGAGATCATGCAGCATTTGTTTTTCTCTGTCTGGCTTATTTCACTTAGCATAGTGTCCATGTTGTCACAAATGGCAGCGTTTCCTTCTTTCTTGTGGCAGAATACTCCGTTGTGGAACTGTGTGATGTACATATGTACACGTCTCTGTACATACACACACACGCACACAGATACAGACGTGACATCTTCTTCTCCATTCATCTGTCAGCGGACCCTTGGGTTGTTCCCATGTCGTGGCAGTTGTGAATAACGCTGCAGTGAACATGGGGGTGCAGCTGTCTCCTGGGACTGTCTCGTGTGGTCATTACGTTCTTAATTCTTTGAGGCCCCTCCACAATGTTCTCCATCGCGGCTGCACCGGCGCTTTAGTTTTCATGCTTGTTCTCCTTCACTGTGGAGAGCACCAGCCCTCGATTTCCCCAGACGGACCTGATCCGTACAGTGGCCCCTGGTAGCCATGCCAGTCTGCCAGGTCGATGTCTGTCCGCCAGCTGTCACATCCACCATCCCTGCGGCTGGCTCTAGCCACATCATTTCCCTGAACCTGCCTTTCTCTGCACGTGGGGACAGAAAGTGCATCCAGAAAGTGTACCCTCAGCACCATGGTCCTGCTTTGAAAGGCCAGGGGGTTAGACGAGCATTTGACAAGATTTCCTTCCTTCCTCCCTTCCTCCCGTCCTTCCCTCCCCTCCTCTCTCCCACTGGTGGGATCTTAGTTCCCTGACCAGGGATTGAACCTGGGCCCTGGCTCTGAAAGCAGCAAGTCCTAACCACTGGACCGCCAGGGACTTCCCTGCCAAGATTTTCCAGGGAGGATTCATGTGCAAGAGACATTAAATTTCAAACCAGCTAACCTTAGTTCAGAAGCGTCCGAGAAGGACAGTCCCCAAAACTGAAACCCTTGCCTGAGAAGAGCAAAGCCACATCCAAGGACGTTTCCTGAAGTAACTACACACCGGAGCTGGTTACCAACACCAGGGACACGTGTTTGTGTCAGAAGTGGGTGCCTGTAGGATGAGTGTTTAAGATTTTTGCAATTTTGTCTCGTATTTAATGCCATCATTACTGGTTTTCCCCAAGCCTCCATCTAGCCAGGAACATAGACCCTCACAGTGAGGACCGGCTTGTGGCGGCCCCTTTCCAGGGGAGGCCGCGTGTGATGCTGTCCGTTTACGTGACCGCTTCTGTGTGAGAGCTGCCAAGTCAGAAGACCCCAAGTCCTGTCTCCTGGGTTGGGAAATATGGTCGCAGTATCCGTGAGCCCCTCTCGAGGGGGAGACAGGGTATTGGAGTCCTCTTCAGGGAGCTAAGGAGCGGCGGGAGGTAAAAGCAGAAAGCGTTTGAAGGACGACGGGAGAGGGCAGGGCTGGGCCCGCAGTGGGGAGGCGCCAGGGCGCCTCTCAGCCTCCCAGCACGGGGATGCCTGCCGGGGCCCCAACGCCCACCTGACCGCACCCTGCCGCCCTCTCCCCAGGATGAAGCCGGCGGGAAGTGTAAACGACGTGGCCCTGGATGCCTTAGATTTAGACCGGATGAAACAGGTGAGTGTGTCCTTTCCGGAGAGGCTGTGAAGGAGCCAGAGGCTGGGGACTTCTCGGGGCCGCGTGGGCAGGCAGGCAGGCCCGCCCAAGAGGGCCACGTGCAGCTGCCAGCAGCCGGCGGTGGGGGAGGGGACACGCGCAGTGTCGGTCCCCCTGCCCCTGTCCTCACCAGGGAAAGGCTCTGGGCGCTCCCGGCCCGCCTCTGGGGCTTCCCCTTCCGGGCAGCCCGGCTCCTCCAGAGTATCTCTCAGGCGGGGGAGGGTGTCCCATCTCCCACTCACACACCCTTCCCCGGCCTGGGGAGGGAGCCGAGAACACGGGTGGGGGGGGACGTGGGCAGGGGGGACGGCTGTGGCGCTGCCCCTGCCCCTCGATCAAGGTCACTTCTCCTGTGCTGTCTGTCCCTTCACTCTGAGGCTCTGCTCCCACCAGGAGATCCTCGAGGAGGTGGTCCGCGAACTCCACAAAGTGAAGGAGGAGATCATCGATGGTGAGTAGAGGGCCCCCACCCCCGGCATCGCCCTGAGCCGGGGCGCACCCAGCGTCCTTGAGGAGAGAGGCCTGCCTGTGCCCAGGGCGGCCAAGTGGGGGGCCAGGAGGCCTGGGGCTTGTAGCGGCATGGGGGCGGGGGGTCAGTCTTCCAGCGGCCAGCACCACCCTCCCGAGTCTCTGAGCAAACTGAGGCTCAAACAGATTAAGCGCCTTGTCTAAGGACGGGCACGCCCTGCCGGTCTGCCCCCTCAGTCTGAGCCTTCGGCTCCCCCAGGCTCCTTCCCAGGATTAGTCTGTGGCGGGGAGAAAGATCCGAGAGTGCATTCCCAAGCCAAGAGCAGCCCTGAATTATCTGTTGCTTAGCTCAGCATCTGTGGACTCAGATTACTTTTTTTTTTAATTCTGCCACTTCTGATCACTGGCTTTGGGGTTATAAGGGCAACCGCTGCCTTCCCAGAGGTTCAGGGGTCCAAGAAGCCACAGAATTACCTATGGGCCTGACCTAGTTCACAGCCCACTTGGCCTGGCCTGGGGGAGCCGGCATGTGGCTCCAGAGGCAGGGCCTCGTCACAGTGAATCACATCCGTCCTTCCGGTCCCCGCCGGAGCCTTTGATGCGGCTGGCTCAGATCTGGAGCCAGAGGAAAAGGAAAGGCTCGGGCAGGGCTGGCTCCACCCGGCAGCAGTGAGGCACAGCCTGGCGCCCGCACCCCTCCGCATCCCACCTGCTGGGTGCCGGTGGCCGAGGGCCCCCAGACGTGGGAGAGGGGAGAGGTGGCTGGAAACGTGCGTGGGGTGACAGCAGAGCCTGACCCCTGCTCAGAGCTGGGTGACGGCCACACCCTGGCCTTGACCCAGAAGAGAGCACTCACTTCCTGTTTGCCCAGTCCCCCCACAGGCCTGGGATGGGCAGATAAGGAGTTAATGAATGAAGAGGGAGAGCAGAGCCTGAGAGGAGACACAGAGGCCAACTATTAACCCTGCTCTAGTGCTGGGCGCTCCCACCTCAGGAGGGCTGCTTGTGTGGCCCCAGGGCCAGGGCTGGTGTGGGGCCCGAGGTGGGGCTGTGGGGCTGCCGGCCAGCCGGCCAGCCAGCTAGCAGAGGGCACAGGCCTCGACGGGGGGAGCCAGTGGGTGTGGGGGGGCCCCTGTCTGCACCTGCCACAGCGTGGCCGCAGCCTCTGGGGCGGGCGGCTGAGAGGCCGGGGGAGATGTGGGCCATGGTCGGGGGGGGGCTCCTGGAACCCTCCCCTCGTTCCCCTGCTGCTGGAGACGGGCCCGGCCCTCAGCTCTCTCTCCTGGCCGTCGGATCTGGGCCCCCTGGGCTCTGTCTGGGCAGAGGCTCAAATCTGGGGGGAGGACTCTTAAGAAGGGGGAGAGGAGCAGGAGAAGCCCCCGCCCCCTCCGGATGGGGCAAGCCCAGGCCCATGGAGGCAGGGCATGGGAGCCCCCCTCCCTGCTCAAGGTCACCGACTTGATACCGCCCCTGTGGGCGGGGTGGGGGGCTTGCCAGTCCTCCCACCAGAGCTGGGCTGCCTGCAGGCCCCTTAACAGCCCGTCCTCTGACGGGGAAGGGGCGGTGCCACCCTCGAGGGACTGCCAGCTCACGAGAAACGGTAGATGAGACCCACAGACGGCTTTGCTGTCACCCCAGAGTCTGCCGGAGCCCGCTGCGCTGTTTGACCTCTGGCCCGTGGCTCGTGTCCTCCGGAGGCCTGTGGGGGCAGCGGGGCAGCTCTCGGGAGACAGAGCGGGTCAGGCACCAGGCAGGACCTGGCCAGGCCGGGGGGACGGCGCCTGAACCTCCTCTCCCGCCCTGTCCCTCAGCCATCAGGCAGGAGCTGGGTGGGATCAGCACCTCGTAGGTCGCTCGGCCCCCGACGCCGCCCGAGACCCGGTCCAGCCGAAGGCGGGGACAGCAAGGAGCCCAGCGCCCCAGGCCTCCAGCACACACGAGCACGCACTGACGCTAGGATGTGCTTCGTTTAAAAGTCTTAACCTGTGATAAAATATTAAAATGAGGAAAAAAGTTCAGCTCCTGGATTTTTTTAGATTCAACCTGACACAGACCACCAGGCCTGTCGCCTTTTTTTGTATTTTATATTTGCCTATTTAAGTGTACGTTCCTTTCGGTTTATAGAGAAGATACCCCGAGTCAGTCACGCGCCTCGTTCGATGGTTGCAGGTTTTCTCCTAGGTGTCAGCGGGAGCAGCAGCCTGGTGGTTAGCGGCCGCGCACGCGCCGGGTGGCCTGTGTCCACGTGGTAATAAATGCTTACCGTCCACACCCCGGCTCCGACTCGCTCGCTCTTGGCGCCTCCCGGCCGGGGAGGCCTCTTTTGGGGGAAGGGCCCAGGGCAGTGGCGGCCGTGGGTGCGAGGCGGGGCCGACTCAGACGCGAGGGAGGACAGGCTGCGGAGCCGGGCAGCTCAGGCACTGCCGGCGGGGGACCCAGGAGCCTCCCCCCAGGGCCTCCTCCAGGGAGACGGGCCCTGCGTGGCGCCTGCAACGCCAGAGGGGCCAGGAGGAGGCACCTGCTTGACCTCCCCCGCTGCACGGAGGGGCGCCCCGGGGCTCGGGCCCAGCAAGGCGGGCAGGGGAAGGCCTCTGCCCTGCCCCACAAGGCTCCTGCAGCCCCCAGGGAGGAGCACAGGTCCCTGCCTCTGTGGCAGGAGGGGCAGCCCGTGTGCCCACCGGGGGCACTTCCCAGCACCTCTCAGACCGCGCAAGGTCCCCATTGGAGCCAGAGAGGGTCTGGCTCTCCGCCTTGGCTTCTGCTGCCCCTGAGCCGGGAATGAGGCCCCAGCCAGTAGAA
This sequence comes from Kogia breviceps, assembly GCF_026419965.1. Classification (NCBI taxonomy): domain Eukaryota; kingdom Metazoa; phylum Chordata; class Mammalia; order Artiodactyla; family Physeteridae; genus Kogia; species Kogia breviceps. The sequence continues at coordinate 4,995,202 of NC_081312.1, read as the reverse complement.
AGGCTTTGGCAGCCCCTGTGACCATCCCGCAGGCACCGCGACACAGTAGGCCCAGGCGCTGGCCCAGCCATCCTCTCGGGGCCACTGGAGGAGAGCCCCCCCATCTGGCCCACGACAGTGGAACTGTTTTCTGGCCAGGCCCTGGACACACCACCTCACTGAGCGCTCCCAGCGACCCTGGGACACAGGAACAGGGCTGTTCTGCGGCTGGGAGGTGAGCGGCTTTAACCCACGAGCTGCTCTCCGGGGCTCCTGTCGCCTCCGGGCCCCGGGGAGCGAGTGCTGGCAGGTGGTGACGGCGTGCTCCCCTCTTCCCGGGCAGCTGCCTCTCCAGACAGTCGTGCCAGACCCCTGCCTCTGGGCCCACCTTCGGCTCTGGGCGAGGCCCAGCCGCGACTGTCCCGTCGGCATATAAGCTCGCTGGCAGACACGGAGAGCTTGCGAGGCCCAGCTGGGCTCTCGGGGTCTCCGCCGGGCCCAGGCCAGCCTGTGTGCACAAGGAGGGGCCGCCTGCCCAGCTCAGAGCCGCACCGCCCTCCCACAGCCAGCCCGAGGGCCTCTTCCCCGGGCCATCTCAGCGGTCAGAACACCCGGGGACAGGGGTGCCTGGCACACGCGAGGCCACTCCCATCCCTGAGCAGGAAGTCCTTGCTCAGCAGCTGCCCGGTCTCAGGCACCTGAGACCTTCCTCCCCTCCCAGCTGTGCCTTCCTCCCAGCCCTCCCTCTCCCGGGCCAGCTAAGGCAACCCCGCCATGCCCGCCCCTGGGCCGCGGTCTTCGGCCTCCCCAGCCTCAGGGCTCCCAAGGGGAGGCCGTCTTTGCCCGGCCGCTTCCTCTGGCAGGGAGGGCCTCGCCCGGGCATCCCTCCTGCCCCGCGCCTGCCTCTGAGAGACAAGGACCCACACTCCGACACAGCCCGAGCCAAGGGGCTGGCGCCAAAGATGCCTCCCCACCTCTCAGCTGGGCCATTAGCCCTCAGCACGGTCCGGACTAGCCGCATCCCACTTCGCAGAGACACCGAGGACACCAGCCTGCTTCCGTCAGAGCCCTAGCTCACTTGGGCAGTCACCCATCGGTCCAGCCGCCTGTCCACCCGCCATCTGCCTGGCCTGCGGTACCTGTTCTCCTCAAGCCCCACGTCTGAGCTGGTGGGGGTGAGGGCCCAAGGTGCAGCAAGATCTCGGCAGGCGCGGGGCGCGGGGGGGAAGGGTTGTGGCGGGTGTGGGGACCGAGGCCCGAGGACCGCATGGATCTCTGCCCACACCCCCAAAACCGTCCACTCAATGACAGGGCCCCCGGGGAAGGCTGCCCCAGAGGGAGGAGCGTGGCCTCAGGCCCTGCCGGCCAGGAGCCGAGCCCACCCCTGGGAAGCACCATCTGTGGACTTGAAAACATGCTGATTTAATTTAGGGAATGGGCACGCCAGAGAAATCAGCTCCCTGGGCACCCAGCACCCAGCGCCCGTCCAGGCCTCGCCCGTGACGTCCTGAAAGGGAGGGCCCAGCCTGCAGTCACCAGTCCACGTGCAGACCAAGCTTCTCCAGGCTGCCACCCGTGCCTGCTGTCTCCAGGCGTGGTCTCGGGGCTCCAGGGGGACAAGATCAGCAGCCTAGGGTGCGGGAAGCAAATGCAGCCAAACCAGTTCTGGGCACTACACGCCCTGGGGACAGGTGACGGCCAGCCCTGTAGCAGGTGGGTGGGGCGAGGCCGGGCAGCAACCAGAGAGCACAGGCCCTGCTCCCACCGGGCACCGAGGCACGGGCAGCAGGGCCAGCGCGCAGCAGGGTCCGTGCACTCGGGGCGCCGGCCGCCAGGCTCACAGGCCGTCCTCTGCTAGCTTGCACACCCGTTTCACCCTGGCGTAGGGCCCCAGGGAGTCCTCAGACACAAAGTCCCAGAGCACTTTCACCCACGAGTAGTGCTGGGGCAGGTGGTCATAGTACTCGGGCGCGATCTTCCGTACCTGCCGAGAGGGCACACGGGTCAGAGGCCGCGCACGGGCACGTGCACAGACACAGCTGCTCATGCGCACAGACACAGGTGAGCACACAGACCACGGGAGCACGTGCCCAGCCCTGTCATCTCCCAGGGTACCCGTGTCCGGGTCAGCGGGCCGCCCGGCGCTGCCCGAAGGCGGAGGGACCATTGGCCGGGGGCACCAAGAGGCACTGAGGCCCCAAATGGGGGTGAGGAGTTAAAATGCACACACCCCCTCCCCGGAGCCCACACCCCGAGTTTCTGATCCAGGAGCCTCGGGGTGGCCGAGTTCTGCGGCACAGCCTGGCTCGAGTCCTGCTGAACTCAGGTCACGTCCACGCGCCTCAGCCTGGCGTTCGCTGCCCTCTCGGACCTGCAAACCACTCTGACCTCGGCTCCCACCATCCTCCCACCCCGTTGCCCTCCTGCCAGCCTCGGGACTTGTCATTTCCCCCTCCAGCTCCCTGCCCCTCTCTGCACCTGACACCCTCAGCCCGCCTCCTCCAAGAAGTGCTCCAGCCTCAGCACCTACATCCACACCAACTGCAGGGGAGGCCTCCCCCTCCCCCAACAGAGGACGCACCAGGTGCACAGGGCCTGCTTTATAACTGCAAAGGGCGGCCTAAGGGGGATGAGGTGACACGCACAGCAGGAACTTGGACTTTGCTTGGGAGAAGGAAAGGCTCACAGCTGACAGCGGCTGTTTCTGTGAGTGTCCTGGGTCAAGATTCTGGCTCTGCTGCTTCCTGAGGCAGGGATCCCCGCTCCCTGAGCCTCTCCCTTCGCGTCCATGAAATGGGCATGATTGGCTTGAAATGCCGCATAGGCTTGTGGTGAGGCTTCAGTGAGATGGCGCCCGGCACAGAGTGGGACCTCGGTACCATTGGGGGTGGGGGGGGGGCGGGGGGGCGAAACAACCAGGGTGGACACACAGGCTGTCAGGCTCCAAAGTCACGTGGGCCACGGCACAAACACCTGCACACCCAGACCAGTGCTCACGTGCACTCCAGCACGAGTGGGGAACATGCACTCACAGACACACACATATGGACAGGCACACCTAGTCACATGCGGGAATGTGGGCGCACACGGACACGCACGCTCAGACACCCTTCCCACCACCACGATCTCCAACCCCCCTGTGCGCAGTCACTGCTGCTCTAACTGACCAGTGCCAGACCGATACAACTCCTCCCTCCCCCCTCTTCCCCCTCCCTCCCTCTTCCCCCTCCCCCTCCCCCTCCCCCCCTCCCTCTTCCCCCTCCCCCTCCTCTCCCTCCCTCTTCCCCCTCCCCCTCCTCTCCCTCCCTCTCTCTTTAGAAATTCTCCAACCCAGGTCTCCCAAGACAGGCACCAGCCCAGAGGCTTCCACTCTGAGGCAGCTCGGGCCAAGCCCCTTGGGTCACAAAGGGTAAGGCCCACCCTGTCCTCTCTGCCATGACGGGGCCCCTGGAGTGTCACAGGGCAGTGACAAGAAATGCAGAGGGACAGGGTCAGGAAGGGGAGGTGCTTCACTCGCAGTATCGTTGCTGCTGCACCATTTACAGAAGAGAAAGCTGAGGCACAGAGAGGGCAAGCGGCTTGCCCCAGGACACAGCCAGCCAGTGAATATCATAGCTGTGCTCAAACGGGTTTTCATTAAACCAAGAGGCCTGAACTGTAAAATGCCCCTTGAGCCCCTGCCCCGCCCCCCCCCCGAATTCACCTTCTTATTCTCCAGCCAGGCACTCCGTGTGCCAGGTGGCCTTTCCTTCTGCCCTGGGGACCCCAAGTGAGCACGTAGCCATCCCGCGATCAGCACGAGAGAAAGGCCAGAGTGTGGCCCAGAGCCTTCCCCACGTTTCCCCCACCTCCCGCTCAGGTGCCTGGCGCAGCCCTGCAAGCGCGGCCACATACCAGGGGCAGGTTGCAGCCCGGGATGCTGGGGAAGTCGTGATGCTCCGTGTGGTAGCCCACGTTGAAGGTGATCCAGTTGAGGGGCCCATAATAGGAGTAGGTCTCGTGGCCCTTGAGGAACATGTAGTGCTCAGCCACAAAGTGGCCCGAGATGGGGTGCAGGCCCAGGCCCAGCAGGGAGCTGGCCAGCAGGTAGGCCATGGGCTTGAGCCCCCAGAGGGTGAAGATGGTGGCGTTGGCCGCCAGCTGCGCCAGGGCGTTGAACACCTCCATGCGGGTCATGGCCTTGGGGTGCACGCAGAGCGGCCGCAGCGAATAGAAGAAAGGCTGCAGCGCCAGCCAGAGCAGCTTGCGGGCCGGCGTGCAGAAGAGCCAGCCCTCGAGGCGCGTGGGCACGTCCACGTCCAGCCCGTCGCCGCCCAGGTAGCGGTGGTGGTCCACGTGGTACTTCTTGAAGGAGGAGGCGTAGGGCACACCCAAGGGCAGGTTGGCGAAGACGGCGAACCAGCGGTTGTGGGCAGGGTGGCCGGTGCCGAAGGCCGTGTTGTGCGAGATGTCGTGGATGGCCAGCGTCAGCGAGTGGTTCACGCAGCCCCCGAAGGTGTAGGCCCAGAAGAGCAGCCAGCGCCACGGCAGGCCCCGCACCAGCCAGCAGGCCAGCAGCTGCGCCAGCACCATCCCCAGCACCAGCCACTTGAGACGAGGGTCCGGCCGCATCAGGGCTTTGATGGCTGGGTACTTGGCTGCAGGGGGGACCGGGAGAGAAGGTGAGGGGGCCACTGGCCGCGTGGGCCCCGAATGCATGCTTCCCCTCCTCCCTCCTCTCCTCCTGAAATTTCTCCTGCCGTCTTCCCTCCCTCCCTTTCCCTCCACCATCCATTAAGCCCCCAGGCAGTGACACAGAGAGGCGCTCTAAGATCTGGCACTGCGGCTTTGGGCCTAGAAGCAGCCTTGCCTGTGCTCGCGCCGAGGGAGGCAGACAGACCCGTCTCCCCGCACCACCCGGGGGCCTCTGGGGAGACTTCCCAGGGTGGGGGGTCTTTGTCAGCAGCCTAAATAAAGAGCAGGTGTCAGCATGGGCCACAGAAACATAATTCCCGAAATCAAAACAGCTGCCAAGAGCCGCAGGTTCAGTGCACGTGGTGCCGCGTACGGTTGCTTGGTTGTTGCAGGCTTCCAGGGAGCCCGAGAGCCACAGGCAGACTCTTGGGGCCCCTGGGAGGAGGCAGGGTGGCTGGGGGAGGGGAACGTGGAGGGCTCTGGCTTGGTCTCGGTGTTTCAGTTCGTAAAACAAACAAGATCTGAAGGAAATATGATAAAATGTTGAATACGCTTATTTTGGGTGGTGGGTGTTTGTCATAGTATCTTTTGTACTTTTCTGTATTTTGTTTTACAGAAAAGGAAAAAACAATGGCAGGTGGGAGTTGCCCAAGCAGGGAGGGGCTTCCCAGCCTGGAGAGAACAGGGTGGGGTGGGTGCCTTCGCGGCAAGAGAGCAGTGCCTTCTAGAAACCTGCTTGGTGGGAGGGGGCTGGCAGGCATAAGGCTGCTAAGGCAGCTGGTGCTGTGTCCAGGGGCACGGAGGGACAGGGCTGGGGGCATCACATGCTCAAGGGGAAAGTCACCCTCCCACTCCAGGTCCGCTGTGTCCCTTGGCTTGGTTCCCCGGCAGAGGAGACAGGCCCTCAGGTGGAGCCAGCGTCCTGACACACACAGATGTGGATCGAGGCCGGCGAGGGTGGGGCTCGTCCCAGGCACCCTTAGGACAGTCCGTACCCATCTCCAGTGCCTTCAGTGTCCACCCCTCCTACCCATCCAGCAGCTGGGCAGCCTCAGGCTGGCCTGTGAAGAGGGTGTCCAGGGCTGCAGCAGAGGCTGGGCCCCAAATGGAATCGGCCAGGCCAAGGTCGAATCCTGGCCCACACTTCCCTCCTAGTGACCCAGGAAGTCACTGCCCTTTTGTGCTCAGAGTGGGAAGCGTGTGACAGCTCCTTCTCCCTGCCAGCCCAGCGAACTTCCTGTCAGAGCCACCCAGCAGCGGAACAGGCTGCTTCGTGGGTGGTGAGCTGCCTGTCCCTGGGGGTATGCAAGGAGAAACACAACAAGGGCAAAGGACTTCTGCCCCGGAGAGGAGACTCAGGCTCAGAGTCTTCCTGCCCAAGCTATGGTGGTGCCACAAGCCCATCTCGAGGTCAGCCTTGATCTTGCTGTGTGGCCACAGTGCCTTCCCACCCTCTCTGGGCCTCTGTGTCCCAGTGTGACACAGTGTGGGCAGGATGTGCCTCACGGGGTACATGTTCCACATACTGGTCCTGGAGCCTGATGGTGGGACAGCCCGCGTCTGCTGGAGATGCTGGGTGGGGGAGGGGGGGTGGTAGTTGGGGTTTCCACATCCTAGAACCTCTGCCCAGGAAGCCCACAGAATCCCCGAGGCAGCACCGACACCCCTGCTATCTACACACCAGCACTCCCACCGAGCCCTCACCTCATCTGGCTGGCTACGGTGGTTTTGGCTCCGACCAAGTGAGCAGTGGTGCTAGACAGCCTTCAAGACAGCCTGCCGTGGGGGCGACTGAACCTCACACACCCCCGCTGCCATTCCAGCCTCCTTCCCCCTACTGCTGGAGCCACCCCCCCGCCGGCTTCCAAGCTCGGCAAAACTGCCTGGGCCCTTTGACCCCAGGAGCTCTCCCCGAAGCTGCCAAGGACGCCACCTAATCAGGTCCCAGAGGATAGTAGTCACAGCACAAGTGTCAAAGCAGAACTTGGGAAAGAGCAAGCAAGCCCAGGCCTGGCGATAAACCTCAGCCCTGCTTAACGGGGGCCCAGGGGGCCACAGCATCTCCAGGGGGATTGGAAGGGAGCAGTGTTCAGAAAGGGTTCAAATTCCAGCTCTGGATAAGGGTTTAGTAACAAGAATATATAAAGATCTCCTACAACCCAAAGACAAACAACCCAATAAAAATGAGCAAAGGATTACAAGAGACAAAGAAGGACACTACATAATGATCAAGGGATCGATCCATGAAGGAAGATATAACAATTGTAAATATTTATGCACCCAACATAGGAGCACCTCAATACATAAGGCAAATGCTAACAGCCGTAAAAAGGGAAATCGACAGTAACACAATCATAGTAGGGGACTTTAACACCCCACTGTCACCAATGGACAGATCATCCAAAATGAAAATAAATAAGGAAACACAAGCTTTAAATGATACATTATACAAGATGGATTTACTTGATATTTATAGGACATTCCATCCAAAAACAACAGAATACACATTTTTCTCAAGTGCCCATGGAACATTCTCCAGGATAGATCTTATCTTGGGTCACAACTAGCCTTGGCAAATTTAAGAAAATTGAAATCATATCAAGTATCTTTTCTGACCACAACGCTATGAGACTAGATATCAATTACAGGAAAAGATCTGTAAAAAAAATACAAACACATGGAGGCTAAACAATACACTACTTAATAACGAAGTGATCACTGAAGAAATCAAAGAGGAAATCAAAAAGTACTTAGAAACAAATAACAATGGAGACACGACGACCCAAAACCTATGGGATACAGCAAAAGCAGTTCTAAGAGGGAAGTTTATAGCAATACAATCATACCTTAAGAAACAGGAAGCATCTCGAATAAACAACCTAACTTTGCACCTAAAGCAATTAGAGAAGGAAGAACAAAAAAAACCCAAATTTAGCAGAAGGAAAGAAATCATAAAGACCAGATCAGAAATAAATGAAAAAGAAATGAAGGAAACAATAGCAAAGATCAATAAAAGTAAAAGCTGGTTCTTTGAGAAGATAAATAAAATGGATAAACCATTAGCCAGACTCATCAAGAATAAAAGGGAGAAGACTCAAATCAATAGAATTAGAAATGAAAAAGGAGATGTAACAACTGACTCTGCAGAAATACAAAAGATTATTAGAGATTAGTACAAGCAACTCTATGCCAATAAAATGGACAACCTGGAAGAAATGGACAAATTCTTAGAAATGCACAACCTGCCAAGACTGAACCAGGAAGAAATAGAAAATATGAACAGACCAATCACAAGCACTGAAATTGAAACTGTGATTAAAAATCTTCCAACAAACAAAAGCCTAGGACCAGATGGCTTCACAGGCGAATTCTATCAAACATTTAGAGAAGAGCTAACACCGATCCTTCTCAAACTCTTCCAAAACATAGCAGAGGGAGGAACACTCCCAAACTCATTCTACGAGACCATCATCACCCTGATATGAAAACCAGACAAAGATGCCACAAGAAGAGAAAACTACAGGCCAATATCACTGATGAACATAGATGCAAAAATCCTCAACAAAATACTAGCAAACGGAATCCAACAGCACATTAAAAGGATCATACACCATGATCAGGTGGGGTTTATCCCAGGAATGCAAGGATTCTTCAATATACGCAAATCAATCAACGTGATACACCATATCAACAAACTGAAGGAGAAAAACCATATGATCATCTCAATAGATGCAGAGAAAGCTTTTGACAAAATTCAACACCCATTTATGATAAAAACCCTGCAGAAAGTAGGCCTAGAGGGAACTTTCCTCAACATAATAAAGGCCATATATGACAAACCCACAGCCAGCATTGTTCTCAATGGTGAAAAACTGAAACCATTTCCACTAAGATCAGGAACAAGACAAGGTTGCCCACTCTCACCACTCTTATTCAACCTAGTTTTGGAAGTTCTAGCCACAGCAATCAGAGAAAATAAAGAAATAAAAGGAATCCAAATAGGAAAAGAAGAAGTAAAGCTGTCACTGTTTGCAGATGACATGATACTATACATAGAGAATACTAAGGATGCTACCAGAAAACTACTAGAACTAATCAATGAATTTGGTAAAGTAGCAGGATACAAAATTAATGCACAGAAATCTCTGGCATTCTTATACACTAATGATGAAAAATCTGAGAGTGAAATGAAGAAAACACTCCCATTTACCATTGCAACAAAAAGAATAAAATATCTAGGAATAAACCTACCTAAGGAGACAAAAGACTTGTATGCAGAAAACTATAAGACACTGATGAAAGAAATTAAAGATGATACAAATAGGTGGAGAAATATACCATGTTCTTGGATTGGAAGAATCAACATTGTGAAAATGACTCTACTACCCAAAGCAATCTACAGATATAATGCAATCCCTATCAAATTACCACTGGCATTTTTTACAGAACTAGAACAAAAAATTTCACAATTTGTGTGGAAACACAAAAGACCCCAAATAGCCAAAGCAATCTTGAGAACGAAAAATGGAGCTGGAGGAGTCAGGCTCCCTGACTTCAGACTATACTACAAGGCCACAGTAATCAAGACAGTATGGTACTGGCACAAAAACAGAAATATAGATCAATGGAACAGGATAGAAAGCCCAGAGATAAACGCACACACATATGGTCACCTTATCTTTGATAAAGGAGGGAAGGAAACACAGTGGAGAAAAGACAGCCTCTTCAATAAGTGGTGCTGGGAAAACTGGACAGCTACCTGTAGAAGTATGAAATTAGAACACTCCCTAACACCACACACAAAAATAAACTCAAAATGGGTTAAAGACCTAAATGTAAGGCCAGACACTATCAAACTCTTAGAGGAAAACATAGGCAGGACACTCTATGACATAAATCACAGCAAAATCCTTTTTGACCCACCTCCTAGAGAAGTGGAAATAAAAACAAAAATAAACAAATGGGATCTAATGAAACTTAAAAGCTTTTGCACAGCAAAGGAAACCATAAACAAGACCAAAAGACAACCCTCAGAATGGGAGAAAATATTTGCAAATGAAGCAACTGACAAAGGATTAATATCCAAAATTTATAAGCAACTCATGCAGCTCAATAACAAAAAAACAAACAACCCAATCCAAAAATGGGCAGAAGAATTAAATAGACATTTCTCCAAAGAAGATATACAGATTGCCAACAAACACATGAAAGAATGCTCAACCTCATTAATCATTAGAGAAATGCAAATCAAAACTACAATGAGATATCATCTCACACCGGTCAGATTGGCCATCATCAAAAACTCTAGAAACAATAAATGCTGGAGAGGGTGTGGAGAAAAGGGAACCCTCTTGCACTGCTGGTGGGAATGTAAAATGATACAGCCACTATGGAGAACAGTATGGAGGTTCCTTAAAAAACTACAAACAGAACTGCCATATGACCCCGCAATCCCACTACTGGGCATATACCCTGAGAAAACCATAATTCAAAAAGAGTCATGTACCAAAATATTTATTGCAGCTCTATTTACAATAGCCAGGACATGGAAGCAACCTAAGTGTCCATCAACAGATGAATGGATAAAGAAGATGTGGCACATGTATACAATGGAATATTACTCAGCCATAAAAAGAAATGAAACTGAGTTATTTGTAATGAGGTGGATAGACCTGGAGTCTGTCATACAGAGTGAAGTAAGTCAGAAGGAGAAAAACAAATACCGTATGCTAACACATATATATGGAATCTAAAAAAAAAAATGTCATGAAGAGATTAGTGGTAGGATGGGAATAAAACACAGACCTACTAGAGCATGGACTTGAGGATATGGGGAGGGGGAAGGGTAAGCTGTGACGATGTGAGAGAGTGGCAGGGACATATACACACTGCCAAATGTAAATTGGATAGCTAGTGGGAGGCTGCAGCATAGCACAGGGAGTTCACCTCTGTGCTTTGTGACCACCTAGAGGGGTGGGATAGGGAGGGTGGGAGGGAGAGTGACATGAGAGGGAGGAGATATGGGAACATATGTGTATGTATGGCTGATTCACTTTGTTGTAAAGGAGAAGCTAACACACTATTGTAAAACAGTTATACTCAAATAAAGATGTTAAAAAAAAAAAAAATGAGCAAAGGACTTGAATAGATATTTCTCCAAAGATGTGCCCCTGTTTTTCTAGGCACATGAAAAGATGCTCAGCACCGTCAGTCACCAGGGGTGCAGTCAGCCCCACAGTGAGATCCCACCTCAGAGCCGCTAGGACGGCTAAACTCAAAAGATGGAAAATAGCAAGTGCTGACGAGGCTGCAGAGAAATGGGGGCCCTTGTTTGTATGTTGCTAGTAGGAATGGAAAATGGTGCAGCCACTGTGGAAGACAATTGGGTGGTTCCTCAAAAAGCTGAACATGGAATTACCGTAAGACCTAGCAATTCCACTCCTAAATATATACCCCAAAGAATTTAAGTCAGGGACACAAACAGAAAGTTGCATATACCCATTTTCACAGAACTATTCACAATAGCCAGAGGTGGAAACAACCCAAGTATCTGTTAACTGATGAGTAGTTAAACAAAATATGTTCTCTCTACACAATGGAATATTATTCAGCCTTAGGAAGGAATGAAACTTCCAGTTACAAAATAAGTAGGACATGGGGATGTAATGTCTAGAATGGTGACTGTAGTTATTAATACTGTGTTGCATATTTTAAAGTTGTTAAGAAAGTAGATCTTGAAAGTTCTCATCAAGAACTTCTCATTCAAATAAAGAGGGAGACATAGAGAATGGACTTGAGGACTTGGGATGGGAGGGGGAAGCTGGGGCGAAGTGAGAGTAGCATCGACATATATACACTACCGCATGTAAAATAGTTGGCCGGTGGGAAGCAGCCGCATAGCACCGGAGATCGATCGGCTCGGTGCTTTGTGACCACCTAGAGGGGTGGGTGGGAGGGAGACGCAAGAGGGAGGGGATATGGAGATATATGTATGCATAATGTATGCATATAGCTGATTCACTTTGTTATACAGCAGAAACTAACACAGTATTGTGAAGCAATTATACTCCAATAAAGGTCTATTATAAAAATAAAAGAACTTGTCATCCAAGAACTCATCAAGAAAAAAAAAAAATTTGTAACTCTGTATGGTGACTTGTTGGGACCATTTCGAAGTATACCATATCAAATCACCATGTTGGTGGGGGAGGGATAAATTAGGAGTTTGGGATTAAAATATACACACTACTGGGACTTCCCCGGTGGTCCAGTGGTTAAGACTCCGCGCTCCCGATGCAGGGGGCCCGGGCTTGATCCCTGGTCAGGGAACTAGATCCCGCATGCTGCAACTGAGAGCCCGCATCCCACAGCTAAAGATCCCGCACGCCGCAATTAAGACCTGGCACAGCCAAATAAGTAAATAAATATTTTTTAAAATATATGTACACACCACTATACATAAAATAGACAACCAACAGGGACCTACTGTGTAGTACAGGGAATTCTACTCAATATCTTGTAATAACCTATAATGGAAGAGAATGCAGAAAAATTATATATATATGTATATATAACTAAATCACTTTGCTGTACACCTGAAACTAACAAAATTGTAAATCAACTATATTTCAATAAAAATTTTTTTAAAATCATTATATTGTACACCTGAAGCTAATATAATGTTATAGGTTAATTATACCTCGATTTAAAAAGTCCTTATATTGAATGTCCTGCTTTTCTGTTTCACAAGGCCAGCTCCCTTAATCCAGCTCCCGGGAATTGACTCCCAAATAAACTAGAAGCACCTCCCCCATCCCCCAAAACAGGCATGAACGACTACCACGGGCTGCATACAACATGCATGAACTTGAAGACATGATGCCGAGTGAAAGGAGCCAGTCAGGAAAGGCCACATACCGTACGATTCCACTTACGTGAAATATCTAGAACAGGCAAGTTCACAGAACCAGAAAGTAGAGGTTTCCAGGGCTGGGCGGGGGGCGGGGGGATGGGCCGTGACGTAATGGGTGTAGGATTTCTGTTTGGAGTCGTGAAAAAGTTTTGGAAATAGTAGTGATGGCTACACCACACTGTGAAAGTAATGAATGCCCCCAAATCACATGCTTCACACATGGTTAAAATGGCAAATTCTGTGTTATCCTTTCCCGCAGTTTTTTGTTTTTTTTTTTTTAAGTTAAAAAAAAAAAAAAAAAATCCCAGCTCCAAGCAGGTTACGTCAGCTCCAAGTCTCGTTTCTGAACCAGGTCACTGGGAGGATGAATGGACAAGGCCCAGAAAGCTCAGGCTGCCCGGCCGGGAGCGGGCACCCAGATTAACCCGCGCTTGATGACCGCCACCCAACAAAGCGCACCGTGAAGGCCAGCGGCCAGGATGCCGCCCGAGGCTGGGTGCGCTGGGGACGCCGTGGCGGCGTCCGGCTGCATAGCGCTCTCCTCCCGGGCCTGCCCACGCGGCCCAGCAGCGGCCCGGTGGGTTGTCCCCGCGTTGCGTGTGGGAGGCCACTGGGCTGTCCCAGAAAGGCCAGAGGCCCCAAAGGGTACTCGCTGCCCCAGGCAGGTGGAGGAAGATGCAGAGAAGGGGGGGCCAAGGCCCCGCCGCCTGGAACCAGCTCACAAGGTGGAGGGAGAGGCTGGCAACGGGGGGGGGCAGGACAGAGGTTCCCCCCCAAACATGTCCAGGTCCTACTCCCCTCACTGTGAATGGGTCAGCTTCTGAGGGACCCCGGAAGCCAGGCTGCAGCCAGGGTGCTGGTCTGCTGACCTCACAACAGCAAGACGAGCCTGGAGGAACGGGCGGCACAGCGCCATCCCGGGCTCAGGGCAGCGGGAAAGCGAGCAGGAGAGCGGGTCCGGGGATGTGCAAGGTCTGCACCGGCCTCGCCAGCTGTGGGGATCGAGGGCCCACAAGCCGAGGGGCACAGGCGGCTCCAGAAGCTGGAAAGGCCAGGAGACAGATTCCCCCCTGGAGCCTCCAGAGGAAACGTCACCCAGTGGGACCCGGGTCAGACTTCTGACCTCCAGGACCTTAAGATAACAAGCGCGTTGTTTGTGGTAATGTGTCTCTGCAGCTCTAGGAAACGCACAGCAACTGGACGGTGGATGAGGGAACCCCGGGGCTCCGACGGCCCGGCTGACCTCACTGCCCCATCCCTGCCGGGCGCTGGGCGCAGCGGCGACTCCCCTTCGACCCTGCCCCTCAAGGGTGCCACTGCCCGCCAGCCTTGACCGAGGTGGGCCAGCCAGCACGGCACTCGCCCAGCCTCACCCTGCCGGGCAGGGCAAAGGAGACAAAAGGACCCCGACCTGGGGGGTGGGCCCCACTCGGGAGGGGGGCAGGCCTCATCCCAGCTTGTTCCTGACGCCAGAGGGGCTCAGAAGGTGGGCCTCAGTGGTGCCCAGGAAGATGCGTGCTTCCACTGGGGGGCTGAGAGGCCTGAGGAGGTGGGAATCCAGCAGCCACAGCGAGGTGGAGGAGGGGAGGATAGACGCGTCTTCAGGACGGCCAGGGCAAGAAGGGTATGCCTGCAGCCCAGCCGCCAGGAACGTTCTCGCCCAGTGCCCGGGGTCACGTGCCAAGTTCCCGAACATTTGCATACCTGAATGTCAGGTGGGGACCACAGGCCAGCAGGGCTCCAGCAGCGTCCCACCCACCAGAGGTGGCCTCTGGACACCAGCCTCGCCCCTTGGGCGACCCCGGGCCGGGCCCAGCCAGAGGCCACCGGCCTCCACAGGGCGGCCCTCTCCATCTTCTCCTTGGAAGGAGGCCAGGCCTGGGGCAGGCCACACCTGTACCAGTTGAGCACAGACTGGCAAGCCAGCAGGGACAAGCACCCCAGCTCAGGGATCCAGGCCAGCAAACAGGCCACTCCCGTACCCCTCGGAGGCGGGGGCAGTGACAGAGCCCAGCAGCTGTGACCTTGGATGGTGGGCCTCTGGTGCCCCGTCTGTCATACAAGGCCAGTAAGTCGTGCATGAGTGGAAGCAAAGGAGAACATCCTTGGGTGTCCCTTTCCTGCCTGGCCTGGCCCCCCTTCCTCCTTTCCTGACAGTTTCCCAGGGACTCAGCTGCCCTCAGCTCGGGTGCGGCCTCAACACAGCCTGGGGTGTGGCCTCAACACAGCCTGGGGTGCCTGGTCCCCAGCCCCTGGGCAGGCCACGGCACGGCCCCAGCCTAGGTCTCCACATCTGGGAAGTGGGGGTGACACCCCGACCTGCCCATCCAGGCTGTGGTGAGGGTGGGATGACGGCTCTGAGCCCTGGGGGCCGTTACTACTGTTGGTGTTCAGTACAGTTTTCTGATCTGAGAGTGAAAAACATCCCATTTCTGACCTTTGGGGCTGTGGGCTGATCTTGGAGGTGCCCTGGCCCCAGGCTTGCTTTAACCTATGAGAAAAGGCCCCATGCTCCCCGGCCATGAGTGTCACTGGGCTCAACCATCCTGCTGGCAGCAACGGAAAAAGGCAGCGGAGGCACAGGCTGGATGCTAGGCGGCTCGGGGGCGATCCCGAGAAGGGGCCGAGAGCCTCAGCTGCAGAGCGCCTCCACCCTGCCCGGAGGCCCTGTCCAGACCACAGTGCGGGGAGGAGGAGCCCCAGCAAGCCAAGCCAGTCAAAAGTGGGGGCTCAGAGACAGCGGCCAGGGGGCTAGGAGCCCAGCGGATTCCAGGGGTGGCATGGCTCGGAGACCTCGCCGAACACCCCTGGCCTTCAGCGGAGAACCCAGGAAGGCGCCATCTAAGGAGTGGGGCCCCTCCGGACCCACCCGAGCCGCGCTGGAGAGCAGGGTCAGGCTGGTTCCCTAGCTCATCTACCGCCTGCTGGACGAAGACTCCATCTTCGCTCAAGCGAAACAGCAAACATCGAACCTTTTCAACTCCAGGGCTTCTGGGTCCCTGGGGAGGTGGGAGGCCTAGGGGCCTCCCTGAGAAGATGCTCTGGGGCCCTCCAGCCAGGCAGGCCCAATGAGGTCACCGGGTGCGGTCAGGTTCGGGGTAGATGGAGCCGCGGGCTTGGGGGTGCCCAGCTGCTGGGGTCAAGGAGGGTCGCGGCAGGGAAGGCCGGACAGGCACCTGCCGGACTAAGCAAGGCCTGGGGGCCCCAGCAGAAGCGTTTCAGCAGGAGGCGAGGTGAGAAGGTGCGGCCAAGCGCAGGCCTGGGGAGGGAGGGCTGGCTCGGGGGGGTGAGATGGGAGAGACCGGGGCCGGCAGATGGCAGAGGAGAGGACGGAGATGCGGGGCGGGCATCACGGAGAAGGCCAGGGGGTGCCGGGCTGACAGAGGGGCACCTCTTCTAGGGCTCAGGGATGGGGCTGGGGAGAGGAAGGCTGCTGGCTCCCCATCTTCTCTGGGCCCCACGAGGGGTCCTCCGGGCCTGGCTGGACATCCAAACCTGGCCCCGCCTGACCAGGCTCTGCCCCCCTGGGGGATCTCAGCTGATGTCGGGGGGAACCCTGCTCGCTCAGGCCTCCGGCACAGAGCACCGGAGAAGCTGGGTTAGGACACTCACGCCTCGAGGGCTCTCTGCTCCAGTGGGGCAGCCTGGAGCCCGCGTGGACAGCCACACACAACCAGAGACAAACGGACCCACGCAAATGGCCTTCCACAGCAGCCTGGGTGGGGCCCAAGGCAGCTGACCATGAAAACAACCATTGCTACAAGTCAGACTGTCCAGGCGTGACCCAGAAAGGAGGGGCCGAGGCCCAGGGAAGGGTTTGACAAGGCGGGGTTAGGGCGACAGAGCCAAGACTTGACCTCAGGACGCCGCCCCCCGCCCCCGACTTCAGGCCCGCTGGATGCGGCCGGAGCCCGGGTGTGGACGTGGTACTCAGCAGGTGAAACGTGCCCGGCGCCTGACACACACTTACTCATGCAGCCCTCAGCGCCCTGCCCGGGAGGGGACCATACCCCCCTCTTAGAGGTGAGCATGCAGAGCTTCCACCACATCGTGAAACAACCGAATTTTCCACCGGCTCCTCCAGAGTCCACAGGGATTCCTCAGCCCCGAGGGGAGCTGTTTCCTGGAGCTGGGCTACGTCGTCAGGGCAAAGCGCCCAGAGAAAATCCTGGGTCCCAGTTCAAGAGAGCCTCACTGCAGCCTGGCTCAGGCCAACTGCTGTGTGCCCTTGGGCCAGCCCCTGTCCCTCTCTGGGCCAGCTTCCTCACTCTCCATCCCTAAGGCACCCACGCTGACAACCCCGGGCTGTGAGGACCGGGAGATGGGGTCTTCCCCAGGGCACATGGGCCTCGGGCGGACAACGGAGAGGAGGCCGAAGGCCCTGAGGTGTTGGGGAGCTTGGCTCAGCAGATGTGAACATTTCCACGCATTACATATATTTACATACGTGGCAGACTCGTTCACAAGGACCCAGAGGGCTCAGCAGAGGAGCTGCCAGAAGGGAAGGCAGCCTGGTCCCAACGCCCTGCACTGATCCCACAGAACAGTCTCCCCGTGGACACCTGGTTACTCCCAGAAGCTTTCCTGACAAATCCTGCTGTGCCAGGCGTGGTGGGGAGGAAATGGCAGAAACAGGCAGCCGGGCACGGGGGGCTGCCGGGCCCTCGCCCTCCGCAGGGAGCAAGGGCGGTCCCAAGGCCCCCCACGCGGCCCCTGCTGACCGGCCGCGATGAGGTCCCTTCTCTCCGGCCTCCTCCAGGGCTCCCAGGAGCCCACGGGGCCTCTCCCCACTCTGGGTCCTCCACGCACCAGGGCTGGACACCATCTAGGGCCAGGTACCCTGACTGCTTCCCCAGGGAGGTCAAGTGCCATCTCAGGACAGTCCCACTGGCTCCAGGGGGACCCTGCCAGCGCCTCTCACCACCAAGTGCTCCCCAGCCTGAACATTCCATCGTGTTGGTCGGCTCACTGCTGCCCCCCTGCCTCCAGCGCCTGTCTGACCCTGTCCCGCCACAAGCCACCCCGCGCGGAGCACCTTCCCCCTTCCCCCAGCGGCTGAGCACCCGTCCTCTGACAGCTTCTACAGCGAAGGCACCCAAGCCCTCTTCTTCCCCTCCTTCCTAAATGGCTCCCCTGCAGCTCTGGACCCAGTGCTTCCCCGTGCCCTGCCCCATCTCGCCCCCTCCTTTCCGGTTTCGGAGCCCAAAGGCAAGCCTAAGCCTGGCCGGTCAGCGTGGGAGGTCCTCTGGGGGAACCGGGGAAGCGGCCCAAAGTGCCTGCAGGAATCACTCACCCACCTCCCGCCGAACCTGCTCTTGATTCCCGGACAAATATTTACCGAAGGTCTGGGCCGAGCCAGCCCCGGGCCCCAGAGGCGAGAGGGGCTCGAAGGCTGCGCAGGGCTGGGAGGCACACGTGCAGGGCACAGTGGTGTGTCCCGACTAGGACGTCCTTAGGACACACACACCGAGCCCCGTGACACTCGATCCAAAACTCGAGGGATGGGGAGTGGCTCTAAGGATACAGGGTGGGCTGCCGAGTGACTGCAAGTGGTCCTAGGGACCTCGGGGGTGAGGGGAAGGCTCTAAAACTAGACTCTGTAACTTTACTAAAAAGTCACTGGACTGTGCCTTTAAAATGAGTGAATTTTATGGCGTGTAAATCACACCTCATAAAAGCCGGTAGGAATTAAAGAATGTGGATTAGAAGCAGGCCAGGTGGAAGGCACAACACACACATCAGTACGGAGGCTGGAAAGAATGAGAGGAAGGGGCCACGTGAGCTGGCGACTGCCCGTGGGTCACGTGCCAGGGAGGACAGGAGTGGGGACAGGCTCTCTTCAGGTCCCTGGTGGAGAAGAGGATGGAACAGAGGCGCAGGCCGGAGTCCCCAAGTTAGAGCCCTGTCCTAACCCTAACCAGGCTGGGTGACCTTGGACAAGGGGCCTAACTTCCCAGGGTCCTGCCCTGCATTAAAAAAAATGCAAATGTCTGTAAGGGAAACAAATGAAAAAAATGTTCCAGGACTTCCCTGGCGGTCCAGTGGTTAAGACTCCATGCTTCCAACGCAGGGGTGCGGGTTCAATCCCTGGTCAGGGAACTAAGTCTCCACGTGACGTGCAGTGCGCACCCCGCCCCAAAAAAATAAAAAAATTCCAAGTGAAAAGACAAAGGACAGACATGGGAAGATTCTGGTTACATGTGGCAAAAGCAGGGCCACTACAAGTCATGTATAAAAGACTCCTGTGGACCCAGGAAAAGGATTCCTCCAATAGAAAAAGGACATGAGTCGAAAATTCACATAAGGAGAAAGTGAAATCATGGAAGAAACACTCAGCCTCACTAATCAGCTCAGAAATGCCAATTAAAACGGGATGTCTCAAGACTTTCCTGGTGGTCCAGTGCCTGGGACTCTGCGCTCCCAATGCAGGGGGCCGACGTTCAATCCCTGGTCAGGGAACTAGAGCCCACAGGCCGCAACTAAGAGTTAGCATGCCACAACTAAAGATCCCACGTGCTGCAACTAAAGATCCAACATGTCCACAACTAAAAAGATCCAGTGTGCGGCAACTAAAGATCCCATGTGCCAACTAAGACCCAGCACAGCCAAATAAATAGATAGATAAATATTGGGGGGGGCGGAAACAACGGGTTGTCTCCCTGCTCTCCAGCTGGCAAGGATTAAACTGCATGCTCTGAGCTGTGGCTGACAGGTCCCTGGCACCTCTGGAGGGAGGGAAACCCTGCGACGGTCATGGCAGGTTGGACTAGAGATGCTCAAGCTTTGGTAGGTGCCTACTGCCTCATTCAGCCTCGCTGAGAAGGGCACTGGTGGAGGTGGGCCGGGCCCTGCCCTTGGGAAGCTCAGAGTTGAGTGGAAGAGTCAGACAAAGCTATCACCCCACACATCAATGTAGAATTACAGATGGGAGCAAAGGTCACAAGGTAACAGTGCACAGCACCTCACGGAAGGATAGGGGAGGAATAGCTGGGCGGCAGAGACGGGGGTAGACTGTGGCGTGGGCAACCAGCCTATGCCTGCCGCTGGCAAGCGCCCAAATATACGGCTCTCTCCCCAACTCCGTGGGCAGCGATGCATGTTGGTAGTCTGAAACTGGCCATGATGGAAATAGCTATAAAAATTGGCAAATGCCAATTTGCAAATCAGGGT
This sequence comes from Kogia breviceps, assembly GCF_026419965.1. Lineage (NCBI taxonomy): Eukaryota > Metazoa > Chordata > Mammalia > Artiodactyla > Physeteridae > Kogia > Kogia breviceps. The sequence continues at coordinate 4,975,467 of NC_081312.1, read as the reverse complement.
CTTTTGTTCCCTCCAGAGATTCCACTGATTGTTTAATATTTCCCAGCATACCGTGTGTGAGGGCACGCGCTGTTAGACAGTGTTTCTGAGAAAGGGACATTTAGGCTGAGACCTGAAGGATGCATAGGAGTTCCACAGACGAAGAGTAGGGAAAAAGAATTCAAGCAGAGGAAACAGCATTTGCAAAAGCCGTGAAGTAGGAAATGGGCAGACGGGGGGTATATTCCACCGAGTGGCTAGAGAGCAGAAAGTAAGGAGAAAGGGCAGGGGCCGGAGCATGGGGGTGCCAATACGCAGAACAGAGATGAGATTTTAGGAAGGGAAGCCCTTGGAGGATTCAAGCCAGGGAGGACACAATCAGCTCAAATAGGGTCCTAGAGGGACTCCCTGGTGGTCCAGTGGGTAAGACGCCACGCTCCCAATTCAGGGGCCTGGGTTCAATCCCTGGTCAGGGCGCTAGATCCCACGTGCCGCAACTAAGACCCAGATAAATAAATAAATATTTTTTTAAAAAATAGGGTCCCAGGGATCACCTATCGTCTGTGCTGCTGTGCGCCCCTGCACCCAGCACCCCGCCCTCCCCAGCCAACTTAGGATCACAGCACCTCCTTCTCGGAGAACTGCAACTCTACCATCACACGTGATACTGCGCGGCTCGCCCATCATAGCCCCCTGCCCACTGGCCAATCAGAGGACTCACAGCCCTGGCCAGAGATTACCTGGCTCAAGGGGAGGATGGGCTACTCAGGGCAGAAGGGGAGAGAGGCACCTCTCTCTCTTCTGTGGGAACCTCAGAGCTGGGTGGACACAGGCTGCAACCCGCCTGGAGGACGAGGAGAAGGCTGACTGCAGCGAGGACGGGCGGGGGAGAACGGCCGTGCGGCCGGCCGGCCCTCCACCCCTGGCTCCAGCATCTCTGTGGTTGGGCGAGGAGCCTCCACGGATGCGCCTGAGAGCATCGGCCAGTTCTGTTGGATTTTACCGCTCGCCACTCAGAGACCCCTACGCCCGCCCCAGCGCCTTTTCATGAGCAAATAATCCAACGACTGCCAGAGTCTCACTTCCTTGCTTTCCTTTGATTATTTGATTTTTTTTTTTTTTTTTTTTTTTTTTTTTTTTTTTTTTTTTTACTTATGAAAGGGCACATACAGGGTAAAACACAAAAAATAAAAAATCACAAAGCTATTTGTTTTTTGAAAAGACAAATTCAAACCCTGCTTCTTATTCCGCGGGGCACACCTGGCTTGGACTCTGATCTCCAAGGTGACCAGAGTCTCACCGGCTCTGTTCCCGCCCTCGCAGCACAGGGAGCCTCAGCCCTGGCCTTCAAGGCACGTCCCCATCCAGGCAGGATCTGGAGGTGGACTTTGGTCCTGCCCGAAGAGCACGGCAACCAGCTCTGTGCGAGGACTTCCTGGGTTCTGACTTCAAGATTAGGATCTTTGAGCATCCAATGGCCCCCAAGGAGCTTGGTTTGGGCCACAGCAGCCAGCTGGCTGGGACTGGAGCACATCCGTGCCTGAACACCAACCTGGCCTCTGTGGCCACCGAGCTGTGTGGCCCTAGGCAAGTCACTTCCGCTCTCTGAGCCCCGCTCTGGGGCCTCCTCTGTAAAGAGAGGCTGACAGTTACACATAGGATTTCCCTCAGGCTGGGAACAGCACAGGCTTCAGGAAAACAGAGATGGAAAGGCATTCCCTGTCCTTGGGGAAAACATGGGCCTTTCTGCAAGAGGTAATAATTATCATCACAGCTAACATTTTGCTGAGTGGCGGGCTAAGCATGAACACCACCTCATTTAATCTGCACAACAGGGACTTCTTTGGTGGCACAGTGTTCAAGACTCCGCGCTCCCAGTGCAGGGGGCCCAGGTTGCATCCCTGGTTGGGGAACTAGACCCCACACGCATGCCGCAACTGAGAGTTTGCATGCCACAGCTAAGCAGCCAACCAGCCACAACTAAAACCTGTTGCAACCAAATAAATAAATAAATATTTTTTTAAAAGAATAAAAGTGATATTTTTTTAAAAATCTGCACAACAACTCCATAAAGAAAGTGCTACGATTCACCCCTTTTAACTCAATCAAACCTCAGTTTCCTCATCTGCTTACTGACTTGCCCAGGGTCACATGGCTAATGAGTGGGTGTTGTCCTTGCCAGGAGATCAGCTCACAGCCGAGGTCTAGACCCATGTGAGGTGCCCCAGAGAGATAAGGACCTGATGGGCTGGAGCAGTGGAGGGGAACCCCCTGAAGCACCCTGCGCTGCCCAGGCTTTGGGGGAGGGAGGGAGGGTAATTCCCACAGAAGGGAAAACTGAGCAAAAGCAGAGTAGGGAGGAAGGTCCCCCACGCGGAGGAACAGCGTGTGCAAATGCCTGAGAGGGAGGGGGAATGGCACATTCCAAGTTCGTCAGCTCAAAACTGGACGCATGGGGAGGAATCCACAGCACCCAGTGCACAGAGGGAATTTGCAAAACTCCCTGGAGAGTCAGCGCCTGAGAACTTGTGCTGTCCCCACCCTGGCCCAAGTCACCTCCCTCTCCTCCAAGTCTTCCAGGCTTCCCAGCCACCCTGTCAGGATGCTTCCTGGATTGGTTCCAGGGTCCGTGGCTTCCCTCTTGAGAGACAGATCATTCTCCATGTCCTGGCGTGCTGGGTACCACACCGAGCACCTTCTCACCCAAGCTCTCCTTTTATCCTCATACCCACTCCTCCAGAAAGGAAGATGGTGCCCATTATGCAGATTGGGAAAGTAAGTCTGCAGCCCAGAGTGTCTGGATCCCTCCAGGCAGCTCTGTGGACCAGGATACATCCCGCAGCCTTCTCCACCTGGGGCCAGGTGCCCAGTGAGTCCTGTAAGGGGGAGGTGGGGGACAGCCAGGGGAGGGGAAGGAAACACAGCCCTTGAAACTGCTGAGAGACAGCAGCCAAGATGCCTGTGCTCTGTGGGGGAGGGAGGACCAGATGATCACCAAGTGCCCTCTGAGCCACCTGCAGGAAGTTCGCAGGCGAAAATACTGCTCGGTTATTGCTCACCGCACAGGAGAAAACCACAGAAGTTACAGACCCACCCAGGGGTCTCTAGGCCCTGAACCCCCAGCAATGGCAGGGCACAGTCATACACTAACCACTCAATGCATCCGGTGTCTGAAAGGTAATAGGACAGATATTTCCCTAGTCTTGGGGTGGAGCAGGAAGACACCAAAGGGAAAATTCTAAAGAAAAAAAAAAAAAGCCAACCTATTCAAATGCATTTTAAAAAAACCAAAAAACCTTTTGTGACTATAAAGGGAAAAAGATTTGCAATGTATAAGACAAAGGGTTAAAAGCCTCTATACAAAGAGCTCTAACACCAACAAGCAAAAGACAAAGCCAAGAGAAAAAAAAATTTAAATGGCCAATTAAACATTGAAACCAATCATCAAATTAAAAATTAAACCCACAATGAAATAGTATTGTTTTGTCAATCTGCTTGGTAAAGATTGATTAAAAACATTTGCCAAACCCAGGTGTAGGCGAGGGTGTGGTGAAATGGCGACGGTTCTGGGGCAGGGGAACCTGCTGGAAGGTGGAACCAGCTTCCACCCGGCTGGAAGCTGGCCCGGCACTGCAAAGGCGATCTGGTGGCACCTAGTAAAAGCTGTTCTGGAGGTGCGAGCCCTTTAACCCCTAATTGCAGGTAAAGGACTGTACATCCTGGGTCTTCCTGAGAGACGGATGGAGCCCATCAGGATGGGTGAATCCAAAGGATGGGTGAATCCAGAGGATGGGTGACCACGTAGGTAAAAATGACCTCCCGGGACACTAAACGACAGAGAGGGGGGCCACCGTGTATTAGGCTGTAAAATGAAAGGACAGACTCTTTGGTACAGTCTTTGTTTTTAAAAAACTTGTCTCTCTGGTTCAGCGTTTGCTTCCTTCGAGGCGTTCAATCTGCCCTAAACTCCGGGATTGGGGGTGGGCTTGGCGGCTTCTCCGGCTGGACCTCCGGGACCCCGGCGCTCAGCGCACATAGGAGCCCGGGGTGCGGCGGAGGACAGGTGGCTGCGGAGCTGCCTTCGAAGTGGGGGAGGCGGCGCATCCCGTACAAAGACAGTCCCTGGGGCCGACCTCTGCGCTGCGACCTCTCCCCAGAGTTCAAGCCCTGGTCCGGGCCCTGGGAGCGGCTCGCGTCCCACAGCCAAGATGGAGCAGCTGAGACGCGCTCCCCTGACGCGCGGATCTGGGCTCGGGTCCTCGGGTCTTAGATCACAGGACAGAGGCAGAGACGCGAGGGGAGTTCTAGGCGGGCGGAGCTGGGGACCCTCAGGAACCCCAAGCCGGGGACGCCGAGGGAGGGGGATGGCGCTCCTTCCGTCTCTGGAGCAGAGGTAGGGCAGGGCCTGCTGGGCCTCCGGCCCGCAGGAGCGACCCCCTGGGCTCGGGCCGGCCCGGGACACCAGACGGCCCCCGGGCTGTCCCCACCTGGGGCCCGAGCTCACCGAGCATCTCCTTGCGCCGCTGCGTGTGCGGCTGGTCCGTGTAGACCCACTCGAAGTCGCTGCGGCCCGCGCTGTTGCCCATGGTGGGGCTGGGCGCGCGGCTCAGGGTTCGGCTCCCGTCCACCTGTCTCCCTGCTCTGCGCGAGGACCAGTTCGGGCTCGGGGCGGGGCCTCCGGGGGCGGGGCCTCCGGGGGCGGGGCCCGGAGCGCCTCTGCCCCCAGACCTGGGCGCGGCCTTGTGTCGGGGCAGAGGCGGGTCCCCGGGGCTCTCGGAGCCTCGGTTACCTCGGCTGGAAAATGTGACAGCTAGGACGCAACCCGTGCAGAGTCCCCGGACTCCACGTTGTGTGGCGACGCCCCGTTCCCTCGGTTTCACTGAGCGCCCCCCCGCCCCGCGCGGCTGAGCACCAGTTCTCTCCACGGCCCAGGGCCTCTCGCGCTCCTGCCACCCCTGCCCCTACAGACCCGCCGGTGAGAGCGCCCACCTGGCACGGGGCAGGGGTTGAAGGGTAGAGATTAAATGGATGCGACAGTGCTGGTAAACAGGGCTCAGGAAAGGTTCGCCACAGCGATTCTCCCTTCCCCTACAGCAGAGGACAATGAGGTGTCTGCAGCTTCCAGGGAATGAGTCAGCCCCACCCCTGCCTTCAGGGAAATCCAGCGACAGGGACACAGGCATGGAAGAGGCCTATTAATGACTTAGGATGATTCGTGCTATGACACAGGTAGGTCCTGGGACAGCTAAGTTTCAGTAGAGGGGTGTTTTGTATTAGGCTTCAACGGATGAGTAGGAGTTCAACAGCTAAAGAAGGGCAAGGGCATTGGTGGTAGAGGGAACAGAAGCTGCAAAGGCTGGGACTTGGAAGAATCCAAAAATTGTCAGAATGGAGAGTCTGGTTTGTGGGGAGTGGGGGCACAGGGCCCCTCATTTCACCTTCTCAGGGATTCCTCCCGGCCTCCTCTTGCTCCTTTGGAGCTTTGTATGGTGTACTACCTCATGTACCTGGAGCCCAGCCCGTAGGAGCTGCGTAGGTAGCAGACTGGCCTGGCAGCCAGAGGTACCACAAGGTGGGCAGATAATAATGGTGAGCCTCCCTCCAGTCTCCCACAAGTCTGTGGGCCAGGGCCAAAGGCAGTCCTGGCGTGAGATGGGAAGGAAGGCAACTGTGTGTGGACATCTGGTGGCAGCCAGCCACCTGCCCCTGAGTCAAGAGTAGGAAAATGGGCCAACAGAGAAGTTGGATTCCCTGTCCAACAGGGAGACGCTTAGAGCCTAGGGCTGCCACCACCCCTTGCACCACCCAACAGTGTCACCTACCTGGCTTGCACACCTCCAGGAATGGAGAACTCAGCATTCCCCAGGGCAACCTGCTCTATTCACAGCCAGAGGGACCCTCAGAAGTCACCCCAGTGGCTGCCACTTTACAGATGGGTAAACCGAGGCTCAGAGATGAAGGGGGCCTCAGAATAAGCAGAAGAGCTGGGACAGGCCCCTGATCTTTGACTTTAAAAGCCCAAAGGCAGAGTGTCGGCCCCGTGTTACAACCAGTGAGATCTGGGTCCCAGCTCTGCCCTCTGGGGCACCACCATGCCTGCCGGCTCCCTCTACCCAGGATGGAGACCAGCAAACCACTCAGAGATCGACCCCAGGACTAAGTCTGTCCAGGTGAAACTAGCCCAGTGGCTTCATTTTACAGATGAGAAAATTGAGGCCAAAGAGGGGACACGTCAAAGGACAGACTGGAGACAGACCTGAGAGTGGAATAAAAGTTCATGACTTCCAATCAGCTGCCATGGCCAAGTAATCCCCAATTCCCTGAGGTCGGCTTGGACCACAGAAACTCGGCTTCAAAATGATGAACCCACTCAGAGCACATGGGCTAGCCTCCCCACCAGGTCCATGGTCCTAGAAATGAAAGAAACTGCATGTTCATTTGTAATGTGGTGTCCTGGGTGGGATCCTGGACCAGAAAATGGGTAGTAGGTAAAAACTAAGGGACTCTGAATAAAGTATGGGCTTTAGTTAATAATAATGTATGAATATTTGGTTAATTCCTTGTATGTTAGATTATAATATATCCCTATATTTTAAGATAGTAAAATAAAGAGAATTGGGTGTGGAAGCTATGGAACCATCAACACTATCTTCACAGTTTTTCTGTAAATCTAAACCAGATGTTAAAGTTTATTTTAAAAATGAAGTGGGGCTTCCCTGGTGGCGCAGTGGTTAGGAATCTGCCTGCCAATGCAGGGGACACGGTGATCGAGCCCTGGTCCGGGAAGATCCCACATGCCATGGAGCAACTAAGCCCATGCGCCACAACTACTGAGCCCGCGCTCTAGAGCCCGCGAGCCACAGCTACTGAGCCCACATGCCACAACTACCGAAGCCCGCGCGCCTAGAGCCTGTGCTCTGCAACAAGAGAAGCCACTGCAATGAGAAGCCCGCGCACCGCAACGAAGAGTAGCCCCTGCTCACTGCAACTAGAGAAAGCCCACGCTCAGCAACAAAGACCCAACACAGCCATAAATAAATAAATATTTCTTAAAAATTAAAAAAAAAATAAAAGTGAAGTGTATGGAGTTCTCTGGCCGTCCAGTGGTTAAGACTCCACGCTTCCACTGCAGGGGGCACAGGTTCAATCCCTGGTCAGGGAACTAAGATCCCACATGTCACAGGGTGTAGCCAAAAAATAAAATTAAAATTAAAATGAAGTGTATAAAATGTACACATATACAGATACATACATACATAGATACATACATATATATGTGTGTGTGTGTGTATATATATATATATGTAGTAGTTGTTGTTAAATCCCTAACAGTATTGGAAAATAGGGACTTTTGTGGATGTAAACTAAGAGGAACCCAACAAGGCCAGCCACTCTTCCATGACTCCTGCACACCCTCCACTCCCCCACTTCCCCTAAGCTAGGCACCAGCCCCAGCAGGCAGGGTTCACTGACCCCCAGGAGGGACCCTGATCGGAGGCTCTTGGTCAGTGTGCTCTGGTGTCTTCAGCTACCTCTGAGGAGCAGGAAGCACCTACGCCCAGAAGTCTTGACTATAGTGTTTGCTGCCCCAGCAGAAAGTCCTCTCCTGCCCCGTGTTTGCTGAAAACAGGCCAGAATGCATTCCACACAGCACCTCCCAGCCCTCCCCAAAGCCAGCTGAGTCTAACAGCCCGTGACCCACAGCCAGCCAATGTCGGAGAGAAATCACTCCACGAAAAAGGGCAACCACCCCAAGAATGGGAAGAACTTCACACCTGGGAAAACAGAGCCACTGGAGAAAACAGAACTGGGCTGAGGAATGAGAGTAACATATCCCAGGAGACATAAAGGGCTATTCCAACCTATTAAAATAAACAAACACACCAGAGATGGGCAGGTATGTATTGCTTCTTAAAAAAAAAAAAAAAAAAAAAACCCTCAGGACTTCCCTGGTGGTCCAGCGGTTAAGAATCCTCACTTCTACTGCAGGGGGCACAGGTTCAATCCCTGGTTGGGGAACTAAGATCCCACTTGCCACATGGGGCAGCCACAGGAGAAAAAAAAAGCCTCTACTGAAATGAGAGGGACTTCCCTGGTGGTGCAGTGGTTAAGAATCTGCCTGCCAATGCAGGGGGCCCGGGTTTGATCCCTGGTCAGGGAACTAGATCCCACATGCATGCCACAACTAAGAGTTCACATGCCACAACTAAGGAGCCCATGTATGCAACTAAGGAGCCTGCCTGCTGCAACTAAAACCCAGTGCAACCAAATTAATTAATTAATAAAAAATGTTTAAAAGCCTACCAAAAAAAAAAAAAAGTAGAGACTTCCCTGGTGGCACAGTGGTTAAGAATCCACCTGCCAGTGCAGGGGACATGGGTTCGAGTACTGGTCTGGGAAGATCCCACATTCCGTGGAGCAACTAAGCCCATGCACCACCACTACTGGGCCTGCTCTGTAGAGCCCGTGAGCCACAGCTACTGAAGCCCATGCACCTAGAGCCCACGCTCCACAGCAAGAGAAGCCACCGCAATGAGAAGCCCATGCGCTACAACAAAGAGTAGCCCCAGCTCAACTAGAGAAAGCCCACGCGCAGCAACGAAGACCCAGCACAGCCTAAAATAAATAAATAAATATTTTTTTTTTAAAAAAGAATGAATGAGTCACATCAAACAAGTAATAACTGAGGATTTCCCCAGAACAAAGGAAAGACATGAGTCTTCAGACTGAAAAGTGTGTCGTCAAGATGAACACTTGGTCAGCCAGTTTGGAAAACTGCAGCAAAATTTGCTGAAGCTCCACATGCATCCACCTCACGATGCAGGACTTTCACAGCAGGGTGAGTCTTGCAAAGAAATGAAAATAGACATTCGCCAAAGACATGTGCAGGGATGTTCATAGCAGCTTTACTGGTAGGAGCCCAGGTCTGGAGACACCACCAACCTCCAACCATAGGAGAATGGACAGACGCGTCTCACGGCAAATCCACCTGCTGAAAGGTGTGCCGCAATCAAACCGTGGCACCAAAACCTACACCAACGTGGTGTATTTTCTGAGCTTTTTTTTTTTTTTGCGGTACGCGGGCCTCTCACTGCTGTGGCCCCTCCCGTTGCGGAGCACAGACTCCGGATGCGCAGGCGCAGCGGCCATGGCTCACGGGCCCAGCAGCTCCGCGGCATGTGGGATCTTCCCGGACCGGGGCACGAACCCGCGTCCCCCGCATCGGCAGGCGGACTCTCAACCACTGCGCCACCAGGGAAGCCCCTGAGCTTTTTAATTTACTGCACTTCTAATGCTTTGACATCTTGGGGCATTGCTGACCCTGAAGAGACTGCCCTCCAGGGCTGGCCAGTTCCTAGAGACGTAAATGCTTGGCGGGGAATGTGCCTTCCATAAGCAAACTCACCTATCTCCAGCCCACCACCTGACCTAGCTTCTCTGTACTCAGGGCCAGTATTCCCCCGCCCAGATCACCCCAGGGCCAGGTACCAGACAACTCGACAGACAACCTGGATAAAATTATTCAAACTAACCAATGCTTAACCTGCTGCCCCTGCCGCATCCTTCGTGGGAACCACAATAAAGGCTCCTGCCCTGCTTCCCCCTCACACCCTCTGCTCCTGACCCTGGTGCTTCCCCGTGTGGCGCTGGTGGCACTGCCTCTGCTCCTGGGAACCACGCAGGACAAACTGTCTTGTCAAGGGCAGTGGCCTCCTGATCTCTTGGCCTCACCATACCTGAATAATGATAAAACCTACATTTTAAAACAATTGGTGCAGCGAGCAGGGCGTCTTGGCCTCAGGCTAAAAGGATATGCTCTTGGCATACTAACTGGTCCCACCAGGTGGCAGTGGCAGCCTGGGAGGGTGGCGCCACCTGCTGGCAACACTTGTGCTTGGTGCCACTGTGGTTGGGGACTGGCTGGACGTGGCCACAATTCCTTGAGCTCTGGTCTGAGCCGTGACTTGCCTAGATTCCAGAAGGACGTTCCCAGGGTCCCCCTTTTTCTTGGTTGAACAGCTAAGTTTACAAAGGCCCCTCCAAAGGGAAGGAGATGTGACTTCCCGCCAAGTGCTGTGGCCGGGCCTGACCGGGCAGCACTGATACGTGTGCACAAACTGAGCTGCCATGAAAGGTGCCCTGCCTTTCAGCCCGGCCCATGGGGCAGAGTCGTGCTCTTCAGAGCCACACTGCCAGGGCGCCCACCCCAGGGACCGTGGCACCCTGCAGGTCCTGGGGGAAGGGCCATTGTCGTTGTGTTGTTTGCCTTGCTGCAGTCCCGTTTTCCCGCTGACCCAGAGGAATAGGAGGGACCACACTGGTGGAGACCTGGCGTGGGGCGGGGGGCGGGGGGAGGCAAAAGAAGCGTCCCAGGTAGTGGCTGCTACCTAGAGGCTGACAACTGGGCCTCTTGTCCCTGCCCCTTTTTTGCTTATCGGCCCAAAACAGAAACTAAAAACCACAGAATCAAGCAGCTAAAAGCCTCAAACAGAAAAGGAAAAAAAAAGGAAAAGGAATAAAAGCAGGGGTGGGGGAAAAGAGAAAAAAAGGAAGAAAACCCTAGATACAGGGGGAGAAAGCAAAAGGTGAATAAATAAATTACATATCTTATAAATATATAAATATATTTATAAAATATATAACAAATAAATTCTACATATAGTATGTATTTTTAAATATTTGAAATATATTTATAAAATACATAATAAATAAATTTTACGTATATACATAAATTAAAGGTCCATAGTTTGACCCAACTGGAGATCCAAAATTTAGACACTAACAATTTATACAATTAATTATATATATATCAGTACATAACTATAAATAACAAAAATACCACAGAATTTATATAACAAAAAGATTAAAAAGCACCAGTTGGCTTTTGTGCTCCTATAACATAGTCTCTAAATTAGCTTTAGTATTTGCTGACATCACCCACTGACAAAATTTCATGGGGCTTAATCAATACTGGGGCTCAAATGATTGTCATACCTGGGGATCCCACCAAATTTGAACACTGTGGCCCCTATAATCTTAGGGAAGAAACTGAATATAAAATAGGGGGGGAAACAGATACACTTCACTTTAATGGTAGCCTTGCCTAAATTTCACAGTCATAGTACTTTTTGCCCTAAAATATCTCATATTGAGCAAAGGTGCTCTAACACTATGAATAATAAAATTAAAGTCTTTGGCATCTACAAATTGGCTTGATAAAATGGGACCCCACAGACCCCCAGTTAAAATAGTTAATATGACCCAACGTAAGTTGAAACAGGCCCTTCAGGGAGTAAGACTTTTATATAAAACCTAATTAACAAAGGGTGATTATCTCCACTGCTTCCATTTAACGACCCAACTTTGCCTATTCTGAAACCTGGGAAAAAGAAAGGGTTCCTCCTGGTGGATTCACGACAGTAAAGCTGTGGTTCACGCATTAAGGCCCCTGACCCAATATCCAGTTTTTTTAAGAATATTTATTTATTATTTATTTATTTGGCTGTGCTGGGTCGTAGTTGCGGCACCTGGGAACTTCATTGCAGCATGCATGCAGGATCTAGTTCCCTGACCAGGGATCGAACCTGGGCTCCCTGCATCGGAAGTGCAGAGTCTTAGCCACTGGACTATCAGGGAAGTCCCTCTGATATTATTAAAATCACTCCCTTCACCCAATCAAGACCAGTATTTATTTTGCTCTTACAGATTTGGCCGATACGCTCTGTTCAGTGCCTATATCAACAGCCTTTCTGCCAGTTTGCCTTCAACTCTAAAGGAACACACACACACCTTTTGCAGGCTACCCATGGGGAGACTTCAACAGCTTTGCCGTCACCTCTACATGAAAACACCCACTCCCCCAGTGCCTTCCCCTACTACACCCTCCAGCTGCCCAGCAGGACAGGATGACTGCCCCTTCCCCTTGGTTACACACACCACCACTCATCCTCACATAGACTTGACCCAACGGTCACCTCATGCCCCCAGCAACGGCCCCCCACAACACACCAAGATAATACTGTAGAAAAACAGACAACAGCAACAATTCATATGTGTCTCATATTGATATTTTTAACACACTCTAGGATTCCACAGAGATATTGTTAGAGACCCTGAAAATTTCAGATCTGTTTTCTTGGGTAATGCCATATAAATGGGAACCTTCGGTATGGACCAGCCTAGAAGGACTCCTAATACTTGCTACTTGTGTCCTTCCTTCCTATTCTCACAATAGAAACTTACACCCTACTCTCTGAAAACCTCCTCTATCATCTCCCCACAAGGGTTCCTTAAAATGATCTCAAAGCATCACAGGGCCAATCATATCAATCATACCTATGTATTTTCTGTAATTCTAATGCTCTGATATCTTGAAGCCTTGTTGACATTGAAGAGAGTACCCACTTCCCAGGGCTAGCCACATCCTAGAGATAATACATTGGGGGTGTGCTTTCCACATTCGGATTAACCAATCCCAAGCCCATGAGCCACAATACTAAAGAATAACAAAGTAAAGATTTCAAGACTTACTATGAGACAGTATGTCCTTCGTGAAAGAACAGACGCTTAGACCCACAGAACAGAAAGCCCAGAAACAGACCCCACACAAATACAGTCAGCTGATCTTTGACAACAGAGCAAAGGCCTTCAATGGAGAAAAGATGGCCTCTTCAGCAAAGGTTCTAGAACTACCAAACGCCCACATGCAAAAGAGCAAATGAACCTAGACACAGACCTCACACAAAAAATTAACGCAAAATGGGTCACAGACCTAACTGTGAAGTGCAAAATGATAAAACTTCTTCAAGAAAACATAGGACGCGCAGGTTCGCCCAGGCCTTCGCAGATGGGTTCACCGGCAACTGCTGGGCCGCGACAGTGAAGGCAGAGGGCGGGGAGGTGGGGAAGGTGAGCCCAGTTTCGGGGGACGGCAATGCCCTTAACCCCCCTGCGGGCCCAGCCCTCTGTGAAACGAGGGCCCTGGGGTTCCCTCTCACCCCACTGGCCCGAGGGCACCACCTCTAGGCCAAGGCCCACTCCTTGGCCTCCTGTGACCGCGTGCTGAGCCAGGGCTTGGGCCAGGCGGCGGGGGCCCAGCAGCTAGCCTTGGGAAAGGGCATCTCGGATTACGTGGCGGGAGCGATGCCCTCTGTCCCCCAGTGCCGGGACGCCAGCTCTCGGCCATCCGGGTGGAGATGGGCCTGGCCATCACGCTCTGGTGGCTGGGCGCCTGCTGGCAGTACCCCTCCCTTCGGGGACTCCCACAGCACAATCAGCAAGGTCATAACGGGGTGTTGGGTCCCTGCCACGTGCTGCCCTCGAAGGGCTGGGTCTGCAGTCCTGGCGGCTGCTTTCTGTAACCTTACACGGCTCCTACAGCTGGAAGGGTCCCATTCGGGCCCCGGGGATGCTCATAGCTGACTGTAAAGGGTCTGGCACTTATTGGTCGGGGAGGTCCTCTGAGGAATCCGGATTCAGGCCGCCTTAGGGGGTGCCATGCACCACCACTAGGTGCGCCACCACCAGGGACTTCAGGGTTGGCTCCGCGGGTCGCCCAGGCTGGAGGCATGTTGTTCCCAGGAGCATAGAGGGTGATTGCATGTGGAGTTCCGAGTACGCATTGCTCCGGGGTTGATGAATACCCTTTGCAGGTGAGATAGGAGCGTCCCAGGTGCGGGAGAGTTTAATCCAGGCTGTTCGCTAGGCCTGGGCCCAGGGGGTAAGGCAGGGCGTTTGAAACAGGGCAGGGCAGGGCCATGACCTTCCCCCCACACTCATGGCTCTTGCTGCCTGCTTCGCCCGTAACTGTAATATGAAGGTTGGGAGAAGGCTGCTGGGGTGGGTGGCTCCCCTGGACTGGAGGGGAGAGGGAACTGGAGCAGCCAGAGGCCCCAGAAGAGGAGGAAGGGAGGCAAGGCCGACTCAACACCAGCCGTGTCAGGCTTCGAAGGATGAACCCATGAGGGCATTGGACCACATAGTGACATTTCGTCCCTCCTCACCAGCGGTTCCTGGCTCCCCAAGACTCAGCCATGGAAGGTACAGAAAGGTGTGTGACAAGAAACTCATGGCTTTTAATCCTGGCAGGAAGGACAAGGATAACCAAGGATAAAGATTTGATCAAGTTTTACTATTCTCCCACTGGAGATGGGGGAGGGGGAATCAGTCATATTTAATAAACATCTCTCTCTTCAAAAAAAAAAAAGAGAAAAAGAAAACATAGGACAGACTTCCCTGGTGGCGCAGTTGTTAAGAGCCCACCTGCCACTGCAGGGGACACGGTTCGATACCTGGTCCGGGAAGATCCCACATGCCGCGGAGCAACTAAGCCCGTGCGCCACAACTACTGAGCCTGTGCTGTAGAGCCCACGCTCCGCAACAAGAAGCCACTGCAATGAGAAGCCCGCGCGCCACAATGAAGAGTAGCTCCCGCTCTCTGCAACTAAAGAAAGCCCATGCGCAGCAACAAAGACCCAACACAGCCAAAAAATTAATTAATTATTAATTCAAAAAGAAAACAGGAGAAAAATCTACATGACCTTGGGTTTGGTGATGAGTTTTTAAATACAACAGCAATAGTACAATCCATGAAAGAGAAAAATAATTATAGTTTCCACTTTAGTAAAATTTAAAATGTTTGCTCTGTGACAGACACCGTCAAAAGAATGAACAGACAAGTCAGAGGAGGAAAAAATATTTGCAAAACATGTATCTGATAAAGGACTTGTATCCAAACATACAAACTACTATAAAAAGTCAACAATAAGAAAACAAATAATCCAATTAACAAATGGGCAAAAGATCTGAACAGATACCTCACCATAGAAGATATACAGGTAGCAAATAGGTGATGAAAAGATACTCAACATCATGCTGAGGAAATTAAATAATGAGATACGACTGCACACCTATTAGAATGGCTAATGGCTAATGGCTGACCCCACCAAATAATGTCAAGGATGTGGGGCAACAGGAACTGGGCTGCGTCCATACAATGCAATACTATTCAGAGATAAAAAGAAATGAGCTAATAATTCGCAAAAAGACGTGGATGGCTCTTAAATGCATACTGGTAAGTGAAAGAAGCCAGTCTGAAAATACTGTGTGGCTCCAATTATAGAATATTCTGGAAAAGGCAAAAGTATTGCGAACACAAACAGAACAGTAGTTGCCAGGAGTGCTGAGGGTAGAGTTAGGGATTAACAGGAGGTAGTAGGCAAAGCACAGGGGAATTTTTAAGGAGGTGAAATTATTGTGTAATAGTAACTATAAGACATTAGCAATTGTCAAAACTCGTAGAACTTTATATCACAAAGAGTGAATCTTAATGCATGCAAAAAGCCATTTAGGAGGTCTGGATCCCAGGATGCAATGCAGAATATGACAGAAGAATCTAACTGTCCTAAAAATGGGTGAAACAACCTCACTGAAGGGCCTGGGGGAATAAGGTGCTGACCTAAGTAACACTGGGAATGTGTACAGACTGCAAGACTGAAGGCAAAAGAACTGTACTCTAGTTGATAACGTTGTTTCCTGTGGGGACATGTGTTAACAATTCTAGAACCGCTCTGCAGGTATCCTGGAATTGAACAATTAAGTAAATAGGTGGCAGGTGGCAAGGGCCAGGCTTCTTGCTGTTGGACTAGGATGTTAAGATAAGCAAGGGCAAGAGGCTGAAACGTTGCAGGCAGTAATGGATTAGAGTTGGAGACATCAACGTAAATTTACGTTTAGCTTCACATATACACAATGGTTACATGTTGAAAGAGTAATAGATTGCCTTGCTTTGTTTGCTCTGAGCACCTAGAAACAAGGACATCCCAGTAGCCATGATCACATGGGATCTTCATTTCTAACACCCTTCTCCAGTGAAGAACCCAGGCTCCTTGGAGAAATGGCAGATGGTACGACTAGGGCTAGAAATATACAAGATGAGCCTGGAGCATCCTGTAATGGCTGAAAGTAAGGAAGTGCTCCACACATACACACACACACACACACACACACACAGAGTGACAGGGTCATGACAGAGAGACCCAGGGGCCAACCAGAAGAGTTCCCAATGGTCAAAGCCAGGACAATTTGAGCAATAAAATAAAGTAGCACTGAATTATTAGAGAAATGCAGATCAAAACTACAGGAGGTATCACCTCACACCAGTCAGAATGGCCATCATTAAAAAGTCTACAAATGACAAATGCTGGAGAGGGTGTGGAGAAAAGGGAACCCTCCTACTCTGTTGGAGGGAATGTAAATTGGTGCAGCCTCTATGGAGAACAGTAATGAAGTTCTCTAAAAAACTAAAAATGGAGTTGTCATATGATCCTGCAATCCCACTCCTGGGCATAAATCTGGAGAAAACTCTAATTCGAAAAGACACATGCACCCCAATGTTCATA
The DNA here is from genome assembly GCF_026419965.1 of Kogia breviceps. Classification (NCBI taxonomy): domain Eukaryota; kingdom Metazoa; phylum Chordata; class Mammalia; order Artiodactyla; family Physeteridae; genus Kogia; species Kogia breviceps. The sequence continues at coordinate 4,959,088 of NC_081312.1, read as the reverse complement.
CCAGCACTATTTACAATAGCCAGGACATGGAAGCAACTTAACTATCCATCGACAGAGGAATGGATAAAGATGTGGTACATATATACAGTGGAATATTACTCAGCCATAAAAAAAGAATGAAATAGGACTTCCCTGGTGGCGCAGTGGTTAAGAATCTGCCTGCCAACGCAGGGGACATGGGTTCAAGCCCTGGTTCAGGAAGATCCCACATGCCACCGAGCAACTAAGCCCGTGCGCCACAACTACTGAGCCTGCACTCTAGAGCCCACGAGCCACAACTACTAAGCCCACATGCCACAACTACTGAAGCCCCCATGCTCCGCAACAAGAGAAGCCACCACAATGAGAAGCCCACGCACAGCAATGAAGAGTAACCCCTGCTTGCCACAACTAGAGAAAGCCTGCACACAGCAATGAAGACCCAACGTAGCCAGAACTAAGTAAATTTTTTAAAAAAGAACTAAATAATGCAATTTGCAGCAACATGGATGGACCTAGAGATTATCATACTATGTGAAGTCAGACAGAGAAAGACAAATACCATATGATATCCCTTATATGTGGAATCTAAAATATGACACAAATGAACTTATTTATGACACAGAAACAGACTCACAGACATAGAAAATAAACTTATGGTTACCAAAGGGGAAAGGGGGTGAGGAGGAGTTTGGGATTAGCAGATACAAGCTACTATATATACAATAGATAAACAACAAGGTCCTACTGTTTAGTATAGGGAACTATACTCAATATCCTGTAATAAACCATTATGGAAAAGAGTCTGGAAAAAAATAAAGATAGATATATATATATAATTGAATCACTTTGCCGTACACCAGAAACTAACACAACATTGTAAATCAACTATGGAAGGAAGGAAGGGAGGAAGGACTGGGACTTCCCTGGCAGTCCAGTGGTTAAGACTTCACCTTCCAGTGCAGGAGGTGTGGGTTCGATCCCTGACTGAGGAACTAAGATCTCATATGACTCGCAGCCAAAAAACCAAAACATAAAACAGAAGCAATATTGTAACAAATTCAATAAAGACTTTAAAAAGGGTCCACATCAAAAAAAAATCTTAGGGCTTCCCTGGTGGCGCAGTGGTTGAGAGTCCGCCTGCCGATGCAGGGGACACGGGTTCGTGCCCCGGTCCGGGAGGATCCCACGTGCCGCGGAGCAGCTGGGCCCGTGAGCCATGGCCGCTGAGCCTGCGCGTCCGGAGCCTGTGCTCCGCAACGGGAGAGGCCACAGCAGTGAGAGGCTCGCGTACCACAAAAAGAAAAAAAAAAAAAACTTAAAAGAAGAAGAAAGAAAATGGCATTGGATTATAACCCAAAGCATTAAACAAATATCCATGTCCATACTGATATAAATGACTGAGTAAATAACTAAATGGAGGAGAAGAGACAAACCTCCCATGCAGAAGAACTCCGAGGAATTTAGGTTCATACCCCACCCTCAAGGACAACTCCCCACTTCTCAAGTGTGGGCTGCACCATGGCTTCCTCCCGAAGACGACACTATAGGGAATTCCCTGGCAGTTCAGTGGTTAGGACTCCGTGCTTTCACTGCCGAGGGCCAGGATTCAATCCCTGGGCAGGGAACTAAGATGGAACAAGCCTCGCTGTGCGCCGCCAAGAAAGAAAGAAAAAAAACAAAGCAAAACAAAAAAACCCCGAAGAGGACAGTACGGAAGGGGAGGGGGAAGAGTCACTTCATGGAGGAGAAACCCTGCAAACACGTCTCAGCCAGGTGATCCAGGTCAACATCAACAGTGATGAATCTCGTTGACAGTATGTGGCCTTGATATAAAGAAATGGCACCTCACCTCTGTGGTCTTCCTCCCAAACCCGTAACTCAAGTCTAATCATGAGAAAAAGTCAGAAAAATCCCAGTTGAGGAACATTATACAAAACACCTGGCAGTACTTAAAACTGCCGAGACCATCAAAAACAAGGAAAGTCTGAGAAACTGTCAAGGCCAAGAGGAGCCCGAAGAGACATGACAACTGAATGTAAAGTGGTGTCCTGGAAGGAATTTTGGAACAGAAAAAGGACATCAGGGAAAAACTGAGGAAATCTGAATAATGTATGGATTCTAGTTGGTAATAATGTATCGATATCAATACGTGCTCACTAACTGTAGCAAATCTAGCATACTAATGAGTGTGAGTACAGGAGAGCTCTCTGGACTATCTTCCCAGTAACTGTAAATCTAAAACTGTTCTAAAATTTCAGAAGTTTTGGGGCTTCCCTGGTGGCGCAGTGGTTGAGAATCCGCCTGCCGATGCAGGGGACATGGGTTCGTGCCCCGGTCCGGGAAGATCCCACGTGCCGCAGAGCGGCTGGGCCCGTGAGCCATGGCCGCTGAGCCTGCGCTTCCAGAGCCTGTGCTCCGCAGCGGGAGAGGCCACAACAGTGAGAGGCCCGCGTACCACCAAAAATCAAAAAAAATAAATAAATAAAATAAAAAAATAAATAAATAAAATAAAATAAAATTTCAGAAGTTTACTTTTAAAAATATACACAAAAGCATACAGACTGTGTTTCCATTTACGTGGAGTTCAAGAGGAGGCAAAACTAATCAAGGGTGTTAGTGGTCAGAATCGTGGTTTCCTTTGTGGGTGAAAGGGAGCCCACCCGGGGCTGGAAGTGAGTGGTCTGTATCTGGGCTGGGGTGGTGGTTACACAGGTGTAGACAAATGTGAAAATTCCTGGAGCTGTATTCCTAAAATGTGTGCATTTAACACGTTACATTTTTTTAAATTGGGGTAGAGTTGCTTTACAATGTTGTGTTTGTTTCTGCTGTGCAGCAAAGTGAATCAGTTATACATATACAGATATCCACGCTTTTTAGCTTTCCTTCCCATTTAGGTCACCACAGAGCACTGAGTAGAGTTCCCTGTGCTACACAGCAGGTTCTCATTTGTTATCTGTTTTATACGTAGTGGTGTGTATATGTCAGTCCCCATCTGCCAATTCGTCCCATGCCCCCAATACATGTTACAATTTAATTAAAAAGTGAACACAGGGACTTCGCTGGTAGCACAGTGGTTAAGAATCCACCTGCCAGGGCTTCCCTGGTGGTGCAGTGGTTGGGAGTCCGCCTGCCGATGCAGGGGACACGGGTTCGTGCCCCGGTCCGGGAAGATCCCACATGCCGCGGAGCGGCTGGGCCCGTGAGCCGTGGCCGCTGAGCCTGCGCTCCGCAACGGGAGAGGCCACAGCAGTGAGAGGCCCGCGTACCGCAAAAAAAAAAGAATCTACCTACCAATGCAGGGAACATGGGTTCAAGCCCCGGACCGGGAAGATCCCACATGCCGCGGAGAAACTAAGCCTGTGTCCCACAACTACTGAGCCTGTGCTCTAGAGCCCGCAAGCCAGTGAAGCACGTGTGCCACAACTACTGAAGCCCGCACGCCTAGAGCCCGCGCTCTGCAACAAGGGAAGCCACCGCAATGAGAAGCCCGCGCACCGCAACGAAGAGCAGCCCCCGCTCGCCGCCACTAGAAAAAGCCTGCAGGCAGCAACAAAGACCCAACGCAGCCAAAAATAAATAAATAAATAAATATTTTTTTAAATGAACACAAAAGGAAACAATAACAGCAAAAAAGCCTGACATCACCATCTACAAACACTGTTGAGAAATTTCTGAATACCTGCAATGAAGAGAAAAATGCCAAAAGCTTCCAAGAAGAGACAGAAAAGAAACAACCGGTAAAAGAACATGAGTCAGCCTGGCCACAGACTCCTCAGCAATGCTGTGCACAGGAAGCCCTGGAGCCGGCTGCCAGGTCCACCCCTCCTGCCCCTCTCCCACCTTGGCACCCCCAGCCCACCCAGTACGCCCAGACCAGGCCAGCTCTGCCCTCACAGCTAAGTCTGAGCAGCTCCTCCAGCTGCACCCCACAATGCCCCCAACCCCTCCCTGTGTCCCCAGATCTCTTACCTCGCATGCCTTCCCCATCTCTCTCCAAATCCTTCATGCCAAGCCCAAGTGCCACCTCCTCCAGAAGCTTCCCAGACCTGCGGGCCTGAACGAGAGGCTCATCTCGCTTCCACCCTCTCCCCTCAGCACTGGCCGCTATATAATACGGAAGAACCTTTGTATGCTATTACAAGTTAATCACTAAAGGGTTGTTGCCTATAAGCTTCAATTATACACAATGGCCCATCTCTGGGGACCCTGCCACCCAGGTAATGAGTGTTAAGCTAAAACACTTGTGTTTAGCTCGTAGGAAACCTCCTGACCGGGCCCATCTGTGAACGGCTGCGGGAAGGAAGAAAGTAACACATCCCCTCCAGAGGCTGGCTGAAAGCCGGACTTTACCCGGTCCCCTTTTAGTGTAAAAGCAGCCTGAATTCTAGCTCAGGGAAGATGGTTCTTTGGGACCCTGAGCCACCACCTGCTCAGCGTGCTGGCTTTCTGAGGAAAGTCGCTATTTCTTGCCCCAGCATTGCCGTCTCTCCATTTACTGGCCTGTTCTGCAGCAAGCAGTAACATCCGCCTCTGTGATCTCTGTCTTCCCAGTTCTGCCCAAGCGGCGGTACAGCCTCTGGACACAGATAGACCCAGCTGGGATGGCAGCTCGGCCTCTCACCCGCCAGGTGGCCTTGGGCAAGCTTCACGTCCCAGCCTCGGTTTCCCCACCTGTAAAGTGGGGACAGCTACTCCACTTCCCAGGGTGGTTGGATGTAAGTGGAAGCCTGTGTAGGAAGCACCCAAGACCTTGCCTGGCACCTCGTAGGCTCTCAAATGAAGGCAGTTATCAGCTGGGAGAACCAGGCTGATCTCGGGATTGATGGACACCTCCTCCGTGGGGCCCTTGGCATTCCGGGCGGGGAGCCAGGCCCTGAGCACTCTTGTTGAGATTTAATTCATGACCCTTCTTTGATTAAGTCATTTCAAACATGTGGCTTAAGGATAAAATTAAAACCAGTTGGAGAAGTCCGCCCTGACTTGGCGGTGGGGGGGAGGGTTCCAACCACAGACAAACGAACCCAGTCAGGTGTGGATGGATGTTTGGGGCATGGGATATGGTGCCAGCCCCACGGGCCAGAAGTCAGACCATGCCCCAGGTCACGGCAGCGCCTCCCCTGGGCCAACAGTAAACTGGGGGCCTCCCCCCTCCCATGTGACTGTGGAGGAAACAGAGGTTCAGCAGAGACGTGAGCTTCAGCCCAGACCTGTCCGGCTTGTGCGTGTTCCGTGCAGCTGAGGCTTCCAAATCAAAGCTCTGGAAGGTTCCTGGTCTCCAGGACCAGATCCCCAGCCCAGGCCCAGATGTGACAGTGTGACAGCCAGGCACAGGGGCAGCCCAGGGCTGGCACACTGCCGACTCAGTCCTCTCTTGCCTCCGTCCACGCCTGTCTGTGGATCCTGTCAAGGTGTCTCCGCAGGGCCCACTCCTGGACCTGGCAGCCTGCTGAGAAGCATTCTGAAGCTCAGATCTTATCCAGGGTGCGAGGCCTCTAAGTGCCTTTGAAACAGGAGGGAAGGGGACAGGGCATAACCTCTGAAAGAATGACATAGCCCTTGAGGATAGGACATAAACTGGTTAGAACCAACTAGGTCCAAGATGGCAGAAGGTTCAACTTCCAGGGGACCTTGAGCCTCATTATGCGCTCATTGTACTACATTAGCATAAGCTAAGTGACACACCCACCAGCGCCATGACAGTCCCCAGGCCGACCATAAAAGGTCAAAATATGGGCGGTGGCCCAGTTCCTGGAAACCTTGGCCCCTTCTCCAAAATAGTTGGAATACTCCCTCCCACTCATTACCCAGCTCATAGAAACTAACCACCCCATATTTCTGGGCCTCTCGCCTTCTGAGATGGCCCAAAACCTGTCTGTGGAGTGTTTCTCCCAAGGCCGGTCTTGCCTTTTGAGATGGACCACATCCTGTCTATAATGTGTATCTCTCTAAATAGATCCACTTCTTACCTATCACTTTGTCTCTCACTGAATTCTTTCTGTGATGAGACATAAAGAACCTGAGCTTCGGACTTCCCTTGTGGCGCAGTGTTTAAGAATCCTCCTGCCATGGACTTCCCTGGCGGTGCAGTGGTTAAGAATCCGCCTGCCAAATGCAGGGAACACGGGTTCGAGCCCTGGTCCAGGAGGATCCCACATGCCGTGGAGCAACTAAGCCCGTGAGCCACAACTACTGAGCCTGTGCTCTAGAGCCCACGAGCCACAACTACTGACCCACGTGCCTAGAGCCCGTTCTCCACAGCAAGAGAAGCCACCACAATGAGTAGCCCCCGCTCGCCGCAACTAGAGAAAGCCCACGCGCAGCGACGAAGACCCGACCCAGCCCAAAATAAATAAATAAAAGAACCTGAGCTTCATTAAGTCCTGAGACCAGGTGTGTGATTTTAATTAAAAGACAGTGGGTTCAAGTCCCAATCTGGGTTTCGGCTGCATTCAAATCCCATCTGAGCTGTGTGGCTTCACCTTCACTGCCGGCACCACCCAGAGGGAACACCCTCTGAGCTGGGCCTGGAGTTGGGGGTTGAAATGCCTCCTCCCCACACCCAACACACACACCCACAGACTGTAGAAGTGTCAACCAGTCAGGCCCCTGGGGGCTCTGCTGGGGCTAGGATCACCTGGGCCATAGTGGCTTTCAAGAGCACTCCCCAGAATTCACCAGAGTGGGGGTAATGGTGGAATTGCAGGCAGTGACTGGGCCCCCATGTGTTCAGGTAGACCAAGAACCCCGGGTGTGGGAGAGCCCTCTCCTTAAGGGTCTCTCCGGGGTCTAGTTTCAGCTCAACATGGTTGCATTTTCATGGGCTAATCAGTGTTCGAAGCCCACACAAATCCAAAGAGCCCCCAAGGCCTCAGACATGTCCCTTGAGAGGGTCAAGGGTTGGCCCCAGGCCAGCCATCGGCCTCTGACTTCTCCCCTCCTTGGCTTTGCCCTCACTCTCAGGGCATCTTCCTGAATCCCAAGGGGTAGGCAATACCCCATGCCCACACCCAGGGCCCCCCATCACCACCACCCAAGCAGCCCTGGCAATGTGTCGTCAGCCGTGAAGAGTTTAGACACGGGCCACCTTGCACTTAGCAGCTGGGCGCACCCACAGTGCGGAAGATGGGATGGAAATGTGAAATGCCTGTTGGTGTGGCAGCAGGAAAGCCGGAAAAGGAGGCGAGGTTTTTATGCAAAACCTGTAAAAATAAAATGTATGTAGATTCATCACCAGAGATGTGTCTGCCTAAATACACCCACACCACAGAGTATTCCGACCAACCTATTTACGTGCTACAAGTGTTCTCATGTGTCGGCGTGTCCCTGTGTGTCGGGGTGAACGCGTGTCTGTGAGTGCATCTGTGAGCCTGGCATCTTTGTGTGTGTGTGTGTGTGTGTGTGTGTGTGTGTGTGTGTGTGTATGTATCTATATGGACCAAAAAACGTTGCCTGCCATCAAGCCAGCAGCCACTGCAGCCGCCTCCTACGGTGCGCCCTGAGGGGAATTCAGGATGGAGAAAAACTGGATACTGACCCTAAGTAGTTAAGATGCACATATAAGGAATAATTTCAATGAGCCCAGACTCTTGCATCTTTTTTTCTTTTTTTTTTTTGCGCTGGGTCTTCATTGCTGCACTTTCTCTAGTTGTGGCTCGCAGGCTCTAGAGCACAGGCTCAGTAGTTGTGGCCCATGGGCTTGGTTGCTCTGCGGCATATGGGATCTTCCTAGACCAGGGCTTGAACCTGTGTCCCCTGCATTGGCAGGTGAATTCTTAACCACTGGACCACCGGGGAAGTCCCTGGGCTCTTGCATCTTTCCATACATAGAAAGGCACTAGAATCGTTAACTTGAGATGCCTGGTTTCTGTGATGAGCAGTAATCTTTTGATGTTCTACTACTTTTTTCTTCTTTTTTTCCAGCAAAAACTCCTATATACCCTGGCTCCTCCCTTACCTCTTTGGAGCAGTTCCTCAAAGCTATCTGAGAGGCACTGAGCTCTCAAGTTATAGTCCTCGGTAAGGTCACCAAATAAAACATAATTCTCAGTTTTTAGGTTTTGCATTTTTTTTTCAGCTGCCATCTAATTTAATGTTTTACAATTAACCCTCTCTGGTCCAGCATCGCTGAGTCTCGCCCTCCTCCACCCCCAAGGCCAACACGCGCCCCCTGCTGGCTGGAAGGGCCACCCGCGTCCCTAGCCCTCGCTGGGTCACCAGGCCTGTGGCCTTTGCTGTTTTGCCTCTGAGAGTCCCACCCCCCCACCCCGAACCCCGGCCCAACGAGGCAGCCCAGCCCAGCCCCTGCCTTGAACTGCCCCCCCCTCCGCCCCGTCCCCACCCCGGGGCTCCCCTGCGTGCAGCCGGTGGGAACCGGGGCACTGGTGGCCCGACGGTCCCCCATCCCACCCTCCGGCGAACAAGCGCCAGAGGTAAGAAGGCCCCAGAGGGGAGACTCGCAGGTCTAGCACAGAGCTTGGTATCGGGGAGAGGGGGCCGCAAGGAACGGAGAAATTCGCTTTTGAAATCCTTATTTTTCCGGCCCATCTGTCTCCTATCTGGGAGAGGCGGGCAACAGGCCCCTCCCTGGGCCACGCTCGGTGCGCTCTGCTCTCCGGGCGCCAGCCACGCCCATTCGGGGGCGGGCGGGGGCGGGACCGGGGAGGGGACAGCCACACAGAGGCCACAACCTTGGTGAGGGTGGGAAGGCCTAAAGCTGTGGGTTCGGGCCTCCAAGGACAGGGAAGAGAGGGTTCCTGACCAGAGGGAGAAGAGGGAAGAGGCTCCCAGCGGAGGGCACCGCTGGGCAGAGGCCTGGCATTGGGAAGGAGCCCGCGGGCTGCGGCTGGAGAGGGCGATCACAGGGGCCTCGGGAGGGGCTCCAGCGGTTGCGGGGGAGAAGGGCCAGGTGACAGGCGGCCACGAGAGAGACCATTAGAAGTCCTGTAAAACGGGGGCTCCCCTCGCAGTCCCGTGATTAAGATTTCCACTGCAGGAGGCGCCAGTTCCATACCTGGTAAGGGAAGTTTTGCATGAAGCCAAAAATAAAAGGAAGGGATCGAGTGAGGGAGGGAGGAAGGAAGAAAGAAAGAAAGAGTGAATCCTCCTTCAACATTTCTTCCTGGGCCCCTGCTCCTGGGGCCACCTCCATGGGGGCTGGATAAGGGACACCTCCACTTCTGCAAAGAGCAAAGGAGACTGTACCTGAGACCTTGAAGGAGACAAATGCAACCAGCAAGTCAGTCAGTGGCTGAACCAGGGGAAGTGGCCAAGCCTCCTGTTGGCCCTGCCAGAGAAGCTGAGTTTGCCTCCCCATCGGTGGAGTGCAGGAATGGCCTGCTCCAGGAGATGAGAGTAGAGAGCATGCCTGATAGAACCAAGACTAATCCTTGTGCTGATTTAATCACCTGTGGGCCTAGGGCCCTGGCTCATTCAACCCCACCTGCCTCCCTGGCATGGACTGCAGCTTTCAAACCCCATTCACTGATTCACTACACCCCACCCTCCATTCATCTATCTGCCACAGGGAGAGATTTGGAGAGATTTACCCAGGGGCCAACATAGGGTCACACAGAGGGTGGAAGGAAAGCCTAGAGCTCAGGTCCTACGCCTGCTCCAAAGGGAGCCTCCAGGGTTCACCAACACCACCCCAAGGAGGGTCTTGGACCAGCTTCAACAAGCCTTTCTCCTGGGGAATTCCCTGGCGGTCCAGTGATTAGGACTCTGTGCTTCCACTGCAGGGGGCCTGGGTTCGATCCCTGGTCAGGGAACTGAGGTCCCACAAGTCTCGGTGCAGGGAAAAAAAAAAAAAAAGGAAATAAAAAACAAAATGAAAAAACAAGCCTCTCTCCTGAACACTTCTCTCAGCCAGCAGCCCATTGCTGGCCCCAGATCACTCTCCCACTGCTAAGCCTTTGTTCCAGTGGTTCCCTCTGCCTGGAATACCCTCACTTAGGCCTGGCCAAAGTCCCTGAGCCTTCAAAGGCCAACCACTTGGGGAAGCTTCCCCAGACCCCTCCCTGGAGCATGGCTCTCCTTGGCCTGGACAGGTTGGCTTATCTCTGGATCTTCAAAGCCTGCTCAGGGTACACAGTAGTTGCCTAATAGGTGCTGGCTGAGTGCTCATCCACTCGCTGAATAAAGACTCAGCCTGCACTTGGAGCTTCAGTTTCCCATCTGTGGAAGGGAAGCGAGGAAGAGCAGACATGGCCTGTCCCTCAGGGAGTGACTTCAGGACCAAGGAGAACCCACCCCCTAGGAGCCCCTGGACTAAGGCACCAATCCGGAGATTTCAACCTGGGGGCTCTGGAGCAGGATGAGGGAATGTTTTCTCCCCTCCAGACCAAGGCCAAGGCTTGCATCTCTTACCTCCTGGGTATCTACACACAGAGGAGGAGAGCAGAGTCCTAGACACCAAGGCTGGACAAGGAGCAGGCACTTGACCTGGGTAGACCAGGGCGGGGTAGAGGGGTAGGGCCCAGTGACCCCAAGGGATGACAGAAGCCACCAGCTTGAGGTAACCTCAGGACGCTGCCAGGGCATTTATAAACAGCTAAGCCAAACCACAGATACCAACGACCAGTAAAGTGAACTCCCTGGCGTTCTCTGCTGCCCTGATTTCCACCTTCAGAACAGTTTTCAACAATGGAGTCGACTCAGGTCACGTTCTCGTACAAAAAAAAAAAAAAAAAAGCTGAAAGGGTCAAGTTCCCTCAACCAAGACTCACTATTAACTAATCACTTGCCATGTGCCAGGCCCCAGGGGGAGGGGGATACAATTATTATTATTGTTGTTATTAGTATAATAACATACAGATGGATAACATAATAATGTTGAGTGAAAGAAGCCAGACCCAAGAGAGAACATACTGTATGATTCCATTGATATAAAGTACAAAAATCAGGCAAAATTAATCTATGGTGGCTAAAGTTGAGGTAGTAGTAGTTGCCCTTGGTGGGGAATTTCGGGGGCTGAAATGCGGTTTGTTTTCGTTTGTTTGTTTTTCTGTCTGCACTGGGTCTTCCTTGTGGCGCATAGGCTTCTCTAGTTGCTGAGTGGGTGGGCTCAGCAGTTGCCCCACGGCATGTGGGATCTTAGTTCCCCCACCAGGGATCGACCCCGCGTCCCCTGCATTGGAAGGCAGATTCTTAACCACTGTGCCACCAGGGAAGTCCCTGAAATGTGCTTTAACTTGATCTGCATGGAGTCACAGTGTAGACAAATGGAAGAATTCATCTGGCTGCTCACATAAGATTTTACACTTCAATGTAAATAAACCAGTAAAGCTAATATAATAATAATATACCAAAATACTAATGACTGTAGTCCCCCCATTTTTGAGCCCCGCTGGCAGGAAGGGCTGTCTCCACCGCCGTGTCCTCACTTGCACACACAGGGCAGCCACTTGGCCGCAACTCTCCCTATTCAACCTCACAACTTTTACAACCATGGAAAGTGCAGTTTGCTGGAAGTGGGTCTTGTCTGACTCCAGTGCCTTTCCCAGGAAGTTCTGTGGCCACTGCAGCTCTGGGAATGAAGGCAGAGACGTGAGTCCGAGAATGGAGCCAGGGCTTCCAGCGGCCCGGTGGCCAGCTACCCCTCGTCAGGCTGTGGGGGGCCAGAAGAGGGAGGGTCTAATGCTTCCAGCAGGAGGTGATGTTCAGGCTTAGGGTTTAGACCGGTGGGTGAGGTTTAGACCAGCAAAAACTGGAGGGAGGACGGCAGCCCAGGTGGAAGAAACAGCAGAAGCAAAGGCCTGGAGGGAGGCAAGTACAAGGTGTGGGCGGGATAGGGTGCCCTGGTCAGGCTGGCACACAGGAGCTAGAGGAGGCTCAGCAGAGCAGGTGTGACTGGCACAGCCACGGGTTGGCACCAGGCAATGCTGGGTTCTGCTGAGAACTCTGGGGTCCTGAGAAACTTCCAGAAGGCTTTAATAAGATGTTATCAAACAGGAGTTGTTTGGGGGACTTCCCTGGCGGTCCAGTGGTTAAGACTCTGCAATCCCAATGCAGGGGCACGAGTTTGATCCCTGGTCAGGGAACAAGGATCCCACATGCCGTACAACGTGGCCAAAAACAAAAATAAAAACAAAAAAAACAGGAGTTGTATTTGAGCTAGTGTGAGCCACGCCCAGATTCACAAAAGAGGTTGGAGAAAGAGGAGCATCAAGGCAGGGTGGATGTGACATCACTGCCCCCCCCAACCCCCCCAACTTCCACCCCCCACCCCCCCTCCCGACACGGAGCTTTGTGTGCCTGGAAGCCAAGGTGACACAACCAGAGCCTCTCCACCCAGGTGGCTCCTGCTGAGACACTCACAGCTGTGATCACTGGCAAGGACACTGGACACCTCCCCCAAATGGCCCTAAGGAGGAACTCTGTTGGCAGCCCAGTCAGGGACATAGGGTTCAGAGAGAAGAAGATCAAGAGGCCCTTGAATTCCATCTCAGCCATGACCACTGTTAGCCCTCTGCAGGGACTGTGGGATGGGAAAGAGTTTTGTTTTTGTTCAAGAAGCTGTTACTACATCAGTGGAGCATCTTAAAATCAATGACATCTTAGACACAAGGACATATTTTTTATATATATGATATAAATGGATATATTTAACCTGATGTGTTTTTCATTTAAAATTATATTGTGAAAAGGAAGGAGAAAGGAAAGACATAATAGTGTCATCATTACTCATAGCTGGGAGTCAGTAGATAAATAAAGGACTAAGTGTGTTATATAAACTTACAGAGGTAACCACAAGTACACAGCTACAAAATTTCCAAACTATCAGAAGAAATCTTGCACCTAAATTAAGCCAATATTTTATAAACTACAAAAATAGAAAGCATAAAATAAGATGACTTCACTGAGTCTAAGATAGATTTGTCACATCGATATATGCAAACTAATCTGTAAAGGGACCTGCCCGTCAGATGGTTCACATTCAACTTTAAGCTGGAGGCAAAAGACACTCCCCAATCCAGAGGACTCAGAAAGAATGAAAATAAAAGCACGGTGCAAGGGATAACAGGCAAATGCAAACAAACAGAAAGCAGGGGTCAAGTTCAAGGCAGAACATTAGGTGGGGCCAAGAGGTGCACTTTATAATGAGAATGAGTGCAAGTCACAGTGAAGGTATCACACATCTAGTATATGCACCAAATTGCATTCATTTGCTCTTTGGTGCCAACCCTGCATCAAATAGCACAGTATCCACATTCATACAATGAAAGAAATACAGGGAGAGAGTAAAAAGCACATCAGTAGTAGGAAATTTTAATTCATCTCTCACAGATATGTGTACAAAAAATTAAGATTAGAGAAGACAATAATATAATTATTGACATCGATTTAATTAACTTTTTAAAAGATCTTTTCTTTTTTATTTATTTATGTTTTAAAAGTTAGCCTTTCTTGGGCTTCCCTGGTGGCGCAGTGGTTGAGAGTCCGCCTGCCGATGCAGGGGACACGGGTTCGTGCCCGGATCCGGGAAGATCCCACGTGCCGCGGAGCGGCTGGGCCCGTGAGCCATGGCCGCTGAGCCTGCGCGTCCGGAGCCTGTGGTCCACAACGGGAGAGGCCACAACAGTGAGAGGCCCGCGTATCGGAAAAGAAAAAAAAAGTTAGCCTTTCTTGGTATTATATTTTTTAAATTTTACTTATTTATTTTGGTTGCACCAGGTCTCAGTTGTAGCACATTTCCTCCTTAGTTGCAGCATGCATGTGGGATGTAGTTCCCTGACCAGGGATCAAACCTGGGCCCCCTGCATTGGGAGTGTGGAGTCTTACCCGCTGGACCACCAGGGAAGTCCCGATTTAATTAATTTATATCAAACTCTACCCTAAAAACAGACCGCTCCTTTGCAGATGGACAGCTGAACATTCACAAAGATTAACCACATATTAAACCATTAAAAAAATACATTCCAAAAAGTAAATATAGAACAGACAATATTCTCTAATCACAATGTAAATCGAACTAGAAATTAATAACCAAACTACTAAACAAAAAGATGTTACTACCTGTAAATTTTAAAACTCTCAAATTGCTCTTCGGTTACAACACAAATCAAGTTGAAATTTCAGAATATCTAGAAAACAATCATAATTGAATCACTGCATATCAGAACCTAAGGTAAACAGCTACATCAGTATTCAGAGGGAAGTTCATAATAGCTTTAAATACTTCTATTAATAAGGCTGAGTAGAAATTAATGAACTAAGTATCAAACTCAAGCTAGAGGTTAAAAAACACCACTACCAACAAAAACCCAAGAGAAACAGAAGGATAGAAATTAAAGATAAAAGTGTAAAATGGGGCTTCCCTGGTGGCGCAGTGGTTGAGAATCCGCCTGCCAATGCAAGGGACACAGGTTCGTGCCCCGGTCTGGGAAGATCCCACATGCCACGGAGCAGCTGGGCCCGTGAGCCATGGCCACTGAGCCTGCGTGTCCGGAGCCTGCGCTCTGCAACGGGAGAGGCCACAACAGTGTGAGGCCCGCATACCGAAAAAAAATAAAAATAAAAAAAATAAAAGTAAAATGATTTAGAAGAGAAAAAACAGTAGAACTAATTCAAATAAAATAAATCCAGTAGAAGTAATTTTTTAAAAATTGAAATTGAAAAGAGCAGGAACTCCCTGGCAGAACTAAGATCCCACATGTCCCACAGTGCGGCTAAAAAAAAAGAAAAAAGAAAGATTGAAAATAGCTAAATCAGTAGCTGATCTAGTCAAGGCAAGAAAGGAATAAAATACAAATACACTAAAGAGGACGACAATGGTGGTAAATTTTTCACTGCACACCCTTTGATGCCTTTAGAGCTTACCTTTTGCAGGGAGAGAGGCCATAGCAAGATAAATCAGTAAGGTTCAATTTCGTGTTTTGTGTTTTGGCAAAGTCCTTGCTCCCACGGGGGTGAGTGGCCTCTGCAGCAGGACCTGCCGCCCGCTAGGAGAGCCTGTTTACCCGAAGCTTTGCCCTGCGCTTTCTGTATTTTTCATAAATTTATTTATTGTATTTATTTATTTTGGGCTGTGTTGGGTCTTTGTTGCTGCGCATGGGCTTTCTCTAGTTGCCGAGAGCAGGGGCTACTCTTTGTTGCGGTGCGCAGGCCTCTTACTGTGGTGGCCTTTCTCGTCGTGGAGCACGAGCTCTAGGCACACGGGCCTCGGTAGCTGCAGCACGTGGGCTCAGCAGTTGTGGCTTGTGGGATCAGAAGTTGTGGCTCGCGGGCTCTAGAGAGCAGGCCCAGTAGTTGTAGCGCATGGGGCCCAGCCGCTCTGCAGCATGTGGGATCGTCCCAGACCAGGGCTCGAACTCGTGTCCCCTGCATTGGCAGGTGGACCCTCAACCACTGCGCCACCAGGGAAGCCCGCTTCCCATAGTTTTGATGCAGTTACACGCCGTTTTCACAGCTTGAATACTGGGTGCAAAGGGTCCTTCCTTGGATGCTTTCTAAGGCGCATCTCCCTTACCCTCGGGCCGTCTGAGGGGTCGAGGCCGGTCATCGGTCCTCATCTGGACTGGTACAGGTGGGGGTTCCGGGGCCAGAGGACACTTCCGGCTAACCAGCCCTCACAAGTCACCACCGAACTTGGCGGAAGAAGCCTTCCTGTCTGCATCTCCTCCCGGTCAGTTGCGGGTGGGCCAACTTCAGCCCTTTACTTTGCCTTGATGGACCCCCACCGAGCCTGGGGCCCTGGCTGGAGAGGGGGCCCCTGCCCTCCGGGAGAAACATCCCCAAATAACGATGCTTCCGGATCGAGAGAAAAGCTCAGAGCCCTGGGAAGCCCCAGGGAGCCCAGCCACTGGGGCCTCCAGGGAAGGCTTCTTGGAGGAGGCGGCGTGCACGCTGAGACTTAGAAGTCGGGACCTCACAAAGGGGGAAGGTGAGTGTTGGGGGGAGGAGAGCAGACTTGTAACTCCACGGCCCCCACAGACCCCCTCTCTCCCGCCCTCAGAGGCTTGGAACTCTGGCTCAGCAGAGCAGGGTGGGACAGGGACAACGAGAAATGATCACTGCCCAGCGGACGCCGGACGACCTCGGCCAACACACACGTCATCGTCAGTTCATAGAAATTGGTCTTTTGGCCAAGTGGACGACCAGGGAATTGCTAATCTTCAACCTGCTGCCGGGCCCCATTCGTGAGCCCCGGCTGGCCGACCGCCCTTTGCCGCCCCCTGCCAGCTGGTCTGTACGCGCCTCGCGGCGCGGCAGAGCTCGGGGCCCGGGGCCCTGCCAGCGCGAGGATTGGCCGCTGTGGGTCAGGTGCCCCCGACCCAGGCCAACCAGAGAGGGAGGCGGAGTCTCACCGGCGCGTCTCCTGCCGGGCGGGGCTGTGGGCGGGACGGCGGGGCTGTTCGCTCCGCCCCGAGCGCCCGGAGGGGGACTGGGTGCGCCCCTCCCGGCCCCCTGGGACTTCTGGACCCGGCGCCCCGGAGCTGCAGCTCCCGCCTCCTTTCCCCACTGCCTCCCTTCCCCACTTAGTGGCGGAGCAAGGTTTTCAAACCCCGAAGTGGCTTTTTTGAGATAAAGACACAAATCCTTGCTAGGCCGCGAGGCCCTGCAGATCGGAGCCCCGCGGCCTCTCAGCCTCCCCTCGGGCCTCGTCCTTGACGTCGGCTCCGCAGTTCCAGCCACAGCTCCCTCCTGCCCTGGGCTTTTACCCAGTCTGTGCCCTGTGCATAGTCAGCCCTTCCCCCTACGTCCCCTCCCCCTCCCCCTCCAGTCCCCATCTCTCCTCAACTGCAGCCTCCCTCCCCCCATTCTCCAGTTACGCTGACCCGTGCCAAACTCCCAGATCAAGGCCCCTGGGACTTTGCGCACGCCGCCGCCTCCGGGGTTCACCCAACCCCGCCCCCATCACGAGGTCAAGAACAGTCCCTACTTCCCAGAGCCTAGTGGCTCTGCTCTGGCCCCACCAGTTCCCTGAGGACTCACAGTTGCAGAGACTTGAGTTCAAACCCAGCCCTCTGCCTGACACATTTGTGGCCGCCCTGGGAGAATGGCTCATCTGTGTTCTTGCAAAACAGTGCAGCCTACTTGGGGAGAACTCTGCTGATTTGCCGTCACTGAGCAGGGGCTTGGTGGACATTGAACCTCCACAGCCCAGCCTGCAAGGTCAGACATGTGGAAAGGGCCTTTCAGGTTCATAAACAGCTTTCTAACATTAACTCTCAGCTTCTAACTTCAGTAACATTTGATAGTGAAAATAACCTGTCCTCAACATGAGTCTGGTGCCTCTGGCCAGATGGCCTCCTGTGCAGCTCCAGCATCAGGTCCAGCGGGGCTGTAGAGCCCACCTCCGTCTCAAGTCTGAACTCTGGCTCAGCTCTGAATCCTGTGTGACCTTGGGCAAGTTCCTTCACCTCTCTGATCCTCTGTCTTCTTTCTTCTTTTTTTTACTTTTATTTTCAATAAAATTAGTAACAGGTACACGTCTTTAAAGGACAAATAGAACTGGGGCTTCCCTGGTGGCACAGTGGTTGAGAATCGGCCTGCCGATGCAGGGGACGCGGGTTCGTGCCCCGGTCCGGAAGGATCCCACATGCCGTGGAGCGGCTGGACCCGTGAGCCATGGCCGCTGAGCCTGCGCGTCCGGAGCCTGTGTTCCGCAACGGCTGAAGCCACAACAGTGAGAGGCCCGCGTACCGCAAAAAAAAAAAAAAAAAAAAAAAAAAAAAAAAAAAAAAAAAAGGACAAATAGAACTACAAGGCTTATAATGAAAAAATGGCAGTTTCCCGACCCTCCCCCTCTCCCTCAGCCCCACCCCAAGTCCTCCCGTAAGAGGCAGCCATTTGTGCTCTTCTAGATGTTTCTTCTGGCTTTCACTTTTATATGTGTAAGTGACAGGCTTATACTGACAATTACTGATTTTTCACTTTTTTTTTTTTTTTGGCCACACAGCACAGCATGTGGGATCTTAGTTCCCCAACCGGGGATCGAACCCGCACCCCCTGCAGTGGAATTGTGGAGTCTTAACCACTGTACTGCCAGGGAAGTCCCTGATTTCTCATTTTTAGATACGATCCAATGGTTGCCTGCTGCTGAAAGATAAGGATTTAGCTCTGTTAAACCCTGGTACCTCCACACTTTTCCCCTGCCCTGTCCTCCCAATGTGACCACACGCCTCTAGGTCTCTCTCACCTGTAACAGGTGCTGGCTCCTCAGGCGTGGTGTGAGGATAAAATGACCTCCTGGATCCTAGGAACATGTCACACAGTGCTTGGCACACAGCAGGCGCTCAATAAATGCAGCTATTTGGTGATAAATGTATCTGCTGATTGGTTCAGGTATATTTTAAATTTTTTATTATAAACAGTTTCAAACATACATAAAAGTAGAGAGAATTTAACAGTCTGATGAACCTCCAAGGAGCCATCACCAGCTACAGCTACATCAACCCACAAGCCTAAGGGGCAACCACTTTATATTATGGGTTTTCCTCCCATCATTTCTTTCTAACATAAATAAAAATGTAGCTATTTGTGTCCCCCTAACCTTTTTAGATAGATGATGACATAATATATACAAGAATCAAGTGTGTTTTTTAAAAATACCTTTTCATTTATTTATTTATTCTCTTTTTGGCCATGCAGCATGCGCGATCCTAGTTCCCTGACCAGGGATTGAACCCATGCCCCCTGCAGTGGAAGCACAGAGTCTTAACCACTGGACCGCCAGGGAAGTCCAAGAATCAAGTGTTTTTTCATTTTTTTTAAACATTTATTTATTTATTTCTGGCTGCGTTGGGTCTTAGTTGCAGCATGCAGGATCTTTCATTGCGACACATGGGCTCTTCATTGCGGTGCACGGGCTTCTCTCTAGTTGTGGTGTGTGGGCTTCTCTCTAGTTGTGGCAGAGGCTCCAGAGTGCATGCGCTCTCTAGTTGTGGCTCCCAGGCTCAGTAGTTGTGGCATATAGGCTCAGTAATTGTGGCACGTGGGCTTAGTTGCCCTGCAGCATGTGGGATCTTAGTTCTCCAACCAGGGATCAAACCCATGTACCCTGCATTGGAAGGCAGATTCTTAACCACTGGACCACGAGGGAAGTCCCAAGAATCAAGTGTTCTTAAGTAAACTTTTTAAAACTATTGATTACAAATGTAACACAAGTTTATTGTGTGTGTTTATCTCACACAATAATCTCACTGCCCAGCTCTGTGCAGGGACCACATTGCAGGAACGTGTGGAAACTGACAGAAATGTAGGTATTTGCCTACACACTTTTTAATAACACATTTATTGAGATACAATTCTCATGGCCTAAAATTCACCCATTTAAATTAAGCGGTTTTCAGTATATTCATAGAGTTGTGCAACCATCACCACTATCTAATTTTAGAGCATTTTCAACACCCCAACAAGAAACCCTGTACCCAGTAGCAGTCGTGCCCCATTCCCCAGCCCCAACTAATCTACTTTCTGTCTCTTTGGATTTGCCAATTCTGGACATTCCATATAAATTGGATCTTACAATATGTGGCCTTTTGTGGCTGGCTTCTTTCACTTAGCATAATATTTTCAAGATTCATCCATATTGTAGCATGTGTCAGTACTTCATTCCTTTTTATGGCCAAATAATATTCCACTGTAGTTAAACGTTTTTAACCTGCTTTAAAATATAACAACTTAAAAAAAAGCCCCGCATATTAGGAAAGTAACACACATCATTGCAGGCAGTCTTCTCAGAAATGTGAGCCCTGCACGAAGCTTAGAGATCATGGCAGGGCACAACTTTGTCATTCATTCATTCACTCTTTCATTTATTCATTCAACAAACACCCGCTGAGCCCTGATGTTGAGCTGGGCCCTGGAGACCCAGAGGTGGAGCAGCCCTGGCCGAGACCTTGCCTGGGTCAGTCCAGCAGGATAGCCCGGCCTGAATACAAACACTTGAGATCAATGCAGATGCTCTGAGGAGAGGTGGTAACAGCAGGAAACTAGAGTGAGGGGGACCTTGTGCTGGGGCTGAAGCAGGTGGAGACTTTCCAAGGGGTTGGGTGGGGGTGGCAGATGGGGCAAGGGCATGGGATGGAAAGGCCTAGCAGCGGGAACAGCATGTGGAAAGGCCCAGAGGCATAAAAGTCGGCCCTATGCTTCCCTTTCAAGCAGACCCACCCAATCAGGAAGGCTTGCCTCTCTGCACACACCCTCCCCCGCTCCTCTCCTAGTCCCTCTTTCACAAGCCTATTACCAGAGCAGGTTTCTTAACCAGGCTTCGCAGAGAGAACCGTGGGGAGGAGAGACCAGAGGATAGAGAAGCCAGGGGTTTCTGAAATTGGACAGAAAAATTTTACATCCTCATTTCCACACACCTCTGACTGATATTTCTCATCAGTTAGGAATGGGGGCAACAAGCTTCAGCGGTGTCAGCTGCACCTGTGACTTTGTCACCAACAGAAACCCAGATATTTTCAAATCACATTCCTTTAAATATGATTTACACTCACTGCTACTAAATTTATTTATTTATTTATTTATTTTCTTTTCGCGGTACGCGGGCCTCTCACTGTTGTGGCCTCTCCCGTTGCGGAGCACAGGCTCCGGACGTGCAGGCTCAGCGGCCATGGCTCATGGGCCCAGCCGCTCTGCAGCATGTGGGATCCTCCCGGACCGGGGCACGAACCCGTGTGCCCTGCATCGGTAGGCGGACTCCCAACCACTGTGCCACCAGGGAAGCCCTCACTGCTACTTTAAAATGATGAATTTTAATTTAAATTTTATCTTTATTTATTTATTTTTGGTTGCGTTGGGTCTTTGTTGCTGCACTAGGGCTTCCTCTAGTTGCTGCGAGCGGGGTCTACTCTTTGTTGAGGTGCGCGGGCTTCTCATTGTGGTGGCTTCTCTTGTTGCAGAGCATGGGCTCTAGGCACTCGGGCTTCAGTAGTTGTGGCACACGGGCCTAGTTGCTCCACGGCATGTGGGATCTTCCCGGACCAGGGCTCGAACCCGTGTCTCCTGCATTGGCAGGCGGATTCTTAACCACTGCACCACCAGGGAGGTCCTAAAATAATGAATTTTAGACGTGCAGCTTTGGTCTTTTTATTTAATGTGCTAATAAATAAAATACACTAGTACATTGCACACATGTTTAAAATTTTTTATTAATTGCTTTTCTGTATAATTGGTTTCCTCCATCTACTCATTTTAAAATACTGTTTAGAGAAGTCCATAGGCTTCCCCCAGACTGCCTCAGGGGTCCGTGGCAGGCAAAGTTCAAAGGTGCCTGGTCGAGAAAGAGGAGAGTTCTCAGGGGTGGCAGTGGAGGCCCCAGGGGAGGAGCAGGGGCGCGAGGCCAGGGCCCGGACGGTGGGGAGAGCCCGTAAAGGACCTGCCATCCGGCCTACGGAGGGCGCAGACGGGGCTGGTCCTTGCGGGGAGGGAGGAATCCACTCCGGCCCCTATAACCCGGTTAATCTAACCGGACCCCAAAGCCCGACTTGTGAGGATGGTCCAGGCTGCGGCATTTGACAGCCTACAACGTGCCAGGAGCTCCGAGCGCATCCCGTGTTACTTTCGCACCTTCCGATGACACAGGCCGCGAAGGCGAGGCGGAGGTCCCCAGGGCAGCCTGTGGTCCCCTGACGCTGCAAGTCACCCCCACGCTCCGCCAGAGCAGCCTCCGGACCCTGCACACCTGTCCCGCCCACCCTGAGCGCAGGTGCCACAGGGCAAGGGGGCACAGCGTCCAGAGGCATCGCCCTCGTGTGACGCTTGCTGGTGCCGATTCCCCCTGGCCTGGGGTGGGGAGCTTTCCCAGCTGCTGCCGTGGGCCTTCGGACCCGGACGCGACGGGGCGCACCGGCCATGCTGGTGGGGGGAGGTGGGCCCCACGGGCCCAGGTGCGCCGCGGTACGCAGCCTTGGACAGCCCAGCACTCGGCAGAGATCCCGGGACTGCCACCCGCTCAACAGAGAGGGCTCCTCAAGGCCAGCCTGCAGTGTGACAGAATCCCAGCTCCTCTCTTACAGGTGGAGAAACTGAGGCTTAGAGAGGCTGCGTGACTAGCTCGAGGTCACACAGTGAGTTGGTGGCAGGGCGAGAAGAACCCAGGCCCCTGAACGCCCCGGGCGGGGCCTCTCCCCACGACAGACTGAGAAGGCGGCAGGTAGAGCCCATGAGGTGTGATACTAAGGTAGGGGCCAGATGCACATTTCGGTGTTCCCAAGGTAAGATGTGTGTCGTAAGAGACGTGAAAACTTGGGGCCCCCAAACAGACCCATTATATTTTTTAAAGGGCCGGTGGAGTGGGGTGGGGTCTCAGAGCCAGACTGCCTGAGTTAAAACCCAGGCCTCCATCTTCCCTGTGACCTTTGATTTAAGAGCTCTGTGCCTCACTTTCCTTATCTGTAATAGATGTACCTATTCAGGTAGGTTATTAATGCATTTCTAAAACTGGGAAGAAATGCACCAATAGTTAACAGTGAGATTTGGGATGATTTAATTTTGCTTTATTTATACTCATACCTGTACAGTGCAAGCTGTTTTACTTCCTGCTTACTGGAAAGTTTCAAAATGCTTGGAACCTGTCTGTCTTAGTTACTGATGTATCCCAGCACTGAGCATGGTGCCTGGTGCACTGGACATGTTTGTTGACGGAATAAGTAAACGATCAAAAACAATGCCCCCGCCCTTCCTGGAACACTCATTTGAGTAAAGAATAATTCTACCCAAAGCAATTTTGATAATATGCAGAAATAGAGAAAGAATATGAAAAAGAATGTATATATATATGTATAACTGAGTCACTTTGTTGTACAATAGAAATTAACACAACATTGTAAATCAACTATACTTAAATAAATTTTAAAAAAATGAGAGCAGCACAGAAAAAGAAAAGAAATAGAGAGCCACAGGAGGGAGGGGACCGTAGCTAAAGGGAAGGGGCAGGCTTCCTGAAAGAGGTGATGTTAGTGGCACAAGGGGTAAGGATGTGACAGCCTTTTGTAGTGTGTCCACATGGACAGAAGCTAGGTGTGCCACAAGCTCAGCAGGACACAGCATTAGGGAAGGGTGGACAGGTGGTCCAGCCACAGTTGAGGGCCATGAGCATCTTGCTATAAATCTGGATTTTGTCTGGGGGCAGTGGGGACCCATGCGTGCTCTGGAGCAGGAGAGCGCTATGATGGAGATGGAGCTTCGGGAAGACTAGCTGGGGATGCCCAGAGCAGTACCCCTTAGGGTGCCACAATGGTCCAGTTGTGAGGTGGTCTGGTCTGGGAGGAGGGGAAGAAAGGGATGACATTTCTGAGAAAGTTGATCAGGAGTCGAACTTCCCACAGAGCAAATGGCCAGCCCAGATGGCTTCACCTGTGACTCTCACATGCATTTAAGGAACAAAGAGTTCCACTCTTACACAAACTCAGAATGTAGAAAAAGAGGGAAATGCCCCACTCCTTCTGTGAGGCAGTCATAGCCTTGACACCAAAACCTGATAAGGGAAATGGGAAAAAGAAAAAGTACAGGGCAATCTCATTCATGAAATACATGCAAAAATTCAACATGAGTAACAAACTGAATCCAGCAATAAATGAAAAGGATAACACAGCCAAGGTGGGTTAATCCCAAGAGTGCAAGCAGATTGGTTCAACATTGGTAAACTCAGCATAATCTATTGCTTTAACAGAAAAAAAATGAGAAGTCATACCATCCTCTCTATGGTTGCAGATGAAATTCAAGATACATTCATGAGAAAAACTGTTAGCAAACTAGGAATGGAAGGGACTTCCTTGCCCTGATAAAGAGTAGCTACAAAACCCTATAACAAGCATCACATACAGTGCTGAAGCACTGAAAGCTTTCCCTGTGAGACTGAAAACACGACAAAGATGTCCATTGTTACAACTTCCAGAATGGTTCAAATTGTCCTGAAGGTCCTGGCTAGAGCAGTAAGGCAAGGAGAAAAAGGGTATAAAGATTCAAAAGGAAGAAGCAAAATTGTCCTTATTTAGAGAGGATAGAAAAGTCACAGAATCAACAGATAAGTTACTAGGACACAAAGGTTTTAGCAAGGTTGCTGGATATAAAAATCAATGTGCAAACCCCGCCCCCCACCAAACCCACCTACGTTAAAAAAATTCTAGCTAAGACAATTAGAAAATGAAGTAAGAACAACCATTTACAATAACATCAAATATAAGCCTCTTAAAACACGTACAAGACCTCTTTTGAGAAAATCATAAGACTTGATAGTGAGATAAAGAGGCCTCAGTAAATGGTGAGATATACCATGTCCATGGATTGCAAGACTTAACATTATAAAGAGATCCACTCTCCCCACGTGATACATAAGTTCAATGCCACCCCAGGTAAAACCCCAATGGGCTGTATCACAAAGCTGTGCACTGAGCTTACCTGCAGGGAGAAGGGAGGATCATGGTCAGGACAGGGCACAGTCTCTGGGGTTCAGCAGTGTTTTATTTCGGGGGGAACGTTTTCAGGCGAAACTGGTCCATTGCTGTTGGCCTTGTAAACTGATGCATCCCTTTGGGGGCAAAATTTGATAATTATGTATTTCAAGATCTATGAAAATGCTGGAATGCTTTGACCCTGTCATTGCTCTCCTGAGAATAATCCAAAAGAAAATACAAAGTAATTCATTCCTTGCCAACGTTATTTTTAATACTGAAAACTGGGAGGAAAAAAGCCCCTCAATATCCAGCAACGTGGCTTGAATTCTGGCCACCTACTAGCTGCTTGACGACAGGAAAGCCCCCTCTTCTCTGGGTTTGTTTCCTCCTGTGTGGAACGGAGGGAGTGGCGTCCAGCCCTCGGAGTGACTGCAAGGCACCTGGCACCCAGCCAACAGCGCCCTGAAGCCTTTCTGGAGTAAGCATGCCCCCTGCTCCCAGGGGACGACTCTCCTGAGGTTGATGCAGGCAGCTGGGCTCGGCTACCAGCCCAGGTGCACTGCAGACAACGTCCCCGTGACTGCAAAACCCCACCATTCTGCTCTGCTCGGCGCTCCCTGACCACCCCCACTTCCTGCACCCCAGTGCTGTTCTACTCACCGCTTCAGCTTCCCAAGCACCCACCTCCACACCCCATCCAGAGGGGCCCCGGCCAGGGCCAGCTGCTGCAGCCCACCAGAGTGGACAGCAGCACCTGGCTACAGCACAGCACCTGCTCACACACCTGCTGGCCCCGGGCTAGACCTGGCTTCAGCGCCCTCCTGCCCACCATCACTCCCGTCTGTCTGGATCAACTGCCATTTCCTGTGCTCTGGCTGACTTGGCAAGGCACAGGGCGAAAGAGAGGTGGCCCCTGGCCTCTGGGCTCATGAGCTCCTGGGTAAGTTGATGACAAGCCTCCAGGCTGGTGGCTGTCTTCCATGAGGATGGCCTCCACAACCAGCTGATCCCACCACAGAGGTCCCATCTAGGAGACCCCGCCCTGGTCCTGCTGAGGAGTGCTCCTCGGTCTGCAGTCTCCCCACCCTGGGTTCTGAGCCCCTGGATGCTACTGCAAGTTACAGATAAAAGGCCGTGTAGAAACTGGCGAAATGGGCCACGTTGTGACTCTTTTGGGGGTATTTTTCACAGATATCACAAAGTCAGTCCATTTCAACCCAGAGGGGACTGACTTACCCAAGGTCACATGGAGTTAGCAGAGATAAATAGAATTCAGGTCTCGGATTGTGGGCTAGGGCCCGCCCCCTCCTCCCCCTGGCGCCAAGCTAAGGTGCTTTACATACAGAACCTCACCTCATTCTTACAACTGCCCTGAAAGCCAGGCCTGTTTCCCCACTGGGGCTCAAAGAGGTTAGGCCACCTGTCCAAGGTCACACAGCTAGTAAAGAAGCAAGGATGGCCCTGTTCTTCCTAGTCAGTGTCCAGCTTGGGTCTCATTTAGGACGCAGCCACAGAAGCAAAGAATTGTCAAGCTGGAGCAGGCAGGCACTGGAGAAGCCCAGCTCATCCACGGTCAAAGCCCAGCAGGACACAGCAGTGAGCGGGAATCTGGAGGCGTAGACAAGTTTCTCCGTGCTACGTGGGGGCAACAATGGACATCCAGAAGGATGTGCAACCCCCAAAGCAGCAGACGATGATACGTATCTGTGGAGAATGTCCCACAGAAAATGAAATAAAATCCAGGGGTCCAATCCAATGCAGAGAATGCAGATACAGAAAAATGCACAAGGACTAAAAGACTGGTGGTTTCTGACACTCGAAATGTGGAATTCAGAGGAATATCTCCGTTTGTATTTGGATTTGCTGTTAATGTTGTATAGCTTTTGATTAGTGTACTTTATGAATACAACGCTATACACATGATTTCATTTGAAAAACCATATTGTATTTAGGTATCTATTAATAGTTTATATTGGGCCCGGGTTTGATCCCTGGTCGGGGAACTAAGATCCCGCCAGCCGCAAGGCGTGGGCAAAAAAAAAAAAAAAAAGAAGAAGAAAATTTTATACTGTATAGAGAGATTATTTTTTAGTTCAATTAAAAAAAAAAAAAAAAAAGCACAGCAGATGCGGGGCTTCCCACGGCTGGCATTTAGCGGCTCCTGCGGCGTTTCCCTCCACAACCATAAGGTAGGGCGGGGTCGGGCTCCCGTCGCAGGGTCCAAAGCCACTCAACCCACAAGCCCACACAAGCTCGGGCTGCTCGGCCTCCTCTCCCCCTGCCTTCACACCCTTTTGTCCCAGTTACTCCTGTGCCTCCATGGAAAGCTTTAAGGTCCTTTGGAAGCCCGACAGTGCAGACTCCCACTGGAAGGGAGGGCCGGCCTACTGTAGTTCCAGGAAGGCGCCTCCGTCCTGTGTGCCCCACTTGCCTCTCCTGCAAATCCAGGCGGCTTCCTCACCTCACCTGGATCCCGAGGCAGTTGTTCCACTCCAGAAATAGCTCGGATTTGTTTTACAACTTTTGAGCTGATACAGATTCCAGCCTCATTTAAGGCAGAGGAGTTTCTTTGTCCCTGAGGTAGGCCAGAACCTGCCCTGAGGACAGAGCCACACCCATGACCCAGGTCCTGCTAGAATTCCTTGATGGGCTTTGGGATCAGAATTTTGTTAAAACCAACCAGCAACTAGGTTTAAGGGCAGGGGGCCCTGCCAGGTGTTAAACCACCCCCAGGTATATGCAGTGTGTAAATGATAGGCTGAGTTTAAAGCAGGAAGTGACAGCTAGTTAGTTCTACGCCTTCCCTGACCCATTTTGCATTGGGAATTAGAAAGACAGAGGCTCTGGGAAGGAAGTCACTTAAGTCCAGATACCACATTAAGCACCTCTCTGTGCAAGGCCTGGGAAACTAGCTGCTTGCTAACAATGGAAGGAGAGAGAAACAACAAGTTTCAACAGGTTTCAACCCAAGGCAGTATAGAACTACACACCACGATGCTGCAGGGGAAGGGGGAAGGAATAATGGGGAGGGGTTGCTGCCCAGTGTGGATGGTGAGAGACGGCTCTGTCTTGGCCAGGCCGCTGTAACACAGTACCATAGGCTGGGTGGCTTATAAACAACAGATATTTATTTCCCACAGTTCTGGAGGCTGGAAGCCTGAGGTCAGGGTGCCAGCATGGTCGGGTCCTGGTGAGAGGTCTCTTCCTGGCTGCAGATGCCCGTTTTCTCACTGTGTCCTCACAGGGCGGAAGGAGCAGAGGAGCTCTCTGGAGTCCATTAGGGCACTAATCCCATTCACAAGGGCTCCACCCTCATGACCTAATTACCTCCCAAAAGTCCCACCTCTTAATTAATACCATCACATTGGAGACTGGATTTCAACACATGAATTTTGCTCCAGGAAACATTTAGTCCTTAGCAGGCTCCCTCTCTGCCATGGTTATATTTCTTATTTTATTTATTTATTTAAAAAATAAATTTATTTATTTTTGGCTGCGTTAGGTCTTTGTTGCTGCATGCGGGCTTTCTCTAGTTGCGGTGAGCGGGGGCTACTCTTCACTGCAGTGCGGGGGTTTCTCTTGTTGCAGAGCACGGGCTTTAGGCGCACGGGCTTCAGTAGTTGTGGCTCGCAGGCTCTAGAGCGCAGGCTCAGTAGTTGTGGTGCACAGGCTTAGTTGCTCCGCGGCATGTGGGATCTTCCTGGACCAGGGCTCGAACTCATGTCCTCCGCATCAGCAGGCGGATTCTTAACCACTGCACCACCAGGGAACCCCTGCATTGGTTATATTTTAAACCGACAGGGGTTAACACAGGGAATTAATTTACAAAAACAATGGGCCAGAGACCCAGGAAAGGCTGAACCACGAACAAGGGCCCAGACCAGGAAGGCCACCACCGGGATTGCCGAATTCAAAGGTGTGCAGCAGGGAGTTGACCCAGGCATCAGAAAGCAGGGTGACAGCTGGAGGTACAGCCGTGGATGCGCTGGTGTCTCTGTGATCTTTCTCACCAGAAAACCAAGTACTGGGAAGCCTTGCACGGAGGGGTGCTTAATATGGGAACTGGACTGGAAGTGATTTCCCTCCAGAGCCTGTCTTTCCAATTCCCAACACAAAACAGCCCTCAGCGTCAGGGCGGGGGTAGAACCAATGAACAAACGAATGAACGAACGAACTAACTGCACTGCCACCTCCTGCTTTAAATTCAGCCTGTCATTTACACACTGCATATGCCTGTACATAGCAGAGCTGACACTTTATTTCAGCCTTCCAAAATTGAGCATTTGATCGAAGAAACCCAATTTTCACCCAGAACCCCAGCGACCAGGGAGTCTGGGAAGCAGAGCAGGGAGGAAGGTGCCCAGCCCATCCTTCCTTCCCAGGAGGCAGAGGGAGAAAAACTCCCCACAGACCCAACACTGCTGGTCCAGGGACTGGATGGGGAGGGAGAAGGCCTGTTCCCAGGTTTTGGTCGGTGCAGTGGGTGGGCGGCGGGGGAAGCATGGAGCTGGGGCACCAGAGAGGGCCAGAGTTCAGCTTCCACAGAGCTGAGTCTCTGGGCCTCCTTCCCAGGCCTGTATTTCACAGGGCAGTGGGGAGCTTTTCTGTAGAAGATCATTGATCGGGGGGAGAAAAATCAATTAAAGCCCATTGACTGAAAAAGTAACTTGGGCTGGAATTTTTCTAGGGGAAAAGAAGCTCCAAACCGTAACTTATCTACTGCTCTATTAATAACACACAAAGCCACAGCCAATAAATAGAACAAGTGTGAAGCGTATACATTAACTTTATACTGAAAAGGAAGGAGCCAGTGAAGCCAGGGAGAGAAGGATGACGTATGGGGACGGGAAAAGGGAAAACAACAGAGGAGGAGAGGAAAGCCCGGGAAGAAGCCAGGGAGACAAGGTGCAGAAAAGAGAGAGACTCAAGAGGGAGAGCTGGGTGCAGACGGGGAAGCGGTGGGCGACAGGGCCACAGCCCCACAGAGACAGCGAGAGGCCCGGGTGATGAGAGGGCGACTGTGCCTGTTCTCCCATAAATAAGAACTCTATCTAGTTCACCAGGAATATAAAAATATGCCATGCTTCTGGAAGCAGGCTCCAGCTCCTCGGCCCTGAGTCGCTGACGTAACCCATAACCAGGGGGAAAGAGCCTTGATGCGATCCTCAACCTGCTTCCTAGTGACCCAGATGTGCGCTGCCTGCCTCCTTCCAGCTTATTTCCCGCACTTGCTCAGAGTTCAGTAGATAAGCTCGTTTTCAATTCTTTACATCCTCCCTTGCCTCGCCTAAGGTGACCATTACTAACTAAAGAGTGGGTACATTGCCGTTCCTTTCTTCATGCTCATATAACATAAAGATTATCTCTATATCTACATCTGGGGGCGAGGAGAGGATGGGGACGGAGGGGAGAGAGGAGCCGCCAACATATACACACAAGCGCAACCCCAAGCCTGCTGCCACACGGAATATAAACGGCGCACTGACCAGAGAACAGAGGTTGCTCAAACAGGGAGGGCTTCCGTCCTGTCCGGCTGGAATGCTGAGGAGGTGGCCTTGGAGGCGGAAGTTGAAGGATCCAGCAGGCAGAGGTGGAGCCTGGGGAGGAAGACCTTCCCGAAGGAAGGAAAGGCGGGGAGGGACAAGGCACACCCGGTGTGACTGCAGAGTGACATCTTGCAAAGGAGGAAGGAGTAGGGCTGACAGGAGGCTTGTAAGAGGAGGTTAGGGTCAAAGAGCTGACTTGGGTCTGCCTGGATGATCAGAGTTCACAGGCGATGATGGCCGTCAACCAGGACGAGCCGGGAAAGGCCCTTTCAGCTCAACCTACCACCTGAATGCCTCGCCTAAGTGTCTCACGTGGCTGGACGGCTGAACCCAGGCCACGGCAGTGAAAACATCAAATCCTAACCACTAGGCCACCGGGGAACTCCCCTCTGGGCTCCAATTCCACGACGCCCACCAAGTTAGTGGATTCTAACACTGCCTCTTCCGCCTGGAGCGACAGCCTCCCTGAAGGCCGTCTGGTCCCCGGTGGGCCTGCTCTTCGTGGACCCCTGGGCGCCTGGCGGGGTGGCTGCCACGCGGGAGCACCTAACCTAGTGACTTGAACTCGCCGTTCTCTCGCTTTCTGTGTAGTTTGCTGGGGAAACTGATGACGCCACCACACCTTCTGAGTGCTGGGGGCACAGGAAGCGGCTCTCCAGGGATGCTCTCAGAGGTGGGGGGCCGACAGGTACGAAGGGAGCATTCTCAGGCAGTAAGTCACATAACCTGCTCTTTAATTACGAGGGAAGGGGGCACATAGGTAGAACGCTTGAAAATGGCGAACCACTTCACTACTCTTAGGTTTTGAAATGGGGAGAAAGCTCCCAGCCAAGATTCTTCCTTCTGATAGGGAGTTGGTACAGCTGTCTAATGTATCCAAAAGAAAAAAAATAAAAATAAAGTATCCAAAAGATCTGATACAAAATGGGAAATGATGGGAAAAAAGCACAAATTTAATATAGATACTTTGGCTTCTACAAGCTTTTCTTCATTTGCTACTTAAAAAAAATATATAAAATACTTGTTTATTTGTACACCCATGTTCACAGCAGCATTATTCACAACACCTAAAGCGTGGAAACAACCCAAGTGTCCACTGAGGGATGAGTGGATTAGCAAAATGTGATACATATACGTAAGAAGGACCATTATTTGGCCTTCACAAGAACGGAAATTCTGACATACCTTATGACATGGATGAATATTGAGGATATTCTGTTAAGTGAAATAAGCCAGACATAAAAGGACAAACACTGCATGATGTACTTACACGAGTGAGGGACCTAGAACAGTCAAATTTACAGAGACCGCAAGGGAATGGTGGGTGCCGGAGGCTGCAGGAAGCAGCAAGTGGGGAGTTACTGTTCAACAGGAACAGAGCTTCAGTTTGACGAGATGAAACGAGCCCCGGGGACGGACGGTGGTGATGGATATCCAACAATACAAACGTACTTAACACCAACGAACTGCATGCTTAAACAGGATTATGATGGCAAGTTCTATGTCTTTTACCACAATAAAAAAAGCTAAAAGTAAAAATACGTGTGATAACTGCACACAAATATAAACAAACAAACAAACCAAAAAACCACCTCAAAAACCCCAACTGCTCAAATCCTAGTTCCCGGAAGCAAGCGACACTGTTTTGCCATGTTTACTTTCCACTTCTCCTATACCTTTCCCTCAACAGAGTTGGGATTATAATATATACATAAATGTGTTACATTTTCGCTTATTATTGTATCGTAGCATTTTTTCATATTAGAAACGTTTACATAATTAAAAATCATTACATATAAAACCGATCCCGTGGATTCCATATGGATAGACCATAAAATTACCGAGACAACACTTTAGACAAGCAGAACGGTAACACCCCCTTCAACGTCCCTTCCCCTCCATCCCATTCCCTGGTCTCTCGTTCCCCAAGGGAACAACTTACAGTCTCCGCTGTGGCAGTAGGTCAAGAATGGGCCCCTGCAAGCTCCTCGCACCCCAGGACAAGGGTTTACACGAGAAGCCCAGTGGGAGCAGCAGGTTCACGGCTCCACAGGGCCTGAGCCCCGACTCTGCAACTCCCTCGCCTTTTCCACACGGTCACAAGATAACACCGCAGTCCTGGTCATCACGCCGGTTTCTGGGCAGGAAGGAAGAAGAGGGGCTGTCTTCTCTTGGGGCTTTATCTTTTTATTAGAGAACGGAAGCCTCTATAGTAATATGTTTTCCTTAATATTTCACTGGCCAGAACTGGGTCACATTCTTCCCAACTCCTTTTCACATCCATCGCTGGCTGAAGGAAGTAAGACTGCCTTGCGGGGGTGGGGGAAAGGGACTTCCTGGCGGTCCGGCAGTTAGGACACTGTGCTTCCACTGCTGGGGACCTGGGTTCGATACCTGGTCGGGGAACGCAGATCCCACAAGCCATGTGGCATGGCCCAAAAATAAATAAATAAAAATTAAAAAATTTTTTAAAAAGGACTGCCTTTGCTGTTTAGCCAATCATGATTTATCCCCCGAGCTAAGAGAGTTCCACACTCTTCCCGAAGGAGATTTCTACCTGCTACCCGAAGAGAAAACTGGGGCTCTGTAAGGAGGGAGCACTGGGTGCTGGGAGAAGAGTGGTCGCTGGTCAGACACCAGAGTGGATGCCACAGGGACCTGATGTATTCTGCTAAACAAACGCACACACGTACATCCGCGTGACATACGGTTACATGTTCAACCACTCCTCGAGGCCGTTTCTAGAAGGGATTTCTGATGTACAACCCTCGCTTACATAAAGGCTATGTGAGAGTCAGCAGCTAACATCGAGCTGGTGGAATAACGTGATGGACCACAGTCAAGTCGCCTCCCATCTCCATAGGCTCCTATGACAGACACAGCCAATAAGACGAAGATTCACATATTAACATTTGGTATGTAACAGGTAAGTCACTAAATCTGGATCCTAAAAAAAGCAACGGTTTGAAGAGAGGATGGGGAAAGGCAATTTAAAAGCTCCATACATGTGAAAGCAAGCAGTGGCTGGTTTGCAGCTCTGAACACTGAAAGGGGTGAGTTCTAGTGAACCTTGACACCATGAAGTCACAGCTGAACATGGCCAGGCCGCTACAGGTGGAAGCCAGAAGCGGACCGACTAGTCTTTCATCGAGTAGGTTTTACATCTAGAATTCAATGGTTTGGGGAAAGAAAAAAGGGATGAGTAAGCATCCAAAGGAAACTACCACTTCATGGCTGGAGAGATGTGTGTCAGCAGATCTATAAAACACCTCTACCCGCCTGTAACACAAGCGGCATTGTTACCTGCTTACCACTGGAGTAATACATGAATCAATAAGGCATTTACTTCGACAGGAAATGGTCTTTCTACGTGGACTCCCTCTTTGTTGTGGCAGTTGCACTGGGGGTTTGCTTGTAGTAAAGTATTTGCTTTGAGAGGGCTGGAGGAAGACCGTGTGGGCTTTGTGCGGGTCAAAATAAGACCGTTTTTCCAAAGCACAGTCTCCTTAAAGTGTTTCATTTTTGAAGACGCTTTTGAGAAATAATTAGAAATATACACTTTCATGTAGTTTGGGACAAGCAATATTCTTCACTTGTTTCACATTATAAACCAGTTTTCACTGTTTGAATTTCCTAGAATTATGTCTAATTTCCAGACAGTTGTCTATTTGCTCGCACACGTGGAAATTCATACTACTCAAAAAATCTTAAGGACGAGTAAGCTAAATTCAGGGTTCCCAGAGTCTGATTCCTTTAAGACTCTGCCACGCTGCTTAGCCCATGAAGCAGCATTTTCCTGTCCCCACCAACCCCCATCAAAGTACACCACCATTTATTTAACACTTAGGGTGTTCCAGGCCCTGAGTAACTCAGAGGCATGAACAGCTACGAGAAAGCAGAAGAAACATCCCTACCTTCCGGAAGCTTCCAACTCAGGAAATACCTACAAGTAATTAAAGTAAAAGACAGCTAACTGCTTATCAAGTTGGGAATTTTACATGCTGCGGGGAAACGGAAGACCAGGGAGGGCGTTATTTGCAACTGGAGGGTCTAGGATGCCTTGAGGCAGGCTCAGAACTGAGCAGGGAGGCTGGTAGACGTGAGGAAGGCATTCCTTAAAGAACGGAGTATGAACAAAGGCGGAAAAAGAAGGGGCAGATTCACCAACAATGACGCTTCTGTGAGGGAGAACTGCGGGGGTGGGGTGGTGCCAGGAAGGAGCAGGAGGGAGAGTGAAAACCAGGAAGAGGTGAGGGAATTTATTTCGTACCTATTACATGCCAGGAGCATTGTACGTATTATTTCGATCAAACGTTACAACCATCTTGAATAGTAATATTCTGATTTTACAGATCAAGAAACTGGCCCATAGGGGGTTTCCTGGTGGCCTAGTGGTTAGGATTCCGGGCTTTCACTACGGGGGCCCAGGTTCAGTCCCTGGTCAGGGAACTGAGATCCCACCGGCCACGTGGCCCAGCCAAAAAAAAAAAAAAGGACAAAGAAATGTGAGTAGAGGGAGGAAAAAGAAGAGGACTGAAAACTGGGGCATTATTCCAAGGTGAGGTTGCCAGACAAAACACATGACAGCCAGTTAAATCTGAATTTCAAATAAACAAGGAAGACTTGTTTATTTGAAAAACCAAAAACAAAGAAAGAAACTGGCCCAGAGGGGTCAACAAACTCACCTGAGATCACTTAGCTGATAAACAGTGGAGCAAATATTCAAAATCGGGTCTGTCTGATGGAAACTCCTATTTTTTTCCTGCTATGCCATGCTTCCTGAAAGCCCAGCCAAGGACTCGGGACTTGATTCCTCCACGTGCAGCAGGGGCGGAAGGCACAGGGAGGAGCATCACCGGGCACCTCTCCTCTGACAGGGCGGACCACGTGTCCCGCACTGGGCGGACGGGAAACTCCCTGCCCGCAAAGCACGTGCAGTTTTGTGGCTGCGCAACATTAACAGCCATTTTCATTATAATGTGAGGACAATGACAGCAATTTGGGCTGAATGCTATGGAAATTCCCTTCCAATGAAGGCTTCCTAGAGAGGTCATCTGAGCTGTTTTGGAAGAGGAATAAGGTTGAAGGAGGTGAGAAAGGATCTCCTACGCAGAGGAAAACGAACAGTCTGAAAACAAAGGTGTGAACTCTTGTAGTGCATGTATCCGGGGTAGTGGGAAGGACAGAAGACCGAGGCCGGCAGGTTTACAAATGCCTGGCTGAGAAGCAGCTCCGTCCTGAGTTTGAACTGGAGTAATGTGGTCCCATCTGCATGTTAGAAAAACTCAGGAGAGCCTTGGGAACAGAGAGGGCTGGAGGCAGGTAGAGCAGCTGGTTGCCAAAGGTTTCGGTGAGAGAGAGCCAAGGCCTGCACCAAGACAGTAATAGCAGGAATGGAGAAAAGGTGGTTTGGAAAATATTTCGGAGGACTTGGTGGCTACACACAGGGGATTATGGAGCCAGAGGAGTCAAAGATGATTTCCAGATTTCAGCCCCGGGCAACTGGGTGTGACTGGTGAGAGGGTAGGTGCTCGAGAGGAAGAGGGCAAGGAGGTTGTTAGGGAGACCCCGTGGGACACTGAGTAGGGACAGTGGATGTGGGTCTAGAGCTCTGTGGAGAATCCAGACTGGAGACAGAAGCTAAGACTGCTCCGCACGCAGGCGGCTGTTAAGGCCACGGGGATGGGTCAGGTGACACAGGACAGCACGCAGAAGAGGGGCAAGAGGAGGAGAAGGCAGAAGCGAGAAGATGGACAGCAGATGGACAGCAGAGCTAAGGGAGGAATCCGGGGACCGAGCAGCCGGCCACATCAAGTGCAAGAGAGGATGAGAAAACGAGGTCAGAAAAGCCTCACCTGGGCTGGGCACCACAGCAGGTGAGGACACGGTTCCTGCAGCTCAACAGATGGAGCAGAGACTCCCAACACAGACCTGGTCTCAGGAGGCTTAGCTGGGAATGGAAGGAGATGGGCAATGGCTACAAGGAGACACAGGGTCAAGAGAGAGCCTTGTTTCTGAAGACCCTGAGAGGGACTTCCCTGGTGGTGCAGCGGTTTAAGAATCCACCTGCCAAGGCAGGGGATGAGCCCTGGTCCGGGAGGATCCCACATGCTGCGGAGCAAACTAAGCCCGTGAGCCACAACTATTGAGCCCACGTGCCACAACTACTGAAGCCCGCGCACCTAGTCTGTGCTCTGCAACAAGAGAAGCCACCGCAATGAGAAGCCCGCGCACCACAACAGAGAGTAGCCCCCGCTCGCTGCAACTACAGAAAGCCCACGTGCAGCAACGAAGACCCAACGCAGCCAAAAATAAATATATTTTAAAAAATAATAATAATAAATAAAGACCAGGAGAGACTTAATCCAAAGAAAAAGAGCCAGGGACAAACGGCAGAAGAGCCAGGGACAAGGAAAGAGCCAGGGACAGACGAGAGACGACAGTGATGGCACAGAGCCCAGAGGAAGGGGAGGGAACATAGGTAGAGACAGGACACAGGCTCGACCAGGAGTGGCCACAAAGGGACAGCTGGTGTCTGAGGGAACGAATTCTGGCCCCTCAGACTTTCTTGAAGTAGGAGGCATTGGAACTGGGCTACTGCAGTGGGGATGGGGAGAAGGACACAAGCAGATTTCTTATGAACTTTGAGGCAAGTAATTTAAAGAATCTGCTGAGCAAAATGGTGGAGGGGGGCTGAGTTGGGACAAGTAAAAAGAAATGTCAAGTGACATCACTTAGGTGGTGCCGGGGACCATAAGTCACTGCAGAAATCTACACACACAAGTGGCGTTTCTTCCAGTAGATCCCAGGATCTCAGAAGTATACAAAAGTGAGTCGACCCAAGGGTGGCGGTTTATCAGCCATAAGCAGTGTGGGAAGCTGAGGATGCTGGTAATCAATTGTGGGGTTGTGGTCTGGGAAGGAAAGAGGGATTAGAAAATTGAAGGTCTGAGGCCGAAAGAAAGGGATAACAGGAAAGACGGCGTGAGAGTTGGAGTGGATAGGAGATTGGGAGTTTCATGTTCCAAATGTGGGACTTCCCTGGTGGTCCAGTGGTTAAGACTCTGTGCTCTCAATGCAGGGGGCATGGGTTCGATCCCTGGTTAGGGAACTAAGATCCTGCACGTTGCACAGCGCAGCCAAAAACAAACAAACAAAAAAAGATTCCAAATATGGCACTGCTCCTAGGAACGACAAGGACCAGGATATGGCAGCCCAAGAGGTGGGAATGAAGGTAGCTGGAGTTTCGGAAGCCAATATAAAGAGGCTGCAGTGACTCGAGACGACTCAGGAGCCGGTATGGCTTAGGTCTGAGAGAAAGACATTACGTAAGTTTAAGCGCCACGTCTTCGATGAGCACGGGAGACAGTGAGGAGACGGTAGAGAGGGGCATTGTGGGGTGATGGCTTTAGCCTCCATGTCAGTCAGCACTGCCTTTGGTATGATTTGGTCAGACAGTCACTAGGAAAAGATCCAGGCAATCCACGATCGCGATCGCGTTCTTGCTGTAATGGCACCGCTGTTTACGCAAAACAGTGCAAGGACACTCCCAATCCATCCCTCGGGGAATAAGAGGATGGCATGGTTTAGAATATGATAGTTCTTCCTTTGCACCCACCCTTTAAATCCCCCAATTAAAACTGTACACGAGCGCTAAGGAAGTTTGCCGGCAACCCTGTACTGGGACGTGGAGAGAGGAGACCAATGCTCATCCTCTTCTGTCTGCTACCTCTGGGCTGTTGTTTCCCTGAGTGGCAGCTGTTGACCCCACCGTGACGACGACACCCTTGCCAAGTCTTCCTGGGTCTACCCTTTCCGGCCAAAGCGCCTCTGTGTCACAAGGGGAAAAGTGACCAGTAAGACACAAGCAGCTGGATCCCAATGTCTACCCACTTCCAAAAAGAGCTCCAGTGTTGAGAAGTTGAGTTCTGATTGACACAGAAAACACAAGAGCAGTTGTTTACCCTACTTTTAGTAGACAGTAATCCACCTAGCTGGGGGAGATTCAAAACTTATCACTGATATGACAAATCTCTTTAAGAAAAGTCTGGCTGGCAAATGAATTCTTATCTGCTCTAAGAAACCAAGTAAGCACTGGGTCCTACCTATAAGGATGAGCCCTAAAAGCCGCACAGAAACTGAGAGGTCAGTGGCAGAGGCTAGCTCACCTGGAACGAGGTGGTAAGAAGGAAATATAATCAGTCCTGCGGAGCATCAACCCTTCACGCGGTTTACTTACCACCCAGCTGATTCCTATAAGCCTGAAGACTGGCACCACCGTCAGGCCCGTTTTAAAGCCCAGGAAATGAAGAGCTAAGAGGCTACAGGACCTTGTGGATGTCGCCTGGATGACCAAGGGCACAGCCAGGCCCTGTTGGCGTGACACTGGTCCGCTCCTGCCACTCTTCAGTTTTGCCTCCCTAAGTACCTTTGCAGCTGGTCTACCTGCCAAGGCCTGCAACTCCAAGACCATTTCCATGATTAATCCCCAAGTTCAGGCGGGAATTTGAACAAGGAATGGCTCATAAAAAACGAAAAAGAAGAAGAAGAAAAAAAAAGGACATGATGTCGGTAACCAAGTACTGAGAAAACATCAGGCATCTCAATAGCAGTTCTGGTGGATTAATTTGCTAATTTGATGAGTTTCTGAGGCAAAAATAGCCCTTTTACACTGAGTGCTATGGGCTTATCACAAATATTTACAAATTTATCACTTAATTTATTTTATCTACTTCCTTTTCACATAGAAATCAACATTTCAGAAAAAAAAAAAAAAAAAAAAAAGCTGGTTTGCAGCCAAGCACTGGCCTTGGCGCTTGGTGGCTTATTTACCTCTCCAGTCCCAGGTGAAATGTCCCCTCCTCAGGAAGGGCTTTATCTGACTAGCCTGGGCTGGGTCCACTTGTCCCCAGACTCTCCACTTCTTGTCAGGACTGCCAAGTGGAAGGGAGACCGGTATCTCTGAGCTCTCTGGCCATGGCCTGCCTCCCATCTGGGCGCATTGTCTCGTTCACGGCCGTATTCTCCAGCCTGGCAGAGTAGGGGCTTGACAAACAGGGATGAACAGCTGGGCTCACCCAATCCGCCCGTCCCTCCTCTTTCGCAAACGGAGAGGATCCCTAACAGAGGCCGCGTGTCTACCCACTCTCACAGTGCTCGTCCTGTTCCAGCACTGACCTGCCGCACACACCGATGCAGGAGTGGCTCAGCTTCCTGGATTTCTGCACTGCAGTAGGTATGCTGTGAAACAAGGCACCGCGGATTGAGACAGAACTTTCCATTCATTCTGTTCAATCACACGGGTGACATTCATTTGGATGGGCAGGTGGCAGGAGCAACTGCAGTACAAAGAAGTTGATTTAGCTTCTTCTTTGGAGGGGCACACGACGAGCAAAGCAGAGAAAAACAAGGTGAAGTTATCACTAGAGAGCTCAACTTTCCTTAGGTTGATGGGCAATAACCAGATTCACCTACTGTACTAAACCACTTAGCCTCAGGAAGAGTTTGACTAAGACCCTATAAAAGCGAAGGACATAAAACATTGCAGAAGTGGTGTTAGCTTTATACACTTGTATAAAGTAAGGTATAAGGTATTTCACCACAATTTAAGCTCCAAATCTAATGTATGCATTGATTTGGGGGGAAGGGAGGAGTATCCCCTGAATAGCCCAGGTTTCAAAAATTCCACGATCAAGAACACACTGTAGTTTAGATGATTAGGAAAATGTGTACACACCTATGGTTTTTCAATTAACTTGTATTGATCCAAACTAGGGGTAACTAATTTAGATGCAGAAACACAAATTTTCATGCTGATTTTTCTACATGTTTTATGGGAAACTCAGCATGGATCTGGAACAGGGTCCGACCAGCAAATGTAAAAAGGTTTTTAGCCTAACAAAAGGCAAAGCTCTAGCTGCAGCCCCATCACTACGCTGCAATGTAACCTTCAAGAGATCCTCTCTCAGCTGGTTTCCTTAACTGCAAAATAGAGACTGGGCTAATATTCTCCATACAGTAACCGATGCACAGCACCGACTACCTGCTAAAAGTAACTCCAAAAGAACTAGACATTAGAAGTAACCAAAAAGCAATTTCATGAGACAGCCAAACTACTTTGAGGTAAGGGAAATTACTTAGCATGAGTTCACTGCCTGAGTCGTTTCCGATCTGTTAGAAATAAAAATAAGGTAGAATCAGATTTCATCGCTAGCCTCCCTATAATTAATAAATGAGAAGATACTCTGGAAAAAAGAGAGAAAGAGATACTAGGTGTCTCTCAATTCACATCCTTTATTCTTCCACCCCTCCCACCCTCTCCCCTCCTCTCCACACATGTCCCTTCCTAAACCACATGGTCTTAAAGCTGAGCTGGAAATTTAATGGAGGTTTCCAGAACAGAACCATTAGGAATGAGGGAGGAGAGAAGCCATCCAAAGAGCTGTGGGTAATAGTCCACACCTTTGTCCTGTGCTGTCCTGTCAAGGGACACACTCCTTGCAGGATATGTGTCACACCTCCTCAGCCATTAGTGACCTCTGACCTCTCAAAGATTCTAGAAACTTTACACAACTCTTGCTTGGGATTCTTCCAACCTTCTACTTTCTTCTATAGTTGTTGACATTCATTTCCACAGTGGACTGGAAGTCTTGTTGGAGCTTTTGAGACACCTAAAATGGCCAAGCACTTTCACACAGAGGTCCTCTCTGTCATGGTGCCTTCATTTTTTGATGAACCAACCAACAAACACTCATTCTTATGTACAAGGCATTAGGCTGTAGACGGACCCAGCCGTGGTCTTTGCCCTCACAGTTGGAAGGATAAAAGCACGCAAACATGGCTGTAAAATACCCAGTTTAATTAAGTGGGGTAGTCAGTTTTCTTGCTGCCAAGACAAAAGGACTTTAGAAGTTCAGAGGGAAGGTTCATTGGCCCAGTTTACTCTGCCCAAACAGAACACGATAAAAGCAGTGAAATTATCCCTACCTTTAGAGGCCCATGGCTCTGGAACTGCACTTTAACCTGTCCTTTTAAATGGATTTTCACCTTTAGCAGCAAATGCAAGCAAGCTAGAGCAAATACAGCATCGTGTCTTTGCATGCCTATTCATAAGGTACTCCATAGCTAAAGAACAGAAAACAAGAATCTCTCCCACCATGGAAAACTCAAGACCTATCTAACAGGTCACCTGCTCTGGGGCAATTTTTAAAAGCTCTTCATGCAGCAGGTGAAAAGCTGGAACGTCTCAGTGCTTTCTCCCACCTACCACCCTTCCTGACAGATAAACCCTTTTCAGCTTTCTCCACTTGACTGTGAAGTCTGTAGACCTATGACTCAGAAGCTAGGCTGCCTAACTGGGTACTTCCCCCATTTCTCTTGTATCTATGGGGAAGTATCAACTACTTGCAAAGACATCCTCCCATCAATTACTAGAGAGTGGGGAAAGTGAAATTAATTAAGCCACATAAAAATTCTCCCACAACTCGTTTTCATTTGTGAAATATTTATGCAGAATTTATAAGCAAGAAATGACTTATTTCAACAGACTTGACTTTGTCAAACTGTGTGGGTGCTGCACTCCAATGGGAATTACTCAGGATTTAAAACTCAAATTCAAAGAGACAATGATCTAACTTTTCACTCCCTATACCAACATCCTCAAATATCAAGTCCAATGCCGTTGAAAAGTAAGTAGGGACTAAATGAGATTGACAAAATCACTTTTTAATCAGAATACACAAACCTCTTTCCCTAAAGGGTCTCAAGAAAGACACCTGCTTGCTTTAACAAGTTGGATCTAAGATTAATGTATATGTTACAGTTCAGAATAATCACGGTGTTCACCTCCAAGAACACTGTTGCAAAAAATAAGGCTAAACGTTGTGAATATACACGTTTGAGAAATTCACTCAGCCGTTAAATTGGCCAAACGGGTACAACAAAGACACACCTTCCCATCTTCTCACTTTCACATGATTTTCTTTCTTAAAAACCAGTTTTTATTTCTATTGCTTCAAAGTCAGGTCGACCAAAACAATGAATAAGGGCAAAACCACTTCGCTGCAACATAGTTAACTATTCAGGAAGGGTTAATTGCCGCTAATTCGTGCCAGGAAAAATACAGGCTTTGCTGCAGGTATAAAGGAGAACAGCGCGGGAAAATTGTGGAATTTTCAACGAGGAAACAAATGCAAAGCCTGGTGGGCATTAGGAGGAGCGTCTACTATTCAAGTGAGAAAGAGGTGAAGACAGTGGTCGAGGGAAACAATGACTGGCTGGAAAGCGAAGAAAGGGAAGACAGAAGGAAAATTTCGAAAGCCACAAAAAGCCAAGCTACCGGACCAGCGGCCGGGACCCTGCTGTTCTAAGACCTATGGGGAAGCAGGCACCCAACGGCTTCGTCTCAGGTTTCCGCGGGTCACAAAAGGATAACGGACATCCTTCCAACGGTGGACCTGGGGGCTCCGCGCGCCGCTTCCGCCCGCCCGCCCCGCCCCGCGTGCAGCCCACCTGTGCTCAGCCCCGGACCCAGCGGAGAGCGGGGACGGGGTGCTCGCGGCAATATATGCTGACCCGCGGCCGCCGGCGGACGTTTCCCTCCGCTGCCCGCCCGCCCACCCTCCTTTGTTCGCCTGGTCCTCCTCCCTCACTCGGCCGCCATCGCCCGCCCGAAACTAGGCGTCAGGAGCGGACGCCGCCCGACACGAAAAAGGAGGCACAAGCGTTTCTCGTCAAAGCAGACTTTATTGGGGCGCGGGGACCGCCCCGCGTGCGCCGCCCGACCCCGTCACGGCCCCCGGGCCGCCCAACGGCCTGGACCCTGCGCTCGGCCGGCCCCGCCCTGCCCCGCAGGCCCCCTCCCCCGCGGCGCCGGGGGCCGCGCGAACGGCTCACCGGCTCCAAGGCGGCGGCTGCAGCGTCGACGCCCCGCTCCCGAGTGCGGCCCGGGCCCGGGGCGGCGGGCTCCGCAGCTGTGGCACCGCGAAGGGCGGGGGCCGCGCGACTCGCGGTGGCGGCAGCGGCGGCTGCGGCGCGCTGACGTCACGCGCAGCGGCC
This sequence comes from Kogia breviceps, assembly GCF_026419965.1. NCBI lineage: Eukaryota > Metazoa > Chordata > Mammalia > Artiodactyla > Physeteridae > Kogia > Kogia breviceps. The sequence goes on along the minus strand of NC_081312.1, from coordinate 4,916,160 downwards.
AGCCAGCGCGCGCGGAGGCCGTCCCGGCGGCCCCAATCCGGGAGGAGCCCGGGTTGAGTGGGCGGGGCCGCGGCGGCGAACGGGCAGATCGATTGGCAGAGGAGGAGGAGCGAGAGGGCGAGCAGGCAAGTAGGAGCGAGGCGGGGCGGGCCGAGGCTGCACGGAAGTCTCGCGAGGCCGAGCCTGAGCGGAGTGTGGCGGCGGCGGCGGCGGCGAGATCTGGGCTCGGGGTGAGGAGTTGGTATTTGTGTGGAAGGAGGCGGAGGCGCAGGAGGAAGGGGAAAGCGGAGCGCCGGCCCGGAGGGCGGGAGGAGGCGCGGCCAAAGCGGGCGGCCGAGGCGCGGCGGGGCGCCGGGGCGAGCAGCGGCCGAGCGAGCGCGGGGCGCACCGAGGCGAGGAGGCGGGGAAGCCCGCCGCCGCCGCCGCCGCGCCCGCCCCTTCCCCCCGCCGCCCGCCCCCTCTCCCCCCGCCCGCCCGCCGCCTTCCTCCCTCTGCCTTCCTTCCCCACGGCCGGCTGCCTCCTCGCCCGCCTGCCCGCAGCCCCGGAGCTGAGGCTGCCGCGGCCGTGGCGGCCGAGCCCTCAGTCATGGCCTCGGGCGACACCCTCTACATCGCCACGGACGGCTCGGAGATGCCGGCCGAGATCGTGGAGTTGCACGAGATCGAGGTGGAGACCATCCCGGTGGAGACCATCGAGACCACGGTGGTGGGCGAGGAGGAGGAGGACGACGACGACGACGAGGACGGCGGCGGCGGCGACCACGGCGGCGGGGGCGGCCACGGGCACGCGGGCGGCCACCACCACCACCACCACCACCACCACCACCCGCCCATGATAGCGCTGCAGCCGCTCGTCACCGACGACCCGACCCAGGTGCACCACCACCAGGAGGTGATCCTGGTGCAGACGCGCGAGGAGGTGGTGGGCGGCGACGACTCGGACGGGCTGCGCGCCGAGGACGGCTTCGAGGACCAGATCCTCATCCCGGTGCCCGCGCCGGCCGGCGGCGACGACGACTACATTGAGCAGACGCTGGTCACCGTGGCGGCGGCGGGCAAGAGCGGCGGCGGCGGCTCGTCGTCGTCGGGCGGCGGCCGCGTCAAGAAGGGCGGCGGCAAGAAGAGCGGCAAGAAGGGCTATCTCGGCGGCGGGGCCGGGGCGGCGGGCGGCGCGGACGCGGGCAACAAGAAGTGGGAGCAGAAGCAGGTGCAGATCAAGACCCTGGAGGGCGAGTTCTCGGTCACCATGTGGTCCTCAGGTGAGCGCCGGCGCGCGCCGGCCCCCGGGATGTTTTTGTTTTGAAGGGAAGCCATGTTTTATGTGTGTGATGGGCGCCGCCATCTTCTTCGCGGGGCAAGTATGGCGGCCCCAAAAGATGGCGGGCCGCGGCGGGGGCGGCGGGCGGCGGCGCGGCGAAGATGGCGGCGGAGGCGCGGCGCCGCCCGCTAGGCCGCAATGGCGTAGTTTCCTCGGTCGGGGCGGGGCGGGGCGGGGCGTGCTCGGCCAACAGCCGGCCCGGGGCCCGTTGTCCGCGGCCCCGGCCGGCCGGCCGCGAGGCCATCTCCCCGCGAGGCCCGGGGGCGCGGGAGGGCGTTGGCGGGGCTGCGCGGCCTGGACCTCGCGCCCGGGTCGGGCCGCTGCCTTTCCGCGGCCTTCCTCTGGGGGGCGTCGCTGCCCCGGCTCCGCCCCCGCCCCTTCCCCGAGCTTCAACTGCTCCCGGGAGGCGCCTTCCGAGGGGGGCGGGGGCGCCCGCCCGGCCCTCCTCTCGCCCGCCCCGCGCGCAGGCCGGATCCTGCCCGCGGCCGCGCTCCCTGCGCTCGCCTCACCTCGCCTCGGCGGGGCGGGACTTGGGCGGCACGTCGATTTCGCGTGTGTGCGGGCTCGGCGTCGGCGGGGCCTGTCACCGCGGTGCGGCGAGGGCCTCGCCTCTGCTCCCCCCGCGCTGCCTAGTGAGAGGGCTCGCGGGTTTTTGCAGATTGCTCAGTCCTGGGTGTTTGGGGGAGTTTTCTTAAGTAGCTGGCTGTTTGCAGGAAGGCTGGTTAGTTACACAGCTAGGAACGTTTGCTACTAACAAATCGACTAAAGTTGCTAGACGCGTTTTACTTGATAGAAAACTCCTTATTTTTCCCGTGAAAAGAAGGATTCTGGAAAGGGTCTTTCTACTGTTTTAGTATTGCTTTCTTTGAACGAGGGCCAGAAAAAATATCTGGGGCTGAAGAGCCTTATTTGCATATGTAAATCTTTTTGTTTTTACTTCATAAGTGGTGTTTTCAAGTCGTTATCCTATTATTTTATCCACAGGCTATCTTGTTAAATTGTTGGAATAGTAAATAGACTGAGAATAATCCTGCCATAACTAGTTAACCTAGTACCTGTGATAATTAGATTTAAGTGGTAGAATCCTTTACGCCATAGTTACTCCAGCGCTGTCTAATAAATTCTCACAATTGGATGGAGCCTCAAAATGTGGTGAACGTTGAGTATTGAAGCGTTGTTAACATTCTCAGGAACGAATGAAATAGGCGAAAAGTCTGGACTGAGAAGCTGGTCTGGTTGTATCTACCGAAAGCCCCAGGCGGAGGTAACTAAAGCTGGATGGATCTGTGACTCAGGAGTGAGCGAAGGAGCGGAGGTTCTGTCAGAATGTGATAGCAAGTGCCAACAGCGCTGCTGTTCTGGATTTCGGAGGGCCTGGTAGAACTGTCAATACTTTGAGTTTAGCAGGGGCTATAGGTTTCAGTGAAACATATATTTGAGTACTTAAAAGGTTATCAAAAGATCTCTTTTGTATGCATTCTGGTAGCGCAGAATGATTGCACGGTGATCATGTTGGAACTAAAAGCCACGTTTTCCCATTATTAATCGGAATGGAGTAAGGGAGGGGGTGTTGGTTATTGATGAGTTTGCTTAATTCGGGGTATCGTTTGAAATTAGACATTTGGGTAAAGATCCATTAACCACATAAAGCTATAATTACTATTTCTCACGGTATGGTCATGTTGGCTTTATAGTAATTAAGAAAACCAGGGTATTTTATGTATTCTGCGTTTGATCTTACCAAATTGTTAACCCACTTCTCCATAGTCAGAAAACTTGGTGTTGTAGGCTTTACTTGAAGTGGTATGTATCAGGTGAGCTTAAAAGTCATTATTTTCTCTGTGCAAGTGGTTGCTACAGGGTTGTACAGTTTAGGGATATCTTAATGTCCATTTCTTTAAAGAGTTAGTTGTCTGGCATGTATGGTTGGTATCGTTTGAATGGAACAGCAGAAAGGGAATCTAGTAGTCCTGTAGTAGAGTGGTTGTAGATCTGGAAGAGTCCCTAGAGATCTGCTTTTTTTCTTTTTATTAACATCATTCCCATGTGCACAGTTCGGTGGTTTTTACTGTATTCACCAGTTTGTGCAGTCATCACCACTATCTAATTCCAGAACATTTTTATCATCCCAGAAAGAAACCCCATACCTGTTATTCCCCACCCTCACCCCCCAGCCCTTGGCCACCACTGATCTTACTTTTTCCCTGGGTTTGCCTGTTCTGGACATTTCTTTTGCATGGAATCATATAATATGTTGTCTTTTGTGTCTGGTTTAGTCTGTTTTCAAGATTTCATGCAAGTTGTAGAATGTACTTCATTCCTTTTTACGGCTGAGTAATATGCCAGTGTAGAGATAACACAGCAGGAGCTGCTTATTTTTGCAGATGAGAAAAGTAAGGTCTAGTTAAGGCTGAATATGTCTTAATATTTAATCATGGTTTAACTGTTTTGAATAGTTTTAATCCTTTGCTTTAATGCCCATGTTGGTTTTTGCTTTTTTTTCCTGGCATGTAATTAATGAACATTTCCTTGTTGCCAGATTTAGGGCATAGTATTATGTATTTTCTTTTTCCTAGTTATTCATCACTGTAGTTTGGGAGTGACATCCTCTTTTGTAGAACTTATTAAAAACTAAACCACTTAACTAAATCACTGGGTCGAGTAGGAAAGCTAACAATAAGAGCTGAGTATTTTAAAACATTTAGTTTTGAGAGAAACCTAAGAAGGCTTTCAAATCTTGAGGTTTCAGGTAGTTAGAATTTGTGACCTTCACTCGAGGCTGTTGGTATTTTAACTATCTTCGGTTAGACCAAATATAGAAGTGCTTTGTGCTAGATCGAGTAAAACATCTCAGAGCAGAAAGCCATTGACATTAGAATCAGCAAATTGAAAGAAAGTCCAAAAGTATTAAATTTTTTCTCACTTTTCTATATTCAGAAAGTTCAGGTTTGCCAAAAATTACTAATCCTGACCATTCCATTCGCTATTTTTCCTTTTTTACCATGCTCTTTATCACTAAGGAGAGATGCCATAAATGTAAATTCCCATGGAGCCAAGCCCAAGAAACCCTCCAAAGTAATCATGTCAACCCCATGACCTACATAGGGCAGCCTAAGTCATAGAGCCCGATGCCTAACCTGGTAGCTCTGGAAGCCTTGGCTTACTGATAAGCCTCGGTGCTGTCAGATTGCGTCTCCCGGTTATTAACTCTCCCTCCCCACCACCCCCAGTCAACAGCTGTCTCCCCCAGTAGGAAAAGAAAAATCCGTGTCAGAAGAGGCCACGGCTCCTGACCTACCTACAACTAGCATTTTAGGCTTTTGGAAGAGAATGAATAATAATTTTTTAAAGTATGCCAGACTCCTGGGTTGATATTTACAAATAGCCTTTCTGTTTGTTTTGACACCTGCTTTAGTAAGATCAGTTTTTTTTATTTATTTAAAAAATTATTTTGGGGCTTCCCTGGTGGCGCAGTGGTTGAGTTTGCCTGCCGATGCAGGGGACCATGGGTTCGTACCCCGGTCGGGGAAGATCCCACATGCCGCGGAGCGGCTGGGGCCGTGAGCCATGGCCGCTGAGCCTGCGCGTCCGGAGCCTGTGCTCCGCAACGGGGAGAGGCCACAACAGTGAGAGGCCCGCGTACCGCAAAAAAAAAAAAAAAAAAAAAATTATTTTGGCTGCGTCGGGTCTTCGTTGCTGCGCGCAGGCTTTCTCTAGTTGCAGTGAGCGCGGGCTTCTCATCGCGGTGGCTTCTCTTGTTGAGGAGCACGGGCTCTAGGCGTGCGGGCTCAGTAGTTGTGGCGCACGGGCCTAGTTGCTCCGCGGCATGTGGGGTCTTTCCTGAATCAAGAATGAACATTTCCTAAGATCTACATTCTTTTGTCATCTCATGACCTTCTCTTTCTAGGTGACCAGTTTATAAACTGCTCTCACTGCTTCCCATGGGAGGAGTGAACAAAAGTGAAAACTTTTTATAATTTTTAAATCTGAACATTAACCAGTGAGTTGTGTGTCCTATTGTATTATTGGATAAACACGCAAACATTGTATTTTCAAAGTTTGGCATCAGAAACACTACCTGGACGTTGAAGAAAACTTTCATGTCATTACTTACTGTTAGCAGCCTTAGGAAGATGTGGGCAGGTCTTGGAAGTTAGTTGACTCTGTTGTGTAAGGTTGTGCCTTCCTATTTATGGTGGGTTTCACAGGTCAGGAGAGGAGCCAGTTCCCAGTCCTAGGTGTCTTGTGTTGGTAGGTCCCATTCCCTTTAACTTAGTGATTAATTATCAGTAACAGCAAGCCCAGTGGTTTCTGGGAATCTTATTAGTAGCGGCATCAGATTTCCCTTTAGAGGGCACTGACCAGAGATCTGACCTTGGCATATCTTAACTTCTGACCTTGGGATCTTTGTAAAATGACTTGTTGTAGTAGGGGGACCCCAAAAGGCATTTTTCATTTCCCTTACAGCAGTTCTACTCCTTTCTGAATTATTATGTGACAAAAGGAAGCAGTACACTCAGTTTCTTAAAGAAAACTACCCAATTTTAACATGATCTGGTGAGATAATAGGAACTCTCTTGAGTAAAATTTATAGTAACTCTTCAGTTACTTTAGTCTTACAGTGTGGTTTCAGATATGAATAAATATTAAGCTAATGTAAATGGTTGTGATGGGCTCTTTTCTTTCTTGTGTAAGTTATTCCCCTAAAATATAAGAGCTGAGGCGCATGGAAAGAGGCACCGTTGTGCTGGACGCTGTTCTGTGGTGTCCAGACCCTGTCTCCTCTCCTAGAAGAGCCATAAACTTCAGGTAGAATTTCTAGCAACTCAGAGTATCACACTCTTAAAAACACTCTGAAGTGTCTTTCTCCTTTTACAGTTCTCAACTCTGCTCCCTTCTTTACCCTTTTTGTCTTCTAGATTTTAAGCACCCCCCCAAAATAGAAGCTGCTGCCGTGACTCTAAAGTGAGAGTTGGTTTTTAATTTTGTTGATAACTCACTTGTAATTTGTAGTAATACATATAGTTATTATACTAACTACGTTTTTATAGATTCTTGACGAGGACTGAATACAGACTGCTGGTTTTTACTTCTGGGGATCTGACTGCATCACACACACACTGTTCCTTTCTGAATTAGATTCTACGGCTTAAATTATGTGAATTCACTCCCTTGTCTAAAAGTCCCTCAAGCACAACAGTGTGGATATACTTGATACCACTGAACTGCAAATTTAAAAATGGTTATTAGAATGGTAAATTTTATGTTTTATATCTCCAAACACACACATCATCATCATCATCCCAGAGACATACTATTGCATTCAGTAAAATCCAAACTTCTCATAACCTGCCAGGCCACACGTGATTTGGCCCCTGCTTTCCTTCCTGACTTCCTTCCTTGTCCCTGTGCTCCCACTATACTCCAACCTTCCCAGCCTTCTTTTAGTTTCTTGAACTTGTTCCTTTGCACTTGCTCTTACTTCTGCTTCCAGTGCTCTGACCCCAGATGTTCACCTTCTTAGTGCCATCTGTTTTTCAAGTTTCAGCTCTAAGAGGCCTACCCTTCCATCCTTTCAAATTAGCACCCCCCTCGCCATCATTCTCTCTCAACCCTGTTTTATCTTCTTTGTAGCACCGTCTGAAATTGTCTGGCTTTTAACTTGCTGCTTGTCTGTCAACTTCCTCTAGAGTGTAAGTCCTGGGCTGTAACCCTGCAGCCTGACGATGGTACAAGGTACATAGAAGATTCTCAGTAAATAACTGGGTGAATGAGTGCATGGAATTGTGCTAAAAGGCAGAATCCTAGCCTAGAGTCCAAAATACCACTCTTACCTATTACTACTTTCAGAAAAGGAGTAGTAAGTGTGGGGAGAGGGTGGAGAAGCATTCCTTTTTTAGAAAAAGTGTGGACTTTAGTCAGTTCTAAATTCAAATCCTGGATCTACCACTTACTGTGCCTCTTTAGATACACTACTTGGCATTTCTCCCCCGCCCCGGGCATCTTAGTTCCCGACCTCTGGTTGAACCCGCACCCCCTGCAGTGGAAGTGCTGACTGAGTCTTAACCACTAGACTACCAGGGAAGTCCCACTGCTTGGCACTTCTGAGGCTTGATTTCTTCAACCAAAAACTTGAGGTTATACATAAAGGTTTTGTTTGAATTGAGGAATGTGACTGTTGCTGGCATGAAAGAGGTACTTAGTAAATGATAGTATCCCTTCCTAAGGTCTCTGTTAGTGGGGAAAAGTGGAAACAGCCTATGTCTAATTTTTGTCTGTTGCTTAGCAATGAATCTCAAGTATTAGCTCTCCCCCATTTTGGTGAAGGTTTGGCTTGATGGCGGTGGTGAGTAGATAATGTCATTTTGGTCAAAAGTTACCTAGAATGGTCAGACCAAAGTTAATGGCCTACAATGGAAGGTGTGGAGAAACAAAATCTAACCAACCCATAAATAAACAAATAGGGAAGTAGTTAAAAAAAAGTTATGTAAATTGGTGAAAATCAGGATCACAGATAAAAAGGAAGCATTAGGGTCAACCCTAATGAGCTTCCTGGCAGTCAAGATAAATAAGGAAACTACTACTGTTAGCTGATTCTAAGATAGAAAATCTTCTAGGGGAATCAAACTTTTCTTAGGACTGAATTCTAAAATAAACTGTTTTCTATATGAAGGGGCCCACTGGGTGATAGCAATGCACGGATTCCAGCTAGTATCGTGTCAGATTTCATGTAGTGTCTTGGAGCAGCCAAAAGACTTAAACGTAACCTAATTGAAGGTGATTCTTTACTTACTGTAGTTTTTAAAAGTTCAACATTCTTTAAAAACCATAAGCATAGGCCCTACTCTTCCCCCTTAGGCCCAGGAGGGAGGGCAAAGTGGAATAAAGGTTGTTTGTTTGTTTTTTGGAATAAAGGTGTTTTTGCACACCTCTTTTCCAGACACCATGGTTCCCATTTAATGTGTTACCTTGTTTCAGCCTTATATATGATAGGTGGTCTACCCTTTAATAAATAAGGAAACCAAAGAAGGGTCAGTGATAGCAATGAGAGGCCTCTTGAAGGAAGGAGATCTTGGTCTGGGCTTTGGAAAGCCCAGGTGGGGGCTGAGAGGTGGGCAAGAAGGGAAGGAGCCTTGTGTTATTCACATACCTTTTATCAGACATTGAATAACATTGCGAGCAAACCAGTTTGGTGGCAGCATGGAGGGCAGGTGAAGCTCCACTTATGGACCTGGTTTCTAGGCCGGTAGAGTGCTCCCAGCCTTTACATCTGGTTCCTCAGTCATTTCTTTTTGACTGTAAATGTTTTGAGTCTCTTTGCTTTGCCTCAAACGACTGAGAGTGGCTATAGCTTTGGTAACTTAGAAACTGACTAGCTAAGAGACAGGAACTTACTTATGTACCTTTTTAACCTTTTGAATAGTTCCCATGTACAGAAAAAAGAATGTTTTTAAAATGTGAATGAATGGATTGGCCTGCTGAAACAATTCAAAGTGTGCCACCCCATTCCTGGATGATATTGGCTAGAGTTTTTTTCCAACACCTTCCATCTTAGGCCTGGTTGTTGTAGGTCATTTGCCTCTAGCCGTAGTGTTAGTGAGCACGGGAATCATCTAATCCACACTTTTGACTAGAAGTTTTCTCAATATTATATTTTTCCTACCACCCAATTTCTTTGTTTGTTTGTTTTGGTTTTTTTTTTTCCTTTGCGTTACGCGGGCCTCTCACTGTTGTGGCCTCTCCCCGTTGCGGGGCGCAGGCTCAGCGGCCATGGCTCACGGGCCCAGCCGCTCCACGGCATGTGGGATCTTCCCGGACCGGGGCACGAACCCGCGTCCCCTACATCGGCAGGCGGACTCCCAACCACTGCGCCACCAGGGAAGCCCCCACCCGATTTCTTTGAATCAATGACTTGTTTTCTCAGCTTTTTCCAAACAGGAATTCTGAGATTTGGTCTTCATTTGCTCTGCCTAGTTGTGTTGTATAATCACAATTATAAGTTTAAGTCACATTGATTATAGAAACCGATTTTTTTGTTTGTTTTAGAGTACAGTTGATTTACTATGTTATGTTAGTTTCAGGTCTATAAAAACTGATTTTGGTGACACTTCTAATGTGGATTAACCGTGTCCCCTTGAAACAATGAGATAATTAACTACCTACCCTCAAGGAAAACTCCAGAGAAGAATATACAAAACAGATTTTAAAGCAAATTTAGATACTTTGCTTCATGAACATGCTTTACTTTGATATGTATTTGTTTGTTTGTTTGTTTTTAATTTATTTATTTTTGGCTGTGTGGGTCTTCGTTGCTGCCCGCGGGCTTCTCATTGTGGTGGCTTCTCTTGTTGCAGAGCATGGGCTCTAGGCACTCGGGCTTCAGTAGTTGTGGCTCACGGGCTTAGTTGCTCCGCAGCATGTGGAATCTTCCCAGACCAGGGCTTGAACCCATGTCCCCTGCATTGGCAGGTGGATTTTTTTTTTTTTTTTTTTTTTTTTTTTTTTTTTTTTTTTTTTTGCGGTACGTGGGCCTCTCACTGTCCTGGCCTCTCCCATTACGGAGCACAGGCTCCGGATTCCCAGGCTCAGCGGCCATGGCTCACGGGCCCAGCCGCTCTGCGGCATGTGGGATCTTCCCGCACGAGGGCACGAACCCGTGTGTCCTGCCTTGGCAGGCGGACTCTCAACCACTGCGCCACCAGGGAAGCCCCGGCAGGTGGATTCTTAACCACTGCACCACCAGAGAAGTCCCTTGATGTGTATTTGATAATTACTCGGTTGCCAGTCACTAGAACTCAGTAACACATATAAGAAAATTGATAATCACAGCTGATCAGTTTACACCTTCATCCTCCTCTATACAGTGAATCTATCTCAGTAGTAATTCTGAAATGGAAGGAATATAATAATGGCCACTGCAGGCAGTGAAAATCTGTATTTGAATACATATTATAATAAAACATTTTAAAATAAAATTGTACAAAAAGAAAAAATGAATTAATACTTCTCACTTTCGTTTTTTGGACAAAGAGGGAAGCTTATGTACACATGGTCTGTAAATGCAGTATTTGTCTTTTAGTGCATCATAAATTCTATTTGGCAAAAACTTCTGAAGATTTTCTTTGCAAAAGTCAGATAAAATGGCCAAATTATAGCAAACTGACATAATTTGATCTGTTGCTTTTATATGTGTCCAGTTCTTGGTGAAAATGAGGCAGACATCTTTGATTTCTTCTGGCAATAGATACTAGCATCTTTTGTCATTTCTCTGGCAGTCTTCTTTGAAATGTGATTTTTTTCCCCTATATAAGTAGTTTATTTTCTTAAATTTTGCTGTTGAATAGTTAACAACCCTCTATTTTACAGTTTCTGTGCACTGGTCTTCAAAGAGTTCTCCAAATTAACTTCCATGAAATACGGTGTTTGTTAAGGAATAAGTAAGAAATAATGTGATGATAATATGAAGTTTTAAGTATATATTATGGAAGCGTACAATAACCACAGCAATTATTTAGAACTTAGACCAACAAAAGTTGTTTGTGTTTGTTTAAGGAAAGAATATCATATTGACATTGTTTTGGAAGTGCAGGTATATAGTGATAATCAAAAGCAGACTGATTTTTAATCAGTTTAATTATGGTTTTTAAAATGATGTACGGATCATGCACTTATTGTGTGTACTTCAGGACAGATTGCTTTCACTGTGTGCCACTTTCACTTGGTGTGTCACTGATTAAGATTCTCATTAGACAAAGGTAGTTTTCTCTCTAACTGAACAGGTATCTCTTTAGACTCCTTTGCAAAGTCCTCCTCATTCTCTCAATATTGGAATTACACAGCTTTTGGTTCTGAGCCTTTTCTCTTTCTCTATTTTTTTATAGATAAGATATATTTGTGCAGCTTTTAGCAGTTTGTATGCCAGTGATTCCCATTATATTTCTCTCCAACCTAGATTTCTTTTTATCCCCAGTACGTAGCTATTTCTTACCTCCTTGAGGTCTGTCCACTAGGTGTCGCACAGTTAGCTAGTGGAACCAAACCAAAGTGGGATTCCAGATCCTCTCCTGCGGGTTGTCTCTTCCCCCATTTTTCATCTTAGCTAATGACACCACTGTCCTCCAGGAAACACAAACAAGAAACTGACTGAGATGGCATACTTGACATCCCTCTTCCACCACCAACCTCCCCCCCCCCCCGTCTGATTCATCACCCAGCCATGTTCATTCCTCCTCCACCATAAAACTTGAATCTAACCTGTTTTTTTGTTTTTTAAAGAAAATAAATTTATTTATTTATTTTTGGCTGCATTGTGGGTCTTCATTGCTGCACGCGGGCTTTCTCTAGTTACAGCGAGCGGGAGCTACTCTTCGGTGCGGTGTGCGGGCTTCTCTTGTCACGGAGCACGGGCTCTAGGCGCACAGGCTTCTGTAGTTGTGGCTCGTGGGCTTATTTGCTCTCTGGCATGTGGGATCTTCGCGGACCAGGGCTTGAACCCTTGTCCCCTGCATTGGTAGGCAGATTCTTAACCACTGTGCCACCAGGGAAGTCCCATGTATTCTAATTCTTAATCATTTGATTGTTTTCTGGGTACTTTATGTTGGAACTAAGGACTGATTGTCAAGAAGTATTTCCTCATTCGACTTCAGTTTGTGTCACCCCAAAATTCATATGTTGAAGCCTAATCCCTGATGCAATGGTATTTGGAGGGTGGGGCCTTTGGAAAGTTATTAGATTATAAAGCCCTCATGGATGGGGTTAGTGCTCTTATAATAAGAGACAGAAATCGTGTAATGTGATGAGAAATGGTGTGTATGTAAGGATACAACAAGAAGACATCTGATGTCTGGGAACCAGGAAGAAGGGATTCAGCGGGCTGGCACCTTGATCTCCAGAACTGTAAGGAATACATTTCTGTTTTAGCCACCCAGTCTAGACTATTTTTGCTATAGCAGCCTGAACTGAGTGAGACAGCTTCCCTCGCCGGAATGTAAAGTCCCATGAGGGCAGAGACCTGGTTTTGTTTCTGCTGCTTAGAACAGTGCCAGGCTCACAGGAGGCCCTCAGTTATTACGTGTTGAACTAATACAAGGAATGGTTGAGCCTGTGATTCCTTTATGCCAAGAGTTCAGCTTCCTTTGTGCCCCAGCACACTTGAGACATAATCCTTATCAATGGCTTGCCCAGAGCAGCAGTGATTCTCAACCTTGCCATCATTCCTGTATTTATTAGAAAGGTACAAACAAGAATGTGTCTTCACTGTGAGAAGAAAAAGTTTCAGTGAAGAAAAATAGCCTCCCTACCCACCAGTTTATTTCGCTACCACTAGAAAGTTGATGTGGTAGTAGTAGTGCCTAGGCTGGAGCCATCAGAGGGTAAAGGAATTATCGCAGCCCTGAGAAAAGAAGTGAAAGAATTTGGTTACAGTGCGGAGTCCCAGCTTTGTAACTTGTGATCAGTAACCACATTTCCTCTTCTTTTTTATTAATGCATCCAGCTAGGTTTTCTTAGGCTTTTCATACGTAAACGGATAACCTGGGTTATATTATCAGGTTCTTTCTAGTTCCGTTCCAGACAAGAGGCTGCTGAGCCTAACAGTAAAGCGCTCAGGTCTTAGAGTTCACCCCTGTCACTTACTAACTGGTTAACCCTGAGCAAGTTACTTAACCTCTCTGTGTCTCAGCTTTCTCTTCTGTAAAATGAACTTGCTAGTTTGCCCACTTCATAGGGTAATATGTGCAGTGATTAAAATAGTGCCTTCCCAGAAACATTCGATAACATGTCAGCTGCTATTGTATTCTGTGGTTTCTTGTAATGACCTGTAATGTTCCCTAAAGTGAAGAACGGTGGGAAAGGAGATGCATTTAAAGTTTAAAACTGTTGTATTCTGTGCTTTTCATTGTGAAGCAATTTGGTGGAGAAGAAGATATTTTCAGTTAGCATTGAGAGTTTTGAAGCATTGTATTTTCTGCTTTAGTCACCAAAGTAGTAGAAGACTGGTTTTGGTCTCTGGGCGCTTCACTCTAGTTTGAGAGACAAGGCCAACAAAAGTTCAAAACAGCATGATTTAGAGTTCATCAATGTTATTATTCAGAAATAATCCAGGAATTCAAAGTTAAGACTCTGAGGTTGGAGTGATGGAATCAGCCAGCCCTTAGAGAATCTGAGCTAGACTCCAGAGTGTGGGCTGGGTTTGGAGAGAGGTGATGAGAAAGAGCGAAGGGAGAAACTCCTTATTCTTACTGAGTATTTCCTTCCAAGCACTTCTGAATTAACCTGTGTGAAAAAGAGGCTGGTTGGAATATAGAGGGCATGTGCAAAGGAGAAATAAAATACTAGATACGGTAAAATGAGACCAGACAGCATAGGACCCAGAATGGTCAATAGGATTTGGTGTCTAGAATATAGGAGACTTATTGTGGGGGTAGTTTTTTTTTAACCTGTTGGATTTGTGATGGTAGTAGAACATATAAGTAGAGCTCTCCTACATTATCTTAGAACACATATTTTATTTATTTATTTATTTATTTTTCTTTATTTCTTTGGCTGTGTTGGGTCTCAGTTGTGGCACGCAGGATCTTCTGCCGCCGTGCGTGGGCTTCTCTCTAGTTGTGGCATGTGGATTTTCCCTCTCTAGTTGTGGCACACGGGCTCTCTCATTGAGGCACACAAGGTCAGTAGTTGAGAGGTCCGTGGGCTTAGTTGCCCCGAGGCATGTGGGATCTTAGTTCCCCAACCAGGGATCGAACCCATGTCCCCTGCATTGGAAAGTGGATTCTTTTTTTTTTTTTTTTTTTTTTTTTGATACGCGGGCCTCTCACTGTTGTGGCCTCTCCCGTTGCGGAGCACAGGCTCCAGACGCGCAGGCTCAGTGGCCATGGCTCACGGGCCCAGCCGCTCCGCGGCATGTGGGATCTTCCCGGACCGGGGCACGAACCCGTATTCCCTGCATCGGCAGGCGGATTCTCAACCATGGAAAGTGGATTCTTTACCACTGGACCACCAGGGAAGTCCCTGAACACATATTTATTGAGGACCAACCTACATGCCTACTCAGAGCAAGGCTCTAGGGATACATGGGGATCAAAACGGACAAATATCCCTGTCTTCGTGGAGTTTACAGTTTAGTGGGAGTGGGTGACAGAAATCACACAGCTATGACTACACATCGTAGTCAATAAAAATTGCACGGGTAAAGGCCCTGAGGTTAGGCTGGATGGGCATGGTACCTTGGAGGAACTTAAAGGGCCAATATCGCTGGAGCTAAGAGTGAGGGGAGAAGAGTGAAGAATGAGGAGAGTGGCGTGGTAGGCAAGAGGCTAGCTAAGAGGTGAAGGCTGGAAAATCAGATCTGAGTCAGCATTGCAGAGTTGGTGGGTAACAGGAAGTGTGTGTGGCGGACAGAAAGCAGAACTCTGAGAAGCGGTAGGAGGAGAAGCAAGGAAGCTGAAAATAAGCCGCCGGTTAGAGGAGTGGGCGTAGAACCGGGAAAAGTGGATGCTGAGGACAGTAATGGCCAACGCCTCCCACTAGGCTAAGAAGGAACGCTGAGGGAAAGGTTGTTGACTTTGGCATTGAGGATTTTGGTGACCTTCAAGCTGAAACAGGGTTTTAAGAGATTGAGGAGAAAGACTGGGTGGTTAAGAGGTAATGGCTATAAATCATCCATTTGAGAAGCTGCTAAGGAAAGCATTTTTTATAGTTTTAAAAATGTGTTTGCTTACAGATACTTCTTTACTCAGCTAAGACGATCCATCTTATGTTTTTCAGATGAAAAAAAAGATATTGACCATGAGACGGTGGTTGAAGAACAGATCATTGGTGAGAACTCACCTCCCGATTATTCAGAGTATATGACAGGAAAGAAACTTCCTCCTGGAGGGATACCTGGCATTGATCTCTCAGATCCCAAACAACTAGCAGAATTTGCTAGGTAAGTTATAAGAACTTTTCCTTTCTTTTTACTGAAGAAAGTACTTGAGTGTTGCCAGCTGTGTTTTTTGGTGCCTAAGTTACAATAGTGGTTTGTATTCTTGCTCTAGGGAAGCTTCTGAAAACAAAAGCAGTTGGTTTTTATTTTCATTGGTAACTATGCTATGAATGTAACTGGCACCATTTTAGATTTGAATAAGATGAAGCAAATACCTGCTCTTTAATTCTGGAATTGCTGTTGCTTGTGAATAAATAAAATTGCACATAATTTGTTTGGAAATGGATCTTTACACTGCCTCCTGGCGTCTTCGTATACATTTAAAATTTGCGTGTATTGTCCTGGTCTGAAGCTGCTGGAGGCCTGGGTCTGTACTGGATTTGTACAGCTGACCGCTGGAAAGGACTTCATCAGTTCCGATTTCAGCATGTCATCAGTTAGGCTCCCCGTGTTTTGTTGATTTAAGCTGGCATGACAGGAAGAGATCAAATATTTAGGGCCAGGACCCTGTGCCTGACTATCCAAGGTGAGGAGCAGCAAGGAAGGTCTGAACCCAATGGTGGTTTATTAGTTTTGCCTGAAACCAGCCAGATTCCTATAGAAACCTTGGCCCCTTTTTACATTATTTTCTAGTATAGCTTGGCAGTTTTTATAAGGACGTCAGAAAACCCACACAGATGTAAAATTTTAAATGAAATGAAATAAAATAAAATCTAGAGTAGGAAGTATACTTCTTTTCCCTACTTGAGGTTGAACCTGGAACAGCCCAGGAAATTGAGGCAAAGACAGAATCAGTAAGAAAGAAATCTTTGTGCTCTCCTGTCCTAACAGAGTGGAGCACCTTTTCTTTCCCCCGCCTCTTGAGAGCAGAGTAGGGAAGAGCTGGGGACCCTGGGGTGTCCTGGTCTCTCCCAGCCTGCCCAAGTCAAGCTGGGCGGCCTCTGGCCATTTGGAGCCTCCGTTTCTCCACGTGTCATGTGGGTATAAGAATACCATCGTGCTTTGATAAAAGGGTCTGTACCCTTTTCTCCTTTCCAGTGAAACTGTACTTATAGGGAATATAAACATTAATTTATTTCTGATTTATCATGGCTTTAAAAAACTTAAGGCCCTATCCTTTTGTTAATGACACCATGTTCCAGCTTTTATTGCTGTTTGTATTTTAAATACAGATAGTAAATTGAATATTAACTGCCCTGCTCCCCTCCCCACCAAAAGTACAAATAAAAATGGAATCTGTAGGATACATAGTTAGCAGTGAGGTCAAGAGTTTTTGGACAGATTGAGCCAAATATCATACCTGTGTTTAATGTCATGTGTTCCTAAAGTTAGTCACATCTTCCTTACGGTACTCAGATTTATTGGGGTATGGGCTGCTGTCCCAGGGATAGAGGGATGGAACACGGGAATCAAGGAGAGCTTTGTGGAGGGGGCAGCGTTTGATTTGGGCCTTGAAGAACATAGAGTTCGGACAGGTGGATGGGGTTTTCATGGTGGGGCCTCCATGCTAGAACAACATGAACACAATACACATTCTCTATCCAGTATGTATTCGGAAAACAGAAGTAGTCAAGTTTGGCTGTGAATTAGGGTGCTTACAGGGAAATGACTGGGTTTATTTTAGGTAAACGTAAACCAGGTCATTGGAGCCTGTGAATACTGGGCCAAGACATGGGCTCTTCAGTATGTAGCAGACACAGCTGGTGAAGGTTTTTGAGCAGTAGAGAAGGGGTTTGTATGATCAGAGATTTAATTTGAGAGAATTACTTTTCAGCTGTATCCAGGCTGGATGGGTGCAGGGACACCCAGGAAGTGGGAGAAACCAGTTGAACAAGAGCTCATGAAGGCCTGAGCCAGAATTGTGGTGGGTGGCGGTCAGACTATGTAAATGTGAGTAAATGTGACAGAGATGACAGGAGACAGTGGAAGACGGAGACAGGTTGGCTGTATGTCTAGAGGGAGGGGCAAGTGCACATTAATTTTTTTTAAATGCACATTAAAAGCTTTGCTCCATAGGTGACAGGGAAATTGGGAGAGGGTGCTGGTTGGGGGTTCAGAGTATGCAGTGTTTGGTTTTAGATGCTGAAGAGACATCATGCTGGACTTGAGGTGGATTCAGGAAGTAAGGGCTAGAGCCATCTGATGGGGGGCGGCTAAGAGCATGAGAGTGTTCTGTAAATAAGCTCTTGGCGGGGGCAGTAGGAGGTTTTGGAGAGAAAAGAGTAAAGTCTTGGGAAGGCCCTTGTATTCAGAACCAGTGACAGAGCCAAAGGATCATTCAGACAGAAGACTCAAGAAAGTAAGTACAGGGGACTTCCCCTGTCAGTGTAGTGGTTAAGACTCTGCTTCCACCCCCGGGGGCACCGGTTCCACTGTACCTCCCTGGTTAGGGAGCTAATAAGATCCCACATGCCGTGGGCTGCGGCCAAAAAAGAAAAGAAAAAGGGAAGTACAGCATTCCAAGAGCCAGTAGAGTTTCCAGAAGGGCGAAGAGAGGGAAGAATAAATATTTCTCTAAATAATATATTGTGAAGTAATTCTGGTGGAGGAGCAGAGGGCTGAGGCAAGGTTTTGCAGAGAGGTGGGGCCCATGGGTAGTGAGCGGTAGAAGTAATTAGGTGTTGGTGACCCTTAGCGTTGTTCCCCTTGCTGGAGAATTGGGGCAGCAATCTTAAAGCTTGTCCCCAGTTCTCTCTGAACAAAAACTCCAGGATGTTTCAGCTCTAAACTCAGGCACATGTCGCTAAAAGCTTCCAGGGAGAAAAGATAGGTCTAAAAAAGGCTGATAATTAAACCTGAATGAGAATTTTCTTCAACAGCAATAGATAATTAGAAGACAGAGGAGCAATGTTCTGAGATTTCTGAGGAAAATTATTGTAAACATAGAATTCTTGATCCAGCAAAGCTATCAGTCCAACACAAGGGCAAAACAATGGCAATTTTAGACACCTAAGTATTCGTTTTATGTTGCATGCATCCTTTCTGAAGAGGTTACTTGAGGGTGTGCTCCAGTACAATAAGGATGAACATCAAAGGGAAGACTTCCTAAAGAATACAGTGAACAGAAAATCAAGAAGACTGCTGTGCAACAGGCTGGAAAACTTGTTCAGTTTAGGAAGTCAGTGGGTTGTAAGAATTTCTTCAAGAAAAGTCCATTTCATTCATAGTGGATAGAATGAGCAAGAAGCTAGAAGACCTTGGTAGTGTGGGAAAGAGTCTTCTAAAGAAGAGAAGATAGTCAGAAAGTCCGTGACAAGGGTGACAGGGTTAAGAAAACCATGGCTTAAAAATGGGGCATAATTTTGACAATATTTAAAGAGAGAACACTCATTTGACTTGACTCTAGGAAGATTCTCTCCTTGGTAACTGAAGCTCTACTGTATTGGACTTGGGGAGCATGAAATATGATCCTAGCACACAGTTGAATTCTTTAGTAAGCATTACTTATGTAATTACCTGAATATAGTGTGTGTTTATTTTCTTTTATAGTCAGCCTGTTAAAGATTTCATTTTGTATACAGAATAGAATGTAATCTTGCTCCCCTTGACAACGGGTACAAAGTAAAGGTGCAGGATTTGGGCAGTTGTGAGGTTGGGCTCATTCTCATCCCCATTTTTCATAGTATCTCTTGAAAAGATGATGTAAAACCAAATAAATAAATCTAATTGGGCAGTGGTGGTGAGAAATAGTTGAGCCTGGAATGCCCTATTCTGTTAGGCTTCACATTTTGACAATGTAACAGCTGTGAATAGGACTTTGCAGAGACCCCAGAATGGTGACTGGGTCTCAAAGCTGTTGACAAAGAAGCACCAAGTTTCAAAGTGTTGGGGGCCATATCTTATCTTCTTGGCTTATAAAAATGCACAGAACTTGTTCTCCTGGCCTCCTCTTTTCATCCACCCCCACCCTGTGGCTCATTTCTCGACTTAAGGTGGGATGTTAGTTGCTTTCCCCCTCCCCTCCGTGTCCTGGGGTTGTAGGATTCTGGAGTGGACTTGGAACTGACCAAAGAATGTTCAGGTTCCTGCTGCACTGAGCCTAGACTGCTTAGTAAATCACTTAGTGTGTGTGAACAAGTATAAGAAATAATGACTTATTTGAAAGGCATGGTATTGCAGAGGTGGGACTATGGTGATTTTGTTATTTCTTCAAATGTCTTTTTAGTAAATAATTCAAAAATTGGTCAGTGGGTGGGACCTGGAAAATTCTGTTCCCCGATTAAATTTTGTGCATTTTTCATTAACTGCACTTAGCCGTTTGGAAACCTTCTGTGCAGGAAGATCAGAACGAGTGGTGAGGTCCGTCCCGAGGTGGTGCTGGTTTGTTGTGGTTCACTACCCACCCTGAGGCTTTTCCACTGGTTTGATAGCAAGGTGAAGTGTGATGGTGGAACTGAAATGCCGCAAAACCCCTCAATATCACGTGAACGTGCACTAAGAGAGAACCCCTTGAGCAAACTTTGGCTCGTTTGCCTTGGGCGACACAAAGAAGGGAGGGGAACGGTGCTTGCAGGCGGTGGTGCTATGACACAGGGCCTTCTGTCCCGTCAGCACAGCTGCTTCCAGTCTGGAGTCAGCTAAGCTGCTTACTTTCATTCAAGAATCACCTCTTCAGAAATGTTTCATCTTGGCTTCTGGGACATTTACGGATTTAACTTAGAACTTCTGGTTCACATAATGCCCTGCTGAAAATTGTCCAGGAAATTCCTGCAGTTTGTGGCACTGGTGTCCAACCTTTACAGTGTATGCAGAATGGCAGTGTAAAATCAGCAGTCCCATCATAGGCTACATAGTCTCTATTTTTAATTGAACAGGAAACTTTTGTTGCCTACGTGGCTCCTCCATATAATTTCTAATACATGGAGGGGGCCTTTCCACTTTACCTGTGCTGTTCTTTCTCAGTCTCTCAGTCCATTAGTTGACAGTGGTGGTTTGGAGCCACCAGTACCTTCTGGGTTGTTAAATACAACTGGCATGTTTTTAAGGAATGAACTCAGTTTTACCTAGGCCCGTTGAGCACAGGTTGGCGGTAATAATAGCCATCATTTCTCAAGAGCTTAACGTACATCATCTCTTAATTTTCACAGCTCTAAATAGGTAGCACTAATACCTTTTTACAGAATAAGAAACTGAGGCTGAGAAGTTAAGTGATTTGCTCAAGGTCGTGCAGCTGGTTGAAGCCAGCACCCAGTCACACATCCCATTCCACCTCGTTCATGATGCTAATGCTGTTGTCATCATCTCCAGGTCCAAGAGCTTTGCAAGTTTCTCAGTCAATGAGAAACTCATAGCTTGGTTGCTTGTGACTGACTGGTTTGGGTGGGTCAAGAAGGTATTCTAAGTAGTAGTATATAATTTTAGTCTTTTTAAAAAATTACTCTTTTTTAGGATTTCAAATATATATATATATATTTTTTATTTTGTAGGTTTATGTACCAATTGTTGCCACAAAGATTTTAATTTTAGTCTTTACTCACAAAACAACACTTTCAATCTATGCACGCTTGTTTGGAAAATGACCTTTTTAGTGTTTGCGTTCGAATATAATGTAAAAGGTACCTCCGTAGACTGCCTCACTTGCCACTCTGAAGGGAAGAGAGTGATTTGCTCAGGAGCTTAAGAGTGGCTGCAATTAAACACCTCCACTTCCTCCTTGAGTCCAAGGGTGTTTGCCCAGATGCGTTTTAAACTCATTCTAAAATTAATTACATTGCTAAATATTAGCACACATTTTAAAAATGACATTTTAAGAAGAAATGCCACTTAATAACATTCAAAAAATAAATCAAGAGTTGGGTGAATGGCACATAGGACTGTTCTCTTTACTTTTGTGTATATTTGAAATTTTCCATGATAAGAAAAATTTAAGTTCCTAGGAATGAATTTAAGAAAATTTGTGAGGTCTGGGGACCCTCATAGGTAACTGGGCCACACCTATCCTTCGGGCATAGGCATTTCACTGCCATTGTCCCCACGTTCGAGCCCTAAGGCGGGTGGAAGAGGGGAAAGGTTGTCAGTATGACGTATTTGTCAACCCAGCGAATATGTTTTCAAAGTCAGAGTTTTTTGGGTTTTTTTGAGATAATTTGCATACAGTAAAATTCACCCTCTTTTAGGTTAGTACCATTCTCTGAATTTGGACAAAGACAATCATGTAGTTATCTTCACAGCCAAGACAGCATTTGAGTGGAATCATCAAAGAGTAAACATCTTAGTTGGGAAAATTGAAGCTTGGTTCTTAATATACCGTTCTTACTATTAACATTTGATTGGAGTAGAACCCTGTCGTATGAATCACTATTATTTTTCAGACTCTGTTATTACAACCTCCAGGTGGCGCAGTGGCACCAAATTTTTGTCGTACCTGGTTTTGTGAACTCAGACCCAAACTGTATTTAAGGTAACATAGGCTAGTTCAGAGCCCTGTACACAGCAGGCACTTAGAAAATGTTTGCTAACTGATGTGGTAATCTTCCAAGTACAAGAAAGAACAAGTATCTACAGGGTTGGACTGGGGAGGATACCAGACTGAAAACGTTCTCTTAGAATTCCAAGTAGGAAATCTGTACTGTCTTGAACAAACTCCTTAGAGATAAGTTATAGCTACCAGATGAATTATTTCACCTCTGCTCATCCAGGATATGGAAAGTTTAAGGAGGTGATTTCATGAGTACAGATTTTATAAAGTAAGGAGCATCAGGGAATCCTTTTCTCAGATCAAGAGTGAAGAAGGATGATACTGCTAGGGCCTGTGCTCCCTTAAAGACGACAGCAGCAATCTTTCATAGTGAAAGAGTGGTGGTAAATTAGCCTACTCTTGGGAAGCATCAGCTTAGTTGTGTATTAAATATGCATCCTTGTACAGGAGTGTGAGGTGGCAAAGCTAGGGACAAGAACATCAGTTTCAGAGATTTTAAATCTTTATTTCTAGTTTTTCTAGGAACTCTTAATTTCTCATCCTCTACCACACACAGATCTTTAGGGAGTTTTGGAGAGAGAGTTTTGACAAAAGACCAAAGCTTGGTTCAGTGAAAATAGCAGGTAGGTAAGTTACCAAATAAGCAAGCTCTGGGGTAGTAACTCCACAGGCAGGGCTCTCGCTGACCGCCCAAGTGGTCGAAACTATAATCTCCCTCCCATCGCTACCAACACCAAAACTAATAGTATGATAAAAAATTAAACAGTGTGAAAAGGTTTGGGGGTGTTCCCGCCAGTCCCTGGGGGCTCTTCCCCAGGGTAACCAGTACTCACAGTTTGCTGTGTTTCCTTCTAGAGCTATTATACGTATATGTATATAAATAATTCTCTGTTTAAAAGGACTTTACTGTACCGTTTTTAAAAAATAGTCTGTTATAAAGATCATTTCTGTCGGTATAAGATGGACAACCACCCCCCTCTTTTTTGAGCAGTTGCACAGGATGTATAGTTTTAAGACCCTCCCATATCTTCCTTTTTTAAAGCGCCCTTGTTATCACAGCAGCTGCTTTTGGATACCTCACTTTGCTTACCTCACTTTGCTCCCACTAGGAGTTTCGTCTGTGGTTTTGGGGCTGTTGGTCTTTTTTATTTGTTAAAGAGTTTGGGACAAAGAGCAGATACTTCAGTCACACAGTTCACAGTGCCATCTAAGCTGCACCAGCTTATTAGCTGCGAGACCATAGGCCGCCCCTCAGCCGTGCTTGCACTCGAGCACACGTCCCTGTAGCTGGAAGGGTGCTTCTTCACAGTCGCAGGTCCTCGCAGAATGTGCCGTCTCATCCCTTCCCCTTCACGGAAGCATGTTGTAATCTTAGTTTTTGTACCTATAGGGAAAGCATTTTAGGGACTATATGATTTATGCCAGATGAGTCTACCCATTCCTACAAACCTCTCTCTCTTTTTTTTCCCCCCTTTGGTAAGAATGAAGCCAAGAAAAATTAAAGAAGATGATGCTCCAAGAACAATAGCTTGCCCTCATAAAGTAAGTAATGCCAGGGGGAAAGTGCGCGTTACTGTGAAGGAAGCTTCAGAGCGCTTATAGGAAATCGCACTTTTTATTTCCACTTTCATAACTGAGATTCAGTGAGGAACTATAATCTGGTTTCTAAATTCAAGAGACTGTATTTTGTGATGTAAGTTTTGTTTCATAAAGGCCACTTAAATTTAAATACTATTAAATGGGGTTACTGTAGGGTGCCAATGTTTTTATTATCACTGGTACTGTTAGGATTTTATTCTTTTTGCATTGTTAACAAGTCAATCTTAAGGCATTGGGTTGTGTCTCACCCACGGACCTTTATGGGACTGTGGGCTCCTTATAGAAATTTGGAAGTCATTTTGGATGTTTCTGAAGTGACCCTAATAAGACTTCATCATTTCCTTCACAATTTTAATTTACCCTGTTAATTGTGTGTTGCTAGGGAGTACTTAATTGTTTTCAAATGTGTTTTCAAATTTATTAGTCTTTAATGATAGCCTAAAAAGTACTTTGAGATATCCATTGGGTCTGTTTTAAACTTAATTGGAGGTGAAAATAAAGT
The DNA here is from genome assembly GCF_026419965.1 of Kogia breviceps. NCBI lineage: Eukaryota > Metazoa > Chordata > Mammalia > Artiodactyla > Physeteridae > Kogia > Kogia breviceps. Next base: position 4,892,396 of record NC_081312.1, on the reverse strand, counting down.
ATAGTAGGTGGTACAGAAAAACAGGAGGGGAGAGATTTTGAATGGAATAAAAAATTTAAAAAGACGACAACAACAGTTGGAGAAGGATAAATTTACTTTCGTGGTCTCACCTCTGAAGACTGTGCACCCATAAATTCTTCTTGTCTCTTTTTCTAATGTTCTTGCTGTGGAAATTGTGCTGTGTAAAAGCATTTCTGTTGAGGCCAAATACTAATAAGCATTTGAAAACAGTTATGCCTTAAGTGCTCATCTTCTCTCTAGCTTCTCTCTGTACTTCTTTTCCAATAAGATTTTTTTTCCCCAATTCCATTTTCTGAATGGAAACTCAGCCTAGGGGTCAAGGTGAAAAAACTGTGGCCCCCACGCCCCTCACACCCCCCTTGCCTGTGAAGCTGTGCAGTGTTGACTCGTGCTGTCCTTCTGTCCTGCTGTCTGATCATTTCCGCATTCACTCCATTATTGGGCAACAACTGCAGAAGAAATGGTGCAGGGCATGCTTCTCCCGAGCACCGCCTACCCCCCTGCCTCCCCCCTGCTCTGGGATCAGTTTACCTGCTGCTTTTCCTAGTGTCTCACAAAATAAATTTCTTCTGTAGTTGCCATTCCTTGGAGACCCTCTTGCTTCTTTCTCTGTCAAGAAGGGGAAAGAGGCAAAGAGAGAAGAGGGAACAGTAGGCGATGGAGAATGACAGCCCATTCTTGCAGCACAGAATACGGGGCCCACCAAAGGTAGTGGTGGACTGCCGTCATCTTAACTCCGTTTCTCTCAGTGCTTCTGTTACTTCATCTGGGGGCGTAGCCGGGTGAGGCAGCCGTGGTGTAGCCGGCAGCCAGGGTGTCTGGGTTCTACTCCCGGCCTGGCTCCACCAGTAGCGTGACCTTGGGCAAGTCCACTTAGAGACATCTCTGAGCCTCAGTTTCCTCACTGTAAAACAGAAGTTGGCATTACATGTTAAGGCCTTTTTCAGCTGTTTTTTTGTTTTGGGGCTTTTTTTTTGTCGTGAATAATTTAATATTTCTACTGTAGTATGAAGTAAAATGTATGTGGGGAGGTTGGGAGGGTCGTTGTATTGTGTCAGTGAAGGCTGTCAAGCGGTAGAATCGTTTGTAACAGTTTGCAGAGTGAACCACTAAGCTTCTCTCTCTGTTCGAAGGGCTGCACAAAGATGTTCAGGGATAACTCTGCCATGAGAAAACACCTGCACACCCACGGCCCCCGAGTCCACGTCTGTGCAGAGTGTGGCAAAGCTTTTGTTGAGAGCTCAAAGCTAAAACGGCACCAACTGGTTCATACTGGAGAGAAGCCCTTTCAGGTAGAGCCGGCCCTCCTTCCCCCCACTGTCCCCCGCCGCAGCTCTCGACTCCGCTGCGTGTGCTCGGTGTGGTACCACAGACGGGATGTGTCAAGGTGTTTCTGGAGTGTACTTGACGTCAGGAGAAACACGGGATTGCTCGAGAGCAAGCTAAAACAGAAGTTCTCACGCGTTCACTGTGGGATTAAAGCAATTTAACTTGCTTTAACTACTTGCTGTAGTTCACTTATTTTTTATAGTATATTGAACTGCTGATTGACAGGGAACTTCTAAAATTTTTGCTGTAGGAGAGTAACTTTGAAAATAGTATTTTGCCTTGTTTCTAGAAGCCCATGAACAGGTGAACGAATTAGCAGTGCAGCTGGTAAATCTAACATGGTTCTTTTTGATACTTGACACCAGACCTTCCTAACCGTTTGTCTCTCATTATTTGAAATATTTACACAAATGTTAGGACCCTAACATAGGATTTAGGAAGATTCTTGCTGTTTTGCTGAATGGTTCTCTTCCGTTGTATTTAAACAATTCATAAGGGCTATATGCATGGGTCCTAGGAGTTGTCGGGGCAGAGTTTCAGCTCCCTGCCCCCTAATTTAGACTGTATCTCAGAAGCTCCCCCCCAGGGCAGGGAGGGACAGAGAGGTGCGAGTGAGGTAGAAGAGGTATAGGCTGCTCCCCCCCACCCCCCCGCCGCCGCAGGGAGCTGCCCCTGCCGGGCCCGGTCCGAGTCTGAGCGGGTTGTCTCTGGTCTCTCCTCGACAGTGCACGTTCGAAGGCTGCGGGAAACGCTTTTCACTGGACTTCAATTTGCGCACACATGTGCGAATCCATACCGGAGACAGGCCCTATGTGTGCCCCTTCGACGGTTGTAATAAGAAGTTTGCTCAGTCGACTAACCTGAAATCTCACATCTTAACACATGCTAAGGCCAAAAACAACCAGTGAGAAGAAGAGAGAGAAGACCCTTCTCAGCCTCGGGAAGCATCTTCAGGAGTGTGATTGGGAATAAAATACGCCTCCTTTGTATATTGTTTCTAGAAAAGAATTTTAAAAATGAATCCTACATACCCAAGGGACATGTTTTGATAAAGTAGTAAAAATTTAAAAAAAAACTTTAATAAGATGACATTGCTAAGATGCTCTATCTTGCTCTGTAATCTCGTTTCAAAAACACGGTGTTTTTGTAAAGTGTGGTCCCAACAGGAGGACAATTCATGAACTTCGCATCAAAAGACAATTCTTTATACAACAGTGCTAAAAATGGGACTTCTTTTCACACTCTTATAAATATGAAGCTCACCTGTTGCTTACAATTTTTTTAATTTTGTATTTTCCAAGTGTGCATATTGTACACTTTTTGGGGATATGCTTAGTAATGCTATGTGTGATTTTTCTGGAGGTTGATAACTTTGCTTGCAGTAGATTTTCTTTAAAAGAATGGGCAGTTACATGCATACTTCAAAAGTATTTTCCTGTAAAAAAAAAGTTATATAGGTTTTGTTTGCTATCTTAATTTTGGTTGTATTCTTTGATGTTAACACATTTTGTATAATTGTATCGTATAGCTGTATTGAATCATGTAGTATCAAAATATTAGATGTGATTTAATAGTGTTAATCAATTTAAACCCATTTTAGTCACTTTTTTTTTTCCGAAAAATACTGCCAGATGCCGATGTTCAGTGTAATTCCTTTGCCTGTTCCGTTACAGAAAGTGGTGCTCGGTCGTAGAATGTATTGTACCTTTTAACACCTGATGTGTACATCCCGTGTAACAGAAAGGGCAACAATAAAATAGCAATCCTACAGAAAGAATACGGCAGAAAAAGATCTGTAAGCACAGTCTTATTTCCTTTTGTTGTCCAGAATAATTACAATTCTTGAGCCTCCCAGAAATTGGAAGTTAAATAAAGCAACTCAAGTTTCCTTTATTTTGCACTCAATTACAGTGACTTGTGATTAAAGCGATGCATGGATATTTTAATACTTCCCATGTGTACTGAATTCTGAAAGAGAGAGTAGGTAACAGGCATCCCGAGTTAAGGAACTACCTCAGAGTACCCCACACCAGGCCCGTTGGTAATCGGCTTTTGATTTTAGCTCCCCCAGCAAACGTGACCCAAGCAGTTTGTGCCCTGGCCTGTGTGTGTTCTCAAGGTAAGGTGTTACCTGGCAGGGGCCGCAAGCAGAGGGGAGACCCGGCATTTCCATTGCTCAGGCAGCCTTCAGGGCAACTCCCGCAGGTCCTGGCTTGTCTAACAGGAAACGCTTATGGCTATTGGCTATTTGGTTTGAGAGCCTTGGTTCCTCCATCTAGTGGAATCTTTAAACGCTAGCACATTGTAGCAGTTGAGCGCCAGTGGCTTACTTTTGTGCTTCTAAATGGATACTGAGTGCAGATTGGCAAGGTGATTCGGTTATTAAGAAAACTGTACTCAATGAGTACTTTACCTCTCACATTGTGACCTCTTAAATGTACGATTATAATTTTTGGATTTTACTTAGAGTCAAATATCAGACTCATAAGACTATTTTATAAGCTGCCATGATACAGCAAAATCCCATTTATTCAAAATGCAAACATACTGTGTGTCGTCGTGCTGTATGCTTGACTCTGCAAAGTAATTGACGGATTAGCTAATACCAGAGATTCAGGTACAAGACATCCAGGACATCATCAGGTCAAAAACATAGCCCTGTCTCTTACAGCTTCTCCATTGGTCCTATACAGGAGGATTGGTGACCTAATGACAAGTGACCCTGTGGCCCTCCGGAATTTTGAAGTGCCTTCTGAATCATAGATGAAAAATTTAACCTGAGACACTTTTTTCTGTTTGTTCAGAATCTGTTATCCATTGAGTAGTTTGATGGAACTGAGTTAATCAGAAGACCCCAGCTGTTCTCTGGGTAAGCCAGGCTTTGCTGTATCTGGCAGTCAGGAGAGAGGTAAGCCCATGGCGGAGGTGTCCCCTTCAAAGCTGAGCGTCCCAGCGCGAACCTGTGCTTCTTTGACTAGACCTGGGGCAGAGGCCTCCACCGCCGCCCGTGGTGTCAGCGCCCGTGCTTCCCTCCCCACCCCACCATTGGGCGAGCAGTCCCCGAGAGGCTGTGTTAGGGGTCTGGAGCTGCATCACCCTCACCCGGCATTGTGCCACACTGGAGCCTGGTCCTGGCACCGTCCTCAGGACTCCTGCCCAAGGGCCCACGGCAAGACGGGCTGTGGCAAAGTCCCCCCAGCGGCCCCGAGAGCCATGTCACGACCTACAGAAGCCAGGCTCCTGAGTTGGAGGGAGGTCCCTCTTCCTCTGTGCCTTGACCCCTTGGGGGGATACCTTTGGTCATCTCTTCTGTCCCTTTCTGTCTCTGAGTGGAATAGCCATCACTCCCCTTGACTCTCCTCTGTTCACGTGTTTGCTCTCAGTCTGCAGAGTTAATTTGTGAAAGGCGTTTCGTTGGGCATTGGAGGAAAATTCAGTGCCCAGACTCCGCATTGACAGCACTCTCAACTCAACACCCGTAGTGTAGGAAACTGATGAATGAGCGACAGCTCACAGAGTACAGGTAGTTCTCCTTGGGTATAACATACCCATTTTGCTCGTGGTTAGAATTTATAATTTTGCTAAAGATGTAATTTACTAAAATTTAAAATCATGTTCTCACAGTGAGTCAATTGTCTTGAGGATTAATCTGATTTATAAGTGATACTGATAGACATATTTTCTTACATCTGAGCTGAAATAAATGCATGTTTCTAGCATATGTAATATAAAAACTCCAGAGGATAAGTTTACATTTAACAAGATGTTGTTTTCTATTTTTGGATTTCTTATTATTTTCCCCTTTTTTTGGTGGTAGGGGTTTAGGGGGAAGCATAATATTTGTATAAAGAACTGTCACCCCAGAGTGACATTTATTTTCCAAGGTGACATTGAGCTCTCTGTTGGTTTCATACGGTGTTTGTGTGCTGTGCGCCTAGATTCAAGGCCTGTGGATTTGAGGAAAATCAAAGTTGTTTTTGTGGTTTTTTAATTTTAATTTGGATTTCATGTACATTCTTTTAAATGTCGATTATTTTGCTAAATTTGAGTAAAGTGAGACCCGTTGGATAGTACCCTGGACGCCTGATGGTGTTGCCGAGTTCTGGTTTGTTTCTTAATGAACTATGAGACCCTTCATTCAGAAGGGCGCCAGAAGAGCTTCATTCAGAAGCTCTGCCCGAGCAGCTGTTGAAGCGCTTTAAGGAGGTTTACTGCTGCTGGCGCTGCTTAGCCAGACTTAACCTACTGTACCTTAACCTCAGGATCGGTGTCTGTGGCGCAGGAAGCCCCGGCCTCGCTACGTTTTTGAGTTGGAACCCTGATAATCCACCCGCACGACAACTGCAGGCAGAGAACATGGGTCACTTCTTGTGTCTGATTCCTCTGATTTGGGATCAGCATGCTGAGTAAGGCCACGTTATTAATCCTCAGTTCCTTCTATGTTCTTGACATCTGACCACCAGCAAAAGCAAGGACACCAGAGGTCAGAGCAGTGGCGAGAGCTGAAGCGGTTCGTGGGCGTCCGCTGGACGCCGGGGCCGCGCCGCGAGGCTTCCTCCCCCTGCCCCGTGCCTGCCACTGGATGGCCTCGACCCTGGCCTCCCGGGCACCTGTCTGACTGCAGAGCCCCTTGTCCTGGCTCCCGTTGGCATCGGTGCAAGTGCAGCACCTCGTCAGAGCTCAGACCCGGCAGGTCCAGGCAGGTGTGTTCCACCCTAACTTTGACCCCGAGAGGTTGAGGAGGAGGCGCGACCCCCCCAAGCTGTGCTTCCTCACAGCCGAGGTCACGCGCTCCACGGTCTGCTCTTCCACTTTACAGAGGGTGCCCTTGCGGTCCCTCGCGCCTGCGCAGAACCACTTGACTGCGTGGCTGACTAGGTCTCCTGCACCCCAGCTTCCTGACCTTTATGGGCCTTGACTGTCACTGCCCGGACTGTGCGGACTGTGCTGACTGTGCTCGGGTTCCCTGGTTGCTTGAAGGCCTGTAAGTGGGGTCCCTTAAGAGCCGCGGCAGCAGGCAGGAGGGCGGGCCCTCCACGAGTGGGCGTGTCCTGCGAAAGGCTTCCGGTGTCTGTCCTCGTGCCCGAGTGGTGTCCGGAGGGCCGGAGAGGATGTTTGCTGGAGCTGGGGCTGGATGGAGACCTGATGGGAGGGGCGGGCGGCGGGCGGTTGGCACACTTCATGCGCTCCCATTGGAAAAAGCGGAAGGGAACGCTGAAATAGAACGTTGGCGTTAGGTCAGCAGGCAAATCAAAATTCCCACAGGTGGGTCACCCGGGCCCCAGGTCTTCAGCCAGCACTCGGGGAGACTGCAGAGGAAGGTGAGTGTGGAGGCATCACATTCATCCAAAGCGCCATGATTGGTTTTCCACAAAGTGGCAGGTTTGATCCAATTGACTGCTTTTCGTTAAAGGCACTCAGACGCCGTAAGAAACAGCCTTGGGATGTCATAGGGAGGGGGCCAGTTGCTGTGCTGTATTCTGTTTGCTGCTCTGTCTGGGGGCTGCACGATGTCTGCGTACAGTATGGAGGGGGAAAGGGCATCAGTACCAAACAATAACCTTTTTTCTACAACATCCAAAACTGGTATGAGGCTCTGTTATCTACAGATGGTGATTGGTTAAACTATTTTCATAGAACAGTTCTGTTTTTATTCACTTTCTGGTAACTTCTGTAGGCCCTGGTTCAAGGACTTAGCATTGCGTCTCATGTACATCTTTTTCTTAAATGTTCTTTGCCATTTCTGGAATTGTCCTTGGTTTTTCCTTAGCTCATAGGTCATAGATGCAGAAATATTATAGTATTTAAGGCATCCGCATCAAGCATCAAATGGCTTTGCATCCAGAAAAACATTTAACAATAACTCAGTTTGAAGCACCAAGCATGTGTAACATGGCTCTATAAAATATAATAAACGCATAATATTGTTAAGCTTTTTAATGCCTGTGGTTCTTGTTTGTTCCTCAATCTCTAAGCCACCTGTTTTCCTGAGTTTCATTACACAGTACAACTGGCTGTAAGGTCCCACTTGGTCTGACGGCTGCCTCAGCTGCCCAGGGCAGATCCTTTGTGGGTTTCCTTCTGGCACAGGAATGGGAACTCCTAGGATTCAATCTTTCTTGTGTTAAGAAGTGCTTTCATAACATAACCTCAGCTCCAAGATGGACTAATGGGCCAGAAGGAGTTTAAATGAGAACCTCACCCACTTTTCTTTTTTTTAAGAATTCAGGACCTTTAAGACCCAGAGCATGGTTTCAGGCCTTAGTAAACAGCAACATTATTATAATTTGTCATTTTTCTTTTTTGGGGTGTTTTTTGGCCATGTGGCATGTGGGATCCTAGTTCCCAGACCCAGGGATCGAAACTGTGCCCCCTGCAGTGGAAGCATGGAGTCTTAACCACTGGACTTCCAGGGAAGTACCTTCACCCACTTTTTAGAAAGCACAGCCAAATGAAATTCTCATGCACTTGGGTCCCTGACCCTCACTCAGTGTTAGTTCTGGAAGCTTCTGTGCCAAAAAGAAAAGCTTACTAAAACTGGGATAGAGTCTTTAACACTTGGTAAATATATTGAGAGCTAGAGAGGATTTAGGGACTGGTGAGCGAAATACCCCCCCACCCTCACCCAGCTAGGCTCCTGTGACTGATGTACAGCAGATCTAACCCCTTAACTCATGTGACTTTACTTCCTCTCTGTTAATGACGGAGGGGCTGCTGACAGAATGTGGCTGAGGGGGCACGTCCAGGCCCACATGAGGCCCAGACTGCTGAGTGGAGGGCCGAGGCCAAGCTGAGCCGAGAAGCAGCCGTGGTGAAAAGCTGTGTGCACATCTTCAGGTTTGAGATGGGAAGGACCTCGGGTTGTTGAGGGCTTTGGCGTTGCTTTCTGTGGGCACCCCCAGATAACACCGAGACCAGCGTCCCTCCTTTGCACGTGCCTGTACCTTCACCCGGTGACAATACCATTTGTTGAGAGCTGTACCCGGCATTGTGAACAACATTTCAGTCATTTCTCTAAACTGCCCTTGCGGGAATTCCACAGAGCACCCCATGCCATGGATGAGGGGCACTGATGAAGGTTCGGGCAGCCGCAAGTCAAAACGCAGGCTGCCTGGCTCCCAGCGGCACCCTGTCTGTCCCAGAATCCTCAGCCTGAGTTCATCTCCAACTCCCTTTCAAAGAAGCCCTGGTCCCTGTCTGTGGCGGACGCCGTGGCCTCTGGGCTCCCAGTCAGGCAGCCTCTCTGGCTCTTAGAAGAGCAGCCTCTCCTGGTCTTGGATCTGGCTCTCCCGGGGTGGGGGGGGGGGGCACTCCCACTGACGGCAATTTTTCAGCTCCTAGATCTGGCCCCAGCTGCTCCTCTCCGGCCTGCCATCACTGCCGTGCCAGGCTCCAGCGTGGGACTTGTCACCGCACCGGAACCTCCAGTGACTCCCCTGCTTGTACCTGGTAAAACCCTAAGCCCCAGCCCCGACCTACTTTTCCAGCCTCTCGCCTCCCTCTTGGAGCTTCCATTTCCAGGGCTTCCCTGTCCTTGAATCGCCAGGTTTATTCATTCAGCTGAGCACCAATGATGTGTCATGTCCCGTTTCAGGTGCTGATGGAACCGCACTAACGGGACTAGGATTACATCTAGTAGAGGAGATGGCAAGAGATGACAAAAGGTGGCAAGAGATGACAAAAGTGCTGTGAAAGAAAAGAGGGGAAGGGGCTGGGGAGGGAGGGCGGCCTCGGGGAAGGAGGCCCCCGAGGAAGGGTGTGCCTGCCTGGCTGGAAGCGACCTGGTCCAAGCCGCCTCTCTTCCATCGCCTTCTGCAACGTGTTGCTTATGTACCGGATCCCCCGAGTGTCCCCGGAGCTGGTGGCCAGAGACCCTCTCCAGCTCTGCCCACCACTCCCCCGCACCCCAGGCTCTGCCATGGCGAGTTCAGGCTCCGGTCCCAGGTCCCACGCTGGCTCGCACCTCCGGCTTTGAAACAGCCCGGCCGGCCGTGGGGGGGCCGCGGGTGGGGCGGGGGTCGTGTCCGGGCTGGTCGCGTCCGGACAGGTGCGCGCGTGCGCGGCGTCGAGGTGCCAGGACCCCGAAAGCCAGCTCCCCCGGAGACGCCTGGCCATTTCGGGAGCCCGAGCGCCACGGGAAGCTTAGGGGCCCTGCGCCTCGGCACCCCACGGCCCCCCCGTGCCCGCCACGGACACCGTGCCGGGGGTGAGAGGGCTCACTCATCCTCCAGCACCCCCTCGGTGCAGCCTGCAGCTGAGCCCCGCTCCTGCAGGTGGACCCCAACCCGGGCCAGGGGGAGGGGACACGGTGGTTGGAAAGGCCTTGGAGCTTCGTCTCCCTCGACGGAAGATGGGAAGCCTGCTCCACCGTGAGGTGGGCGGCAGGGGGGCCAGGGGCCAGCCTTGGAGAGTCCAGGCGGAGGAGGCGCCTGCCCACCAGGGACCAAAGGGAGGAGGGAAGTGGGCGCTCGGCTGGCCTCCAGGAGAGGCCGGGGGCCGGGGACGTCGGGGGGTCATCTGAGCAAGGCCTGGGGCTGGCAGGGCTCCTGGCACACACCCAGACCAGGAAGAGGGTGGTGCCTGCCCGTGGAGGCTCCAAGGAGACCTGGCCACCTTGGCTGAAGTCCGGACCGGTATCGGGAGGGCGGGAGATGCTGAGGCTTCAGCGAGGGGGGCGTGGGAGCTCCGCAGGCCAGTGCTCCTCCCGTGGGCCGGGGGGCCGGGCTGCTCATCGTCCCTCCCCACCCCCCTGAGCCCCGCTCTGCTGCAGTCACCCCCTGCTAGTGCCAGGCCACCTGTTCCCCACTACCCCTGGGGACCTCGGCCTCTGTCCTGGGATGGCCCGCCCCCGTCTGGCCTGTCTGTTCCCTGGCTTCTTCCTCCTGATGTCCCCACCCCCGAGTGCCACCGCCACGGCTGCCCCCAGACTGTCTTCACTGACACCCGCCCCCCGGTCTGTCCCCGGGCGTCCTGATTGCCCCTCCTGCCTCTCAGCCCGCAGGCTGGCAGCAGGGCGCACGCCGCCATTCGGCCACTCAACCCCCTGTCCGGCGTCACCCTCTCCTGCGGCCTTGCCTTTCCTCCCTCACCCCTGACTCGCCTGGCAAAACCCAACCCGGAAGCTTCACAAAGGGCTGAGCAAGGGTCTGCGCAGGCTCAGCTCCCAGCAGCCTTAGCTAGTGTGCCCTGGTCACGGTGGACACTGCCTCCCCCAGGGAGCCCGGGTGGGTGCCGTGAGGTCAGGGTCTGGGCACCAGTGCAGCAAGGGAGTAGAGACCAAGGCTCACGCAGAGTGGGTGCTGGCCTGTCCCAGACTCCTCTGCTACTTGAACTGCCACTCCAACCGCAGAGCTTGACGAGTCGGCCGCCAGGAGTCGGTGGGGCGGGTAAGGTGGGGGGCCAGGCTGATCCTGGCTCCTGTGAAGCGCCTGCCTGTGGGTGGAGGATCGCCGTCCGCCTCGTGACCCTGGACAGGCCCCCACCCCCCCACCCTGCCGTTGTCCTCTGTTGGGCTCTTGGGAGCATTAAAGGGGCTTGTGTGCAAAGGGCTGATCCGTTGTTCCTGCAGCCACAAGAACCCGCCCCCCCCCCCCTGCGGGGGAGCCATGAAGGTCCCGGCTCTGTGTGGGGCAAGGGGCTTTGGACCAGGAGAAATGATGAAATAAGTGAAGGCGGGCCAGGTCGGGCCAGTGAGGACAATGTCAGGAGGAGGGGCATGCTTTGTTCACTCCCTGTGCCTGAGGCCAAAAGGAATAAAAAAAGAAAAAGGAGAGAGGCGCGAAGGGGCAGGGGAGGAGGATACACACGCCAGCCTCCCGTGCTGCAGAAATCAGGGAAAACGGTTTGGTGGGTTGACTCGGGGTTTCCCTCAAACTGCATGGGGGGCTTCACTGGTCTCCCTTCATTCCCCAGTGGCCCCGCCCACCTGCCGCTGGCACCCTCCCCTCCCAGCCTGGAACTGCCCTTTGGCTCAGATGCCCCCACCCAGGCTTGCCTCCTCTTGCCCAGTGTAGCCCACTCACCTCACAGCCTCCTGGGGGGTCTTTAAGGCATGACCCAGATTACCCCCCACCCCGGGCAAAACCTGCCAGCTCCTTACTGGGCAGTGATGCATTTGGATGCAAATGACAGAGAAACCAAGGAAGAGTGTGTGACTGGCCTTCTCCAGGCCAGGCTGGTTCGGTGGTCCACCAAGGCCACGGGGCCAGCTCTATCCCCACTGCACCTGCAGGCGTCCTGTCCCCATTTCATCAGTAAAAGGGGGCAGGGTCAGAGGGCAAGGGATGTGTCACAGCTGCGTGTGTCCCTTTCACAAAGCTTTCTCAGAAGCCCCAGCCAGCCACAGCTTTCATCTCACTGGCAGGATCTGGGACCCATGGCCACCTGTAGCTGCAAGGGAGTCTGGAAAGGTGTTTTTATTTTTTTCTGGACACACCGAAGCACGGAACAAACTGGGATTCCAGGCACCTGGGAGCATCTGCCACGCCGCCCTTCCTTCCCGTCCACCCTCCCAGGCCTTGGCTAAATATGCCCCCTCATTTCCAGCCTCACTGACCCTCTGTGGCCTGGTCAGCTGTTGCCCTTCCTCCAAGACTGTTCAGCTGTCTCCGCCTAGTTACTGTCCCAAGCGTAGCTGAAAGAATAAAGTAAGGGATGGTCACCCAATGAACGGCCATGCAACTGTCAACAAAAACATGGCCAATTGGCACTCACTGATAAGGAGAGATGTCTGTTGTGGGTTGAATTGAGTCCCCTGAACAGACATGGTGAGGTCCTCACCCCAGGTGCCTGTGAATGTGACCTTATTTGGAAATGGTCTTTGCAGGTGTTATTAGTTAGGTCATCCAGTAGTAGGTGGGCCCTTAAGCCAACGCCTGGTGTCCTTTTAAAAAGAGAACACAGGGAATTCCCTGGCCGTCCAGTGGTTGGGATGCCCGCTTTCACTGCCGGGGGCCCAGGTTCAATCCCTGGTTGGGGAACTAAGATCCTGCAAGCAGAGCGGTTCCGGGGTGGGGCTGGGGAGAGAAGACGGAGACCCACAGGTGAAAAGGGCACATGAAGACGGAGGCAGACACTGGAGCAACGTGCTTACAAGCCAAGGATTGCTAGCCACCAGGTGCTGGAAGAGGCCAGGAAAGATTCTCCTTCAGAACCTCCAGACACCTGAATTTCACACTTCTGGCCTCCAGAGCTTAAGAGAATAAATCTCTGTTGTTTTAGCCACACAATCTGTGGGCCGTTGTTATGGCAGCCCTGGGAAACTGCTACAATCTCCAAGATAATTGTCAACTGAAAAAAGCAAAGAACAGAACGGTCAGTACCTGGGCCATGCTTTGCGGGAGCGTGGATGTTCCCACGTGCCGGGACTCGCCTGGGACGTGCCGGGAGGTCCTCCAGGAGCCGGGAGGGGTGCACGGCTGGGAGGAGGCGGGGACCTGGGTTTTCTCTTCGCAGCATAGCCTGGGTTCTGTTTGCATTTTTTACTTTGTATCATGTTAATATAGTATTCATTGCAAATAAAACAAGTAAAAATTCAAATCAGGGAGAAAATAAAATGTCAAAAAATCCATACAAACCCTACACCTCTCCCAACCCCTCCTCCCGCCTGAGTTTTTGGTAACGTTTAACCATCGCAGCATGGGCGGGAGTGGGGGACCCTGGGCTTTAGCAATTGCCTGGTTTCTTTCAGAGGGAAGAGAAGTGAGAGAGAGGCCAGAGGAACCTCACTGGGGAAGGAGCTGCTGTCTGGGACCCAGGGGTCAGGGGGAACACCGCTGGGTAACAGAGCCTGTGACGTGTCTGAGGACACCCTGCCCCGGGTCACCAGCCAGCCCCTTCCTTCGTGCCCTCCTGTCCCCGGAAGCTGCAGACGAGCGTGACGTCACAGGCTGATGCTGGCGATTCAACAGGGTGTGAAGGCACAGGAGAGCCCCCACCCCCACCCCCCCGGAGCGGAAGCTGGGCCCTCTCTCCTGCCCTCCTCCGCGGGCGGGCGGGGCTTCTGGCTCAACAGTTGGAAGGAGAGTCCAGGCTGGTAGCTGTGGAGACTCTGCGTGTCCAGGATTGACTGCAGGAGGCTGGGCAGAAGTGGGGGTGGGCAGACATGAAGACACTCCTTTGGCAAGCGAGGCTTCCTCCAGGAAGCCCTCTCGGACCACTTAGGTTGGGCCAGGTCTAACCTCAGAGGGACAGGTCCATTCGCCCTTCAGAGCTCCACTCAGACCTCCCCTCCTCCGGGAGGCCAAGTCTGGCCTCAGCTAGTGTCCCCTGAGCCCTCGCACCGCAGTACTTGCAGAGAGCGCCTAGCACACGCCGCCTGCCCTGCCCAGCTGGAGGATGGGCCGCGACCAGGCCTCCCATCGCCGGGTCACAACAGACACGGAGAAGCGCTTGCTGCCTGGCTGAGGCTGTGCTCAGCATGTTTGTGAGCTTGACTCCCGTGATCCTCAAGCCTCCATTAGCCCTGTTTTGTAGATGAGGAAACCGAGGGTCTGGAGGTACCCCGTAGCTGGCCCAGGTCATGCAGACCACCACCTCGCTGGCCCCTCTGACTCCAGCGTCGGGGTGGGACTGAGACCTCTTCCTCTATGATACACAAAGCCCCACTGTCTTAAAAAAACAAAGAACACTTTATTCCCTCGGCGGTTTCTGTACAACAACGATGCCACGTGTACAGGGTGGGAGTCCTGTCCTTCCTTGAGCACAGCCTGCCTCCTGGGAGAGCTTATCCCTTTGCCCAAGAGGCTGAGCGCCACCGGGGGCAAAGGAGGCCACAGTCACCTCCCACTTGTGCAAAATTATCCTCCTCCCCAGCCATTCTCACGGCCCTGATGCACTGGATGCGCCCGGGCTGCCCTGAGCTCACACCACAGCCCTGCTTCTAGTGACAGCCCTGGAGCCTGGCTCAGATGCCCTCCGGCCTGGAGGGGCCCAAACCGGCGGTATCTGTGCCCACTTACAGGCCCTGCGAGGATTCACAGGGACACGAAGCGCTGAGCTTGCCTGGGAAAGACACCATTTCCTGGGGAACACTGGTGTTGGTTCCTGGCCGTTGGTAGTGGGCCAGAGCCCCAGACATCCGCTGACCCACGTCCCTATTTTGCAGACGGGCAGCCTGAAGCCCGGAGGGTGGAAAGACTTCTCCTTGCCATGGCTGTGTTTACCTGTTGAGATCTCCCCTCCCACTGACCCGTGCCCGCTGCCCCACCCCAGCCCCTAGGCTAATACGGAGCTTCCAGAAGGTCTCACGGCTTCTTAGTGGTCCCCCAGATCACCCTCCAGTGGCAGCGTCAGGAGTAGGGGTATTCTCAGCCTTGCCGCATGGAGAAGCTGGGGTGCACTGGCAGAGGCTTCAGCTCTATGACATCAGGAGCCCCTGAGCTGCCTCTCCGTCCCCAACACAGACTGGACAGGTGGCCAAGAAGTGTCCCGAGAGCTCCTCCACTGCAGCGTTCGCGAGTTGCTGGCAAGCTCCTGGGTGGGTCATCAGAGACCCCACGGTGGTGTGGCTGGGGTCCCAGGAAAGGGCTGGCGTGTTGGCTGGGTTTCTGGAAGACCCCAAGTAAGAGCGCCAGGCTGGGCGCCGCTGGGGTATCACCTCTGAGCCTCCTGACTGAACAACACGGGTGTGAGGATCCCGTTTCACAGAGGAGAAAACCGAGGATGTCAACTTTGTGGCCGGGGTCACCAGCTGAGGCGTGGAATTCAACCCAGGTCTGATGGAGTCCACAGCCCACGGGGCCTGGGAGTCCGGTGCAGGGCGGTCAGTGTCGCGGGTCCAATTTATGTCTAGGCTGCGTTTTGGAAAAGCGGCCCCGGGAGAGGTCGGGCCCTCTGGTGCTGGGGGCCCGGGCGTCACAGGCTGGAGGGCTGGGCCAAGGCGGGCCCCGCCGGGGCGGCAGACACGGCATCGCCCTCGGGCCGGGCCTCCTCGCCGCGCGCGTAGCTGAGCACCACGGTGACGGTGGCGAAGGTGGCGGCGTTGACGGGGAAGGCGCGCAGCAGCGTGGAGGCCAGCCCGCGCGTGAAGACGCGCCAGCCCTCAGCGCGGTAGCTCTGGCGCACGCAGTCGAGGATGCCCTGGTAGCGTGGGGCGCCCCGCAGCCCGTCAGCCTGCAGCCGCGACTTGACCACGTCCAGGGGGTAGGTGGAGAGCCAGGACGCGATGCCCGATGTGCCGCCCGCCAGCAGAAGCTTGGGCACCAGCAGGCGGTCGCCCGGCTCGCAGCCCAGCGCGCGCGTCAGCACGTCGTAGGTGAGGAAGTAGACGCCGAAGCTGGGGGTCTCGCGCAGCAGCGTGGACACCATGCCCCGGTTGACGCCGCGCACGCCCTCCCGCCGGTAGACCTGCGCCAGGCAGTCCAGGGGCCCGCGGTAGGTGCGGCCCGGCCCCGCCTCCTGCAGCTGCAGCCGCGTCTTGGCCAGCTCCATGGGGCAGCAGATGACGCACTGGATGGCGCCCGCCGCCGCGCCCGCCAGGAACTGGTTCAGCGGCGAGTCCTGGCCCAGGGCCCGGAGGGTGTTCCCCTGCACGCCGAACACCAGCGCGTTGATGAAGGTGAGGCCCATGAGGGGCGAGCCCAGGCCGCGGTACAGGCCCAGCACCTGCGGGGCGCACAGAGACGCGTCAGGGGCGCTCCCGCTTGGGGTCCGGCGTTGCCCAAGCCCACCTCTCCAGGGACCCTCCATGCAGCTGGCGGCGGCCCCGGCCCACCCTAGCGGTACACGAGGATCAAGCAGAAGTTTAGAAGAGCCGAAGCCCTCAATCTGAGAGGCCCGGGCACTTGCACCCTGCCGTTTGCAAAGCCTGGATTTGCCCAACAGTGGCCCCGCAGCCTCTTTTTCCAGCTCTACGGTCTGGGGGCCGCAGCATCCCAGAGGCTGGTTCCCCGCCACACCCCCACCGGCCCCAGGCCACTCACGCTTTCCTGCTTGATGATGGCCTGGAAGCAGTGTAGGGTCCCTCGGTACTGGGGCTTCTCCATGCTCTGGACCTGGAGCCGCACCTGGAAGGAGGGCCCGGTGAAAGGCGGGCTAGTGGAGCCAGAACGCCCAGCTCCCCGGGGCCAGCACTCAGGACACCCGGGGAGGCTCTCTCTCTCCAGGAGGCCCGAGGCCAGACCCAGAAGGCAGGGAGCCAGGGAGCTTTCTGTGGCTTTAGGAGTTCCAGGGTGGGGCAGGGCTGGGTGTCTGTGCCTCTTTAGGGAAGGCTGTCAGTGGGCAGTCACAGGGACAGCCAGCTGCAGAGGGGCAGGGGTCCCCAAGACCCGTGCTCCACTACCTCTCCACCACGTACGGACAGTGGGCCGTGAGACATCTCTCAAGACCTCCCCCCGCTCCCGGTAGCAAACAGTGGCCGATGCCAAAGGCGCCCAGGATCTAACACCCCACCACACACTCCCTTCCTCGGGGGCTGGCAGCGCGCAACGGGCACTGAAAGTGGGGAGCCTCGGGCCTCGCAGGCCTCCCGCTTGGTTTCTGCCGGCGTCCCCCGGTGAGGGCAGTGGTCATGAGTTAGTAAAGCAGGAGAGCAGCTTGGCAGCCTCCTTGGGGACCGTGTCAGCAACTCTGGGGCCTGGGGGATCAGGCTGCGCTGCCCTTGGAGCCCAGCAGGCCAGAACCTCACTGTGAAAGCGTTCTTTGTTGACCGAGAGCTTATCTCTGTCCTTGATACGCAGGCCCCGCAGTGCAGAGCAGCACATTTCCTGAACTCCGAGTCCGTGTCACGCGGGTCGGGGTGAGCTAGGTTAGGTCCCATCCCGGGAGCTGCTCTCAGCTCTGACTCAGAGATTATCACCATTACAGGCATAATCACTGGCTGAAGTGGGTTCGGTCACTCCCATTTCAAAGGTGGGAAGACTGAGGCTCAGAGATGTTCTGCAACTCGGTCAAGGCTGTCCACTCCAGGGACATGAGTGGCTGTGTCGGTCAGGGCCAGGGTGGGGTAGGGGTGCTGGGGAAGGCACTGACAGGAAATGTTTTGTAAGGAAAAAAAGAATACCATCTCGGCACACGAGGACCTCACCCAGCAGCTAGCAGCCGCTGCTCTGAGAGGCAGCTGACCACACCGAGGGCACCCTGCGACGTTCACCCCAGCACCCCTCCCTGCCCTGGCTGCCAGCTCAGAGGAGAAAAGCACAACCACTCGATGAACTTGGGGAACTTGTTAACACCGTGAGCTCTGTCTCAGGTTGTTTCTGTGATGGGAGGCTCTTCATTTTCCCTTCAATGTTCTGGGGTCTCGGGGGGACTGTCTCTTCCTCCTGTGGTCCCCCGGCATTGGCACCAGGAGGGCTGTGTCGGCAGACACGATGCGAAACCGAGCTGTTCCCTCCAAGCGTTGGACTTTCAGACACCCTGGCGGAGTCTTTTAAGTCTTGACAGGATCTCATTTGAGGACTGATGGGCCCACCCCTGGAAAAGTGGTCATTCGCACACAAGCCCTGGAGGTTCCCAGATCCCCGAAAGGGCTGGGAGACCCCACGTGAAGACTCCCTGATCCAGAGGGGGCTGATTTTTCTCAGCCAGCCCCCAGGGCTCCCACCCCAGGATCTGGGCTGGGCCCAAGCTCACCTCACACCCTCCCTGTCCCTAGCTGGGGAGGGAACTCTGGGGCATGGGGGGTGGGGAGGGGCGTGGCGGGGTGGGGTCCAGGCCCAGGGTCTGATGGGGGGGAGCGGCGGGGGGGGGGGGACGACAGAGAAGAGAAGCGTTGGGTTCACCTGGTCTGTACTTACTAGCGCTCTCTCCGGGGTGAGGCTTACGCTCATCTACAACAAAGTTACATTTTGCTATGGATGGAGACAGCCCCTAGCTCAGAAAGTAAAGGCGGTTAAAGCAACACAAAATTTCAACATCACATCCAGGCAGAGACCCCCGAGGCCAGCCCCCAGCCTCCCCGCCCCCTCCCCTGCCCGGGCCGGCTGTTCCCTGGTGAAAGAGGGCTCAGACACGGTGTCCCTGGTCACTGTCACATCCAGTGACACAGGACAGAAAATGGCCTTCCCACAGAAACATGTGCGAAGGCGGTGTGTCTGCGGACAGCGGCTGCGGTTCTGGGTGCAACAGAGGAAAACCAAACTTTGGACTCAGATTTCAGCTCCAAAGACCTGGAGGAACAAACTGCCAATGTCGCGGCCATAAGACAGGGTGGATGGACATGGAACACGGGTGTCCCTGCACGCATTCCGGAGCCCAGGTCTAAGTCCATGAGGTTCAAAAAGAGGTAAAACGGACCACGGATGAGAAGTTAGGATGGTGGCCGCCTAGAATAGGGGAGGGCGGAGGTGTTAGGAGGGGAGGGGGGCTTCGGCGGGACCGGCCTCGTTTCTTCTTCCAGGTGTGTGCTTCACGGTGATTCATAGATTCGTACACAGAGTGCGTGTGCACATTTCTCTGTGTGTGACACTTCAATTAAAACAACCACCGCAGAGCTATGAAGTAAATCCCACCTTTGCCAGAAGCAAGCAATATATATGGGCCTGTGTACATGTCTGTTTTTTGGTAGAATCATTAACAAGGTTTGGGGGAAAGGTTACATAAAGGACTGTTGTTTTTTGTTTTTGTTTTCTTTTTAGTTTATATGTCTCTGTTATGGTGAACATTTTTTATGACCTACATTACTTCTGTAATAGAAAGCCAACCAAAAAAATATGTACCCGATGATTAAAAGACATCAAAAAAAAAATCACATTTCCCAATTTTCTTTGACTGAGAATGCTTAACTTTTATAATGGAAAAGTCAGTTAAAAAAAAAAAAAAAAAAAAAAGGCCATTGGTGATAGAGCATTAAATCAAACCAGATGAGTGTCTCTAGAATCAGCACAATTTAATAGTATCTCAGCCCATGGGTGGGACAACAGTGTCAGTGGTGATTGCTGGGGGTGGGTTTTCTCCCCCTTCAGAATAAAAAGCTTGGTTTTTTTTTTTTTTTTTTTTTTTTATGAAGAAGGAAACAATGTAAATATTTTAATAAAAACAATCCCACCGCATTTATTGTCATCTGGTAATAACATAAAGGTGAGCAAAACAATATGAATAAATGCTTTAGAACTACACTTCTAACAAAGGACACCTAAAAAAACTGTATCGCCTTCTCAACAATTTCTCACTTCATTGATCATTTCTAGTTGGAGACACTTTCGAGCAGAGTAATTTTATCTCCTTTTAGCTTGATCCGACTCAGTCGTTTTCTTGACTTTGTTTTAGAATGAATCTCTTCTGCACCATCTAATACGAGGTTCATATACTCATCAAAACCAATGGTACAGCCCTCTATCCGCATACTCACTTGCTCATAAAGCCACACCTGAATCCGAGACTGATGCTGCAAAAAGCATCGGAAGCTAAGATCGATGCGGTGCACCATCAGCGTCTGCACCTGGCGGCCCTGGCCCTGGCACGCCGCGGTGGAAGCGCGCCATGACCACACCACCCCAACACACCAAAAGCTTGGCTTTTTCAACACAGCTTTGCCCAGATGTGATGCTGGTGGGCCAGGGTGGCAAAAACACAGTTCCAAATGGATCTCCTCAAAGCCCACCCTCCAGGTGCCAGGTAAGGTGCGGGGAGAGGGGTGTCCCGGGGGCAGGAACCCAGAGGGGCAGAGGTTCCTATGCTCAAATTACTGCCGGGGGTGCTGCTCATGGCTCAGAAGGTCCGAGGGAGCTAGAGACGCCAGAGCAAAGTGCCCCCAGCCTGGCGGGCCTGACTGAGGGGCCGGGGGCGGGGAGCTGCAGGAGGCCTGGCCAGGCCTGGCTGAGTCCGAGCTCAGAGAGGCCTCTGCAAAGCTGGGCTGAAGAAGTGAATCAGAGACACTTCCTGGCTGGATGCAGCTCTGAGAGGCATTCACGACACGTGAACACGCGACAGAAACACAGCATGACGTGGACCCTGCCTTGCTGTCCTGAGCTGCTCTGGCCCGTGGGCAGGCTCCGGGGGGTGGCCAGCTGGGCAGACACCGGCAGCCGTGCGGACAGGCTGCCCCAGCACCTCACTCTCCACAGGCCCGTACGGGGGCTCAGGGGCTGCTGGGTGGCCAGAAAGCCTGGCCTTTCCAACTCCTCCCCAGATTCGCTGAGCGGCTTGGAAGGAATTCCACGCCCTTCGGAACGAGCATTTCAGCCTAGCACAAACTACGCTGTTGCGCACCGGGCCCAAAGGCCTCAGTAATGTTGCCAACCCCTCACTGTGCAGGTCAGAACAGTTGGCCACAGGTAAAGTGACTGGCCCACAGTCCCATGGCAGATCAGCCGGGCAGGGGGCCCGGAGCTGCACAAGGCCCAGGGACAGACTTTTTTTGTTTTAGGGGGCGGGGAGACTTCGCTGAGTGGCTGGAGGGATCTGAGTCCCCCGACCAGGGACTGAACCTGGGCCCTCAGCAGTGAGAGCGGGGAGTCCTAACCACTGGGCCACCAGGGGGTCCCCGGGACAGACCTTTTTAAAGTCAGAGCCAGCTCGTAAGGCAGGACCCTCACGCCTGTGCTGGAGAAAATCCCTGCCCTAGTTCACAAGACTTGTTCTCAGCCCAGGAACACCTGGGTTCCTGAAGAAAGAGGAGACAGGGAGTCCTCTCAAACCCACCTAGGGATGACGTCCTTGCCTGTGCTCTGCCCTCGCCCCCCTGGGAAGAGATGCCAAGTTCAGTGTTCACAGGCGGACACCAGGTCTGGCCTAGTGCCTGCTGCTGGCAGCTCAGCGGGCTCCCAGGGGAAGCCGGCAAGGAAGGGTCCTGACTTGGCTATAGTTGAAGGACCAAAAAACCCCAGCAACGGGGGAAATCTTATTTGGGAATTTCCAACTGGGTACGCGGACTTCCTTGGTTTCCGTTGAGGCGCTGGAGAACCTGGGGCCCGACGGCGTGCCAAGGTGCCGGCTCGCGGAGGGGGAACCGGGCGCCGGCCCCGGGGCCATGCTCTGGAGCCACCAGCACCCTACAGGTGCACACCAGCCCTGGGGAAACGACTGCTCAGTTTCTCAGCCCTGACCACCACTGCTCTGTGAAGATCACGGTCATGGAAAAGGCTGATAAGGTTTGATTCGTCTGTATTTTCTCTCTGAACTTTCTTTCTTTTTCAGGAAGCTGTCTGGAGGAGTTCTGCGTAAAGATATGGTGGGTGCCCCTTGCTCTGGGTGGGAGGAAACCTGTCCTTTGGCCCCTCAGTCCCAGCTGCCCAAGCCCCAGGATGGACCTCCAAGTTCAGCCCCAGCTGGGAGAATGTAGGGACAGGCCTGGGAGGAAAGGCCGACGGCCCGGCGGACAAGCTGCCTCTCACCTGGGCAGCAGGGAGAAGCACCCTGACTCTACCTTCATTCTAGAACCTGTGGGAGGACCTTGGAAGGGCTCCCGAGGTGGTGCCCGAAAAGGGGGGGTCCAGCCACCAGGACGCTGCAGGCCTCCCTCCAATGTCTGCACCTCACGAGGGCCTGAGAATAAAACCTCGACGAGAGACTCACCTTGACCGTGTCAAAGGGGTGTCCCACCAGCACACCTGCCACACCTGGAGGGAGAAAGGAGGACGTGTGACCCAGATGCCTCGGAAGCCGCCGCGTGGGGCGTGGTTCTGGCGAGGACGCGCCTGGCACATCCCGGGAGCCCCTTAATCCTCTGCGTGAGGGTGAGTGAGGGTGACGGCCCCGAGGTCAGGCCAGGACCTGGCCAGCTCAAAGCTGGTGACCCTCCCTCTGCCCCGCTGCTCACTGCAGGTGACAACGGAAGTTCCTCCCTGGGAGGCTGCACGCGCCATTTCTAAGATGCTCACATCACTCCAAATACCTGGCACGGCTGGGCGTTCCAGGGGCTCTGGACTTGGGGCCAGCCCCTCGCCCAGATGTGAATTTTCCCTCTGTCATTTACCAGCTGGTCGAGCTCACAAAGCACTCGATGACTGAGCACCGCTCTCACCTGTGCAGGTGTGAGGATCAACCTCCCCGGGGCCGCTACGGGCCCCGGAAGTGCTGACCCAGGACCTGAGGCGTTCGCGCTTGGTCATGTCCCAGTCCAGACCTGTCCGAATCCAGCCCCCCTCAGAGGACAAAGGCTCCCCCTCCAAATGGCCCACAAGCACCCGTCAGTCCTGCATGCTGTGTGGGTTACAAACATCCCTGTGAATCGGGCAGTCTTGTTACTCTGCTTCACGGAAGAAGTGAGGCTCAGTGAGGTCGGGTAACTGCTGCACTGACTCCCATGCTTTCCTCCCTAGAATTTCATGTGTGTACATCTTACAGTTTTTCTTTTTGCTATATTTAAATGTATAACTAAATATAGCAATTAAACAGGCTAACATTGGTTGAGTAACAAACAGTAACGTTTCTACCTTCTGGTTGCCGTTCTTAGTTTTGTCCATGTACCAACTCTCTTTCTTATATATGTAAAGAAAGGACCATTAGCCCGTTTTACAGATGAGGAAACTGAGGCATAGAAAAGTAATATGTCCATGCCACACAGCTAGGTAAGCGGTGGAGCCGAGATCTGGACCCAAACCTTCTGACCCTGGAGCCACCCTCCTTAACCACTCAGAGCTAGCTACCTGTCAGAGCTGGTTACCACGCTTGCGGATGCCCAGAAGTCAACGGGAGTTATTACGCTTCTTCATGAATTGTATTTTTAAAATTTATTTATTACGTTTTGGGCGCGCTGCACAGAATGTGGGATCTTAGTTCCCCGACCAGGGATCGAACCCGTGCTCCCTGCACCGGAAGCGTGGAGTCTTAACCACTGGACTGCCAGGGAATTCCCCCATAAGTTGTATTTTTAATCCTTGTATAATGTCCTCTTCATCTTGTTTAATGCTTCGGACCTTAAAATCCACTTTGTTTGATATTAGCTTTGCCAATCCTGCTTTTTGGTCACGTGTGTCTGGTATAGTTTTGTCCAGCTCCTAATTTTCAACCTTGTCTTACTGCTTTGTTTTAGTTGTTCCACAATCTACAGCTGGGTTTTGGTTTCTACTCCAGCCTGCAGCAGTCGCAGATTTTGCCAAGACAAGAGATCTGACCTGATTCCATCTTATTTTATGGGCATGACCTATGTACTTCCTTTCCTTTCCACATTTTTGCTGGTTCAGGCAAACTACTATTTATACCCTTTCTGCTTGTTAATCTGTAAGTTCAGCTAAGAGTTACTTCTGCTTTTGAACACTCATAACCCTTATGTAGAAAACAGGGTAAGAACCGTCCCCGCCATGGGGTGAGAGTAGGAGGCTCTCTCTGCCCTCTACTGCCCCACCCTACCCCCAAGAGGGTTCCCACCCTGCAAGCTGCCACTGATCTTCACCTACAAACCCCACGAGACTCGAGGCTATTCCTTCTCCTCTTCACCTCTCCCGCCATCTCGGGGTCTCTACGCCGATCATTGGAGCCTTTCTTGACTATGGCCCTCAGTTGTAACACGTGGGAGACATGCCCTCTGAACTCCTGCTCATCTGCAAAATCTGTTTCTTTATCACCATTAGGGAAAACAGTCCTGTGCTCTGGTGAGAGTTCCGGGCCCAGGCCATTAAGGGCGGCAGTGTCCCAGAATCTTCTGGTTTCCAGTGCTGCAGATGAGAAATCTGTTGTCAGCGTGTCTGTTCTCCTTTATCAATAATTTATTTACTCTATGAAGAAGCCACTGAGATTTTATCTGTAGATTTCGGGAATGTCATCAGGAGATACCAAGGGTGTGTCTTTTTTCTTTAAAAGAACTCAGCCTGGAACTCCCTGGGCTCAGACTAGCCTTTTCCTGATCAGAGGAAATTTCCTCTATTATCTAGTCATCGTACTCAGCATCTCCAGACCTTTTTCTCCCTCTGGGACCCCTAACATTCACGGGTGGGTGAAAAGACACCCCAAGCCTGTCTTTCCCCTCGAAACTTCCACCTCTGTGTTTCTGGTCTTTGAGACACATTTTGTTTTTATCACTTAAGATCTACCTTCTTTTTCATTTCATGTTTTGAATTTTCTGAATTTGAAAATCCTAGTTCTAGAACCTCCTTTCCTGGGCTGTAACTGGATCTCCTCGGGTTCCGGAAACCTAACACTGCCTGGGGTGTGTTGCCTGGCCTTCCTTCTCTCTCCAGCCAGGCCCAGCTGGGGCGGGGGCCCCCTTCCTGTGGGTGGATGCCCCCGCCTCTGGTCCCAGACTTGCCCAGGTGCCAGCAACAGCCTTCATCAGCCTCTGGGGTGGGAGAGGCGCCCCTCATCCCACCAAGGGCTCCGAGAGCAGGCAGCTGCATTCCCATCTTCTCCCTTGATTTGAGTGCCCTCAGGCGAAGGGCTGGCCCGCCTCACCCCAAACATCCCCATCCACAGAAACAAGAGTCGGCTATGGGCCTGCCTCCATCAGGGCCTCCAGTCCCCCCAGTCCTTATCCTTTTAACCTCCCAGGCACCTTGAGAGCCAGGAGGCCTAAGGGCCATCTCCCTGACAGGGGCTACAGTCACAGCAGCCAAAGTGGACCGCGTCTCCCAACTGCAATGCTGGTGCCCGCTGCCTTACATACATAAGCTGGCCTCTGAGGGGCAACTCCCATCCCATGACCCTCGACGGCAGGAGGCGGGGCCGCTGTCCTGGAAGCGCCTGGCGGAAGAAGTGGTGGAAGGGACCCCAGGATGACTGAGCTGTCCCCCACATGCAGGGTCCTACTGCCTATGGTTGAATTTCTCTCCTCCCATCCATGCCTGCGGCAAGGGGACCCCCCCTTCAGAGCCCAAGGTCAGACCAGGAACTGACCCGTGGTGGGGGAGTGCAGGTGGGCATCAGGACCCTTCCACCCCGGGAGACCTCGGGGAAGCTGTCAATCAAGGTCCCACCCACACCTCCCGGAAGGTGAGGTTGAACACATGGCCCACACCCAGCCAATCAGAGGTGACGTACTGTCCTTCCTCCGGGGGAATCTGAATCAAGAGGCACCCCAGCTGCGGAAAGGCAGCCTTCATCTGCCCTGAGCCTCCAGGCCTTGAGGAGCTCAAACCCCAAGGAGCCAGGCAACCTCTGGGGGCCAGGCCCCAAGGTAGGGGCGCCGCCTGCGCCAGGTTCCTGGACGGCCCCTCTGCTCTGGCCAGGCCGTGCCAGGGGCCCGGAAGGCAGGCCTGGGACACAATCAGGTCACTGTCCTGTGGGCTGGCCCCTAGCGCCTGTGAGGCTGGGGGAAGGGACGAGCATGGCAGCCTCTCTCCACTTCTGAGGGCCTAGGCTTGCCCTGGGTCAAATAGACCAGGAGAGGGTCTCTTCTACCCTCGCCCGTCTCTGCACACACAGTGCGGGAGTAGGTGGGCACCACCAGCCCCAGGCTTCCACCTGGATCCAGGTAGGGCAGTCAGTTTGGGGGCTGTGGAGTACCTACAGCTCTCCAGGGTGCTGGACCCTGGGCTTGCCCCAACCCTGGGGCCTGGACAGGGTCTTTCCCAGGTGGGCTTGGTGAGGATGGGCAGATGGCAGCCCAGGCAGGGTCCTGGGTGAGCAAGAGCCCAGAGTGACGTAACAAGCGTGCCTGGGAATACGGGCCTGGCCTTAGGGTGAGTGTTCCCACGCCAATCCCCTGGATCCCAGGACGCCTGCGTGAATGCAGAAGGAATCCTGCCCCTCTGGGGAAAGAACCCACACTCCGCCCGGAGGAAAGGGGCTGGAAGGGGTGTTGGCCCTGGGACTGAGCCGCCACTGGGGGTGGGTAGAGAAGGGCCTGGGGCCCAGGAGGAGCCGGCTGCCTGGTGGCAGGACACTAGGGGAGGTCCCTCGAGGGGGAGGGGAAGAGCAGAGAGTCGAATGAGGATGGGGGGATTGAGAGCTGGGTCCACAGAGGCCAACCCCTGCTGTCTCCTCTGGCACCCTGGGCTTGGGAGGAATGCTCCCCAAATTCCTGAAAGCTCTGGGGTCTGGAGGCCTGACTGGGTAACCGTCTGGGACACTTCCTGGGCACACCCCCTTCTCCACCAGCCCTCCTCTCCTGCAGAACAGGAAGCTAGCACCGCACTGGTTTAAATGCGAGACGCTCCCCTTTCTTCAGGGTGCCCACGGCTGGCAGGTAGCTGAGAGCTTTATTAAAGACAACAGGAGCAGGTGCTGGAGAAGAGAAGCACCTGATGTCAGAGACTGGACAGGGCCTGGGGACACCCAGCCAGCCCTCTCCCCGTGAGGCAGAGCCCTGCCACTTCTGTCCACTCTGCTGAATTCCTGAGGGCTAAACCTGGCTCCCAGTGAATACCTGTTGAATAAATTAACTCTACAAGTAAAAGCTGAGAAACTAAAGGCCAGAGAGGCAAGTGCAGAGCCCGACGCCCAACGGTCAGGCCACAGCAGAGCCTGTACGGCACACCGACTCAGGTCCTCCCGTGGACACAGGACCCCAGAGCCGCGCCCTGCCTCCGGTCACACGCACGCGTGAGACCAAGGCCTAGCTCGCGCGGCGTGTCAGGCCCACCCTGCCAGCCGGGTGGAGTCTGACCCCCAGCAGAACCACGTAGGAGGGGGGCGGGGTGCCAAAGCTTGACTCGGTGCCTGGGGTCGTGCCGGCGCCTTTTACGCCATCTCCCTAGGGCGTCGTCCAGGGGCCCCGGCCCCAGCCCCACCCAGACGGCTACGGGAGAGGGGGTAGAGCCAGCTTCAAACTTTTGGGGTCGATGGAGGGGACCCTGCTCCAGGTGGGCGCGGGCTGGGGGAGGGAGAGGGAAATGGTCTCGGGGCCTCGCCGTCCGCTGGCCTCGGGCGAGGAGGGAGGTGGGGCATCCTTCTGGCAGCCCCCTGGCAGCCACGGTACTGTCCCGGAGCGCCAGACCTCTCGTCCGAACGTGCCCCGAAGGACTTAGAAGACACCTGCCCTCGCGGACAGCGCGCTAGGCGCCCTCCCGGCTTGCCGTCAATTCACGCCCACGAGAATCCCGTGAGACAAGAGCACTGTTAACCCATTTTACAGACGAGGAATCCCCAGCCCCAGGGTAAGCCACTGGGCCGAGAGCACGCAGGTGCGCTTGCCTCCCAGCCCGGACGCCTCGCCCCGGCGGCCCGGCGTTCCCGGCCCCCGCACGCGCCCGGGCAGGACCCGCCCGCCTCCTTACCCCCAGCGCATCCAGCCAGAAAGTCGAGCGCCATTGCCGGGTCCTCGGTGAGGCCGCCCTTCCTCCTTGTCCTCTTCCTCTGGCCCCTCGCCGGGCTCGTCGCCGTCGAGAGCTCCCCCTGCCCTGCTGGGCCGGGACTCGGCCTGGCCGCCGGGCCCTCCTGGCACGGAGCACCGCGCAGGCTGGGGTCTGGCGGCGGCGGCGGCGACGGCTCAGCGCACGACTCCTCGCCGGCGCACGTCCTTCTCTGGCCGGCTCGCTGGCCCTTGCCGTCGCCCGCACACCGCCCGTGGTCCCTCACCTCGGTCGGCGTGTCCGGCCACTCGAACCGGCCGGCCGGGCTCGGGCGGGGCGCAGAGCTCAGCCAATGGGCAGGCGAAGCTCGGACAACACCCCGGGCCCTGCGCGCCACCGCCGCGCTTCATTGGCTGGGCGGACCTGGGGTGGGCTGGGCGGACCTGGGGTGGGCGGGGCGGGAGGCACGTAACAGGCAGGCAGGGGGGCAGGCGGGCGGGGGAGCTGCGGAAGCGCTGAAGACAAAGAATGTGCTTCGTGCGCCCGCCCGCGCCGTCCCGGGCGAGAGAGGAAGCCGGGTGTGTGCTGCTGCGGGAAGGTGGGGCCCGGCCCGGCCGGGGAGCCAACGGCCTGCGCGGCCCGGGAGCTAACCGGCGTGCGCGATGCGGGTCAGCGGGGCGGGAGGTGGCGTGCGCTCGCTCCGGACTGGGCCTGGGATCCTGGGGCCCTGGGTTTAGATCCCGACTCGGCCGCCCAGGCTCAGGGTCCTCGCCTGTATAATGGGGACACGCCGCGGTAACGAACGTGGAAGCGCCAGGACCCTCCAAGGCCTGCAGGCTCGGACACTAATTGTCACACTCCTCGAGCGGCGAAACGCCCCCTCGGGGAGTCTTCGCCCTTCCCGACTGTGCGCCCTCCAGGCGGTGGGTCTGGGGCTTCCGGCCGCCTGGCTTACCTCGGGAGGGGCGAGGGGCGTGGTCAGGCCCTCGCGGGCCCGCACCTGAGCGCGAACTGTGGGAGCCGCGGAAGGTTGTGAGGCGGGGGAGATTCCTGGACTGGTCCGAGAGCCGCAAGGCGGGAGAGGCCAGATCGCGGCGGGTCCATATCGGCGGCCAGGCGCTGTGTGGCAGGAAGGGACGGTCCTCGAGCCGCGGCTCTGGGAGGCCTGCGGGCCTGGAGAGCCAGGAGGAGGGGAGGGAGGGTGCGAAGGCGAAGTGGGAGGGCGCTGGGCTCCGGTCTACGCGGATGGCTGGGCGGCGGGAGGTCGGGGGGCTTAAGTAGGAGCCGAATCCGACGCCGCTCCCCGCTCCTCCCCCCCCCCCCCCAGTCCCCGAGATTGGCAGTGGCAAGGGACCCTCTCCCTGCTCCCTGGGGAGGGTCCGGGTCAGAGATTTCCCCAACCCTCCTTCCCCAGCGCCTCATGAAGTCCCGATTGGCCGGTTGGGACTGGGCTTGGCTGGACGCTTTCTCCCTCACAATGGGACTGCGCCCAAATTCCTTCTTCATGCTCCTGTGGTCAGGACCACACCTTGCGATGTGGCAGATCACACAGTTCTTTTATTTGAATTTTACTGTTTCTGAAATCGACACGGGGGTTGCCATGGATATGTATCTCATGGACAGGTTTTAAAGATTATATATATGTGGTACTAGGGGGTATATGTCAGGAGTATGTACAATAAGTAGTGAACCCTGGTGGTACAGAGGCCACTAGGAATCCAACGATTATGTGTGGTTTCCTTTTTTTCTTTTTAGCATCATAGAACATTCCGTAAGCAGAGACCCAAACCCAGGTCTGCTGACTCCTAGTCCAGTGCTTGTGATGGCTGCTGGGCCCTGAGCTAGGGGTCTGGAGGCCTGAGTTTGAATATCGCCAGCCTCTGACCCAGCTCAGGCCTCAACAAGGCCCATGAGCCAGAAAAGCATGTGGGCCCCAGGAGCAGCCCAGACTCAAAACAGGGGCAGGAGTTGGCTGGAGGCTTCTGAGGCCATGGCGATTAAACTGGACAACCTACATCCAGGTGACTCACCTCTAGGAACAGGGGGCCCCTGGGTGACTGAGGCCTCAGGAGGTAAAGCACAAATGCCTGCAGCATCCATCCCTGTTTTTGGAGCTTTGAGAGGAGAATCAAGTGCCTTAACAGGGCAGTAAGTCAGAAAATTATTATGGACCAATTAATAAGGAGACAAAGAGGACCCTCTTTGTTTCGTTTTTAAGAGAACACAAGTGCATTGAAGTTAATGTCATGCCTGGGGCAGGTGGCGTGAGCCCTGACTCCTTGCGGGGGATCCTTGGGAAGGGGCCCAGCAGCCTGGCGCAGAGTAGGCACTCAGTATTTGAGCTTCAGGAAGCTCCTTGGAGGGAAGCCCCGTTTGGACCGACCCTACAGAGATCCAGGTGGGGGAGCTGGTAGCTGCAGGGTGGGATCCTGCAGGCCAGGGAGGAGGTGTGAGGTGTGAGGCCTCTAGCTGTGCATCCTGCAGGGAGGGCTTGGAAGTGGGGCTGGACTGGGTTGGGGGCGCAGTGTTCAGGCTGAGGCTTGTTGAGTTTGGGGACAAAGGTCCAGTATGTGGTGAGCAGTAGAAGGGTGGTCTCTGGGGCAGGTTTGCCCACAGTGGCCTGTTAGAGAGGCCTAGGCAGCAGGTGCTGGGTGGTGACCTCCAACCAGGAGCACCCCAAGGGCAAGTCCAGGGTCTGTCCCGTTCATCCCAGGATGTGCTTGAAATAGCATTTTCAAGGCTGTGAGGAAGGGGTGAAAGCAGGCCCTGCGAGGGGCTGGGGTCACTCGGGTGTGCTGCTGGCTTACTAAACCCTGAGACCACATTGCTCCTGAAAGCCATCTCTCCCTGAGAATCATGCATGCCCCTGCTGCCCGGGAATCACTCCCTCTGGTGGTGCTCGGGGCCTGGAGCCGGGACAGGGCAGGCCCTCCTCCCTGACCTCCTGGGCCTTCCACGACAGCTGGGGAGAGACCCAGAAGCGGAGAAGTCATGGCCAAGTAAATGAGTACATCCTGACAGGCCTGCATTATTACATCAGCCACTGGGGTCCATGTCTGTTCTTCTTCATTTCCTGAGGATAAAATTACAGCACAGAATGTGCTTTTTCAAGCTTCTCACGTTCCACGGGGCCCCAGGACCCTTCCCCCTCCCAGGGGAGGCCACCTTGCCGGGCTCCGACCCCAGCCTTTAAGAGGTGGGAGGGGCCCAAGGCCAGAGCAGGAGGACAGCTAGGAGGGGAGAAGTGCCACCGGGGACCAGGGGTCAAGCCAGGTCACTGAAAGTGCGCGGTAGAGTATTTATTTTGCACAGCTTTTATAAATTCTTACACAAGACAGTTTGGGTTTGGAAAATTTAGAAACACCAGCAGGTTAAAAAAAAAAAAAAAAAGGGTCATAAATGTTCTCACCCTGGAATCTGATGAATTCAGTGATGGGAGGCTATTTGGACCCTGGGTGGGGTGGGGAGCAAGGCTGGAGCTCAGGGTGTCACAGGGTGAGTGGGGTGAGGGTGGGGGCCGAGGCATCTGCTGTGTAGACCTTCTGGGGTGTTAGGCCGTGCCAGAGGGTGCACAGGGCGAGGCTGTGGGCCAGGACAGGCATGGTTCTAGGATGGAAGCCACCGGAACAGGTTCCAGAGCTCCTGGGCAAAGACTGGTGGGGAGGACAGGGCTGTCAACTGGCCCCCCCCTCACTTGGAATGAAACCCAAGCTCAGTGCCTCAGAGCCCAAGGTGACCTGGCTGCACCCTCACAACTCCAAGCTCATTTCCACCTCAGGGCCTTTGCACTGACTGCTTCCCTTGGGTGGGAGCTCCTCCTCCCAGCCTGGCACAGGTCATCTCCAGGACTCAGGTCCCTGCTCAACTCTCAGCTCCTCAAAAGGGGCTTGGCTGGGGGGCCCCCCCAACCCCATCCCCCTGCCCTGCTTTCGTCCAGTTCCTAGAGTGACATTGTATGTTCCTCTATGTGTTTATCACCTCCCTTCCTCTGGCATGTTAGCTCCACCAGGGCCGGGACTTTGCCCTTCTTTACTAACACTAAATGGGGCCTGGCACACAGCAGGGGGTAAGCAGGCAGTCGAGGAGCCTGCCCTGGGTGAGTGAGTCTGGGCTCTGGGCTGTCCTGCCCTGTGGCCACGGGTATCCCACCCCAGACCTCTAGGATTGGAGTTTCCCAGAGAGACAGCTAAAATGCAGATTCTAGGGCCCCACCTGGGCCCTCGGAGCAGGCAGGGGCAAAACCTGCATTGAAACTGACCTCTTCAGGGGCTGAGACCGTCTCCAAGGACAGGTTCAGGAAGCTCTGGCTCAGTTTTGCTTTTCAGTCTCAACTGGGACCCCTCCTGGCTGTGTGGTCCTGTGAGCCATCTTTGTCTCAGGTTCGTCATCTGTCAGATGGGTTCAGGAGGATTCTAGGGGCCAGAGCAAGTGGAGGAGCTCACGCAGAGGGCACAGAGCAGGGGCAGACCCGGCCTTGCTGTCGTTCCTCCAGAGCAAAATGCCCGGCTCTCTGCCTTTATCCATTGACACCTTTGCAGGAAACATGGAAGATCAGAATTAATTAATCAGCTGAGGTACTGAAGGGTTTCCTACGGGATTCTTTTTTTTTTTTTTCCTGAAGTCTTCTTAAACCCTGACCCCACAGCTGGGCTCTAGACCCTGGCTCAGGAGGGCCTTCTAATGGCTGCTGAAGATGCTGCAGTGACCAGGCGGGGTGGCTTTGTGCTGGGGGCCTAGAGACCCAGCCCTTGGTGCCGATAAACGGGCTCTGCCCAAAGGGTGTCTTTCTCCCGGTGGATAAACGTCTGCCGTCTGCGTGTCCCTCTGGCCTGTGGTCCAGTCTGCACTGGGAGTGACTCAGACACCCCAGTGAGGGTGTCTGCTCTGGGCCTCAGAGGGTGGAGGGTCTGGGACCCCTTAGGGACAGTCAGCCAGTGTCCTGGGGGCCCCTCTCGAGCCCACGGCGCCCAGAGTTCTGTTGGGTAGATTTTGCTGAATTCACATCTCTCAGTTGAATTTAGTCATCCCCAGAGCGGCCACCACGCTGTGTGGGGGGGGTTTCTTGCATCTTCCTCCAGCTGCAAACAGTCACAGTTTTTCCCCAGGGCCACCTCTCCAAGTGAGCTTTGGTCTCAGCTGTGCTCCGCACCCACTTGGCCTTGGAGTGAGGACCGCAGAGGCAGGATCAAGGCAGGCTCTGGCCAGGTTATGAGATGGCCGGAAACTCAAGGTGGGGAGTGATATAAATAGACATGGCAAGTGCTTCTGGTGTAAAAATAGAGCTAAGGAGATCTGCCTGGGGTGCCCCGGACCCGGAAGGCCACAGGGGTGGACCCCGGCTTGGGTTGGGCTAACTGGCCAGGACAGGGGGGCTGGGCTGGGGGGAGCTCGGCCAAGCGTGGACATGGCGGGTGTTTGCTGCCCACGGGCCTCCTGGGGCCGGGCCTCATCGGTGCCCTCTGGAGGCCTCACTGTCACGGTGGGGGACGGCTGGGTGGGCAGGCGCCCAGTGCAGTGGCCAGAGGAGGGCCGTGTGACCCCACCCAGGCGGAGTCGGTGGGAGGGTGGGGCAGGAGTGGGCGGGGTGGTGCCCCTGGCAGGGGTACTGGCTACTGAGCCCAGGGGCGTGTTCGGGGACGGCAGGGTGGCAGGCAGGCTCCTCGCGAGCGCCGGAGACCACGAGACCACGGAGAAAGGGGCTTAGAGAAAGGCCTCGGCACCCTGGAACCCAGGAGCCCTGCTGTGGTTGTTGGACCCAGAGTCCAAGCCCCCCTTTTCCAGAACCTGTCCGGGTGGGAGGGGCCTTTGTCAGCTCCGTATCCCTCCTGGCTTCCCCTGTCCTCCCCGCCCATACTGGGGCAGTTACCCAGCCAGACGTGAGCCCGCGCCCGACTGGGGCAACCGAGCAGGGAGAACGGTCCCCTCTGCCACCTGCCCCGCTGCTTTGGGCTCTGCCCTCTGGAGCCCCTGTCACAGGGCCGTCCTTGGGCCCCTTGGGTGCCTGACACTTGGCTCCTGTGCCACTCGGCCAGGGGCCACGCTCACCTCCCAGGTGAACCCCTCTCGGGGCCTTGCTGTCCAAATGGAGGGTGGCGGGCCGGCTTCTGTCACCCGTCTTTGAGCATCTGTTGTGCCAGCGGGGGTCCAGGTGAGCCTGCCCTCAGGGGCTTCCTGTCAAAGTGTGCCTCTCTCTCTCCTTCCCAGCTGGCTCAGGCGTCTCCGCCCTGGCGCTTTGTCCCAGCCTCCCCTCCTTCACTGGCCGCAGCCACCTCAGGCCCGCCGCTTCCCCTGGATGTGCCGTGCCCACAACCAATGAGATGTGTCCACACGCTCCAGCCAGCGTGGTCCAAGCCCCTCCCAGTCCTGGCCCGCCTTCAGCCTTCCCCCAGCGCTCCCTGCCGGTCTCGTCCAGGTCTCATCCGTGCTGAGGTCGCCTGTCCAGGCAAGCGCTCCTCTTGCTGCCTGTGAGCAATTTGTCTTTTTTTTTTTGGCTGCACTGCGTGGCCTGCGGAACTTCCCGGCCGGGGATCAAAGCAAAGCACCCTGCGGTGGAAGTGCAGAGTCTTAACCGCTGGACCACCAGGCAGGTCCCCCGGTTGCTCCCTGTGCAGCGACCACCCCCTTCAAGAGGGCCACGACTGCATAAAGGCACTGTGGCCGGACCCCGGCTGTGTGGGAGGCGAGGCACCGTGTTTTGAGCGTGCTCAGGCGGTCCTGCGGACAGGTCCATTTGGCCAGGAACTGAGGCCGCCAGCCGCCAGCCGTGTGAGCGAGTCAGCCTGGAACGGGGTCCTCCGGCCCCTGGCAGGCGTCAGACGGCGCAACCCTGGCTGACAGCTTGACTGCAGCCTCATGAGAGACCGTGAGCCAGAGCCACGAAACTAAGCTGTTACCAGATCCCTGACCCTCAGAAACTGCGAGATAATGAACGTTTGGTATCATAAGCTTCTGAGGAACTTGGGGAGAGTTTCTCATGCAGTAATAGATAATGAATACACTACACTCCCCAGCCAGGCCGGGGCTGCCGGGTAGCATCTGAGTCGTTTTTGAATATCCCAGCACCCAACGTGAGGCCTGCACAAGAAGGTGTGCGCTGGAATGGATGAATGAATGAATGATTGACAGACGTCAATAGCTTGCTCTCCCCACGTCATCAGATATGATGGGCCTCAGGCCCTGCTTGGGACAGAGCCTCATTCCTCAATCCAGCCCCCTGGGTCTTAGATCTGGGTGGTAGCAGAGGTCATCGTGTCCAGCTGAGAAGCCTGAGGCCCAGGGGGTATGGTCCTCTCAGCCCTTCCAGCCAGTGGACCCCAGGGTTGAAGGTGCCTCCTGGGCAGGTCGTGAAGGGGTCACAGGGCACTGGAAACAGGAGACACTGCAAGAAGTGACTGGAGGATTTTGGCTATGGCCTGGGTGCCGGGGAACTGGGGAACAAGGCCGGCGTGTGGGTGGGGGCAGGGCAGGGCTGGAGGAGCCTGACCGCAGGCCCAGGAGCAAAGCCAGCAGCGGAGCCGGGCCTGAGGCTGCTGGCTGGCCCTTCGAGGGTCTCTTCTGCTCCGTCTGACAGCCGGTGCCTGGAGCCTTCAAAGTCCTTACCTGCATTGGGGACTTCCCTGGCCGTCCAGTGGTTAAGACTCTGCCCTTCCACTGCAGGGGGTGCGGGTTTGACCCCTGGTCGGGGAGCTAAGATCCCACATGCCGTGTGGCGAGGCCAGAAAAATAAGGAGAAAAAATTTCAAAAGTCCTGATCTGCATTAACCCTGGCCCAGGTAGCTGTTGTCCCTGTTCGCAGATAGGGAAACTGAGTCACAGGGTCAAGTTCATCGGTGTCCCCGGTGGCAGAGCGGAGCTCAAATTCCAGGTCTTCCCCTAATTGTCACTGGTTGTTTCTCTCTGGCCCACGGTGTCCTTGTCCGTAACACAGGAGCGGCTCCGGGGGGCCTGGAGCTCTGAGCTGAGCTCAGACATAGAGGCAGCAGCATCTGGCACCGCCACTGGGGGCAGTGGGAGCTGGGGGCAGCCCTTCCTGTTCACTCCGTTGCCAGGGTGGAGGTGGGGGCACGGGAGACAGCAGGGGACGCCCTGTCATATGCTTTGCAACCCTGAGGCCCTGGGAGCCAGGGCCCTAACCCCTCAGGATGTCAGAGGGGGGCTAGGGTGTCTGGGAGAACTAAGGTGGGTGCAGCCTCGCCTCCTGCCCGTGGCTGTGTGGTCTGCAGCACCCAGCTGGGCATTGTGCGATCTGGGCAGAGCATGGCAGGGGCCAAGCCAGAGTATACAGACTTGTCTCCTGTCCCATTTTACAGATGAAGACACTGAGGCTCGGAGAGTCACAGAGTGAGCCAGGAGAGCAGCCGGGCTCTCCTGACCTCGTCCAGTCTTGCCAAGGAGCCCCATTTCCTGGAAATGCCAATCTCTGGCGCCAGCCCAGTCCTCCAGTGCCCATTCTGGACTCACTGCCTGGAAATTCCACTGTCCCCCTCACCCCTGCCCCTCTAAATCCTGCCGAAATGGCAGTGTACGTGATAGATGAGTTCAGGTATCCCTGACCCAACAGACTCCCCTCTGAGAACGTGCCCACTGAAACACCAAAGACTCCAAAGTGTGATTATTGGAGCACTTTCTGTAACAGACCGGAGTATTACACTTGTCTGTCCAAGTACAATCCAAAGGACATCACATCACTAGCAAGTTGACTCCTAAGGGTGACATTTAGAGCATCTACTGGCTGAAGGCATGGCTCCAGGAGCCCTATGGCTGCTGATGCTTCAGCCCTCTCAAAGCCATACGGTGGGAAGCAACAGAACTGCTCTTTTACAAAGACACTGAGGCCCCAGCGGATCACACAGTGAGAAGCGCAGGGTGAAAGCCATGCCCGGGCAGCCTGGCTTGGCCTCCTGTCCACCCAGGCCCCGTGGCCACCCCACGGGCACTGTGTTCAGGATAAGGAAGTGAGTCTCCAGGAGCCACAGTGGCAAGGCGTCCCAGATGTATTGATAAGGAAAGGAAGCAAGTCGCAAAACGATAGTAAAAAGGAAGTTGTATTTGCCTGCATCCTGCTGGGAGGCGGGACCCACGGCTGGGTGGCGGGGCTTTCACTTCTGTGCTGGCTGCATCTCTTTGGTCTGGATTTTTTTGTTGATAACTTGTAGTCATTCCTTTTGCTATGAAGTGTAAGAACGCATTTTAGGATGTGTCAAGCTCCTCCATGGCACCTCGGCCAGCAAACAGCCCCGCCATGCCCAGGGGAGGTCCCGCTCCCCCAAGCCCTTTGCATTGGCGGGGCCACGGTTGTTTGTGCCACGTCTGTCTCCCCCTAGAGGATGGCTCGGAACTCCTCGCTCGGGCTTTGTAGGGCTGCACGTGCTGGGGCTCTGCCGTTGGTGGAGGAGGCCTACAGCCGACCTTGATGCTAGTAATGGAAACCCTTCCCACTGGGAGGTGTGGCCCCAG
Organism: Kogia breviceps; assembly: GCF_026419965.1. NCBI lineage: Eukaryota > Metazoa > Chordata > Mammalia > Artiodactyla > Physeteridae > Kogia > Kogia breviceps. The sequence continues at coordinate 4,855,545 of NC_081312.1, read as the reverse complement.
CAGCTGCCCATGGGCTCTGTCTCCTGCCATCCATGCAAGACTCAGAGAGGTCACACCACTGTCCGAGTTCACACAGCTGGGAGAGGTGGAGCCAGGAGCCAAGTCTAGGCTGAGGTCTCCCCCAAACCACGTGGAGTTCTCCTGAGCCCAAACCCCTGCCCAGCCTGCCACCAGATGGCCGCTTTGCCAACTCCTGTGTCAGGAGTGAGCACATGACCCTGCCCTGGGTTCATCCATCTGTCCATCCACTATCCGTCCATCCAACCATCCCTCATCTATCTACCCGTCCACCCACCTTTCCATCTCTCTGTCTGTCCTTCCATCTATCAACCCTTCTCTTCTTCCGTCTATCCATCCATCCATCTATCCATCTATCCACCCAACCGCTCACTGACTCATGTTTTCCCCACATTTACTCATCCAGTCTCCCCAGGGAGCTCACCCTGGGCTGGGCGCCGTGGGCTCCGGGGCAAATCCAGTACGACCCCGCCTGCCAGAAGCTCACAGCTGGCTGGGCAAACGTTTAGACCTGCGCAAAGCACCCTAAACAGTGAGGGGGCATGTTTTCTGTTTCTGCTGTGGAGAAGGCTAAGGTTTGGGCATGTTTGTGCAGGAGACAAAGGGCAGGTGAAACTTGGCTGCAGTGACCAAGAAAACATGCCTGTCTCAAATGCCACCTCTTGGGTTGCCCTTTCTAACACTGTCCCCGCCCGCCCCCCAACACCCCCTGTCCCCTCCCTACTCGGACTCTCACTGGCACTTACTGCCCTCTGGCAGACTCTTTATTTTGGTTATTTATTGTGTTGGTTTTCTGTCTCCTCCCCTGGAACATAAGATCCAGGAAAGGACCTTCGCCTGTGTTTATTGCAGTGGCCCAGTGCCTAGAATGTGGCATGTGGTCGGCGTGCAGTGTTTGTTGCCCGGCGGGGGAGGCATGGGTGGGGTGGGCTGTTGTCCAGTGGGGGAGACCATGCAGCTGGGGGCTGTGCACATGGGTAGCGGGAGTGGATCCGAACGTGAACTTCAGAGGGTTGACCTCAGGACTGGGTGCCTCACAGGACGTGGGGTGCAGGGGGAAGGGTGGCCAGGGCAATTCCTGGGCTCTGGCTCAGGTTCCTGGGGCTGGGTGGCACTTACTACATTGGACACTGCAGGAAACACGAGACTAGACAGCTCCCTGTTCTTTCAGTTAGACAACATGCCTCAAGCTCCCTCATCATCCAAGGTACCGGCCTCTCAAGTGTCATATCTGCAGTTGAACCCATGTCCCAACTGGATTTGCCCTGCTCAGAACAGTCCCGTCATCACCTCCCTCCTTCTAGAACCTATGCTCCTACTAATGCAGACTTAGCGTTTGGCTGGCCGCTCGCACAGGGACAAACCCGGGGTTTGCCTTGAGTGCTCACAGACGAGAGGCAGCTACTGTCCTCATTTCATGGATGCAGAAACGGAGGTACAGAGAGGTCAAGGGCTTGCCCAAGGTCTCAGAGCTGGGATTTGAAGGCAGACAGCCTGGCTCCTAACCAGATGCTAACCTGCACCTCTCTAAAGGCCAGGATGGACATCAGGACTGGCTTTGGAAAGGCTGCCTTTTGCCCTTTGCCCTCTGTCGTGGCAGTGGCCACTGCCAACCTGCGTCCCCCCGCGTTGCTCCACAAACAGCTGAGCAGGTGGAGGCGGGGCTCCCCCTCTGTCAGCACCAGTCAGTTCAAGGCCAGCCTGCAGGTCCTTTTGTCAGAGGACAGGAAACGGGCGGACCCATGGCCCCTGCCCCAAGGCCGCCTGGACAGGGCTGCCCAGACACTGCCATGCCAACACCTCTCCCCGCCGGCTGTGACCCTTTGCAAGTACACAGCCTCGCTGAGCCTCAGTGTCCTCGAAGGGCTGTGTGGGGTCACGTGGGGGCGTGTTGAGCACGCACTGGGTTGATGGCCACGAGCGCAGGGCTCACGGGAGTCAGGGCCTGGCCCTCGGCACCAGAGAGGGGCTGCTTGTGCAATTATCCAGTGATCGGCTCTGGCCCTGCTGCTTGCGTGGCCCTGGGCGAGTCCCTTTTCTGGGCCTCAGTGGCTCCATCTGTAAAATGGGGCCATCAGCCCTGCCTGCTTCCCTTCCAGGGCCATGACGAGGACCCCCTGAGCTGGTGAAGGAGGAGTGCTTGGTTAACTAAAGCAGGGTGCAACTGCTGGGGGGGTGGTCACCATTCTTTACAGTGGTTTCCAGTGCCCAGCAGACAGAAGTGGCCTCTTATTGGAGCGGCTTCCCCTCCAGGCGTGCCCCTGTTTGGTTAGAGGCCAAATCAGCAGCCCCTGCCCCCGTCCTTTTGTTCAGTGAGCCCTGCTCAGAGCTGGGTCCGTGTTGGGCGCTGGGGACTCAGAACTGAGGCAGACCTGGCTGGGGCCCTGGGCGCAGGCAGAGAGGGGTGGAAGCGCCAGGGGGAGCGCGGGCCCAGGGTGCTGTGAAGGGCGTGGAGCAGAGGGTGGCCGCCCGTGACCTCTGTTGGGGCCGCTCACAGGAGGGCTCCGGCCAGCCTCCTGGACGCTTAGTCATCGGTGGCCTGTCGCCCCCAACTCCCTCCCTGCTAACTGGAGCTTCTTGGGGACAGGGCTGGGGTCTTATTTGCCTCGGTGCAGCCTCAACTCAGATAGTGTTTGTTGAATGAATCAGCGAGGGAGCTTGGAGGGTTCCCTGGGCAGGAGCAATTCCAGGGGAGTCGAGGAGGCCCCGGGACACGGATAAAGTCTGAGCTTGGGCTGGGAGGGATGGGGGCATCACAGCCTCCCCGGGAGCTGTTTGGACGTGGCCTGGGGCCAGGCCTGCAGGCAGTGCAGACAGTGGTCCTGCTTCCTGAGCTTAAGCCTCCCGTGGCCTCTCACACACTTCCCGACACCTGGGTCCTGAGCACACCGGAGCAAGGGTCCTTTGGGGTAGCGGGGAGGGAGTCCAGGTGGGCACTGACCCGCCTGCTGCCCAGCACGCCTCTGCCTTCGGGGCCACTGGTCAGCAGGCTCCGCCCCCCACCGCAGGTATAAGGTCTGAGAGGAGCCAGTGGGGAGCTGTTGAGGCCACCCTGGTGGTGGCAGCGGACCTCTCTCAGGCACGCTGACCGCAGGGCCTCCCCCACCTGCCACGCTGTCCATGGAGTTTGCTGCTGGAGCCATCGGAGGTAACACTGGGGACAGAGGGGTCTTGGGGGGGACCGCCGCTTCCGGGGCCAGCAGGAGGGGCTGGAGGGGGTGCTCTGCCCGGGCAGGAGTGGGGTTTGAAGCCCCCCGGAAGTGGCCAGCACCTCGTGTGGGCCACAGGTGCTGGGAGGAGATAGCAGTTTTCCCGGCGGCTCGGGGCAGGCGACACGGGGCCCAGGAGGAGCTTTTGGGGGGCCGGCGGGGGGGAGTCTGAACTGGCCTGGGGGGCTCGTGGGAGCAGAGGGTGGTCTCTGCCTGGCCAGGGGTAGCCTGGGAGCTGTAAGCATGGAGCGGGATGGCGGAGTCGTGGGAGGGGAGGGGAGGCTCCAGGAGAGGGTGACAGTGAGGACAGACGGGCCTGGGTCCTGCCACGCTGACTGCGAGGGTGGCCATGGAAAGGGAGGGTCCCAGCCGAGCCCGGCAACCCCCTCCGCCGGCGGTGTGCACACACAGGGTCAGTCCCAGCCTTGCTGACCCTCCAGACCGTTTTGGGGAAAGGGCTATTGTGAAAGGGCTATTGTGAAAGCCCGATGCAGAGATAGCCGGCCCATCGGGAACGGGCTCCTCCCAGCATCGATCACACACACGGGCTATTTTGGGTGAGGCACCCTTGGCCTTGCTCCTCTTGTGAAACAGCAGCGGCTGCCCATCAATACTTCTGGGAGTGGTGTGGGGTGTTCTCTTCAGAAGGGGAGGGCAGTGCCGAGCCAGGAGAGACCAGGGACCTGGCCTCACCAATGGGTTTCCCGAGGTCCCGCTGTGGGCCGGGCCTGAGGCCAGCTGCTTCCCTGGACATTAGCCCCCTAAGGAGGAAGCTCAGGGAAGGGGCTTGACTTGCCCAAGATCACACGGCAGGAAGGGCTCCCGAGTCCTGCATCTTTTCTCCAGAGCCCAGGGAAGTCCTAGGTGGCAAGGGCTCCTGCTCTGTGCCTGGCTCAGGATCATGGGGATCAGACCTGGGCCTTTTCCGTGAGGAACTCTAGTTCTGGAGTCAGAGACGGCAGGCGGTGGGACAGCAGCAAAGCCATATGACAGGGGCTGTGAATAACGTGTTTTCTGGCACAGAGGCAGCCCAGAGTATAGGGGTCAGGGAGGGCTCCTGAGAGGAGGTGACGCTATGGCAGGGCTTTGATGGATGAGTAGGAGTTTGGTGAGGTATATGTAAGGGTCAAGGAGGGGTAATTCTACCCAAGTCAGTCAGTCAGTCAGTCAGTCTTTTGCTTCACTCTCTTTGTTCCTTCACGCATTCATTCATTCATGCATATTTAGCGAGTCCTGGGATACACAGTAAATAGGGCACAGCCCCCCACATGCCTTATTGTCCTCAGATGGCCCTCACCCCAACCCCCCCAGCCCCCAGGGATGAAATCCCAGGGACCTGCCCCCTCTCTCTCTGTCTTTCTCATGGCAGTGCTGGGGCCTTGGATGTTGAGACCCTGGTGTCAGGAAAGGAGAAAGAGATAGGCGGGTGGCACCTGGCCCTCTCTGCAGGAGGCAGAGGGCCCTGGTCCAGGGAACCTTGAGTCCTACTCTGTCCCACGCAAACTTGTGCTTCCAGGCAGTCCCTCACAGAGGCCTGGGATGACCCGGGCTTTCCCAGCCCCCAGCCTCTGCTTGGGCTGTGTCCCCCCACCATCAGCCCCAGAGCTGTGAGGTGCAGCTGCCTCCTGGCTTGCAGACAAACTCTTCACAGACTGAGGCTTGAGGGCGAGCTCGGCCTGACGTGGAGACAGGGCCCAGCAGATTTTGGACCAAGTCTCCCAAAACACGACGCCAGAGGGGAGGCCAAGGAGTGTCCTTGGCTTTCAGAATGAGGCTCCGGTGCGCCAAGACTCGGGAAGGAGAAACCACTAGCAGCCTGGCAGACATCACTTTACCTCTCTGAGCCTCAGTTTCCTCATCTGTAGAATGGGAGTCATTCTCCCTCACTGATGAGACACATGGTGTGGAAGAGAAGAGCCAGGTGTGGCCTTTCTCAGCGGGAGCACCATCAGGGTTCACCCCCCCCCCCCCCCGGGACGGCTCAGGCTCCGGCTCTTCTCACCGGTTCCTCTGGTTTCCTTCCAGGCGTCTGCGGTGTTGCTGTGGGCTACCCCCTGGACACGGTGAAGGTGCGGTCATCCCCAGGCCCCTGCCACCCACCCCAAGGCCCCTGCCTGGGCTTAAGCCCCCATCCTTGGCCAGAAGACCCTTCTCGCCTGCTATTCAGAGCCAGTCGCGCCCTGGTCCTCGGGACTGTAGCGCCCCTTTCTCGCCCCGTGCCTCAAATTTCTCATCTTAAATGGGGCTCACTGTCCCTGCTCTGCCCAGTCAGCAAGGCTGCGACAATCAGGTGTTGGCTCTTTCCCCGCCCCAGGGCCTGCCGACCTTGCCCCCGGCCTGGAGCCACCCCTTCCTGAAGCCCACTTCTCCCACAGGTCAGGATCCAGACGGAGCCCAAGTACGCGGGCATCTGGCGCTGCATCCGGGACACGTATCGCCGAGAGCGGGTAGGCCTGGGGAGAGGGTCACGGGCAGCGGGATGTTGGCGCCTCAGACCCCAGGGCTGCCACTCACCAACCAGCCCGGCGATACTGAGCTTCTCTCTGAGCCTCAGTTCTCTCACCTTCCAAATGGGAAAAGTTGTACCGACCTCCTGGATTCTTCTGAGAACAAGAGCCGGGGTGTCTGGCTCACAGGAGGTGCTCAGAATGAGGTCCTGCCTCCAGAAGAGGGTCTAGAGGGGACATCTGGGGACTTGGAAGGTCTGGGGAGGAACCTGTTCGCATTTCTGTCCCCTCCGGCCTGGGCACCCCTTGAAAGGACGCTGGGTGGAGTCATCAGGGGTCCCAGGGTCCAGCTCGGAGCCCCGTCCAGAGGAGGGTCTCAGGGACACTTAGCAAAACGAACTTGGGAGTCAGCGCCGACCAGGGGTGAGCAAAAGAGAAACAGCAACGACGAAGCTGCTAGTTCAACATCATCGTCATCAAACAGCTGCCCTAGGTCAGGCCTGGCCCCCGGCCCTTCAGTCCCTCAGCACAACCTCACGAGTCGGGGGTTACAGTCCCCATTCTACAGCCGAGGAAACTGAGGCCCGAGGCAGTCACGTGACTTGCCTGAGGGAGGCCGGGGCAGGGGCTCAGGACCCCCTCGGGCAGCCACTCCTCCCAGCTGGGCCTCTGGCCTGACTCGAGCCCTCGGGTCCCCTCCACCCACCGCCAGGTGTGGGGCTTCTACAGGGGCCTCTCGCTGCCCGTGTGCACCGTGTCCCTGGTCTCATCCGTGTCTTTCGGCACCTATCGCCACTGCCTCGCGCACGTCTGCCGGTTCCGGTATGGCAGCGCCGACGCCAAGCCCGCCAAGGCGGACATCACGCTCTCGGGATTCGCCTCCGGCCTTGTCCGCGTGAGTGGGGCGGGGTGACGGGGTCCCGGGACCGCAGGCGTGGGGAGAGGCTGGATGGAGCCTGGGGGACTGTGGCTGAGGACACGGCTGGCTCGGTAACTGAGGGCAGGCTAGGGAGCCTCTCCGAGCTTCTGTCTCTTCGTCTGTAAGAGGCGTGGCGAGGTCACGCGTGTGAAGCCCCCCGCATGGGCTCTGACAGGTATGAGCGACCACGACATGCAGCCAGTGTTATTAGTGAAATTATCCTGTTTTCTATTAACGTCATCAGTGCTTACATTAAGTGTTACATCATTCTTACACTAAACACTTACATTAATTAAATGATACATTAACATGTCATTAACAGATTAATGATGAGATTAAGCGCTTTTGTGAACTGGAGTCACATTTACCCGACACCTACTGTGTGTCGGGCCGCTCTGCCAGCACAGTGTGTGTAGCTAAAGGAAGCACTGGCTCCGGCTGGGCAGGCGCAGCTGGCTTTGAGCCCCGCTCCACCGTGGCCCGTGAGCCAGCCCGGAGCTTCTTGGGGCCCAGGCTCCCTGGCGGTCACCACGGGCCACAGAGGCGGGGGCAGGCCAGGGGCAGGGAGCGCAGGCAGCGGGCAGCGCTGCCCCCTCACGCCTCTCGGCCCCCACCCCTGCTACAGGTGTTCCTGACCTCGCCCACCGAGGTGGCCAAGGTCCGCCTGCAGACGCAGACGCAGACACAGCAGCGGCGCCCCTCGGCCTCGGGGCCCTCGGCTGCTCCCCCCACGGGCCCCGCACCCCCTGTGGGTCGGGCGCCAGGGCCCAAGTACCGCGGGCCGCTGCACTGCCTGGCCTCGGTGGCCCGGGAGGAGGGGCTGCGCGGCCTCTACAAGGGCAGCTTGGCCCTGCTCTTCCGGGACGGTCACTCCTTTGCCACCTACTTCCTCTCGTACGCCATCCTCTGTGAGCAGCTGACTCCCGCTGGCCGCAGCCGGCCAGGTGAGCGGGGGGCCGGGGCCTGGGGCCGTGGTGGTGGTGAGGCTCAGCCTGGTGGGAGTTGACGTGGGGGGAGGAGACGGGCTGAGGTCACACTGGCACCCAGTGCCTCCCAGGTGGGAATCTCGTTGCCCTCAACATTGAGAGTCAGGACAGGCCTGCTCTGGGTGGCCCCGGACAGGTCATGTCGGTGGCAAGAGCCCAGGGCTCCCTCACGGCCAAGCCCTGCCCTGGGTGCCCACCAGCTCTCCTCGGGGGCCCCGGTGCGGCTTCCTACCAACGCACCCGTGGGGCCCTCCCCGCAGACGTCTTGGGCGTACTGGTGGCCGGTGGCTGTGCAGGGGTGCTGGCCTGGGCCGTGGCCACCCCCATGGACGTGATCAAGTCGCGCCTGCAGGCGGACGGGCAGGGTCAGCGCCGCTACCGGGGCCTCCTGCACTGCGTGGTGACCAGCGTTCGGGAGGAGGGGCCGAGGGTGCTCTTCAAGGGGCTATTGCTCAACTGCTGTCGCGCCTTCCCCGTCAACATGGTGGTCTTTGTCACCTACGAGGCCGTGCTGAGGCTCATGCGGGGCCCGCTCTCGTAGCTGGTGCCCATCCCCAGGGGCCAACCCGTCAGCAGCTTCCAGAGGCCGCAGGGGCTGGAGGAGGCGGAGGGGAGTGTGGGGGTCTGGGCGCCAGGGGCCCATCCCCCAGGACAGCGGGGGCCTCCCACCCAGCGACTGCCCACGAGGAGGTCAAGGGACCCAGGGCCGGCCCGAGGGTCACAGGAGCCCGGGAGAAGCGGGCCTCTGGGATGAGCGTGTGGTCGCCTGCAGCCGCCGGTGCCTTTGCTCAGTGGTTCACCCTGGCTCCCCCCCGACCTCTCCCCGCCACCCCGCGTCTTCAGAGCGCCCTGCGTCCCCCCGGCTCGCCATCACTCAGCTCTCCCTGCTGTGCAGTGTGCTCTTCACTCCTGGTCCTCAGACGCAGCCAACTGGTCTCCCCACCAGACAGAGCCCGGGCGTGGCCGTCTGGCACCCGGCGCGCTCGATCCCCACACCAGGATGTTCAGGGAGGGTCGCCGGTCCTGGTCACCCACGCTCGCTCCGCCTGCGGACCCGAGGCTGAGTGGCGAGCTATTGCCAATAAAACGTTTCTCGGGCAGTTCAGCAGTGTTGCTCCGTGGTCTGTGGGGCTGGTGACTGGGTCCCCATCTCCAGCTTGTCCTCAGAGGCCAAGCCCTCCAAACCCGTGTGGCCAGGGCTCCCACTGCACTGGCGGCATGCTGAGGCCCGGCCTGCTCTCCGGCTGGCCCCGCTCCCTCGGCCTTTGGGGCCGGGGGCCACGCCTGTGCGCCGACCCTGCCCAGGGGTCCGCTCAGCGCTCAGCACCATGCCTGCTCTCCTCACCACCCCCATCCCAAACCCACCCCCTTTCCGAGTGAAACTGACCTCCAGCCAGTTCCAGACACCAGACTGTGAGCTGCCTTTCCACGGGGCCTGGAGGAGGGAGGCTCCGTGTATCCTCAGTACCGCTGGGTCCGTACACAGGTTATCACAATGGCTCAGAGAGGACCAGGCCTACCCAAGGCCACCCAGCAGGGAGAAAGGGGGTCTCACGCCTGCACTTCTGAGGCCCCAGCCCTCTCTCTGGCACCACGTGGCTTCCGGTGACGGTCCAACACGAACCTTCTGGGTGCCCCCCAACAGCAGCCCTCTGGTAAAGCCAGACAGCACCTGCCTCGACACTCACTCAGACACTAGCCTTGACCGTGACTTTGGACTGAAGTCCAGCGTTCACTGGTCCACCTCCAGTGTTCTGGCTGAACAGAACTCTTTCCTGTTCCCAGAACACGTGGGTGGACCCTCTCCTCCGGCCTCTCCTGTCGTACGGACCCAAGCACTTGCTTACACCCTGTGCTCTCTGCCAGGGACGCCCTTCCCTCCTCTCTGCCTGGCTAACTGCAGGCATCACGAATCCCAGGCGTCACTTCCCCCAGGAAGCTCAGCTGCTCTTAGGTGTCTCCTGCTCTGCTCCATGGGGCCTGGTTCGTCGTCTGGTCACTCACCCACCTCCTGCACCCACCCACCCCTCCCCCGCCGCCCGAGGCGATAAGCGGCACACAGGCTGCACACGCCTGATGTGGGCTATATCCGGGTCAGGGCCTGGCACGCAGCAGGTGCTCAGGGAGTGTGGGGTGCATGAGCGCATGAGCGCGTGAACGAAGTCCCGCAGTGGGTTCCTGGAGGTTCACCGGGCTTGCAGTTAAAGATGCTGAGGTGCTTTGGCCAGGTGCTGGGAGAAGGGCGTCTCCTAACCAAAGGTTTCAATACTCGTCAAACCCTGTGTCCCCCTTTGGCAAGAAGACCGCTAGTGTGCCCTGTTGCTTCGGCCCCGGAAGGAGAGTTACTCCTTCCTCACGGGGAGGGTGGGGACCGTCGGCCACTGAACGCCGGCTCTGCTGTGCTGGGGAAGTGGCTCTGCAGGAAAGCCCGGGCCTCACTCTGGCCTCGCTCTGGCTACAGCCTCTGAGAAGCAAGGCCCTTCGGAGGGCGGACGTGAAGGGATGGGGAAGAGAAGGGCTGGGCCCAGAGTCAGTGGGCCACAGCTGGGATCTCCTACTAAACGGGGCCACCCTAACCAAGTCCAGGCTGCACCTGAAGTTTCAAATGGGGGATAAAGGGTGGTCACCCAAGGGCTCCCAGAGCCTGTGCTGACTGGGGGTCATGGGGCCTCGGAGCTGCATCTGCCGTGCTCTGCGCAGGGCCTGGCCCAGCTCTCCACTGCCGTCAACGGGCTCCTCGCTGCCCCTCAGGTGCAGCCGCACTGGGCTCCCCCAGACCGGGGACAGAGGCGGAGCAAGGTCTGAGGGGTGGACATTAACGGTCACGGGGGCTGGGGACCGACCTCCCGTCTCAGCCCCCGAACACCGCCGGGCCGCACACCCGCCCATCTTAATCCAGGGCATCTCTCGGGGAACTTTAAGAATCTACCGGTTTGCAGCAAAATGTGGCGGGTGGGAGGGTCTGTGGCCCTTACCAGCAGTGACGCTGGGCAAGTCACCCGACCTCTGGCCCAGGGCCCAGCTGACCCAAACATGAGGTGTCAGTGCTCTTGTTTTACGGGGAACGGGGGGGTCCTGCCCAAAGTCACTGGCCTGTGTGGGGCCTCAGCCCCACCCTTCTGTGGCCCCAGGACGACGCCCACTCCTTCTGGAGGCTCCGGCTGGGTGAAGGGGCGGCTCTGCTACCCAGGGGACTTTGCTGTGGTCCCTCCTGTGACGTGGACGCAATGGAGCAGAGAGAGCCTGTCTCAGCTGCCCAGGCCACACCGCCTCACCATCCTCTGGGCTCACCTCCACGGGCCACATCCGGTCGAGTGGGAGCTGAGGCCGGGAGAGGAGACCAGATGAGCTCGCGCCGCACACGGCACCCGGCCACCCAGGTGGAAACCTCAGGGCCCTCACGTGTAAAACAGCCTGTGCGAGGAGACAGCACACGAGACAGGATGGGCACGTTCGGTCACAACTCACCGCGTGGCCTCAGACAAGTCACATTCCTCTCCTGAGCCTCAGTTTGCCCACCTGCAGTACAGGGTGGGCGGGCCCAGTGAGCCCAGGGCTCCACCCCGGCTGGGCCCCTGGTCTGGGCCCTGTCGCTACAGGGCGCCGCTCTGACGCCCCTGTGCTGTCCGCGAAACAAGGACATCTGCTTGCGTTCTCCAGCAGCTGCTGGGAACCTCCAGGGAGGGTAGAAACCAGCACGGGGAGACCGCTGAGCGCCAGGAAGGGGCCGCTTCCAGCCGATTCCCGAAGCCTGCACCTCCACGCCGTGGGGCTCCTGGGACCGCGCTTCCATCCCACACACATCCCGGTATGACTCGTGCAGGAGCAAAAGTGCATCCGCGGAGGGTCAGGCACGGCACGGCCCTGGGCTGCAGCGAGGCCTCTGCTCACCCCTCAAACCCCAGACGGAGCACAGTGACACAGGCGGGACCAAAGGAAGTTTATCTGTCACGAGTGAGACCAGAGCAGGGCACCCAGGAGTGGACCCTGCACCTCCAGCAAGGTCAGGCTGTTGGACCCAGGGCTTCCCCGAGACAGGCCATTGCTTTTCTGAAACTACACAGGGTGCTCGGTTAAACGGGCCTCCCACGGACACACAGCCGAGGGCCTCGAGGGCTGCTGCACGCCGCCTAGCTGTGCGCGCCCGTCCGGGGCACAGGCAGGACGCTGCTCTGCGCAGACAGACTTCCACGCCAGTCAAGCGTCCAAACAAAAGCGCCTGCAAAGGCAGCAGACGCCCCTCAGCGTCTGGCACAATCAGAGTAAAGCAGCCATCAGCTCTCAGGAGGGAGTTAGTCTCGGGTCACTTGGTGCAAATAAAATCCTAGTCCGTGCAGGGAAAACAGCATGATTTCTGGAGTACAGTACATGCGCGGTCTGGGGTTTAGTATGTAAACCGGGAAGTTTCACCCACAAAAGACTCAACTGAGTAAAAACTGGCCCACTCTGGCCAATATTCAGAAATGTTTAAGGCAGCTTTCAAGCTGAGAGATCTCGTGGTTAACTGTTTTAATTTGGGGGGGTCACGTGCTGAAATGCCTCTTGTGCCCGTGAAGCTTCCCCACGTCAACTGTTTGAAGCACTTCTTTTTGGTTTTATGATAATAACATCTCGATTCCAGGTATGCATACATAGACGACATTTTCTTTGATAGCGCACGTTTAAGAGTATGTTTGGATGTAGGATGCTTTCAAACAAGAGCTGCTCTGTGGACCAGAACAGGCTGGCCAGTGGACATCCAGCCCAAGGCTGCACATCCTTGGGGCTGCTTTGTGGGAGACTCCAGCTGGACTTGTCTGTGTGACCACTCACTATTACCCAGCACCCAATCACCCCACAGGGCTGTGCTCACAGGAGACAGGGAATGACATTCAGCAGAAGAAACAGCACTGATACACACAGAGGGCTTACAGACACCAGGCCGGTAATTACCGTGTGACACAGCCTAAGGGAAGTGGTGATTCAACTGGGCTGGGATTCTTGGTAAATTACATCTCTTACTACGTGTATAGAAGGTGAGCATTACTCAAAGTCGTAGGACAGCTTCCGGGGAGTCATGAACTCTTTCACTATCTCGTCTGTGACCTCCTTGCGCCGGGCCTGGTGTTCGGCGATCAAGGGCTGCAGAACTTCTATAAGCTCCTTCTTGAGCTCGCCGGTGAGCATGGCCCCGCTGGTATAATCCTGCCCGGGAGGAGACAGGTCACGTGAGAAACGGCTGCGCACGCCCTGGGTACCTCCTTTGCCCGGGCACCACCCAAGCAGAGCCTGGCACGTGGGCGGCATAGAAAAACGAGAGCCTTAAACCATGCCTTTCTTAAAATGACTCTGGGCCCTGGTGAGCAGCCGCGACTCAGGCTGGCACGGCGAGGGTGACGATGGGGCCCGCCCTTCTCGCGGGGTCGGGGGACTCCAAGCCCCGAACCCGCGGCTGCTCCCTTTAGCTTTGCTGGCCTCTCTAAAATCTCTGCCGAATCTTTTTTCATTTTCTGATTGTGATGGTAACATGTACTTACTGAACAAACTTAATAAGGTACCCAAACCACAAAGAAGCAGCAAAGTAAAGAAAAAAATCCCCTGCAAAGCCAGTGCCCAGAGGCTAAGGGCCACTGCTAATATCCTGGCATGTTTTCTTTTAGATTTTTTCTGGGGCACTGTATTTAAACATAGTGGATCTCACTGCACGTCCAATGTGGTGTCCTTTTATCACGATCACTGGCGTATTCTCCTGTGTGATCATAAACCTCACACCTGCGTAATAATCCCCCCTGACAATTCTCAGTTAAGGTTTCCTCTGTTGTACAGAGTCTCTTCTGAACTTTTTGCTACTATCATTTTTACCGTCTTTGCATGGAGAGCTCTTTCTTGTTCAGGATTAGTTTCTTGGAAAAGATGCCAAGAATTGGAAAACCTGAAGCAGGGGCTCTGAACATTCTTCGGGCTCTTTGGCTCGCTGAGAGGCACGCTGGGAACACCTGACTTACCCGGGTGAGCCCCAAAGCATCTGGATTGCGGTCAGTGCAAATACGGCACAAACCCGCTAAACTGGCAGTGGAATTGTTTCAACATTGAAGGCGTCTTGATTTAACTTCTATTTCTCTATGACTAGCAGGATTAAACCTTTCTGTGTGGCTACTCACTAGCAGTCTGTATTTTCTCTTTGGGGAAGTACCTGTTCACGAGGTTTCTGGGCACGTGGTCGGAACACGACCGACCTGCTCAACTCTGATCTGGCCTTAGCTGAGCGCCTCCCCTCAGGTGCCAGGGACGCTGGCTGCCCCCGGCGTGGCTGCCAGGCCTTCCCGGCCCCGTGTGGGCACTGGGCCCCGCCTCACCTTCCTGATCTGCTCCAGCCTGTCGTCATCCTCCAGGAAGAAGGTCAGGTACATGAAGGACACGTCCACGTCGCAGTTGCCCCCAAACTGCCGGTGCTCCTCAGTGGTGCCTCTGCCTCCGGAGAACGCGTGCTTGTTGACCTGCGCCAGCGAGAGGACACACAGAGGCTCGTCGGGCCGCCGCCCTGCGCGTGGAAGCAGCCGCAGGAGCAGCGGCAGGAGCCCCCAGACTGCTCCTTCCCGCCCAGCCCGGGACGGGCCACCGCGGGGCTCACTGCAGAGAAGCGGGGACCGGAGGGCGGACGAGCTCTGCCACCCCCACTCCCCAGAGACACAGGATAGAATCCGGAGAGCCGGAGCACCACCTGTGCTGAAATTTGGGGAAAATGTCCTAATGTGTCCTCGGGTTCAGTAAGAGGGCAGATATGAGCCCTCTTCAGAGTAAAAGGGACGACCAGGGAAGGGCGGCTGCTGCCCGGGAGGGTGTGCTACTGGCGGAGGACAGGAGAGCAGAGCACCACCCCCGCCCCCCACCGTGGACGGGAGGACGTGAGGCACAGGACAGGGCTCCCGGGAGAGCAGACAGTGAGGAGCGCTGAGGTGGACAGGGCCCGCAGGCGGTGCCCCACCTCAAGACAGGCACTTCGAGAAGCTGAAGAAAGAAAGACTCAGAAACTAACAAAATGGGTTGTAGGATTGAAGATAATCTTAGAGAAATCAGGGTCAAGAGGTAAGAGAAGAAAAGCCAAAAAGGGGAGACAAAGTTCCTTTAACGTTCTTTCAACGACGGTGTGAGAAACCGATCACGTACAAACATCACCCGCATTTTCTTCCAGAAAAGGGTGCGTCAACAGTCTCAGTGGACACGTTTGGTAAGCCTCCCAGCAGGACTCCGGAGCGGATCCCTAACCAGACCATCCAGAATCGCAGACTAACGTCCGGGGCAGAGGCTGTTGGCCACGAGTAAGGCCAGAGAAAGCGGGACTTTCTGGTGGAAGTGCCAGCGGCTCTGAGGGACAGCGGAAGCTCCGACCTGTCCCCCTGCGGGATGTCCCAGGGAGGCGGGAGGCACGTTTTGGCCCGCATGACAAAGGAGCGGTCCAACGATCCACGTTTGGACTGAAATCTTAAATTTGGGTGGCACTCTACAGTTTGCAACCACTTTTATATGTGATCTCATGGAAGCCCTGCCCCTAGTCTGCAGTTTTGTACAGCTGCTCCCACTTGACGGTGACACCTGGACAGCCATGGTCACTCACCAATGGCAGGTAAGCGGCGGGGCCCAGACAACCCAGGGCTCCTGCCTCCAGGCCGCCGGAGGGCCCAAGCCGTGCGGGACCCGGGTTATGGCCCTGCCCCGCTGCTTCCCAGCTGTGTGAATGTAGGGAAGCTGCCGGACCCCTCTGAGCCCTATTTCCTTGCTTACAAAATGGATGCAGCCCCCGGGGTGGTTGTCGGGACTCAGGGAGCTCGCACAGGTGAGCACATGGCAGGTGATCACGCAGTCAAGCTGCTGTGTCCCCAGCACTCTACTGTTGTTATTCGTGGGAGGGGCCTGGAGCGGATGCCCCTCCGCTGGCTGGCGTGGACATTCTGCTTCTGGAGTTGAAGGTGGGCTTGGGGGTTGGAAACGGCCTGGCCTGAGCCTGTTCTGTCCCACAGGGTGCTTGTGACCCTGGCAGCCTGGGTGGTTCCCGACCCTCCGCTCACTGCTCACCCAGCCCTCAGGTCTTTGCTGGTCCTGAGCGAATGAAAAATGTCCCAGAGCTGAAACGACTTCTTTAAAACAACTTCCAAAAACAAAACAAAATGACTTCTCTGCTGGAGGGAACAGGATCTTCCCTTCCCCTCTTCTGCGCTCCGTGCTCTGGAATTTTTGGCCAGAAGTGAAAGAGAAAGGAAAGCCCTGCCTAGGCTGGGAAAGCTGGCGGCTACCACTTCCTGGAAGACAGTTCTGATACTAAGGGTTCCCCATTGTCAACCAGAATTGGGGACTTTCCAGAGGGGGTAGGGGCCCGGTGGTAAGTCAGGTGGTTGCACTACATGCCTCAAATACAGTTTCTGTCACTCCTGTTGTAATCGTTCAACCCGCAAACGTGCACTTGGTTCCAAATAAAATGTCAACTGCTTTGTGGAACAGTGAGGGGACTGAACACATACTGGTAGCTCAGAACTGAGCAACAGAAGTGCGGCCCTGAAAAGTAAGGACGTTCAAACGAATTCTGATTTCCAGTTTCTCTGGTGACCCAGAAAATATTTACCGAGCTCCTGCCGCATGCCGGGCCGGGCGTAGCACTCCTGGGCGGAGCCCGACTGTGGAAGGAGGCTTGTCAGTCCTGAGTCTCAGTGAGAATGCTCTGGAGAAAACCAGCCCCTACCAGCTTGGTAACGGCAGCTCGTGGGCCGGGAGGGCATCTCCAGGTTTCCGGCGGGAACCCGGTCAAGTTGGTCATCCTCTCTGGGCCTCATCCTTCTTGTCTTTAAAGGGAACACACCACTATCTCCCGGTGAGAATGAAAACCGAGAAACACAAAGCAAGCGCCTGGCCCAGCTCCTGGAATCTGGCGGACGCCCAGAAACACACTACATTTTTTCTATTGTTTAACTGCAACTAAAGGAAATTGCCGGGATTTTGCTTCCCGAACAGTGTTGGTGAGGAAATCAGAGAAGAATAAAAAAAGAAAAAAATTCCAAATTCTTGCCCACATGAAAAGTCACAAATAAGAAAATCCCCCCCTGTTATTTGGGAACGGGGACAGGCTGCCCGGACCCAGCGGAGGCCAAAGGACAGAGCAGCACCATGTGTGTGTGTCTCCCCGCCGTGTGGCCCTGCGCAGAGGCTGCCCGCCCCCCGGGCAGCGCTCACCTTGGTCTTGATCTGCTTGGCCGTGTCTGTGAGGAAGATGGAGGAGTTGGGGTCGCTGGCGCTCATCTTGGTCTGGGCCCCCTGCAGGGCGGGGAAGAAGGTCGAGTGCAGCAGGGCTGGCTTAGGGTAGCCGATCCTGGGGGCCACGTCTCTGGTCATCCTGAAGTATGGGTCCTGTGGGGAGGGAGGGGACAGTGGGAGAACCGGGCCAGCTACTGGCCCATGAGCAACCCCTGAGTGGGCCTCACAGTAATCCCCAAGCTTCCAGGGAGTTCAGAGAATCAGCTCCGCCCCGCAACACCTTTCAGACCCTCCTTTCCCACCGAAGAAGGCGAAGAACCCCCTGCAACGCCCAGGATGACACAGCCCTGGCCCTGCCTCCTGACCTGGTCGATGGCACACGGGATGAGGCACTGGACATCTGTCCGGTCTCGGAAGATCTGGGGGAACGAGTTGCTGAAGGAGGGAGCGGCCTGGATGGCAGGAAAACTGATCTTCCCTGGAAAGGAGGACAAAACACCTTTACACATGAGACCGCTTCCTGCTGAACTGGAAAAGGGGTGAACGAAAATCGGCCTTCTCCCCACTGGAAAAGTAACAGTCATTAAAGAAAACCTGAAAACTACAGAAGAGTAGAAGGAAGAAAAAAACCCCTGTAGTCCCAGTTTGTGTCTCTTTTCACCCATTTTCTCTCCCCTTCACACTCTGCATTTCAGTTGTGATTCTCCTCCGCTCTGTTCTTTACAGGTCCCACTTTGTACCATTTACCCACACTCTGCCCCATACACGTACCCGAGAGCCAGCCGTTCTCCACCCACTGGGCGTCTGGGTTGGTCCTCAGCTTTAATTATTCTAAATGATGACATCTTGGTACATAAAACTGTTCTCAATATTTTGGACGCTGCTGCTGTTAACACTGCTACTGCTATTTGCTTAGGCCTGCAGAAGCGGAACTCTGGGGTCAAAGGGCGTGGATCTTGGTGTGACCCCTGGTGAGTGGAGCCAGGCCAGTCCACCCCTCTACGCTGCTCAGGCATTTCCCAGATGGCCCACGTGCCTCCAGCCCCGAAATGCTGTCTCTGTGATGCTCTTTCCCGGCAGCTGTCTTCTCCCCTCTGCAGAAAGACACACCTCATTTCTGGGTTCCTTTCTGCCTCTGGGTGTCCACGTGGCAGCTGCCACTGGCACCAGCGCCCCCTCTGCAGCACTGCGCACCCCTGGCTCTGGCTCAGGGCCTTCCCTGGGCTCGTCTACACCCCAGGACTCTGTGGAGAAGGTGTCACTGTCGTCCCCGTTTTATGCACGTGGACACCAGGCTCACACTGCCTCTGTGGCCTCCCGGAACCAGTGCGCAGTCAGTAGTGGCTGAGCCAGGGCTCAAGCCCAGGTGTCTTGGCAGCAAAGTGTGTGCAGTTCCTCATTACGCCTGCTGTCTCCTTACTCACTTGGGGAAGCCTTCAGGGAGACAGCTCTCCACTCGAGGCCGGGATTCTCAGGGTTAAAAAACCCTTTCAAAAGCACAGGGTTTGGGCTTCCCTGGTGGCGCAGTGGTTGAGAGTCTGCCTGCCGATGCAGGGGACGCGGGTTTGTGCCCCGGTCCGGGAAGATCCCACGTGCCGCAGAGCAGCTGGGCCCGTGAGCCATGGCCGCTGAGCCTGTGCGTCCGGAGCCTGTGCTCCGCAACGGGAGAGGCCACAACGGTGAGAGGTCCACATACCGCAAAAAAAAAAAAAAAAAAAAAGCACAGGATTTATGCCCCAGTTGTCAGGAATGGATCTGACCGAAACATCAAAGGGTTCTGCTTATGTGCAAAGCCTCCCAGTAAGGCCTCTGTGCATTTCTCTCTGCACTCTTCCTTACAGGCCCCTCGCAGTGAGCCTGGAATGTGCTCCCCCCAAGCAGGCACACCCGGCACAGAGCGCCTGCAGGCACATCCTGGGAGCTGCCCAGGTTGGCAGCTACTAGGCCTGGGGCCGTGCACCCAAAATAAAGGGCAGGGGGTCCGGAGACCCAGCCACTAGTCTCAGGAGTGATTCTCAGCTCAAGGAGCTAAGGGTCTCAAAGGCAGGAAAGCCAATGAATCTGAAAGGGGCATGGAGGGAGATAAGGGAAAGGGACGTAAACGTGGGCAAAGGGGGCCTATCCGCTGGGGACAAGCCTGGAAGGAGAGTGAGGGAGGGGAGGCAGGGTGGGCTTCCCAGGGCCTCCAGTCAGGACCCTCCTTTTGCAGGTGGGGAAGCTGAGGTCCAGGGAGACAAAGATGGCAGGTTCCGGCCATAGAGCAGGCCCTCCTGCAGCCCCTGGGCCCCCACCAAGGCCTCCCACGCTGACTGGGGTCCCAGGGGCAGGTGGAGGACAGAAGTCATCTGTACCCTTCTCTTCCTTCTAAACCTTAAAACGGATGACTAAGGACAGGGACCGAGGGTGTCCCGAGGGAAGGCTCCACATGGCCCAGAAAAGGGGCCAAATGCATCACACCAGCTCTTCACGTTCCAGGGAAAACCCACGTATTTAAAGAGACAAATTGCAAATGCTCCCATCTCAGAGACAGCTCAGCCCCGGGCGGGCACCAAGCGCGCCACCTGCCTCCTGCTGAGCTCAGCTGCTTTCCGAGGGCGGCTGGGCGGGACCGCGGCAGCAGCGGCTCCTTACCGATGCAGTCACTGTCAGTGAAGCCGAAGATGCCCTTCACTTGGTTGAAGGTGACGTGCTTCTGTATCTTCACCACGTTCTTGTAGAAGCCTGGGCTCATCCTGCAAAGACAATCAGAATCAAACCCCGGACCCAGAGGGTGGCGTCCACCGAGGGCAAAGCAGCGGATGGTACAACATGGCAGGCCAGACACAGGCCGGGACACACTGGGGAGGAAGGCGCTGTGACGCCCCCTGCACGCAAAGATGCCTGCGGCAGGCGGGGCAAACACACCTCTACCTGTGGAAGGAAATCAACACGAAGCTGATAAGTAAATAAGGCAAGAACACTCCAGATTCAGTGGTGAACTCGGCGGCTACCATGAGATAGTTAAATTCTGCCAGGGTCACAGGCTGAGCATATGGGGCTTTAAGTTTGGGGCCCCAGTGCAGCTTTTCTGTTGAGACGGACTGTGTGCTTTCTCGTGGGAGATTTTACCATTGACCCTGGAACACGGGTCCACTTACACATGGTACTTTTCAATAGCTAACACTGCAGTGCTACATGGTCTTGGCTGGTTGAATCCACGGATGTGGGGAACCCAGGCTGTGGAGGGCAGACTGTGAGTCATACATGGATTAACCTCCTCATTGTTCAAGGGTATTTGCAACTTGTTGCTGGATGGAGTGTCCGGATACCAACTGACGGGCCCAGGAAGGAGGGTCTGTCTCAGTGCAGCTGGTCCTCCCTGCATGCGGCCACCACTGTCCCCTCCACCGTGGGGCAGCCAGGCTGTCCAGACAGGGCGAACTCTCCTGGGTAGTGAGCGGTGTGAAGACGAGGCCTGGATCTGTGGCAGCCATTCTGCTATTAGAAGGAACTAGGCTGAAGGGGCAGAATCCAGAGGGGCTTCTTACACTGCATCTTTTTTTTTTTTTTTTTTTTTTTTGCGGTACGCAGGCCACTCACCGTTGTGGCCTCTCCTGTTGCGGAGCACAGGCTCCGGACGCGCAGGCTCAGCGGCCACGGCTCACGGGCCCAGCCGCTCCGCGGCATGTGGGATCTTCCCGGACCGGGGCACGAACCCGTGTCCCCTGCATCGGCAGGCGGGTGCTCAACCACTGCGCCACCAGGGAAGCCCTTACACTGCATCTTTTGACTAACATATTCAGCAGCTTTTCCTCCAGGCCCTATTATGTGTCAGGCACCATAAAGATAGAGGGAAAAGGCGGGAAAGCTGCTGTTTACTATCAGGGGGCAGGAGCTGAGCTGAGCGTGGGAGATACACTGCCACTGCCCAGCTCCCCTGTGAGGCGGCATCTTCGCCTCCACTTTTACAGAGGCTCAGAGAGGTTAGGGTCATAGACCTAGTGAATCTAGCACCTGGGATCCAAACCTAGGCTTGTCTGGCGCCAAGGCCTGTGCTTTTCTCACCACATCTCACAGCGTTTGAGGAGTTTAAGGCTTCTGGCCCTGACGGAGGGCCACCGAACGCCTCTGGGCAGGCAGGGGGTGAGGGTCAGAGTGCATGGATGCCGGCTGCCGGGGTCTAGGGCAGCCACAGGCAGGGAGGCCGGCAAAGGCCAAGGCCACCGCAGCAGGGTCTGTCTGAGTTGAGCAGAGTTGCACTCAGACAGGGAGCAAGGGCGGGGGAGGGATGGTGGCTTCCACTTCAGCCCTGGGGCACCGGCCAGGGTGGGGACAGTGCTGCGGAGGATGCACCAGCAGCAATGGAAGCAAGCAGAGCGCCCAGCACAGGTCGGCCCCCGACGCCCCCCGAGGTACAGTGAACACAGCAGAGAGCAGAGTGGGGTGACCACCTGGAGAGACGCCCGCTCGCTCATCCTGCTGGGGCGCGAGCTACCTCCCGTGCCAGGGCTCTCCTGGCGGAAAGCAGCGGGCCTCATGCTGCCTACGCCTGGCGAGGACCAGCGCTGTCCGCCACCGGGGGGGTGGGAGGGTGGGCGAGAACTCCGTGCATCCTGGGGTTGAGGCGACTGTCAATGCCGGTCCCCTGGGCAGATCAGCCGGTAGGCCCATCCTTTTCTATGTGGGGTCATGCTGCATAAGATGGCCTCCAAGCTCCACAAGCAGGGAAAGTCTATAGCATCCCTAGTATCAGAAGCAGTACTTGTGAAGAAGACCGCCTTGACCGTTCCTGGAGGCCGGGTCGCTTTCTGGCTGCACTGAGAGCATGGCCACACCCTGCCAACCCCCCGGGGATGTCTGTCCCCCGGGCTCGCCCCTGCGCCGATGCAGCGTGACGCACCCCGAGTCTTCGCCTTGGGGACCAGGCACAGACCCAGCCGCACCCGGTAAATGAGGACTGGGTGCCAGTTTGCCCCTCGAGAACACCTGCCCTTCACACTCGCACAGCCTGGAGAACATGGCCTGGGTTTCCTCACACAGGCAGCCAAATGAGTGACGGGGTTCTAAGTTGGAAGAGATTTTCCAGAGAGACACCGAGCGCTCGCCAGGGCCAGGCTCTGCTGGAAGCACTGCACGTGCAGCGGTTCAGTGGTCGTCCTCGTGACCCTGCGGCGTAGCTGCTCCCGCCCACCAAGCTGACCATCTTCTGTCCTGTCTGCTCTCCCTCTGTCCTCACAACGCTCATCTCACCTGATTTACCACCTGTTAACTCCCGTTAGAGAGAACCTGACAGAGCGGCTGGATAACTGTCTTGGCTGCTGAACCCCCAGCATCAGCCTGACACGTAGTAGATGCTCAATAAACACTTGTCCAACACTCACTGCCCAAGTCACACAGCAGGTGGCAGTCAGGACGCGAGCCCAGGCAGAGCACTGTGAATCCCTTGGCTAGACCACCCCTCACTACCACTAACCTCCCACTGCATAGGAAAACGGGGGCCCAGAGAACTGAAGGACTTTCCCACAGGAACCAAACCCAACCCAGAACACAGCTGGGTCTGGAGCACTGGCTTTCAGATTCCCGGAGCAGTATCCTTCCACCCCTCGGGGGTCCTGGCAGGAAGGCCCCCCTGGGCCCAAACGTGTCGGGGGACAGGGTGGAGGGAAGCCTCAGCCCCAGCACCAACTCCTTCTCCCATGGAGCCCCCCGAGAGGGTGGAGGACGCTTTGTGAGTTTCTTGTTCCTAAGGGAGATTGGCTTGGGAAGGAGCTTTATGAAGTCAGAGATTTAGATTTTGAGTTAAACTTCAAGAAAGAAAGTAAAATGCTTGAGTGTTTAGAAGGAACTCGTAAAGGGAAAAAGACACTTGAAAACAGACTTAAACATTTAAATGTCCCTCCTAACTTTAGGTTCAACATAAAATACCTAAGAAGAGCTAGGACAGGCCCTTTGTCTGGGTTTTCATCTTTACTCCATGTTCATAAAGAAAAAGGAAGTTCTTAGGGAGCAAAGGTGGCAGAATTGAAGCTGCAGGTACCAAAAAAGACAGGGTGGAAACCAGTCGCCACAGATGCCACATTCTCTCAGAACGAGCTGAAATCACGGTGGGCCACTGTGGTCTCCTCACGCGGACTGTTCAAAAGTTCCCGCCCCCGCCCCGACATTCCCACAGACTCGTCAGAGGCATTTGTTTCTGTCCCAGCAACATCTCAGCACCGCAGCGGGGACTTCGTTTTGCTCAGTGCTATGTTCTCGGGGCCTCGGGGGGCACCTGCCGCAGCGAGCACCCCACGACCGCTGCTTTACTGGTCTAGTGCGAGAGGACAACCCCTCACACTGCACCAGAGGGGGGCCCGGGGCGCAGGGGGACCAGAGAGGGGTACCTAAATCTGGCCACAGGAGGGACAGCTCCCAGGAGAAGGCGGTGCTTGACCACGCGTTTGGAAGACAGCATAGGGATCTGTGGAGCTGGGAGTCCCAGGGTCAGGGCAGAGAGGAGCAGAGACAAAGGCGAGGGTGTGGAAGAGCAAACCGTTCTGTCTAGCCGGAGGGGGCGGTGACCAGAGAGGAACACAGGCCAAGTCACAAGGGGCTGGTGTGCAAAGGAGAAAGCGAGAACTTTACCCTGATGCTGACGGAGAACCAGGAAAGCTGTGAGCAGCCGACTGAGCCGCGCCTGCCTTTTAGAAAGAGCGCTGGCTGGTGGGGACCAGAGGCCGAGAGGGGCCGCGGGGGGGGGAAGAGGCTGCACAAAAGGGTGCCAGTGGCCGCGTGATGCCGGCACTGCCTTGTCCTAAAAAGAGCAGCAGAACCCATGGCGTGTCTCTGGGTTCAAGCAGCTGAATCAGGTCCTTTTAAGGACGGGGGAGCGAAATAAAACTAAGTGTCATGAAAATGATAATAACGGTGGGAGCTAAGGTCGCATCTAGCCCTGTTTCATGGACCAGACTTGCTGACTCACAGACCCTGAAGAGAGGAGACCTGGGACTCGAACCCAGGTCTGTTTTCCTCCCTTGGAAGGTCACGTTTCTTCATGGACCCCACAATGCCTCTGTGCCCACAAGAGAGTGATTTAAAAAATATAACAGGGGGCTTCCCTGGTGGCACAGTGGTTGAGAGTCCGCCTGCCGATGCAGGGGACGCGGGTTCGTGCCCCGGTCCGGGAAGATCCCACGTGCCGCGGAGCGGCTGGGCCCGTGAGCCATGGCCGCTGAGCCTGCGCGTCCGGAGCCTGTGCTCCGCAGCGGGCGAGGCCTCAGCAGTGAGAGGCCAGCGTACCGCAATTAAAAAAAAAAAAAAAACAGGTAGAATTAGAAAATTCATTCATTTACTGGCTGCTAGAAAGGTCAGATTTCATACCAAGGCATGTATGTCTCTCAATGGCTACAAAGCTACCCCTTCGATTTCAGCAGTTACAAAGGGGCCCCTTCTGGGGCAACGTTAACCAGCAAGCTCCTCTGCACTGGCTGATCATGCAGCCCTTTGGTGTCTCCACTACACCCTGTCTGGGCCTCTAACGAATCTCCTAACAGGGGCCACACTCCAGCAGCAAGGCGGGCTCTCAATCACTGTCCCCCATGGACGGCCAGAGCCGTGCAGGGGGCACCACACCTTAGGGGTTCATGCAATATTCGGTGACCTGAAGACCGTTCTTCTTGGGACGGCGGACAGACTCTTAACTTTTCTAACACACTTCTTGGTAGTCGTCTGGAATGAAGTTCAAAACCGCAGAAGTTACAGTTTGAGGACTTCCAGAAGGAAATCTTTTGGACTATTAAGTGTCCGGTTTAACTAGACTGTGAGGGAACTGTGTCACCTGTGAGTCTTTTCTCTGTAGGGAAAAAGGGACACCGAGAAAGAGAAAGACACCCGAATTGGCACAACCGACCATCTGTGGAGAGAAACTACGACACAGACGCACATCTGTCACAAGCTGAGGATGGAAATCTTATTTGTCAATAAACCAATAAACCAGACCGTAACATTTAATAAAGGAAGAAAAACATCTTCCAGACCTCGAGATGCTTCAGGTGTTTCAGCTGCAGCCGTGGCCGCGATGATTTGTCTACAATCTGCATCTACTGATTTAAAAGGCAGCCGGGCGTTCTCTCCTTACCCCATGTAGTCAAGGTCAGAGAAGATGAAAGTCTTCCTGATGTCAAAGCCGCAGGCGATGATGTCCTTGGCGTTCTCCACAGTGTAGCCATAGGCCTGGTCCAGGGTCAGGTCCTTCCATAGGTACTTCTCGTCGTCGGTCATCTGGATGACCAAGGGCACGTGGAACACATCCTGCAGCCACCTGAGAGACGGGCGAAGGAAGGCCGTCATCCCACTTCCCTGCAGAAAACTGCCACTGTGCCTCTGCTAACAACGTATGTCAAAACGTCCCTGCCCACAAAATCACACGCTCTGATCACGGTGTGCATTTGACTCCCGTTAATAAGGGCTACCACTGTTTATTACCGTGTCAGCTCTGTGCTGGCTTCCCTGCACACTTTGTTTTGAAGCCTTACGAGAACGGCAGGCGGTAGGTATTATTACTCCCTCTGGCAGATGTGGAAACGAAGGCCCAGAGAAGTAACTCTTCTATGGTCACATGGACAGGGGAAGAGGATGACGCAGGTCCACGGACTCCAAAGCAGGGCTCTCTCCACCACCCACAACCCGCTGAAGCGACCCCAGGAACAGGGTGAAGAGAAGCCACAAAGGCAGCAACTCCCCCAAGACCTCGGTTGTTCCAGCAGACGTACATGAGTTCTGTCTTGTCAGTTCTAGACAAGGTTTGTGGCTAATATTTCTTTTCCTTTTATTGGCAAAATAATACATTTATTATCTAAGATTGGCAGACACACTGCTGATTTAGTCTCTCCATGGTTCAAAAGAATTTCAAAATAACAAAATAATTTTATACACCATACTCGATCAGTAATGTGACTAACATTTCTGATTCACTAATACAAGTGAGAAGAGTCATACAATGCAATACTTACTTTGTGAAGATAAACGGGATGAGGTGACCTACGTGCATTGCTTCAGAAGAGGGGCCCCTGCCCGTATACAGATAAAATGGTTTCTTATTTTCATAGGCATCAAGAATTTGATGCATGTCTCTAAAGGAAAAAGGGGAAAAGAAAACAGTGTGATGTTCTGAGAAAAAAATCACGGTGTGAATGCTCATTTGGAAATGATAAACAGACAAAACAACCCGGATAATCACTAGAGCTTGTTATCCTTGGCGCTTATGCTATAAAAACGACAGGAAACTTCTTCTGAACTGGTTCTCCTGTGATTGTTTTAAAAGTGTAAGACATGCAGGTTGGGAATAATGTATTTAAATGTTGGTCAGCCACTGGATCTCTCTTGGAATTCCTCCAAGTATTGATGTTGACATACTGCCTGCTTCACACACTTTCCTGGGAGTCACACCAGGCTAACACCACCTAGTCCTTGTTGAGAACCACGCAGCGCCGACATTCTGCTGGCCCAGACGGGGGAAATCGCAGGGCTCCCGCAGTCCTGACTTAGGGAGGGAAGTAAGGGATGCCCCCAGGTGGAGATCTGCTTTGGGCTCCCTCAGCTACACTGGGACCAGGTGTCTTCATCTGGGAGTTATTCTGGAATCATCCACCCTCCACAAGGACTGGGGTCCACTGACAGTGCACATGAAGAGGCCTCCTCCCTGGCGGTGCATCAGAATCACCTGGCCAGCTGTTTCCATACCACATCTGCCTGAGGTGTGCCTCCACAGACTCTGGTCCAGTGGGTCTGGGGTGACGTCTGGGAATCTGTATTTTTAAAACCCCTGCCGGTTCAGAATGGCCATCATCAAAAAATCTACAAACAATAAATGCTGGAGAGGATGTGGAAAAAGGGAACCCTCTTGCACTGTTGGTGGGAATGTAAATTGATACAGCCAGTATGGAGAACAGTATGGAGGTTCCTCAAAAAACTAAAAACAGAACTGCCATACGACCCGGCAATCCCACTACTGGGCATATACCCTGAGAAAACCATAATTCAAAAAGAGTCATGTACCACAATGTTCATTGCAGCTCTATTTACAATAGCCAGGACATGGAAGCAACCTAAATGTCCATCGACAGGTGAATGGATAAAGATGTGGCACATGTATACAGTGGAATATTACTCAGCCATAAAAAGAAATGAAACTGAGTTATTTGTAGTGAGGTGGATGGACTTGAAGTCTGTCATACAGAGTGAAGTAAGTCAGAAGGAGAAAAACAAATACCGTATGCTAACACATATGCATGGAATCTAAGAAACAAAAATGTCATGAAGAGACTAGGGGTAGGACGGGAATAAAACACAGACCTACTAGAGCATGGCCTTGAAGATACGGGGAGGCGGAAGGATAAGCTGTGACGAAGTGAGAGAGTGGCAGGGACATGTATACACTACTAAACGTAGGGTGGATAGCTGGTGGGAAGCAGGCGCATGGCACAGGGAGATCAGCTCGGTGCTTTGTGACCACCTAGAGGGGTGGCATAGGGAGGGTGGGAGGAAGGGAGACACACCAGGGAGGAGATATGGGGACATATGTATATGTATAACTGATTCACTTTGTTGTAAAGCAGAAACTAACACATCATTGTAAAGCAATTATACTCCAATAAAGATGTTAAAAAAAAAAGATAGAAGGAGTGTTATTCATATAATAAACTCCTTTCAACCATACCAAAATTTATGTTACTTAAGTGACTTGTGGAAAGCCCCTAGGTAACCTAAGGAGGCGGCCGGTTCCCAGGGGAGCTAACTCTGATTAGAGGGTTGGAACTTTCAGTCCCCCCTGCCTTCGCCCCACTTTCTGGGGAGGGCGGAGGGGCTGGATGCTGAGTTTAATTACCAGTGGCCAGTGATTTAAATAATCACATCTATGTAGTGAAGCCTCTATAAAAACCCAAAGGACAGCTTCAGAGAGCTTCCGGATTGGTGAACACAGGGAGAAGTGGGGAGAGAGGAGCCCAGGGAGACCATGGAAGCGCTGTGCTCCCACACACCTTACCTCGTGCACCTCTTCCATCTGCCTGTTCTTGAATTATACCCTTTTATAATAAACTGGTAATCTAGTAAGTAAAATGTTTGCCTGACTTATGTGAGACGCTCTGGCAAGTTCACTCCATGAAGCAGTCATGGGGCCCTCTGATTTATGGCACGGGTAACAGTCTGGACTCGCAATTCCTGTCTGAAGGAGGGAGGTGGGGGACAGTCTTGTGGGACTGAGCCCTTAACCCGTGGGATCAGACGCTATCTCCAGGTAGACAGTGTCAGAATTGGGTTAAATGGTAAGACACCAGCTTGTGCTGCAGAACCTCCTGATGTGTGGAAACCCCACATATCCGGGATCAGAAGTGAAGCAGAGCTGCAGTGAACACTGAGCTAGAGGAAACACACAGGAGTGCACTTTCCCTTCAGAAACAGCAATGAACAATCCAAAAAGGAAATGAAGAAAACGCTATTTTCAACAGCATCAAAACAAACAAAATCTTAGGAATAAATCTAACGAAAGTAGTGCAAGGCTTGGGGCTTCCCTGGTGGTGCAGTGGTTAAGAATCCACCTGCCACTGCAGGGGACACAGGTTTGAGCCCTGGTCTGGGAAGATCCCACATGCCACGGAGCAACTAAGCCCGTGTGTCACAACTACTGAGCCTGCGCTCTAGAGCCCACGTGCCACAACTGCTGAAGCCTGCACGCCTAGAGCCCGTGCTCCGCAACAAGAGAAGCCACTGCAGTGAGAAGCCCGCGCACCGCAACGAAGAGTAGCCACCCGCTCACCGCAACTAGAGAAAGCCCGCGCACAGCAACGAAGACCCAACGCAGCCAAAAATAAATAAATAAATAAATAAATAAATAAATTTATTTTAAAAAAAGGAAGTGCAAGACTTGTACACTGAAAACTATAAAACACTGCTGGAAGAAACTAAAGACCTGGTGAATGGAAAGACATTCTATGTGCATGGATAGGAAGACTTGATATTTTAAGATGGCAACACTCCCCAAACTGATCTATAGATTCAGTGCAATCCCTACCAAAATCCTAGCTGCCTTTTTTTCTTTTTCTTTTTTTTTTTTTTTTTTACAGAAATTAGCAAGTTGATCCTAAAATTCACTTGGAAATGCAAGGGACCTAGAACAGCCAAAATAATCTTGAGAAGAACAAAGCTGGAGGACTCACACTTTCCAGTGTCAAAACTTACTATAAAGCTACAGTAATCAAGACTATGTAGTATATTTAATAAACCCTTAAATATATCGTCAATTGATTTTCAACAAGGGTGTCAAGAAAATTCAACAACAGTCTTCAAAAAATGGCGCTGGGACAACTGGATATTCACGTGCCAAAGACTGCAGTTGAACCCTCCCTCACATATATACAAAAATTAACTCAAAATGGATCAGAGACCTAAATGTAAGGGCTAAAAGAATAAAACTGTTAGAAGAAAAAACAGGTGTAAATATTCATGACCTTGAATTAGGCAATGGTTTCTTAGATATGACACCAAGCAACAAAAAACAAACAAAACAAAACTGGATTTCATCAAAATTAAAAACTTGTGCTTCGGGCTTCCCTGGTGGTGCAGTGGTTGAGAGTCCGCCTGCCGATGCAGGGGACACGGGTTCGTGCCCTGGTCCGGGAAGATCCCACGTGCCGCAGAGCGGCTGGGCCCGTGAGCCATGGCCGCTGAGCCTGCGCGTCCGGAGCCTGTGCTCCGCAACGGGAGAGGCCACAACAGTGAGAGGCCCGCGTACTGCAAAAAAAAAACCAAAAAAAACTTGTGCTTCTAAGGACACTGTAAATAAAGAGCTAATATTTGCAAATCAAGTATTTGATAAGAAACTAGTATCCGGAATATATAAAGAGCTATTACAACTCAGTAATAAAAAGATAAATAACCCAATTAAAAAGTTGGCAAAAGATCAGAAGAGACAGTTCTCTAAAGAATATATAAAAACAGCCAATGAGCACATGAAAAGGTTCTCAACATCATTAGTCATTACGGAAATACAAATCAAAATCACAATGAAATACCACCTCACACTTACTAGGATGGTTATGGAAAAACACAAAATGGAAAATAATAAACGTTGACGAGGATGTGGAGAAATTGGGACCTTTGCACTTTGCTGGTGGGAATGCAAAATGATGCAGTCGCTGCGGAAAAGTTTGGAAGTTCCTCAAAAAGTTAAATGGTTAATTTATGACCCAGCAGTTCCACTCCCACGTACACACTGAAGAGAACTTAAAATATATGTCCATATAAAAGCCTGTATACAGGACTTCCCTGGTGGCGCAGTGGTTAAGAATCCTCCTGCCAATGCAGGGGACACGGGTTCAAGCCCTGGTCTGGGAAGATCCCACATGCCGTGGAGCAACTAAGCCCGTGCGCCACAACTACTGAGCCTGCGCTCTAGAGCCCACGTGCCACAACTACTGAAGCCCTAGCGCCTAGAGCCCGTGCTCCGCAACAAGAGAAACCAGCGTGATGAGAAGCCCGCCCACCGCAATGAAGAGTAGTCCCCGCTCACCGCAACTAGAGAAAGCCCACACACAGCAACGAAGACCCAACACAGCCAAAAATAAATAAATAAAATAAATAAATTTATTTTTAAAAAAATAGCCTGTATACAAGTGTTCAGAGAAGCATTATTGATAACCCCAAAGTGAAAATACCCCAAATGTCCATCAACTGTTGAATGCGGGGGTGGTGGTGGTATGTCCATTCAATAAAATATTTTTCAGGTATGAAAAGGAGTGAAGTACTGACATGATACATCATGGAGGAACTTTGAAAACATGATGTTAAGTGAATGAAGCCAGACACAAAAGGCCACATGTGGTATGATTCTATTTATACGAAATGTGCAGAACAGGCAAATCCATGGACACAGGAAGTAGGTTAGTGGTTGCCAGTGGTGCTGGTGGGGAGGGAGGAATGGGGAGTGACTGCTAATGGGTAGAGGGTTATTTTTTGGGGTGAGGAAAATGTTCTGGAATTAGACAGTGGTGATGGTTGCCAACCTTGTGAATACACCAAAAAAACCACTGAATTATGTACTCTCAGAAGGTGAATTTTTATGTCATGTGAATTAAATCTCAATTAAGGAAACAGCTTTGATTGTATTCTGCCCGGAAAGAGGGCTGAGCAGGGCTTGGAGTTCTCTGCCTGCAAAATTTAAAGTGTTCGGCAGACTGCCGAGCTCTGTCCTGCACGCGCTCTCTGTAACCCTGACGTGCGGGCAGAACAGAACAACCCTACCTCGGACTATAAACCCCACGAACATGGCCTTGAACCCAAGGCGACGTGTGGGGTGGGAGGGGCAAGACCTCGCTCAGAAGCCGCCTGTTCTCTGACGTTATCTGCATGGAATTTACAAGCTCAGGCAGGGATGTTCTGTGCACGTTCGCTCTACTAGTTTCTCTTTCTTAAAAAAATTTTTTTAACTTTAAATTTTATATTGGTGTATAGCCGATTAACAGTGCTGTGATAGTTTCAGGTGCACAGCAAAGCAACTCAGCCATACTATTAGTTTCTCTGTGGCTATTATTTATGAGTAGGCCAGTACAATAGGAGGAAGAAGTATGTAATTTCAGGAAGCCTCCTGCTTATCTCACGGGAAATGCTGAACTTGGACACGTTCATCTCTTTTGTTTTGTGACATTTTATAGTTTACAGCACGTAACCTGGCATGAATCTCATCTGCTGTGCACTTGACCTCCACCTTGTGAGGCGGGCAGTTTACCGAGGAATGAACTAAGGGCCAGAGGTGAAGGGACGGGCAGCGCCCCACGGCCAGTTACTGGCAGGACAGGAGGTGGAGCCGGCCTTATGCCAACCGGCAGCCACTGCCCCCAGGGACCTGGAAGTTGGAGGGAACAGCATACTGATAGTTTTCTTCATTAAAGGAAGAGGAGGGATGGGAGGTCCTGCAGTGAGAAGACCCTGACCTGTGCGAGAAGAAGATTCCCCTGCGCAGGAAGCGGTGCGGCCTCTGACCCGTGGCTCTCTCTATTCGGTTTATCAGCTCCTTGTCAATTTTACTGCTTCCGAACCGCACTGGAAAAAAAAAGAAGAGATGCCAATCTTAGGTGGTGGGAGGTTTGGGTGTGGTGATACTGCTGCAACGAGAGGGAAAGACCTGTGATCCACACACAGTCTCAACAGATCCAGCCCTCTTTAGGCCTTAGGCTCTGGTCCCTTCCACCAGCCCAGAGTGGAGGTCACAGCCAGCAGAACAGAAAATAAATTACAGAACAAAATGCTCTTTTGTCTGGGACTGGATTCTGACAGGAAACAGACCCAGAATGCAGTTTAGCTAGCAACTCCAGGCAACCACACACACACATCCACCCACCCCCAGACACATACCCACCCACCCATGCCCCTGCTGCTTATGGCTTATTAAGGTATAATTTATATTCACTCACAACCATAAATTTAAATAGTCTTTAACCGAATTAACGGCCGTCTTCAAGAGAATTTTCCCTCATTGCTAGTCTATACATAAATCGTGGAAAATGGCTTAGACTTAGGTAAGAACATTTTAGTTCTGTTTCTCTTTTGACAGCCATCAATGATCTCAGAGTAAGGGTTTTCCTGAGCAGGAAGCCCTCCAATGAAGGGCTTGGCAGTGAGGACCCGCCACCTGTGAGGAGTCATCTTTCTGAAGCTGACTTCCAGCTGTTTAGCTCCACACTTATTATCGCTGGAGGAGAAACCTTAAGTCATCTATGACTGACTTGTACCCACTAAGTTAAAGACAATTTAAATGACTGCAAAGATGCCCAGTTCAATGGACCTTGCCCAAGTTCTGAATTGCTCAAAAAAAGGAAAAAGCTTCTACTCAGCTGTCTACCGTAAATCATTGTTTTGAGATTTATTTTATATTGTTATGTTAATTAAAAATAATCCTCTGGGAATATAATGCCCCACAAAAGACTTTAGGATCTATTTTTCCTCCTGGCATTGAAGCTTGACTGGATGTATGATTAATTCAAATTAGAAAACATCAGTGCAATCACTCCTAAAAGCTGGGGCTTTTCCCGTAACGTACCGATGAGCTTGTCATAGTCAATGCCTTTTGCACTGCTTGTCTGTACTGTCCACGGGTCCACAAAATCCTCGCCTGCTTCTGTGACATCCAGGCCACTATCACTCCCAGGTGCCGGGTCCCTTGGAGGACAGTCAGCCTTGTAATCCTCCCCCGTGGCAGCTTTGTAGCTCATTTTCAAGGATAACAACATCTTCACTGCGGAATCAATTTCATCCTGTACAAGGGAAGTAAGGGTGAAGGCTGAACGTATCAACAATGGCTAACATTTGCTGAATGTTACTGCTGTGTGGCAGGCGTCGTGCTAACTGCGTTCACACACATCATTTCCTTTAGCCTTGCAACAACCCTACGAGGAAGGAGTCATTGTCACTGTCCTTTTCCAGTTGAAGAACGTGCGACTCAGAGAGGTGAAGGAGCTTGCCCATGGACACACAGCAAGTCACAGGCCTGAATGTATTTTATTTTATTTTTTAAAATAATTTTTAAAAAATTTATTTATTTTATTTATTTATTTTTGGCTGCGTTGGGTCTTCGTTGCTGCGTGCGGGCTTTCTCTAGTTGCGGAGCACGGGCTTCTCATTGCGGTGGCTTCTCTTGTTGCAGAGCATGGGCTCTAGGCGCGTGGGCTTCAGTAGTTGTGGTATACGGGCTCAGTAGTTGTGGTATGCGGGCTTAGTTGCTCCGCGGCATGTGGGATCTTCCTGGACCAGGGCTCGAACTCGTGTCCCCTGCATTGGCAGGCGGATTCTTCACCACTGCACCACCAGGGAAGCCCCTTTGTTTTTTTATCTGTTGATCTAGTGCTACGGACTACTACCACAAACACTATAGGATACGTGTAGTGACACAATTTACACCGTTGTTTATGACAGAGTTAATGTGCTAAATGTTACTTAAACACCACCAATGCCAGCGAACATATGGGACAAGCTCCACTAATCAATTACACTGAGCTCTGCATTGGAACTTGTTTTTACAATCCACACAGGTTGAGATGAATATTTATGGAAACTTAAACAACGATGCCACCAAGGACAGCAACAGCAACTCAAGTAGACACTGTGAAAACAGATAAAGGCAAGGAAAAAATATAGACTTTCAGGTCATAAATTAAGGAGGGATTCACTGGGAAACAGTTATGCTACAGCATTTTGGAATCTTATCAAGCTGTCTAAAGTGTTTGCACATTTAGTGTTTTAAAATAAGCATAAGAAAAACAAATGTAAAATGTATCCCTGGGTAAGCTGGAAACCTGTTAAAGACCTCCTCTTCCAGGAGCCCACACTAGCCACCCCTGGAAGCCTGGCATTTAAAAAAGCAAACCTAATTAAGCAGATTAGTCACGCTATGCCCTAAAGCTCTGTTCCCATAATCGGCCTTGCTGGGTTAGATCCCAAAGAACATACACAGTCCAATTTGCTTGCCAAGGGAAATACAAACACTTCCATTCAGAGTTGACACATAATGTGCTATAAACTGGGCTTCCCAGTGGAGAAACATCACAGCACCAAACTCCATTCAGAGACAGCTCCTCCGTCAGGTAGGGCACCCGGGCCACAGAGGACTGTTACTGTAGGGTGATCTCACAAGCACAGATTTGTGTTTCAAACTCCAAAACCATCTGGAATTCGTCGTTTAAACGAGTCAGAGTTGTGGCATCAATAGCCCCATGGATAGACCTCATGCAAGAGATAGGATGTTGGCCTACCTTAGACAGGCAAGCATGTTTTCCTCACCTCATTACGGCAGTGCCTACGCTGTTCTTGCAGCAGAATAAAGGCTTAGGAAGCATGGTCTATCGAGGTATCTATGGGAGAATTACCCTGCTTTGAAGTGCCCTGCAGTCACTACCCTTTAATCACCAGCCGTGTGACATTCATACTCTATGTGGCCTAACTCAGCTTCCAAATAGGTGGCTGTTTGAAAGTCAAACATCTAAGCAGGGTCCCAGTTCAAGGACCACCTGTTAACTGGAGTGGGACCGAAACAGACAAGCAGGCTCGTCTTGTCTGTTTTCTTGTTCTCAATCTAACATGGACAAGGACATTGAAACAGATTTTAAAAGCTGACATTCTGAAAAAAGCCAGACACGAAAGACTCTATATACTCTACCTGATTAAATAAAGTTCCAACACAGGAGGAACTATCCATGGAGGCCTCTCTTGGGAGGGTAGAGGCAGGGCCTGAAGCGGCCTGAGGGTGGCTTCTGTGTCGTTTCTCCATCTGGATGCTGGTTACACAGGTTTGGTCATTTTGTGAAAATTCAGTGAGCTGCCTGTTTGTGATCTCCGTATTTTTCTGAACGAATGGTGTATTTCAATTTAAAAAGTTTACTTAAACTAAAAGGAGAAGAAAAAAGGCTCTGTTCTCTATCTTAACCCCTATGATCCAGTGTCATCTCTTGAATCCTGCTCAAACTGTCTCCCATCAGAGCCCCCAGATTCCAACCTACCCACCAGGAGAAGCTTTGTGAGCTACTGCTTCTGAAAGCAGTGGGTGTTATTCTCTTGGTACATGAAGCAGAAAGAACACCGAGGAACATGACCTGGACAGACGGCAGAGAGAGTGGAGGAAGAGCCTGCGGCACCCTCACTGGACCAGTGACACCCGAGTGGCTCAGCTATCTCACTTAAAGTGAATTTCCAAAACATCAGGTGCTTCTAGTATGATACATTTCAGGGTCAGATACAAATTTACGCCATTTAACTCTGGTTTCATCATGTAACCTCTGACCTCTCACGTTGTGTCAGCTGACTATGCATTAGTCAAAGACCACCCTCAAAAGAGTTATTCTAAACTGTGTTAACAATGTTCGTTGTAGCACTGTTTATAGTAGCCAGGACATGGAAGCAACCTAAGCGTCCACTGACAGATGAATGGATAAAGAAGATGTGGTGCATACATACAATGGAATATTACTCAGACATAGAAAGGAATGAAACTGAGTTATTTGTAATGAGGTGGATGGACCTAGAGTCTGTCATACAGAGTGAAGTAAGTCAGAAAGAGAAAAACAAATACCGTTTGCTAATGCACATGTATGGAATCTAAGAAAACGGTACTGATGAACCTAGTGACAGGGCAGGAATAAAGATGCAGACGTAGAGAATGGACTTGAGGACACGGGAAGGGAGAAGGGTAAGCTGTTACGAAGTGAGAGAGTGGCATGGACATATATACACTACCAAATGAATAGATAGCTAGTGGGAAGCAGCCACATAGCATAGGGAGATCAGCTCGGTACTTTGTGACCACCTAGGGGGGTGGGATGGGGGGCTGGGATAGAGAGGGTGGGAGGGAGACACAAGAGAGGAGATATGGGGATATGTGTATATGTATAGCTGATTCACTTTGTTATACAGCAGAAACTAACACACCATGGTAAAGCAGTTATACTCCAATAAAGATGTTAAAAAAAAAACATGTTAAGTATTGTTTGCTAAAATGCTGAACATAACTGGAGTCACTAAGAGTTACTAACTAAAAGCATGTATTAACATTATTCAAATTTAACGTTAAATGACAAAAATATCACTGTCAGGTTCCTAAAATGGGTTTATAGACGAAATGATCAACATTTCAGTCCTTTATCTATTTTAGGTTTTCAGATTTTTTTTTTCTTTTTAAACAACTTAGCCTCATCTATTGACCCTTACCTGGTGTTGTAAACCCCTTTCTGTGAATAATCAACTCCTTCTTTTGGAGATCACTATTTCTTTCTTTTAAAATGTAATGGATTATTTAGGGTCCAAACAGTCAAAGTAAACACTGGAGTGACTGTGAGACGGTTGATACCATCTGCTGAGAACCTAGGAAGAGAGTTTTGAAAAGATGACGACAGGGATGGGAAGTGACAGACGAGGAAGTCATGGACACGAAGAAGCTGGGCGACCGAGGGTGAAAGGAAGTGCTCAGGTGACGGTTACAGACGCAGACTGAATGGCTTACACTTCTAAAACCCACTGCAGCAGCAGCAAAGAGATCTTTAAAAAAGGCATAACCCACGAGGACCAAGGGAACAGGAAGAGGATGACAGCAACGAGATCCAGAAGCTGGAAAGCGGAGGGGTGAGTGGTACCTGACTGGACACAGGAGAAGAACAAATGCTAAGACAACATGGGGACCCTGGGCCGCGACCGGACTTACACGGCTGTGGAATCCGTGAGAGGTTTGGGCGTTGGCGGCCTAGATACTTAGAGAAGTGAGGGTGAAAGCGGGCTATAAAACTGGGAGCGCTGGTTGAAAGTCTGTGTAAGAAGCAGTTATTGAGATCTCCCCCCTACCCGGTACATCCCCCCTTCCTCCATCCAGAGGTTTAGTGTCTCATCAAGGAGAGGAAAAGGTGTCCAGACTGGAGGCACTTTGCCCAGAGGGGGCGGAGGCAGCGCACCGAGAACAGGGGCTGCAGCGAGGGGTCACAAAGGCCAGCTCCTCTGCCCCACTCAGCTCGCAGTGCTGGAGGCTGGACCCGCACCCTCTGGACAGCAAACTGCGAGTACTCTCTGGGGACTCTACAAGCCTCAAAGAAGAGCTCTAAAGACCCTGACACTGAAGCCTTCCCAAGGCAAGGGAGCAGTGTGGCTGCCATCCAGGGGAGGGAGAGCTACACGACAAGCTCCTCCCAGCGCTGAGCGCTCCGTCTAAAGCACCACCACACAGCTGAGCGTCACCAAACACCAGACGACGGCAGCTAATACAAAAGGCAGAAGGAACAAAAAGCTAACTTGGAAGAAACTGAGTTTATAAAGGGGGTAGAGAACACTGGAAAAACTATCACCAAGATCTCAGAGACAGAAGGACAGTGTACCCATGAAATAAGAGCAGAGAGCTACAAGGAAAGGCACATTCAGAGATCAAACGAGTTCTTGGAAGTCAAAAATGATAGAATAAGTGAAAAACAATAGGAGGGTTAGAAGTTGATGAAACCTACCTAAAACAAGAACAAAAAGAAAAATAAATGAGGAAAAGAAGTCAAAAAATAAGAAATTCAGAGGACCAGTCTTTGAATTAAAAAAATACACAAAGAAACAGAAAACAAAAAACCCCAGGATAAATCAAAGAAATAATATAATTTCTGAGAATTAAAGGTCATGAATTTCTAGTTTGAAAGGAACAAACTAAAAGATCCCGCATGCTGCGACTAAGACCGGGCGGGTGCAGCCAAATTAAAAAAAAAAAAAAAAAGCAAAAGCCAAGCAGGGGAGTTCTCAAGTGGCCTAGTGGTTAGGATTCTGAGCTTTCACTGCCGTGGCCTGGGTTCAGTCCCTGGTTGGGGAACTGAGATCCTGCAGGCCGCAAGGCGCAGCCAAAAAACCCCAAAATGAAACAAAGAAAAGCCAAGCAAAAAGCAATTAAGACAACTATCAACTCTGGAGAAAACAAAAGTTGGGCAGGAAAGGAGAAGCACTCATGCCACACCCAGTGGGTCAGCGGCATTTACGTGGAGAGTGGGGGGATGGGAAGTGCTTATGAAAGTGCTAATTCCTTGTCGTCCACAGTGAAAGCCCCAAACCTGAACATCTATCAGGAGCAATATAATGTGTGGTTTTGAGAGACGTGGGGGTTACACAGCAAAGAATCAGCTAAAAGAATTGAAAATTGTTGTTTCTGGGAGCAGGAAATGGAGAGAGGCGGGGTGGATGGCTGCTGTGTTTCCCAGAGGCTTCCCTTTAGACTATACTCATCAAGGCCGATAAAGGAGAAAATACATTTAAATTGAGAGCCAAAACACCTCAGGTGGTGAGGGAACGGAATCCTGATAACATGACCCTACAGACTGGACGTGCGTGTGCGCGTGCGTGCGTGCGTGCGTGTGTGCGTGTGTGTGTGTGTGTGTGTGTGTAGGACGCAGCTAAATGACATACCTTCGCCGCGTTTCTGGCTTTGAGGGCCCTCACGAGCTCCCCTTGAGCAGCAATGTTCTTGAACAGCTCCAGTGGGGACCCACAGTCCTCCTCACCGTTGGGCACATCTGCCATTTCCCAGGACCTGTGTTCACAGCCGGCTAGGGTGTTGGCAGATTTGCTCAGTGGTCCAGACAAGACTGTGGAGGGAGAAGAGAGATTAACAAACCATCACAGCTGTTTTTCCTTTACTGTAGCTAGTTCTCCTTTCCAAAAAGGTTGGAGATAAGTTATAATAAAGGGCATAGATAATACAACGTTAATAAAAATATAAGCAGAAATCTGGAGCCATGAAACAGGGGAAAAGAGGAAGAACAAATGCTAATGATGAGGTCGAAAGGAATCGCTGTGATTTACAGACTTCGGGATGGCAAAGAAAGACCCCTCCTAACCAAGGGCAAGTGTGCATCTGCTGAGGTGCCCCGTGCCTCAGCCAGTGCCCAGGACACACGAAGGACTCGTATCTGCTCAGGCAGCAAATACCAAAGTGCTTTAGTAAACCTAAGTTCACCACAGCTAGAAACATTTGGCAAATGGCTATTTACTCTTTATCTTAATTGCTTTCGGGATGAATTCCCAGGCCTTTGCAGTCATAACCAACATACCGCTGAACAAATGGCTTCCTTTGCTGGCCAGCTGTTCCGTTCTCAGACGAAGGGAAGTCTGGGTGGAGGCAGGGCCTTATCCCTTTTGGGTTCCAAATGAGGTAAGAATCATATACAGCCTGTCCACTCCACATGCTGCCTTGTTTAACTGCAAACCTTTGAAGAAGGTGTCCCTGCACCTCCTATTAGTCATTATTTACTATTAACCTTAAAACAGGTGGGGCACATGGCAGGCTACCTGAGGCCGCCTTGGGGCCGAGGCTGGCCACAATCAGCCCCTTTTGGGTTGGTCACTTCCCTTTGCTGAGTGTCAGCTTCCTCAGCTATAAAGCAGCACCATCAGGAACTCTGTCACCTACCTCAAGGGCTGTTATGAGAAGAAATGAGAAAAAACGACATGGTAGCATTTTATAAAATGTAAAGCAAGGCACAAACCCATTACAAGTATTATTTGTTGGGGTTCCAGAG
Source organism: Kogia breviceps (assembly GCF_026419965.1). Taxonomy (NCBI): domain Eukaryota; kingdom Metazoa; phylum Chordata; class Mammalia; order Artiodactyla; family Physeteridae; genus Kogia; species Kogia breviceps. Next base: position 4,815,717 of record NC_081312.1, on the reverse strand, counting down.
CCTGGCTGAACTCCAGTTGCATCTGTAACCTGCTGTTGCACTTGAATGAGGAGGATGACAGAGACGATGAGGCTCTAGCAGAGCAGCTAACCTCCAGCTCTGAAGTGTCTGGTATTTTTCTAAGCACCCTGTACATACTAATTCTCTTAAACCTACAGCAGTCCTATGGGGCAGATTTGTTACCTCTGTTTCGTAGATGAGCAAACTGAGAGGCTAAAACACTTGCCCAAGATAACGCAGTTAGTGAGTGGTCGAGATGAGACACAAACTCAAACAGTTTGACCCCAGAACCTATGCTCTCAAACATTATCCTAGGGGCTACTTAACTGTCATACGCCTCAGTTTCTCAACTGTAAAATGGGAATAACAATAACAACACTAGGGCTTCCCTGGTGGCGCAGTGGTTGAGAGTCCGCCTGCCGATGCAGGGGACGCGGGTTCGTGGCCCGGTCCGGGAGGATCCCACGTGCCGCGGAGCGGCTGGGCCCGTGAACCATGGCCGCTGGGCCTGCGCGTCCGGAGCCTGTGCTCCGCAACGGGAGAGGCCACAACGGTGAGGCCCACATACTGAAAAAAAACAAAAACAAAAACAAAAAAAACCCACTAACTTGCAGGATTGGTCATGGAATAAGTGTGATAATGTGGGTAAGTAAATAGTCTAGCACAGCCATCAGCCACAGAAGAGAGGTTTAATGAATGACTATTTTGTGTCTTTAATCATTAAAAAATATTTTTCTAGCAGCTCTATGAATACACAAATTTGAGGGGGTAATTTATTTTTATTCATCCATTTGTTAAATATCTGTTTAAAAAATATGTAAAATTTAAACCAATCTTTATATAAGTCAATGAAACCGTAATACTGAAACCAGGATGGGACAGCAGCCAGTTTCTTTCCCCTCTTTGCTGAGAATTGCCTGAATTCCTGGAGAGGGAGGCCCATAAAAAAGAGAAGGAATGTGGAAGAACCTTCCGACTAGCGCTGGAGAGGAGAAACACTCAGGCCCATATCAAATAACCACCAAAGTGATGAAAATTACTTCTAGCGACAAATGATCAAACATCACGCCCAGATGCTTTACCCATGATCCCCAAGTCTCCCAACTTTCAAAGCCGGGTGGTACAGTATCTGCTCTGCATTAGCGACCAGAGGCTGAGGGCTCAGGGAAGTTAGAACCACCCTCTGAGGCTCCATGCCAGAGTAGCCCCCTCGACCATGTGCTCTCTCAAATCCCAGCTGCTCCCCCTGCCTGGAATGTCTCATACCATGCCCCCCCACCCCGCCCCTGCCCGCTGTCTTACTAATTCAAACCTCGGCTCCTCTTTGCAGCCTTTCCTGACCCCTGCGCCCTCGGGGCCAGGCTGGCTGCTCCGTGCGATCCCTGAGCACTCGTTAGTGAGGTTATTAGAGCACTCGCATTGCATGTAGTTGTTTATGAAAATCCATCACACAGAGAATGCAAGTACTGGGTTTTATTCTTTCATGTGCTTCTAGTACCTGGTACAGAGTAGCATATCAACAGATGTTTATTGAATGAATGAATCTCACAAATCGTCTAGTTTAATTATCCCCTTCTGGTTTATATCCTCTTATAATACCTCTGCAGTATTCCAGTTTAAGGTAGATTTCTCCTACCTGGACTTTAGAAGTCCTCTTAGAACGTCCTGACACTGCACTGAGCCTTCTGAGACTTGGGAAGAGCCAGGTTAATCCCACATACCCAGTCTGGTTTCCTCACCCACTGCGAACATCTGCCCACCATCCTGGTCACTCTTTTTGGAATTCCCTTCGGTTTACCCTTGTCCTTCCAAAAATGTGGTGTCCTGCACGGAAGGCAACAAGTGGGTTTTGAAGTCTGCAAGTAGGACCCAAATCAAGCAGCACAGATTAAAATTACCCTTAAAAATTCCTAGGGAAAGTTCCAGGTAGAATAACTCGGTGAGCCCCAGACGGCTAATCTCCCCCTGCAACAGAGCAGATAACTGCAGAGGATCAGATAGATGAACTGAGCCTGCATTTAGGGTCCCTGTTGTAGGGAAAAACATGTATCTTTAACTATCAGAATCCCATTTAAGTAAGAAGAGGCACACGGGAATGAAACTGGACTGAGGAAACAGCAGGTGAGGTCTCCCTGCTCTCAGGATCATGAGGCATATACTCACTGTGTGGGTATCACCCACACTGTAATCTCGTGTGTGTGCGCATAATGCAACGTCCTCAGTGAGTACAGCGCTTCGGCAGGGATCAGAGACAAAGAGAATAGAACTCTTACTTCCCTCATTTCAGGCAGCCATTCATTTAGCCCATTTATGGGCACATATTCTCCTTTTTTCCTCCTATCTAGTCAACATTCTCCTTTATTTCTTTGTTAACTAACTTTTAGAATTTAATTTAGCTTCAGAGGTTTTTAACCCAGAGTTCAGAACCTCTGAAATGACATCAACAGTTTGCCTGCACATTGGCACGTTTGTGGTTCTAAGCAGAGTATCCAGGTTTTACTACTTTCTCAAAGGGGTCCGAGATGCCAAAGGACCAAGGACCACTGTCTTCAATGTTTACTGTGTAAACTGCAAATAGGGCTTTGGATCTTTGTCAAGAAAAACTGCTTTATCTATTTCACAAATACTACAATCTAAAACAAAGAAATAAAGCTATAATCTGTGAAGTAATGTATGATCTCCTCTAAAAAAGGAGTGAAAAGAGCAAAACTACATAGTCCACAGCAGATCAGCACACAGTTAAGGAGAAAACTAAAAGACTCTTAAAAATGAACTCTCCATTCCTCTTTTTAAGGAACTTGAAACTTGTGCTCATTTTGAAAGGTTCCACTGTTCCCAAGGAGCGTAACAGGCACCTGAAGAAACTGGGTACAGTTTTGGGATGAGGAATGTAAAGAGGAATTACAGAACTGTTTAACAGAACAGCAGGACAATTCCTTGGGCCACAGTGAAATCACCTCACAGATAAGATCAGAATACACTGATTCTGCAATTTGGGGGAGGGTGGCATCGGGCACTACAGCCAATCCTGGAGCATCTGAGAAGAGCAGGGGACCCAGAAGTTCCTGGATGCCCGGAATATTACCAGGAGGTGGGATACCACACTTCCATATCCTGACCCCTGAGTGTGGATGACGACGGCCTTGGGCTGTCAAGTTTCCAGAGGACAAGAAAATGATTTCTTACCGGCTAGGAGTCCTTTAACGCTTCAAACCTTGGAACAAATTGAGGTCACTTTTTCTTTTTTAAACACTGAGAGGAAAGGTTACTTTCCCCTCCAAATAATAAAATGAACATTATCTTAAAAGGCAAAGAGGACATTAATGTATATGAAGCCGGGCATAAGCTACTTATGAGTATCACAATGAGACATTGTGGCTGGATATCGACTACTTAAGGAGGCCTCATCAGTGAAAAATAGGATAGCCAACATCAACATCAAAGTGCTGAAAGTCAAGCTACGAATCCAAATAGGCAGCTACTCTTCTAGTATCTCCATTCCCTACCGCAGCTGTGAGTCACCTGAACTTTGGGACAATGAGATGAAATAAAATGCACAACACCCTGGTCCTAAGAGATACTGCTTCTCGTCCCCTAAGCCAAGGTTTCCAGTACTTTGGGAAAAGGCTGGTAGAAATACTAATCAACTTGAAGCCTAGCAAAGATGGCAATACATACCCAGGTTGCAGGAGATGCAGCAGAGGTGGCCACTGGTCACACTCGGCAGTTGAGAAGCTGAGACTGCCCACTGCAGCTCGAGCTCTTCTTTAATAGTCTTTCCCTTTTTCTTTCAGTTTCCTTTCTAGAAAAGACTCTTCTCTCTCTCTCTTTTTTTATTTCCTGTTTACCCCACCCTATACTACTTGCATGTAGGAGCTTCTTATAAATCACCCAATTTCTCGGAAACACTTGAGCCTCTCGACCAACCTCTTCGATGAGACTGTCCAATCAGGGGTGGGCGGAGGGGGGGATGCAGGTGGAGATCAGGGAAACTCTCTGGGGAAGCAAGTCATTAGCTGGTCATTGCATCAGCCACCCCGTATCCCAGGTTGGCCTCCATATAACCTCCCCACCCTCTTCCCGTTCCCTATTCTCAGCATCAGTATGAATAACTGTGTTTGTGTATAGTCTTGGGGCGGGGAGGGGGGGTTTGGCGGGGAAGGAGGATGGTAAATTCCTTGCCGCTGCTGTTCACGGAGGCGGCGCAGGGCAGTGGAGAGATCATGAGTTCTGGGGTTAGACCCGGATTTCAATCCCAGTTTGGCCATCTTCTTGTTACAAGACCTTGCGCAAGTCACATTCCCTCTCCGCTTCATCCTGCGTTTCCTCTTTTGTGAAATGGGCATAAAGAAGCCTCGTAACTTTATCGTGGAGGGGACTAAGTGCGATACTACCGGCAAAGCCCCTGTCACATGGCAGACACTCGTTAAAAGTGAGGGCCTCTCCCCTTGGCGAACGAGAAGAGGAGGGAGACGATGAAAGGTTGGTGCCGGTGGCAATGGGCGACAGGCCGGGTCGGCGGCGCTGGGAGGAAGGGGGCGAGGGGCGCCGTGGCAGCCTCCGCGCACCCCGTGGTGCCAGAACCCGGCGAGCAGCGAGCCGGGCTCTGAGGAGGTTACTCCGGGCCTTGGAGTGCAGGCGGCTCCGGGAGGGCCAGGTTATCTGGCGCCGCCCCGGCCTCCCTCCCTCTTTCATCCCCTCACTTACCCGCCCAGCCGGGCCCGTCAGCGCTGCCGGCTCAGCCAAGGGTGGCCTCCTGGGCGTCCGTGGAAACACCTTCCGGCCGGAACAACTTCCGGCCTTGCTGCCCCATCATTGGCTGTTCGCGCTGCGGGGGCCGGACGGAGGCCGCCGCTGATTGGCTGGCGGCCCCGGCGCCGGCGGAACGCAACTGGGTTGCGGGGTGCAGGCAGGACAGCCTCGGGGAGGACCGAGAGCTTCCGGTGCGTGTGGTGAGCGGAGGGCCGGGGGCGGGAGGGGACTGGGATCTGGCAGTGGCCCGAGCACTCCACGCCCCTCCGCGCGGGCAGTTCACTGCCGCTCGCCTGTTCTGTGTCTCCGGTTACTTACGAACGCGCGGTGCTCTGGACGATCCTCACCTCTCACTCTTGACAGCCCGGCTAACTCCTTTGCATTCTTCAAAACCCATCTCTGGTCGTATCTTGTTTGTTGTCTTCATCAGTCTGTGGCCTCCGGCGCAGGATCCGTGTTTTGTGCTTAATCTCTGTCCATAAGACCTAACATAAGGCTTGGCACAGAGTACGTAATCAGGAAATATTTGTTGAATGAGAATATCCTATTCCTTTTACTTTCTCTGTGCCCCCCACCCCCCAGGTTGCATTTCACAAATATTTCTAGATGCTGGCGATCAAACAGTGAACAAAACACAGAAAGTCCTGCCCTGGTGGAGCAGACATGCTGATGACTGCCAATGCCACACCCCCCTTTTGTAGCCTTATTTCTCCAAAGACCTGAATTTTTCTTCTGGCTGTTCTTCTTGGTTTAATCACTCCCTCTTTACATGAAAAAGTTTCCTTTTCTTCCCCCTTTGCCTTAGAAACATAAAAGGCAGCAAACACTTTCCCCCTAAAGTTTATGTTGTTCCCAGTGGCTCACAATCTTCTCCGTTTTTGCCTGTTTTCCTTGTAGTCGTCCTTGCCTCCTTCTCTCTCACCCCATTTGATCAGTTTTGTTGGTCCGGTCTTCAGTGTTTTTTT